>NC_064646.1:1530000-2280000 GCF_023864345.2 Schistocerca serialis cubense
TCTTGGTGATTTCCTTAACAAGTATATCAAGTCGTCTTTGAAGAAACATGCCCTGTCAGCTCGATGAGAACTTCCTGAAGGGGCGTACAAGTTGATGATAGACACATCATAGATATTTAGTCCTATTCCCCGGATTCCAGTCATTCCACCTCGCTTACTGTAATCCCTTCCCTTACCAAAATAGCTGTTCCAACACTTGTTTCGGGAGACACATTTATGTAACTGACAAAACCGGGAATTACCAAATCCGAAATTAGAACTTCTTGTAACAGGGCAATATCAGTCGCGGATTCGTACAAAAATTCCTTAAGGGCCGATAATTTCAAACCGGTTGTGATTTTATTTATGTTTATAGTGGTTCAAATGTTCAAATGGCTCTGAGCACTATGGGACTCAACTGCTGTGGTCATAAGTCCCCTAGAACTTAGAACTACTTAAACCTAACTAACCTAAGGACATCACACACATCCATGCCCGAGGCAGGATTCGAACCTGCGACCGTAGCGGTCACGCGGTTCCAGACTGTAGCGCCTAAAACCGCACGGCCACTCCGGCCGGCTATGTTTATAGTGGTGACAGAATAAGATTGCGTCATTGTGCTGTCACTATGTAGTTGTTTTGTTGAACTAATTTAGTTTACTGTGGTTCAGGGTTCAGTTACGCTGTAACAGTTTTCTCGGAAGGCTGAACATGGAATAACACTTCAATCAGTTTATTAGTTACTGTCCCGTTTTTTTTCTACTTCTGATGTTTTCTCTTGTACCGCAAGCAGACTGATTTCCTGGTAAACTTTCTGATTTTTCCTCCAGTGATTCGTGTACGACCGTTTCGGACTGAACATTCTTTGGGCTTGGGTCGCCCCTACTGGATTTTCCCTTCCCTTGGTTACGAGCTACATTCTCATTTGGTTGCGTCGGTATTTTACTTCGCGGCTTATCTGGAGCAGCAGCAGACACTTTAGCAATTTCGGTTGCCGGCGCCTGCCCTGAGGTGTTGACCGTGATTTCAGTTTGGCCACCACTTCCTCGTTCTTTATTAATTTCACTCACTTTCTGATCGAGGGAAACAAATGGAGACTGCAGTTTTGCATCCTCTCCCTGAATTTGTTTATTAACAGATAGATTCTGATCCTTGCAATCGGCTACTGCACCTGTTTCTTGCAAATTAATGCTGCTTACACCCCTTTCATTTTCTGGTAGCGTATGTGTATTATCTTTCTGTTCATTAGTTTCCATTCGCATTTTGCCTTCAGGCTCCTCTGCCTTCTCATCGCACTGTTTTTGCTTGCAAAGTGAGGGAGTGGGACAAGACAGCTCGTCCTCTGAACAACTATCAGTTATCTCCAGAGGTCGTTTTTTCGGTTGCATTTCAGTTTCACGAGTAGTGGCAACGGGGTTTCCTTTTGTTGTTAACGGGGGAAATTGACTGTTATCGTGAAGGGAGACATCAGCTTGTCCCGCTGCGTTAACATCCTCAACCAGTTGTTCCGGGCTATTCTTTGGTAACAGATCATTGAAGGTAAGCTACGGACGCTGTATCAAATTACTTTTAAGCACAACAGTTCGCCGCGGACATTCCTGTCTGAAGTGGCCGGTTTCGTTACATATATGACATGTAGCTTCCTGACCTGTATAAACAATTTGTGCCTTATACCCACAAACAGTTATGTGAGACGGAATATTCGTCTTAACGTCCATCTCTACACAGCGGACCCCGTTAAAACACTGCAGTTTAAAGCGAGGCGACCATCTTTCATTTGCAATTGATTTAACGTCTCCGTAGTTTAAAAGAGCTTCCTTAATCTTATCATTTTCAATTTCAATGGGGAGATTCAAGACACGAACGGTTTTGTAATGAATGTCCGCTCTATAGATGGAAACCTTACTTTTATAACCATTTCTATGCACAAAATCTACTTCATAGCCCCACTTTCGTAACACTTTATCAACAGTCGAAGCACTGATTAACTTGACAAAAACACAGTATTTTTCCTGATCCAGTTGCCAGGTATGAACGGTTTCAGAATTTAGACCAATTACCTGTGTAATCCAGTCATCTATTTCCAGGGATGTCGGCTGAACAGGACGGGATTCTTTGTCAAACGCAAATACCAGAGTATTCTTCCTGAGGTTTGTAGCCATGGTTAATCCAGCGAAGCAATTTCGGTTAAACAACCGAAATTCCAAGTAGCAGCAGCAAGACCAGAAAGAGCGATCAGATCACAAGGAACAGGAACGAACACGGAGATTAACGGACGGACGGCACTCGGCGAAGCACAAGTACAGCGATGTAAACAGTGAAGTGCAGCGCAACAGTTAACACCGGCCACTCGCGAGCGCGGCTGAATCGGAACTGCGCTCGGCCACACCGGCCGGCTTTAGTTACAGCCAACTTTAATAGTGAAAGTACTAATCGACTTGAATTAATCTAAAACAGAAAAGTATCCTCACTATAAATGCTACGATTTGTGTGTTCGAAAGCCTACTTGTACACTTCGCATTGATGTTATACGTAGCTCTCTTATACTTCGGATTAACTTGGTGTAAGCTGAATCAGCATTTAGTAATTTTACGTGAGCTTAGAACTTGACTGTAAAATTGCCACTTTCCATGCTCAGTTTTGCTTCCTATGTATCATCATTACTTCGCAAAATACTTATCGTGATATGGATGCAAAGACGATCCTGAGTATGGGATGCCTCACCCAGTTCTATCCTTATATGGATCAGTTTTCGCCTATAAATGACAATGGTTGGCGATCGGACTCGTAATTATAATGGGCGGACACTCGCGTGCAGTAAGACCTCAGTGTTGATTTCACTAATCGCTCTAAGCAATGCATAGCTAAGCTCTTACAACACAATCTTTAATTTTGAATAATAGTAACCGATGTAGTAACTTGACAAGAAAAAAAAGGGGCAGGAGAACAAACAACATAAGTCGTAACCACTTTGAAATAGCGACATATTCTGCATATGGACATTATGGATCCTGCACATGTATTATTTTCGTTACCGCAGGGAAAGATACTTTCATCAGTACAGAATACATCTATTTTAAATTTGAGACACTTTTATGTAAAAGAACACTGAAATGTTGAGTGAAAGTAACCCGCTAATCGTTGAAGACACATATCTACTGTCGTGGTGTTACCTGTAATTTTTGTAAGTAATAAACATCTTTCTTTAACATTATCTTTAGAAAATGAGTTTTTACACTGATGTTTCCTCATAATATCCAACGTGAAAAATTTTGCAACTAAGTACTTCAACGCAATGTAAAAAAAAACACTTTCCTGCACTTCTGTTGAAACATAAATTTAGTTTGTCACACACCATGAGTCAGTAACGTCATATGTTCCGGACACCAAAGTAATAATCTTTTTAGTATTAATGAAAATGTGCTCAATACCTTTTGTTGTCTACTTTTGCAACTGCTTTTATTATGCTTGTACATAATCTGATATTTTGCTTAATATGACAACAATAATTTTCAGCATAAGCCTACGTATAACCAGATAATATTCTGAAAATCTTGCTCATTAAATATCACAATATGTGAAGAGGGCACACTAAAAATCTACTGAAATAACAACACTACGACAAAGCTTGTTGCTTTTAAACACTTAACTTGTATTACTCGAACAGAGGCGTCGAATCATGACTTTTACAATATGTCCGTTACTATGAAAAATAGAATATACTGAACCTCACCATGGAATTAAATACTTCAGTCCTTTTGTGGCGTTGATCAACGCTTTTGAGGATATTTTGCTACCGATGGATGGTTTAGCATCTTTTACATAGTGACTTTCAAATCGTAATTTCCATCGTAATACTTGGCCTGTACCGTACAGTGAGTAATCCTGCAACATAGTGTCTGCCTCCTTCACAGCAAAAGGCGACTTCCCACTCGCCCTCGTAATAGCATTGACAAATGGCTGCTTAATACTGTAGAATTATGTGTAGCAAGAATTTACCGTCCATTTGAGGCCGTTTAACAATGATTACGCTCATATTTATCACCACACAATACAGTGCGTTGGCATCGCGCCACACGCTACTTCACAACCCCCCCGACTCACAAAGAGAACTGTTCTGTAACTTTCTGTCACAACTTTTCTCCCACCTTACTAGTGGTGGGCAGGAAATCGCGTATCTGTTAGAAATCACAGTGACTGAGAAGTCACAGATATCACAGTAGCAACTTTACAGAATCTAACTGCGATTTCAGTCACAGTTAGCAGTCGCAATAAGTATTTCACATTCAAAGACGTGAGCCATCTATTGGTCGAATTTAGCACTGCTTTCTGCGATTTCCAACGAGTTAGCGATTTCAGTGAGAAGTCGCAACCAAGAGTCGCAAGTAGCATCTAAAAAGCGCGGTTAACACTGGCATCTGTTGGCCAAAGTTCGTACTACGTCCATCTCTGCTGTACGCTATGGAGTCCAACTGCGATTTCCGTGACAAGTCGCAACTAAGAGTCGCAAGTAGCAACTAAAAAGCGCAGTTAACAGTGCCATCTGTTGGCCAAAGTTCGTACTACGTCCATCTCTGCGATACTGTATCGAGTCTAACTGCGATTTCCGTGACAAGTCGCAACTAAGAGTCGCAAGTAACAACTAGAAAGCGCGGTTAACAGTGCCATCTGTGGGTCAAAATTCGTACTACGCCCATCTCTGCTATACACTATTGAGTCCAACTGCGATTTCCGTGCAAGTCGCAACTAAGAGTCGCAAGTAGCAACTAAAAAGCGCAGTTAGCACTCCCATCTGTTGAGCAAAGTTCATACTACGCTATTCGCTACCGAGTCAAACTGCGATTTCTGTGACAAATCGCAACTAAGAGTCGCAAGTAGCAACTAAAAAGTGCAGTTAACATACATTCCTAGTGTCATCTGTTGACCGACGTACGTACTTCGTTATGAGAGCCTTGTGCCTCACGAGATCGATGTGCTGTGTGTGCATATGAAGGTCTTATTTCAATAGTGGTACAAGTCCGTTTTTGTTCATTTTGAGATACAGAGTCGTAAAGTTAAATGAGCGCTGAAAAATCTGCAGTTGAGATACCAGAAATATTCAAGCATATGGCTACTTGCTAGAGATGAACCTTTATATATGTTTGTTTGGATCACTAAATTCAGAAGCATTATAGACAGAAAAGTGGTTGTAATGGACTTGTACCACTATTGAAATAAGCCTTTCATATTATATGACGACATGCACATTCAGCATCAGTTATGGTTGGTCAAATACTGCTGTGACTCTGAATGTATTATATTAATAAGAAGCAACATTGCCCTTTTCTCCTGAAAATATCAAGTAACGTAACAAATGTGTTTGATTCTGCTTCCAATATGACAGTTTTGATTAATACTCCACATGCCTTCAGGACTTTGCAATGTTAACACAGCAGAACTCAGACACCTGTATAAGTGTAGAGAAATGAAAACAGTCATATGAATGCCTCACTTTTGTTCCGACACAGTTCAAGACTCAGGAGAAAAGTTTTACACCTGGTGTTCTACATGGCAACTTCACACACAAGAACTTTTTGCCGACACTACTACCACCTACATAAGTAAGCTTTTCCTGTGTTACTTTCAAGTAATGCACTTAAGCTATTCCTGATTTAACTGGAAGATCTGTACTTCCCACTTTCATATCAACAGCCTCAAAATGCATATTGTAGACTTCGGGATATGTTACAGGTCAGTGTCACACCAAGATTGTGGAGAAAGAGGGGGGGGGGGGGGGGGGCGGCATGTCGCTCTCCAACAAGTGTTTACCAATAAGTAAGTGGCGGAAAATTATGGGTATAGGACAGCTTAAACATGTGGAAAATGAGATTTTTATCATTCACTCACTGTATTTGACATTTATTATTCCCTTAAAATCGCACAACAACTTCAATAAAACACAGTTTAATCATTCACACACTTATTTCACAATTATTTCACTTTTAAACTGCAAATCCTCTAAGAGCTGTCTTGAATCTTCACAAGTCCCTCTCAACAGCCTTGATGTGGATAGATACGTACAGCAACCAGTAATCAGAGTCAGTACTGTGTCTGCAAAAACACAAGGATTATTAAACAATTTTTGCTGTCATTAATTACTAGCAATATAATTGACAGAGTAGATTGCTAATATTTGCTATAATGAATATCACATTTGCAAGAACGATCTCACTGAAGTAATTAAGTCCATCGAAACGCTTAGAAACTAACCTCTCGTCTGACGAAAACGGTCTAAAGACGCAGTGGCAATTTCTTTAGATCTGTTGACAATGATATTTTGAGTTATCACTTTACTGAGTGACTGAAATGTAGTTCAGGTACCTGTGAACATAACAATATGTTAGAATTCATTTTCTAAATACGAACTATTACGGTACTGTACGGCTACTTACATATTAATTACACTATTAATATTTTCACAGTTGTTTCTTTAATACAAAATTAAAGCCAACGGAAGAAAAAACGTAAAACATACTTGCCAATGACAGGTTTGTTGCGATGCAATTTTCTGTGTTGACAAATGTAACTTTTTCATACAGTGGTAAGTCGCAGAAATCGCAGGAGTCACAGAAATCGCAGAAGTCGCAGAAATCGCAGAAGTAGCAGAAATCGCAGAAGTAGCAGAAATCGCAGAAGTCACAGAAGTAGCAGAAATCGCAGAAGTACAGAAGTCGCAGAAATGGCAGAAGTAGCAGAAATCGCAGAAATAGCAGTGGCGGAGGGATACACGACCTATGTTCCTTAACTGCGACTCTTAACTGCGACAAATCGCAGTTAAGAATAACAGATACTGAAAAGTAGCATTCACAGAAATCACTGATATCGGAAAATCGCAGTTTTTCCCATCACTACACCTTACCCTTCTGCGGGGAAGTCCCTTTAGATTTTAACTTAAGCCTAATACCATGGCTCGTTACAGCTTTAGTTACAAAGGTTCAAAATACTTTTAAAACTAAGATCTACTTAACAAAAAATGGCTCTGAGCACTATGGGACTCAACCACTGAGGTCATTAGTCCCCTAGAACTTATAAATGGTTAAACCTAACTAACCTAAGGACATCACAAACATCCATGCCCGAGGCAGGATTCGAACCTGCGACCGTAGCGGTCTTGCGGTTCCAGACTGCAGCGCCTTTAACCGCACGGCCACTTCGGCCGGCTCTACTTAACAATATATAGTTATCAATACAAAAAAACATTATTTACAACTATATATTTAAAACACAGTTACAGATTATTGGTTATGTACTTCGCAGGCAGATGGCAGCACCTTACAGCGGCGAGCTACCTTTCTTTACCCTGCAGCCGATAGATGGCACATGTGCCTTCTACTTGCTTAATACAGCTTTTTACGACTGCCCTGCTACTTATCGTATTTTTTTTAGTTATGACAGAGAATAACGAAATAATTTCTACAAAATGAAATGAAACAACTCCTACACTGTGTGACTTATATCTGTGACATTACAACCAGACACTACCTATGAAGTTTACTCTATGTGAGGTTTGGCAGAAACATGGAACACGTTTCCAAGAGTGAGAGCCAATGGACGCATAGTAGGCAATCCAGTACGCGGCAGTGTAGCAATTAAAAACCTACTTGTTCCTATTCCTCAGCAACTGCCTGGTATTGAAAGGCGCTGCTGCTGCATTGCTGTTTTGGTGTGACGGTTCTGTGTGCTGGGTTTATCCGAAGTAACGACCTATTTGCTAAGTTATTTCCTCAAT
The DNA here is from genome assembly GCF_023864345.2 of Schistocerca serialis cubense. NCBI lineage: Eukaryota > Metazoa > Arthropoda > Insecta > Orthoptera > Acrididae > Schistocerca > Schistocerca serialis. The sequence continues at coordinate 1,537,748 of NC_064646.1, forward strand.
CATTCGTGAGGTGATTGCTTTCTACAGTAAAATTTACACTAATTCGTTTTGCTGAAGTTGCTGTGACTCGCAAGGGTGAACTTGTGCTGTAGGTGCCGTAACAAACGGTTTGTCTCTTTGTGAAGTCGAGAGACACGAGGTTCCGTACAGAATCCGACTTTCGTTAGTCAATGTTAAGAGTTATACAATCAGTTTAGTCACTCTTCCCTTTATTTTAGTGGACAAAGTCCTCTGTATCAGGTTCACACAATAACTTTACAACTGCACTTTACCCCTCACGTGTTACATTTCAAGATGGCGTATATTTCCTTTCCAGTTGATTTTACAAGCAAATCACATGAAATACTATTCAAAAATTGGTTCTTATATTGATTCCCTGCTCATTTATTGGGTGTATAACTGGTAACTAGTACTGTGCGCCATCATTCGTCAGTAAAATGTAATATACAGCTTATGGCTGTGCTGATTGATCCATTTTACGTTCTTGCGTAATATTTTCGCATCAGAGGTGGTATCCAGCAGCCTGAATAACACGTATCCCATTCTGTGCATTAATTATTGACGTTATCGTTGCTTCAACAGAACAGCGTATTTTTTATGTTGTAGATTTGTCTGTTATAATTAAAATTGGCTATCTATATTCCCATCGCACAGTGACTTATTATAATTAGAGTTGCTGCAACATAATTACTATGTTGAATCTTATACGTGATTTTCCACCACTTACGTTCAATTTCATAGTGCTAGGGCCAATAGGTTGGTTATGTACCATTTAAGTGTGTACTGCTCAAGTATCTTTCAATTTGTGCTGCGGTCAGATTGCGATCATTCATTTGTTTTTACGTAGGTCATAACTGTATCTATGATACGGCATAGCTTGTTCAAACTGAGAGCACGTTAGGATTCAGTTACACTAGTAATCCAAACTTTAAAAAGATCAGACTGCTCACAGTCTATATAAGCGTGGTATTACTGAGTTGTTCATTATGTGATGCTCTTTATGAGTTGTGTATTTTTGTAACCTGGTTGGTGTCCATGGTACGTGTATGTATTAAAAGTTGAGCACTCTGATCAGTCTCCTACTTTTCAGGAACTCCCCAGCCGCTTGGCATCCCAACCTTTGGCGCTGGACATTTTGACAGACACGCTTGCGCTGGCGGTCTCAGAAAAATGGGTCTGAGCACTATGGGACTTAACATCTGAGGTCATCGGTCCCCTAGACTTAGAACTACTTAAACTTAACTAACCTAAGGACATCACACACATCCATGCCCGAGGCAGGATTTGAACCTGCGACCGTAGTGGTAGCGCGGTTCCAGACTGAAGCGCCTAGAACCGCTCGGCCACAGCAGCCGGCTGACGGTCTCACACTCACAGTTTGATGGACGACGGAGCACGCTCACCACAGGAGTATGCCTTCCGTGTGAACGTCACACACGGTAAAAAGACAACAAATACTCACCTAGAAAATCTTCCTACGATATCTGCTTGTCTCGAGTCTCCTTTCGTCATTTCAATTTTCTTAGTGTCTCCTTCCAGTGTAGCATAATAACACATGTTGGGTCCAAGTCCAATTAGTCCGTATGTACAGTAGAGATGAAGTGGGTGGGGAGAGTCGCCCACTGTAGGGTGTAGCCCTTCAGGAACTCTGGCTTTGGTTTTTCTATGCTTTTCATTCCCGCACCTGACGGGTTACAGATGGGGAGCCCGAGAGCTTCTTACTCTATTGGTGCCTTAGATTATAATATAGTTTTACTTTTTCTAATTTTTCTATTTCTTCATTGACCTGCTTCTTAAATTGTAGAACTTATATCTATGTTAATCTAAATGTAGCTTAATTTGTGTTCCCCATGAGCTTTAGTTGTTTCTGATGTATGCCTTAGTGGCCTGAAATTTGTTTTTCTATGTTGCTACGCATTTGTTGTTTAAGTTGTCTTATGTTTCGGATTTGGTTTCACATCTTGTTGAAATGCATATTTTGAGTTTTTTGACGTGGAGTTAGAGTACAGGGAAAAACTGATATAAATGACAAATTATATTAATAAAATAATATAAGATAAAATAATAAAGTAATTTAGACATGGTTATCGACAATATTTGAAATATAAAATTAGGTTATTGGGAGGTATAAACTTCTGTTTTGCGTTGGTTAGGGTCGTTTGAGTACTGGCATTTCTTTTTCAGTGGGCGTGTGGGCTTTGATAAGACGGCAGTTTGGGTGGGATGAGTTAGAGGGGAGCAGCGTAAGTGCCAGTGTGTGGGTCCATTTGCCAGAAGATGCGGTGGTGTGTGTGTTTGTGTGTCTTGTGAGATCATGATAGTCTGGACTGACTGTTCGTGCTTATGTACAGAGTTTGGGTGTGTGCAGAATGTGTTGCTTATTATTGTGAACAGTGGATATCTGTATTTGAGTTTTGGTTTGTTTTTGTGTCTGGGCCTGTGTGTGAAGCTGTTAGGTCTGGACGACTGGTTAGAACGCGGCCGCCATATCTGTCTCGGACGATGGAGAGCCTAGTTTATGATGGTGAGATTTTTGTTTCTCGTCGTGCTTCCTCTCTCGGGGGTTGGGGGTGGGGGGTGAGGTGTTAGAGGGTCACAATGGGCTTCTTAGCAATCGTCTATCAGTCCAATAATGTCTTTCGGCTTTTGTCTGGATCATACTGGTGAGGAGAGCTGCTGTATTCTCCAGTAAGGGTCTAATGAAACTTCCGTAAGTCTTGATTGCCGTCTTGTCATTGCAGCCTTGGAATTTTCTTGCACCTGTCTAATTAGTTACATTTTCGCCGTGCTTTGTTGAGTATTTATTTTATGTGTCCGTCTAGGTTGAGATATTTGTCCAATGTTACGCCGAGATATTTTGTTTAATCTGTCAGCTTGAGCCTGGATTCCCACGACGAGAATCTGATGTCGTCTGAGAGCTGTTTCGTCTGTTGGGGTATGTTTCGGTATTCGAACAGTATTAATTGCGTCTTACTGGGGTTCAGTTTTATTCACCATGTGCACATCAGTCCTCTGGTTTCGTTGCTTGTCTGTCGATAACGGAGGTGAAAGGCGCCAAGTTCCAGTATGCAATAACTTCCGCATTTTGTTGAATTCATTTCGTCTGGTCGTGGTGGGTATGTCTGTGGTCTATGTAGAGCAAATTATAGCCCCCCGCCCCATGCGATACCCTTGCTTGAAGCGAGAAGGGGGAGAATGTTTCGTCTATGTGTACTTTTCATCCTCTGTTTTGTTGTAACGCTTTGTTGAGCTTTACTGTCTTGGGGGGAGTGGCTCCAGTCTTGAGTAGTTTGTATAGAAATGCCGCTTGCCAAATTTTGTCAGGTGCACGCGTGATATTGAAGAAGACGGCGAACGTGTATTGTCGCAGTTGTAAGTGTCTTGTAATATCTGTGGTTAGTCTAAGGAGGGGGTCATTGGTCGTGTGATTCTTCCGGAATTATGAATGTAGGTGTGGTATGATCTGGAGTTTCTCTGTGCAGTCTGTGAAGGCAGGTGTCTCATATATCTCATTAGAGAGCCTCTGGCCTATCTCAATCGTTGTCTGGGATCGGCTGGCTGTCTCTCTGATGATATACTAAACTACAGTCACTATTCAGTAGGCACGTACAAAAACGGAGAGCGGTTTCCACCAATACTTTTTTTTCCTTGCGATTTATTTGCAAATGTTTAGACCTTTGTCGCAACCTTTTATCCAAGCCTTTCAGCCCTTGTATAAATCTTCTTTCTAATTTCTTCGTTACGTGCCCTCTTTCATCTGATTTTTCCGTTCTGCTCGTCTTTATCTTTTTCTCTTGTATGGAGGTTGCCAGTATAGTATATTTATCAGTCATAGTTCAACCCTTAATCTTGTCACATGCCCACGACATTATAAACACCTTTTTGCACCTCTTCGGTGGTGTATGTAGGAGTCTTCATTCGCTTCCTGATTTCAGTATTTGGGATCTTCTCTGCCCTTGTGACTCTACATTTTCTTCTCAAAGAATTTCTATTTTCTCAGGATTTCACACCATGCTTTGTATTATTGATTCATATAAAATTTTTTGTCGTTATCTTAATTTTGTGTGCAGACTGAATCCAATTGATTGACTGCTTATTTATTGTGTGTTGTCTTCGGCCTTATATCTCTTTTACAGGAACCCCGATCAGAGGTTATAGGCAAACAGTTAACTCCACAAGTAATCCTCATCTTTGTCTAGACCAACTCCTCCAGATTTTTCATCCATTCTTTAAGAACTTTGTTCAGATAATATTCAAACAGAGCAGGCTCCATAAAGAGCACCGTTTTCTAAGGCCTCTAGTTGGTCGTATTATTTGGGACATTCCGTTTAATGTTTTAATTCTCGAATCGAATGCCTTCAAAACGTTTTTAACTGAAGTAAATTATACTTATTTATTGTGATCTCGTCAACATATGGATATAGACTGCTTATTCGCACAATGCCATATAATTATTAAAACTTTATGGAAATCGTGTGTATCTCCTCCCCTGCCACCTCTTTTTTCAGTTGTCTCTTTTTATAGCGAATAGGAAGTGCATCTGAAAAGTTCGTTGAATGATCACAGAAAATAAAGGATACAAGAGTTTCAAACAAAATACCTTTACAAACCTTCAAAGGTATCACCATTGGCTACAACACACTTCTTACATCCGTTGTAGCACTGTTGTAGTCTCTCAGCAAATGCTTCGTGTGGAATCGTTCAAAGCATTGTGCTCACACATTGTTGGATATCCGCAACTTCTGCGAATGGTCATGAACTATAGTCCTGACACTGCTTTTGCTTATCTTGTAAGGTGGCAACAACGGCCTTGCCGCAGTGGATACACCGGTTCCCGCGCGATCATCAAAGTTAAACGCTGTTGGGCGTGGCCGGCACTTGGATGGGTGACCATCCAGCCGCCATGCGCTGTTGCCGTTTTTCGGGATGAACTCAGCCTCGTGATGCCACTTGAGGAGCTACTCGAGCGAATAGTAGCGGCTTCGGTCAATAATACCATCATAACGACCGGGAGAACGATGTGCCGACCCCACGCCCCTCCCATCCGCATCCTCCTCTGAGGACGACACGGCGGTTGGATAGTCCCGGGAGGCCACCCGTGGCCTGAAGACGGAGTGCTTTGTAAGGTGGCGGTATAATTTTTCCCCTTAACGTACTATTTTAAATACAGAAACGTAATCTACTCATCAAGCTGAGCAGTTTCATACAATGCATGCCCTACTTCAAGTAAAATGATACTAATTTGCATAGTACGGAGAGCAGTACAACTTCGAACGCATTTCTAGAGGGGCCATAAAAAGCCGACCCTCCACAGTGGGGAGGCGGGCACCGTTAGCACAGCCAAAGCTGGTCATTTATGACAATGCACAGCTAACAATAGGAGATTAAACGAGCTTCTCTCACACCTGTGTGGAACAGAAAGTAATATCTACCATAGCAGGGGTCTGCGTGGCCGCTCTTAGAACCCCAATACACGGAATTCGCATTTACGAAAGATGTTGCGTCACACAAAATAAGGTTAACAGCGGATTAGAGACAGCTGGGCAGGACACGCGTAGAAAGATCACACCAGATGCCTGGGAAAGCGTCTTGAAAACGAATGCTTTCAGAATCACGCCGAGAGGTCTTTGAAAAGCACGAAAAACGTTGTTGCTAGGTTTCTTTTTTCAAAACAGAAAACAGGTCACAGGAGAAAGCACCGCTGATTTTAACAAATACTCGCGTATCATATGATGAAGGCGTGGAGAACACGAGGTTGCACGTGGACAGCTCGTGTATGGGCAGAATCTTAAAGGATAGGAGCAAAACATGAGTGCTTTAGGCCAGAAGGTAAATAGTTTCCACCCCCAATACGCTTATCAAGCCTCATTGGGCCAAGTCGTACCACAATCAGCATTGAAACTACGACTTGTAGTAGGAGATGAACAGAAAGTACAGTGGGGAGAACCACAAAGATATACAGGATGGTCTCATCACAGAGAGGGGAGAGAGGTCTCTTTAGACCAGGGCAGTGGGCAGAATGGAGAGAGGTTCTTCAGAGCACGGCCCTGTGTAGACAGAAGACCTCCTGTTCTGTCGGCGTAGAGGAGCTTTTTAATGAACGCTTGCGTTAATAGAGTTCGAAAATCTCGTAATATCTCCGGACTGGAGATTACGAATTTCGGTCCGAGTTAGTTATGTTCTGTGGTCGCTAAGCCAAAGCTAGTGGACGCTGCCAATAGTTTAGCTAGGGAAAAACACAGCTTTTCGCTTCATGAAAACTCAGGACAGTTTCTGACTCCTGATACAGACAAGGTCAGAATAATATTGAGGTTTACAGGTCCCCACATCGCCGACGCGCCACTGCCAACCACATCAGCCGCCAATAAAGCACAGTAAATAACGAGTCTGCTCAGATGGTCAGTAAGAAAGTCACTAGCTTGTGTGTGCACGTACGTTCTATTGGAGACTGGAGTTGTTATGTATTTTCTTCTCATTCCCTCTAGTCCATGCTAGCCGCGTACGTGTATGTGTTCATAGAGCGGAAAAGTCGAGATAAGTATCGGTAAGTATACGTTACTATCCAGCAAAAATAGCATAGACAATAGGGCACATTAAAGTGTTGTGGGTGTAATATTTTGGAGGGTAAATTGTTTCGGATCATCGTATTGTGAGTTATGTTAGGGATTGTTTTGTCATGTAGGAACACTTTTGAAAGTTTGTTATGTGTTAATGTTTATCACGATCAATTTCATTTAGTTTGTGAATTCATTTTCCAACGTCACCAACTACACACTCTAACGCAATGTGTCTGCTGATTCTGTAACAAAAGGATTTACTACAGGTAACAGTTGCTTGTGTCGTCTAGAGCAGAGGGTACTATAACACCCCAACTACCCCCTTAAAGTCAATTAAGACAGAATATCATAATATGAAGTAGGGAAGAGTTATCTTGGCAAATACGACATCTTTGCCGATAAGCTAACACCAAGAAGTTTTGATAACAACAACATTACACATCCTTAGAGTTTTTGCTATGAAAAGAGGAGGAAGAAACCGCAGATTTAATTAATGGACAAATATCCAAGTGATAATTGCAATTAATATCTTGAAAGCTAAGTCCAAGGTGATGTTAGTCAGAGATAACTTTTACGAGGAAGAGAGTTGTAAGCGCAACGAAGAAATTCAATGCGCCTGCAATACTCCTTCACAGAAGAAGTTGCTTGCAGGCTCTCGTCCTGTAAATACGTGCGAGAACAATTCTTGTCTTAGTTATTGAGAGTACGGAACGCGACGAGATTGCGTTCAGAAGTGTTTCTTGCGTGACGTGATTCACGAACTTCGAAAACCGATTATCTAAGCAGAGACAGGAACTGATAGACGCGTTTAACCGTGCATAACGGGTTAATTGAACTTTATTAACGACACTAGTGAATATTGGACTTGACTTTCTAATAGTTGGAACTAAAAGAAGAGTGGATAGTATATCGAAGGACTACACTCAATTAGTCTCGAGTAGGACACAATTACACGACTTCACGAAAATAATACAATTACGCTGAAGAGTCAAGTTGTCGTAATTGTCAACATACTTAATTTTAATAGAACTGACTTTACCAACCAACTGCGTGTGCGTGTGGTGCGAAAGTTATAAATTATTTAGTGGCCAAGGAACAATAAACTGCTCGTTCCAAGTGAAATATGAAGCGTGGACTACATTATTAAGTGATTTAATCAATGATAGTTAACCAACGACTGTTCAGCAGGGACAATTTAATCTGAATATCAAAATACCTACTTCATTAATTGAAAAGAGAACTTTTGACATTTTTTTTTTAACATTAAGGCGTAGGTTCACTCAGACGTGATTAAAGAGTATCTGTGGATCTCGCTTCATACAGGTTCAACAACTCCATAGCAACGAGCCAACAACGTATGAGAAGACTGATAATTACACTGTTTCCTCGCAATTGGTGGTGTGTACGACGCGGATGAGATAAGATTTAACAACCACTGCATATCCGGGCAATGAATCATTCAATCTTAAATCAGAAGAAGCATCCATCGTACGAGTTCGCAATTCTGTCGCCCGTTCACCAACGGGGACCTACGTCATCGCGCATCGTGTCTCAACTCCAATGCGAGAGCTGCGGCAGTGGCAGCTCTAGGGCGTCGACAATATCAGCACGCGGTTGGAGTGCGGAGACACCACACTACCCCTTCCTCACTGAAATGTATGATGGCTGTTATTCTGATGTCTAATCGTGACTTCAGCCAGGATCTCCTTACGTTGCAGGGCCTGTTTTCACAGGCAGTTTAGTTCTGTCAGATATCTCCGTGCGTGGCAAGTGGTAAGGACGGGTCTTAACAACCGGGGGAGTACATTAGAATCTTCTATTCGTCTGCTCTCATTCTCAAAGACAGCTGTCGATCATCAATAAGCGTCAGTCACATTCGTTCCTATAAAAAATGGAGCGGAAAATGGAGCAACGCGTTAGTATCAAGTTTTGCTCCAAATGAGAGAAAACGACGTCAGAGACTCCTGAAATTTTAGTGAAAAGGTACGGTGTTTAAGCAGTGAGTATAAAGGGAGTGAGGGATTTAATTGTTTTAGACATGGAACTGACGCTTCCGAGAATGAGCCACGGTCTGATCAAGACGCGTAACTTACATTACATTACATTTATCGTTTTCCATGGATCCCTTCGAGAGAAGTCTCTGGAATGTGGAAAGAGAATCCCAAAGAGAATCCCAAACAACATCGAACGAGTGCTACTGATACTTGCGGATGATCTGCAGCTATTTTTCAGAATGAGAGAGTTGAAGATAAGCATGGATACTGTAGGCGTAGATATTAATGAACATAAAAAAGACGCTTCGTACACACGACCACGATGATTCGAGTGATTCCACAAGAAGCCTAGTAAAGGTATTTGCTGTGTAACTTTTGATTGCGTTATTTTCACAGACCATTCCCAGAGTTTCGCAGTCGCACCTTGTACACTGTGTAGCCACATTAATGTAACCACCTGGCAACAGCCTGAATAAACACATTTTGCAGCATGCACTGCTGCCAGACAGCCGCCCGACTGGCTGAGTGGTTCTAGGCGCTACAGTCTGGAACCGTGCGACCGCTATGGTCGCAGGTTCGAATCCTGCCTCGAGCATGGATGTGTGTGATGTCCTTAGGTTAGTTAGGTTTAAGTATTTCTAAGTTATATGGAACTGATGACCTCAGAAGTTAAGTCCCATAGTGCTCAGAGCCATTTGAACCAATTTTATTTTTTATTTTAATTTTTATTATTATTATTATTTTTTTTTTTCCTGCCAGACTGAATTTAGGTCCAGAGAGTCTGGTAGCCAGGAGAGTAGGATAAACCCATCCTGATGCTCTACGAAACACGCACATACACTGCGAGATATGTTATACCTTGCATTGGCCTGCTGGTAGGTGCCATTGTGCCGAGGAAAAGCTGCAGTTAGGAATGGTCCCCAAGGATAGAAGCGTACTTTCGCTGATCCATCGTACCTTTTAGAGCAGGGAGATCACCCAGGGAATGCACAAAAACATTCCCCAGGCCACAATGCTCACTTCTCCGCCTTGGACCCTTCTGATGATTGCAAGGTGTTTGCCTTCAAACGTTTAAAGCTGCACACGGCAACTGTCATTTGTCATCTGAAAAAAAACCACCTGTCGCCACTCATTGGACGTCCAGTTGCAGCACTGGCATGCAAATACCAGCCGTCGTCGCCGATGAGCAGCAGTCAGCATGGGAGCAAGAACCAGGCGCCTGCTGCAGATGCCCGTACGCAGCAACTGCCGCTCAATGGTCGTTGAGGAGACACTGTTATGGTTCGTACGGGTGGGCAGTTGCTCAAAAGTTGCGCATCTATTCACCCGTACGTACACTACTGGCCGTTAAAATTGCTACACCACGAAGATGACGTGCTACAGACGCAAAATTTAACCGACAGGATGAAGATGCTGAGATATGCAGATGCTTAGCTTTCCAGAGCACTCACACAAGGTTGGCGTCGGTGGCGACACCTACAGCGTGCTGACATGAGGAAAGTTTCCAAACGATTTCTCATACACAAACAGCAGTTGACCGGCGTTGTCTCCTGAAACGTTGTTGTGATGCCTCGTCTAATGAGGAGATATGCGTACCATCACGTTTCCGACTTTGATAAAGGTCGGATTGTAGCCTATCGCGATTGCGGTTTATCGTATCGCGACATTGCTGCTCGCGTTGGCCGAGATCCAATGACTGTTAGCAGAATATCGAATCGGTGGGTTCAGGAGGGTAACACAGAACGCCGTGCTGGATACAAGCGGCCTCGTATCACTAGCAGTCGAGATGACAGGCATCTTATCCGCATGGCTTTAACGGATCGTGCAGCCACGTCTCGGTCCCTGAGTCAACAGATGGGGACGTTTGCAAGACAACAACCATCTGCACGAACAGTTCGACGACGTTTGCAGCAGCATGGACTATCAGTTCGGAGACCATGCCTGCGGTTACCCTTGACGCTGCATCACAGACAGGAGCGCCTGCGATGATGTATTCAGCGACGAACCAGGGTGCACGAATGGCAAAAAGTCATTTTTTCGGATGAATCCAGATTCTATTTACAGCATGATGATGGTCGCATCCGTGTTTGGTGACATCGCAGTCAACGCACATTGGAAGCGTCTATTCATCATCGCCATACTGGCGTCTTACCCAGAGTGATAGTATGGGGTGTCATTGCTTACACGTCTCGGTCGCCTCTTGTTCGCATTGACGGGACTTTGAACAGTGGACGTTACGTTTCAGATGTGTTACGACCAGTGGCTCTAACCTTCATTCGATCCCTGTGAAACCCTACATTTCGGCAGGATAATGCACGACCGCATGTTGCAGGTCCTGTACGGGCCTTTCTGGATACAGAAAATGTTCGACTGCTGCCCTGGCCAGCACATTCTCCAGATCTCTCACCAATTGAAAACGTCTGGTCAATGGTGGCTGAGGAACTGGCTCGTCAAAATACGCCAGTCACTAATCTTGATGAACTGTGGTATCGTGTTGAAGTTGCATGGGCAGCTGTACCTGTACACGTCATCCAAGCTGTGTTTGACTTGAAACGTCCCCTTTGAACAATTATACACGACTGTGCTTATACTGACACACAATATTTTTAGCGCAACGCAATCTGACTTTCAAAAATCCCTACAAAAGAATGGCCCTGACTAACATTAAACTATACCTTTCACAAATCACTTACCTCACAAAAATCTTCGCTGCTCAAGCTACTGCAATACAGCAAGCGCCACTACTGCCAGCTAAATAAAAGATTCAAACTACTAAAGGCACTAACTACTGATAGGGATAGTTAGCAAATGAAAGATATTAATAGAGAACAAACAATGTATTTACCTTGATATCATCATATATAAATATAGCAGTTCATGACAAATTACAAATCTCCGCCATCTCTCTCCCCACATCCACCACTGCTGGCGGCTCACCTCCAACTGCGCAACGCTACGCACTGTTCACAGCCAGCTGCCTAACACTACAATGGCGAGTATTACAACAATGCAAAGCAGCCACAGACTGCACACAGCACAGCCAGTGATTTTCATACAGAGGTGGCGTTACCAATAAAAAAACCTAAACAGCCTACTTACATAAGAACCTAAACAGCCTACTTACATAAAGAAAATATAAACAGCCTACTTACATATAGAAAACATAAACAGTCTACTTAACGTTGCCAACAAGAAAACATAAACAGCCTACTTACATAGCCCCCATGCTCCCCACAAAAAATTTTACAAATGGGATTGGGCAGTGGCCAATACAGATTTGAAAAATTTTTTTTTCATAATTACAATAACAAAGAAATCAAATGCACACACTTATTGATACAATGTTGGTCAAAAGCTAAAATTTTTTCACAGTCCATAAAGACAGTCCTGATCGTACATAACAGGAGAATAGCAGTGTTTTTCTCAAAGTCTGAGCAGTAAAAGAAAATGCACACAGAAGTAGTGGATTTCCATGCAGTCTTGAAGAAGTAGTGTTGTCCTTCCAATGGAAAGACAGTGCTGACTCTCGACATGCAGACAGGTAATGGGCCACAACAGAGCAAACCCACAGCAGAGTCAGTCGAAATTTTGAAGAGTATTGGTAGGTAGGTCATCACAGAGCAGACCCACTGTAGTCCTGGTAGAGATTACGATATTGGTGGGCCACCAGAGGTGCAGACCCACTGCAGTCCTTGTAGAAATAATGGTATTGGTGGGCCACCAGAGGTGCAGACCCACTGTAGTCCTTGTAGAGATAATGGTATTGGTGGGCCACCAGAGGTGCAGACCCACTGTAGTCCTTGTAGAGATGATGGTATTGGTGGGCCACCAGAGGTGCAGACCCACTGTAGTCCTTGTAGAAATGGCCAGCAGCCATCTGTTGTGACTGTGCAGGTGCACAATCACCATCGAAGAGTCTTGCGGATAATATAGCAAGTCCATAAACCACCACTTGTGCACTCACAAAGTGTTTGGAATTGTCCTTAGAACCAGCAATGCTGTTATCCAGTCCCTTGCTGAATTACCAACACACGTGCAAACACTATCAGTCCCTACTTCTCACATATTGTCCGTATACTATGACCAACAGAAACGTGTGCAGTGAAATGTAACTAACAAGTTAATAATATCATGAACTGGTGACAATTACAAATTTATAACATAAGAATACAATAACAAAGGTACAAAATACATCATAAAGAACATAACAATACAGAGAACATTTGTAGTACAAGCTTTACAAAAGAATAGAAATAACATATACGTCAGTGTTCCAGGAATTATGACATGAGTACATACATAAAAGATCAGAATAACTTTTGGAACATCAACTTTACACATGAGTATTAAACAGAACGGAATTAATAATGTCTAACATCTTTACAAAGTAAATAACATATTATTAATGCTAATTATATTCGAGGATAACAGTATTCCTCATCATAGTGAATGTAGCTTAATACTAAAAGAAAAAAAAATTCTATGAAACTACACAGAGACAGGAAAAAAACAAATACACAAGGGTACACAAACACATAGTGGGATAACACCAATAGGAAACGACAGGGTTCGTTTTCAGTGTAACATTTGGTACTGCAGTCCAACCCAAAACTTCATATATCTTTCCTCTTATTTCATCCTTTGTTTCCACCAAAAAATTCTATCTAAGCATGCTTTCTGTATTTATATGTTCACACATTTCTTACCTCAACATTTATTTCCAAGAAAATCCTACCTAAACCTGTTTTCTCAATGCATTTCTTCCAATTCATCGCAACTCATTCTCTTCTATAGTCTACCCCCTCTTAAGCTAACTTAAATCTACTGAGCTCAGATGCTAAACTAAGGGACGAGGCAATGCAGCAGCACAAAATAAGTAGCACAAACAGCAATGACCAAAAAATTGGAAAATTGCAAAGCAAGCAGCAGCAAATCTAAATTAACAGATAAAATGCAAAATTACAACTAATATGAGCCAATGTGCAGCAACATGAAAAATCAATGAGTAGTAATATTGGCTTAGCAGAGTAACACAAATTAAAGTTCAGTAGCACTATGCCTGGCAAACAGCAGCTTATATCTAAACATGACATAGCTCAAGAAGAAAAAATATTACAGTAAAAACAACAATGCAGATAAGGGAAATGTATATTCACATATTAATGTCTATGTAATTAAAGTGGTGCACCACAACAACTTATTGTAAAAGAAATATTACCATGTACTTGAAAAGAAAATTATGTGTTACTGTTACTAGTTCCTTCTTATTGTTCTTTCCTTTCCAAGTGCTCCTTTTTTAAAGAATGTGGATCATAAAATAATTATTTAATAGATCTGTTGACAGAAAGTTTTCACATTAGCAAATGCATTTCATTTTATAAAAGCAATGCTGCAACACAGCTGAAAAACAGGTATCAAATGAAATAAGCAATTACGCAAACCAAAGCATAAAAATATCATTCAATAGTCATGTGACATTTCATAAGTTAGTAGAAATTCTCTCAACTCTCGTAGAAAGACGCTTGTCGTAATCAAGTGTGCAGATGTACGAATATTTCCCATCAATTCATAAGCATTTCTGTAATTAGCACAAAGTGCGAGTAATCATATGTTTTCAAGTAACGAGGGTGTCGCATTAGCGATGAAAGGCACACCCTAATGGCTTGTTCTCCAGGTGTTTGACACAGCTGTGTGCCCACAACGCATTACAAAAATCATATGTTTTCAAGTTCGACCGTGTCGTTTTTGCGATGCTTTCTACAAAGGAATGTCAGAAGCGAGGTTAATGGCGTCCCCTTTTTTTTTCTACCTGTGCCGCTGAAAAGGGCTCGCAATAATGGCTTTTTCTCCAGGCGTCTGACACAGCTGGGTGCCCGCGACGCATTACGTGCAGGTGGTCACTTAACTTTCTTACGGAAATATTTACCGCTACAGTGACAGTCTCACATAAAAATATTTCACAGGTCAAGAATTAGCGTTGCAAATCTGTAGAAACAAAATCCTATGAATATAACAGTGTCCAAAAAATGTTCAGTGGCATTGTGATACATTCACACATGATTCACACATGTCATAACTCTTAAAGTACGATTCTTGGTTTCCAACATCCTTTTTCACAAGTCAAGAGTCCCTACCCACTATTCATTACTCCTTACCTTATTACACATATACGTATCCATCGACACTCGTCAATATTTCGTCATTATAAATATGAAGCATAATCAAATAACTCATATAGCCTCAGCCTATTAATCGTAAACATACCTCAGCAGCATAATACACATCGTCGTCGTAAAAATAACATCATAACACCTCAGTCAAATCTCAAAATCGTCGTAGCTTCCCCCAATAATTAAAAAAATTCTCTGCTCATGTCAAAAGTGTCATCTGCCTCAAACGTACTTTAAAAATCATAATCCCTTTACCAAATACATCATTCAAAGCTCTCATAGTATCACAATGGTTCCAAAAAAATATGAGCAGTTTACAAAGTACAGACAAAATACAGTTTCATAAGTGTGAAGTTACCCAACTGTGTAATTACGTAAACATCTGTCACTGATATAGTAAAAATCAATGTTTGTCTCTCTCAGTTAAATGATCAGATAGCTGTGTAAATTGTGTGTTAGAGAAATATGGTACCGATGTGTAAAGTTGTATAAGCAAATACCATATTAGCTAGGGTTCCTTGTGCTTGCCAAACACATGGTACACAAAGTAGGCGTGTACCCCCCTGAGGATTAATGTAATTATACCCTCAGGTGCTACAGATTATTGCAATGGAATGAAATGTATCACGGAAAAACTTTGTATCATTGTATTTCAAATATCTTTGAAAATAAATGTTTTTAGTACAAAATTGATCACTCAAATACGTGTCCTGTAGCGCTAAACATGCGTCTTGCTGTAAGATAATCTCTGTGGAAGTGTCGTAGTTATCGTCCCCCAAAGCTAAGTTCTGCAGAAGTCAATGTACTGACCTCATGATAAACAAAGTGAAATGCTTTGCGTATAGATATCATACTTATTACGCTTATTGCCGTGATGAAGAAAGTACTGTGCTGTAACGTATTGTTGTGCTACAGAAAAGGCTGTCTCCTTGTAGCTATACCATAAAAGTTACTACTAAAACATGTTTTACTTTCCAGAATAATACAGAAAAACTGTGCAGATATAAAACAGAAACACCGCAAAATCAACATTGTAAATTGTCACTCATTAGTAGCGTCGTGATAAAATCGTGTAGCTGTCACATAAACTAACTATTGTCTCATCTGGTATCTCACAGAAAGTACTTTAAATCCGGAATGTATTTTCAAGTAAACCAAAATGTTGCATTAAAATCTCATTAGCAGTACTGGTAAATGTTCTAATCGTGCAGCTAACAAGCAAGAATGTACACACACAATTACACTGTGTCGTCTGTTCGCAATAACAATGCATTTGTAATTTCTGTTTAAATAATTTCTCTTGGTTCTTGGCTGGATATTTAACTTCAAACATTGTTGCATGGTAACAGTTTCTAAGGCATACTAGTAACGTGAAGTGAAACGTTTTATGGCAAAGACAAAGTTAAAAGGCAGATTATCTGTCTATAAACGGTTTTACATTTGAAATGTGGTACAATCTTTTACTCTTCATAGTACTCAGAGTTTGAACTTGAATGCAATTGTCAGGCGGTATACGTCGGTAAAGAATACTGGAATTTTTCTCAAGGTTAGCGTCTATGTTATTTTTCTCTGAGCCACCTGGCGCACGTGGCTGCCTGCTGTGCGAGTCATTGTCTGTCTCTTTGTTGGCGCGCGTCGTTATTGGGATTTGGAGACCTAACTTCTACAAATTCACCGTGACGAGAGGGCCCTGCCCTGTTTAAATCCCGCCAGTTCTGATGCAATTCAGGTCTGTCGTTACGATCACATCGTCTGTCGTCATGTCGGTAGTTCCTGTAGAGTCTTTCTTGTCGGTCACGTGGTGGAGAATTTCTCCCTGAATCGTAACTGCGCGCTGAACTGTTGCATCTGAAGTTATTTTGTCTCCCTTGATAATAATTGTTTTGGTTTCCATATTGTCTGTTTCTATGGTTATCTCTGTCATATTCATAATTACGGAAGTGCGATCTTTCTCTGTAACTATTACTCTGCCAGTGGTTGTCATACGGGTGGTGTCTGTTTTGGTCACGATTTACGTTGTGAGAATAGCCTTGTCGCGCCCAGTTATTATTTCTGTCGTCACGGAATTGTGACGGATGTGACCTGTAATTGTTGTGTCCTTGTTTTCGCGTTCCGCGATTATCAGTGTCAATTTCTAGTTCTTGTAACAGTCCCTGAAAAGCTTCAATGTCGTCTTTGCAACGTCCTGCTAAAATAATATGTCGTAAATGTTCAGGCAGTTTGATTAAGCAAATGCGGATGAGTTCTGAGGGGCTGTATGGGTTTGACAGGTATTGATTCTTGTGCAACATGTCTTCAAAATATTTCACAAGACTGGAAAATTCAGATTGTTCGAAGTGTTTCATCATTATGATGTTATGTTTTACACGGTCTTGTGTAGCTTGAGACCAATACGCTGAGAGGAAGGCATGATAAAAATCTCCTTCACTGTGACAATCGTGAATGACCGATCGCATTCTTACACCTGGTTCATTCTCTAAGTAGCCACACATAAATTCTAACCTGTGCTCCAATGACCAGTTGGGAGGGAAACAATGAGAGAATTGATGGAGCCACGCTTGTGGATGAATGTCGTTGGCAGAATTCTTAAACGTTTTGAATTTACGTGTAGTAATGAACAGCTTATAGTCAAAATCATCGTGTCGGCGAGTAGCATCTCGGTCATAGTTACGTCGTGTCGGCGGTTCCATCTCAAAATTCGGTGTACCTTGCCAATTTCTTTCATAATTACCGAAATGCCCTGTGTTATTATTTTGTGGCTTTTGCGTATTTCTAAGTTCCTCTTCCCGTGTTGGAGCGCGAGTGTCTTCTGAAATACGTAATTCTTGTATTACCTGTGTCAGCTGATCTTGTACTTCCCGGATTTCTCTTTGGTGTTGCGTATCAATTTGATTCAGATTTTGTTTCAGTTTCCTAATTTGTTCGCTCTGTTCTGTGTCATTAAAGACTACCGGTTTTGCGTCATTCAGATTATCATCTACCTTCGTAGATAAATTATTTAGCTGATCCGAAAGTTCAACTACTTTCTCTGATAATGAACACATTTCCTCAGTGTGTTTTTCTGAACCAAGTTTCAGAGTGTCCATTTGTGTTGAAATCGAATCTACTGTGTCCTTTAAGTTATCCTGAGTTTTTGCAAGTTGTGTAACCGAATCGGTAGATGCAACTGAGTCAAATTTAGCTTGCAAGGTCTCACGATTTTCATGAACAATAATTTGCAGTTCTTTTATAGCTGCTTCGTGATTCTGTAATGCATTTTCATGCCGCGAAAAAATAGGTTGAAAATGCTCACAAATTTGTGTTTTTACGTCATTACAGACTTTTTGACATTTAGATTCAATGTTATGTAACTCAGTAGTTAAATCTTCACGTGTTTGTTCAAGTGTGGTGTCTAACTTTTGAAGATTTTGTTCCATTGTGTCTAACTGTTGCTGTGTTTGTCTCTGATGTTGTTCCATTGTGTCTAACTTTTTAAGATTTTGTTCCACTGTGTCTAACTTTCGAAGATTTTGTTCCATTGTGTCTAACTTTTGAAGCTTTTGCTGTGTTTGTCCCATTTGCTGTATTAATTGTAATAACAATGCACTGGTGTCTGGAACATGTTCCTCAGTGCTTTTCGGCAGTGAATTTGCACCGGCAACATTCACATTTTGACAAGCAGGAAATGTGACTTGACTTATTTGAGAAAACGGTGAGGAACCAAAACCTGAATCTACAGTATTTGCGAGATTGTTTCCTGTCATTTCGGATTCCTGAGGCGAGCTGTTGCCGACCGATCGTTCGATAATGCGTCCCTCTTCACTAATTGTTTGACTGTCCACGCCATTGTTTGCCGCCCGCTCCATTTCCCTATGCACAGTTACCAAATTACTACTTTGAATGTCTGTTAATTCATTACTCTGCGGCGCTAACACACTGCTTTCGTCTTCACTGTCATTTCTCAGTTTACTTTGGAGCCTAGTATTACGTTTTTCACACGCCATTATTGTCACAATATTTCACACGACAACACAGAAAAGCACAATTTGAAGAGCAAAAATAAGAGAACACATTAACATAACACTGAAAAAATATCTAGTTAATTGCACGCGCTGCTGAGAAATACTTGGTGTAAAACTGCATGCATGCTACAACTGTTTTACTGTACCACAATGAAAGACTGCAACTACAAAGGAGATTCTCTCTACAATTACGCGCTAGCAATAATCAAAGGCTACACTAATTACACAAACTACAAGAAAAAAATCAGAAGACTCCAGTGAGGTATCCTAGGCCAAGGGTCGACATATGAAACGTCCCCTTTAAACAATTCTACACGACTGTGCTTATACTGACACACAATATTTTTAGCGCAACGCAATCTGACTTTCAAAAATCCCTACAAAAGAATGGCCCTGACTAACATTAAACTATACCTTTCACAAATCACTTACCTCACAAAAATCTTCGCTGCTCAAGCTACTGCAATACAGCAAGCGCCACTACTGCCAGCTAAATAAAAGATTCAAACTACTAAAGGCACTAACTACTGATAGGGATAGTTAGCAAATGAAAGATATTAATAGAGAACAAACAATGTATTTACCTTGATATCATCATATATAAATATAGCAGTTCATGACAAATTACAAATCTCCGCCATCTCTCTCCCCACATCCACCACTGCTGGCGGCTCACCTCCAACTGCGCAACGCTACGCGCTGTTCACAGCCAGCTGCCTAACACTACAATGGCGAGTATTACAACAATGCAAAGCAGCCACAGACTGCACACAGCACAGCCAGTGATTTTCATACAGAGGTGGCGTTACCAATAAAAAAACCTATACAGCCTACTTACATAAGAACCTAAACAGCCTACTTACATAAAGAAAACATAAACAGCCTACTTACATATAGAAAACATAAACAGTCTACTTAACGTTGCCAACAAGAAAACATAAACAGCCTACTTACAGACTCACTTCCCAGGAGTATCAAGGCCGTTATTACTGCCAGAGGTGGTTGTTCTGGGTACTGATTTCTCAAGATCTATGTACCCAAATTGTGTGAAATTGTGAATCACATGTCAGTTCTAGTATAATATATTTGTCCAGTCAATACCCGTTTATCATGTGCGTTTCTTCTTGGTGTATGAATTTTAATGACCAGTAGTGTATCTCCGCAGCCGTTGTTGACACCTATCTTGTATGGCCTGTTGTACACCTCAACTCTTGTTTCGGCAATTTGGACAATCACAGTATTATTTAATCACAGTGGCAGGCGAACAGTTTACAATCTTAGCCATTTTGGATAAGCCTCCACACTTGGCCTAAAAGCCAATGATCGTGCTCTTTTGGATGGCAGGTAAGGCGTTTTGTTTCCGCATTACGACAGCGACTACAAATATTTCCGCGTCCTCTGACACGATTTCAACTCTCCACTGCTAGGGCTGCCACCTGCTCCCTGCGAGTTGTTATTGTTTGTTGACGTTGAAATTACTCAGTGGTCACATTAAAATGGTTACACAGTGTACATTATCTACTCAAGATCGGTCTGTCATCGCTACAGTTTGAGAAATATGAGGTTAATCCCAAAAGTAAGGTCTGCTATTTTTTTTATAAGTACATAGACCTGTTTATTTATACAATGGTTTACATCAGCTTACAGCTTGAACATTTAGCTATTTTTCGACGTAATCACCACTTCTATCGATGTATTTTTGTAGACGCTGTGGCAGTTTTTGTATGCCCATGTCATACCAGCTCGCCGCCATGCTGTTCAGGAAGTTACGAACCCCTTCTTTTACCTCGTCGTCGGAGCTGAATCGCTTTTCGGTCAAATGTTCTTTTAACCTAGGGAACAGGTGACAGTCACTGGACGCCAAGTCAAGAGTATAAGGTGCGTGGGTGATTATGTTCCACTGAATCTGTTGCAGGAGAGCAACGGTTTGCTGAGCGATGTGTGGGCGAGCGTTATCATGGAGAATGTGTACGCCCTTGCTCAACATTCTTCTTCTCCGGTTCTGAATTGCCCGTTTGAGTTTTTCAGAGTCTCACAGTACCTGTCAGCGTTAATTGTGGTTCCAGTGGGCATAAAGTCGACCAACAACACCTCTTTCCGATCCCAAAAAACGGTTCTCATGACTTTACCGGCAGACTGTTTGTTTGAATTTCCGCGGCTTTGGGGAAGAAGGATGCCGCCACTGGCGCGATTGTTACTTGGCCTCAGGTGTAAAGTGGTATGCCCTGGTTTCGTCACCCGTGACATTTCAGTCCAGAAAGTTGTCCCGTTCGGCTGCAAGGCGGTTAAGAAATGCGCGGGAGGCATCAACTCGTTGCCGCATGTGGTTCTCAGTCAACATGCGTGGCACCTATCTTGCGCACACCTTCCGGTAGTTCAGTGTTTCCGTTAAAATTCTGTGAGCGGTGCTTCGGTAAAACGTCTGGAACCAACGTGCAGAGATCATCCAGGGTGATCCGCCAATCTTCACGGAAGCTTTGCTCAACCTTCAACACTGTCTCTTCAGAAATTGACGGTCTCCCGCTCCTTTGTTCGTCGTGAATTTCGGTCCGACCAGCTGCAAAATCTCTTCACCACTTACTAACATTTTGACGTCAGTGCACGATTCACCATACACTTCCGTCAGTTGGCTATGGATTTCAATCGGCGCAGTGCCATTTGCGTTCAAAAACCTGTAATATTTCTGGCTTATTCAGCCATCATATTAGGCTCCAGGAAGCTATTCCCAGGGCAGTGGAGATGCAAGAAGCATATAGATGACGCAAGGTGGGATGAGGTACCGGTGACAGATGTTAGATTCGGTACCATTCCCGTGAGAAAGACCGCCTGCATGATGCTGCTGCTCTGTGATTGGCTGCTGTGTTCGGCGGTAGGGCACCAAACCGTTAAACTTTAGTTGCTATTATTCATTAAACTTGTCATCCAAATTACTCCATTTTTAAATAAACATCTCTCAGCAGCCAGCTGTCAGTCAGTCATTTCAAAATTATTGAAATCAAAGTACTACTAAAACAAAAGACTGACGATAGTACTGCCGATGCACTTCGGTGGCGTTCGGGTCACGCCTTGCTGGCTTGGCGCGCGAAGTGTCTCGGGCAGTCTGGCTCTCCAGTTCTGACCGTTCCAGTAGACAGAAATGTTGTCTGTTATAGCAGTATTTGTTTCATGCAATTTTATTTACTACAGTTCCGACCGTCGCTAGGTACAGACATGTTGTCTGTAATAGTAGTATTTGATTCATGTAATTTTATTCTCCAGTTCTGACGGTTCCAGTAGACAGACATGTTGTCTGTGGCAGGATGTATTTCATGTTATTTTAGCCGGATGTAATGACTGTGGAAAGATATGTTCAATACGTTGTGATCAAGAATAGTTTCTCGTGTCTATATCAATAAAAAGCGTGAGTGGCATCCCAAATGAGTTACAGTTTATTCGTAGCAGCAGTTCCTTGCGAAGTTAATTTCAGCCTCAAGAAAAAGAATCCACGACCTGCGTGCTGTTTTCTGCGCTGGGGACATCATCATCACGAAGACAGCAGGTTAGTGAAGTGTAGAAGAACTTACGTATTCCACACAGGGCAGTGGAAACAACTGGGCACCTCTCGTGTACTGCATGCACAGTACAAATGTGCTCAGTGACACGTCATCTGCAGTAATGCAGAGGAGGTAAAGAAGGATGAAAGTATTGACACTATCTCACTTTTTTCCCTTTTTCTTGCCGTAAACCGAATAACTGCGCGCAATTCGCGCTTGCCGGTAACATCTAACGGGAGCTCCATTCTCAACGGCTGCCATGCCAAGACTGAACGCCTCAGCGCTGCGTGCGCATGTTTACACACAGCGCGTGAAGCACTCTTCATAACAGTGCGACCAGCTGTCGCCCAAAACAGAGTTCTGTACTTATAAAAAAATAGGAGACCTTAGTGTTGGGATTACCCTCATTGTTGCCTATCGTTCCGTGGCAAAATGAAGCATGTAACCTCCCCACCGTAATTTATAATGGGTGACAATATTATTTACGAATGCTAATGGACATTGCGCTAAGTGTAACCTCTCCACTGAAATTTTAAAGACAGAAATAATAAATGAATAGGAGCCAAACGTAACCTCCCTAGCAATTAAATTTAATGACAATAACAGTGAGAATCGCGATCTGACTCAAATATAAGTTCTTCATAAAAATTAAAGTCCATTCAGTGATAATGATAATTCAATTAAACCGAAATATCGGTCTTTGGCCCTGTGCAAAAATCAAAATTAAATTCTTACCTCATTACAACACCTAGTCAAATTTCTGCTCTTGTTGTTGCACACCGCTTGGAGGAACTGCATTGCAAATAATAATATTCCTTTTTTTTTTTTGTAATCTAATTGAAAACTGAAACTTTTGTTTAGGGGAAGTGGAACGAAATAGTTACTTCAATTAAATGAAAATTTTATGTAAAATTGCTTTTGAAATCAAAGTTATTATTGGGGGCACTTGTTGAAAATTAGTTACAATAATTAAAACTTTACATTATCCGATGATTATCTTAATTAACAGTATACCTCATTCAGCATCTTGACCAGTGTTGTCGCCAGACCACATCACGCAATCCCACTGGACTGCTACCACTGACCGACCGCTCTGCATGACGACTACTAGCGTACTGCACGCCACTGAACAGAGCTACTGCTCGCGACGACTACTGACAGAGTACAGCCCTCAACTAGACAGAGCTACAGACTCGCAAAGACTGACCGACAGACTGAGAACCACTCTCAACACTCGCGCGGTCAAGCGCATACTCTCTGGTCACAGATGCTACAATGCCTCGCCATCGCTGCTATGTTACATACGTGTTTCATAACCCTCCACTGGGGGGGCAAAAATTTGGCAGCGATGGTGAGTCATTTGGACTTGCCAAGCGCGGCAAAATTTTTCTTTAACTAACAAAATTCTACAACTTACAGAATATTTAAATGTTGTGCACACGCACTAAGTACAAAATATATCAGACAAAGACAAAATGTGAGTACAAAACATAGTAGCAAATCAGAAAAATGTATATACAAATTATTTGACAGATAACAAAGTGCACAGGCACTGAAAAAATTCTACAAATAAACAGACTGGCAAAATATTATGTTGACAAGTGACATGAGTGCACATGCACTGCAGTTGAGAACATATCAGTAATTGATGAAATGTATGTACAATTAGTAACAAATGACATAAGTGCATTCGCATTAAAGTATTGAATATACAGAATAGTAGAAATCATATTGAAAAATGAGAAAAGTGTACAGGCACTGAAGTTCAGTAGAAAACATATTAACACCTAACAGAAGTGCACATGCACTGTAGTTCAGAAAATAAAAAATGTATATACAATATAAAAGACAAAAGTGCACATATACTGTACTTCAGAACAAATCAAAAAAATGTCTTTAGCATTTTGGCAATAAATAAACATAATAACAAAAAAAAATCATGTCGACCAGTGACATAAGTGTACTCGCACTGGAGTTTAGCGAATTGAAAAAATGTATAGCCATGAACATAAATAATGTTAGCAAAAATGATTTTCACTATGTGACAAGAATTAGGATAGGAAAGGGAAGGATTGCATCATGGTTGTAGCACTTTAGATTGCACACAGCTGTTTTGAAAGTCCATATCTTTCCACAGAAGTACAACACCAAGTGACACAACTTGAAGTTCTTTTCCCCTCAGAATTTATCAGCGTAGCCAAGACACTGAACTGTCGTAGTAATATTCCATTTTTTTTTTTTTTTGGCAGTATATTAGGTACACCAAACAGTGGGACCATAATAACGTCTTCATCGCTCACGGTGGTGGACAGCATGTCGTGTCAACACCACGCTCTTACAAGGCACACCAACGTAGAATTAGTGCAAAACCAAAGATAGTGCTCCATGATCACTAGGATAAACAGGACAAATGGACATCGCAGTAATTCAGGGTAGTTAGCTCATGAGGTGAAGGACATTAAGTCACATAATATTGTCAATTACAGTAGTAGTTTGCGGCATTCATAGCCCAGTTATTGAACATTTCTGTACCATGTATGTAGTATTACAGAAAAATGTTCATTAATTGTTTTCCATAGAATCAGTAATCTTCTTTTCCTAGTTACAAAGCATTATTAAATAATCGCATTCTTTTCCAGTTACAAAGTATAGCATAGTTAATTAATCATTTGTCATTCCAATATGGTATTAATCATTAACCTTCTCCTAATTACAAAGCATCATGAAACAATCGCATTCTTTTCCAGTTACAAAGTATGGCATAGTTAATTAATCATTTGTCATTTCAATAGTAATAATCATTAGCTTTTTCCTAATTACAAAGCATTATGAAACAATAGCATAGTTAATTAATTATGTGTCATTCCAATCTATTAAGAATCATTAGCCTTCTTCTAATTACAAAGCATTATTAAACAGTCACATTCATTTCCAATTACAAAGTATGAACATTGAAAACAAGAGCTAATTAATGGCATAATTAATAACAATTCATTAAGTGACACTAATTATTGGCACTCAGTGGCCATCAGGTATCGAATAGTATAAAGCATTGTTCCTCATTCAGTATTATTCAGATCATTACGAAGTCATTACTAAAAATCAGTTAATTATAGTCATAGCATTAATAATCATGGGGATTATAAGTAGTCTCATTACAATAACAGTGGCTATTACTAGCCAGTTACTAAGCATTATTTTATATATATGTGTATTTTTGTTGTCTCATTAAGAAGTCATTACTCAAGTGACATACTATTCAGAGCTAATCAGTATTATTCAGAATTTTCTCAAACTGGTATCACTATTTGGGACTGTTAATACTTTTTTTTTGTTAGCAATGCATTGCGTTGGGATCGATAATTAATTGCTGAGGCATAACACTTTTTGCTTTTGACCTATTGCTGCAAATGAGGATAGATAACGTCATTCGTCATGAGTCAGCTGTAGCAAGGTTATGTAACAAGGCAGTATATGTGATTACATTTATAAATGGTAAACACAAATGGGTAAAAAAAATAAAAATGCAAGTACTAGAACAGGTATAATAAGTAACAGTTTTAGTAAGTATCATGACAAGCATCTCCTGGAAAAAATACAAAATGGATTATTGACCTGAAAGAAGAAACGCACACTATGCTGAAAAGTAGTGAACTTCGAATTAACAAGTAGTGAAATGTGTATAAAATTTGTTCCATAGCTGTCCTTTCCAAAACTTTCCGTCATCCTACTA
Organism: Schistocerca serialis cubense; assembly: GCF_023864345.2. Taxonomy (NCBI): domain Eukaryota; kingdom Metazoa; phylum Arthropoda; class Insecta; order Orthoptera; family Acrididae; genus Schistocerca; species Schistocerca serialis. The sequence goes on from NC_064646.1 coordinate 1,563,736, forward strand.
TGCAATATAACACCTGCTGTCAAAACAAACTGCAACAAATACTTAAATAACTACATAGCATAAATATAAAACTCCAACATTATCCTCATCTGTAAAGAAAAAACTTCATTATCAATCACTTCATTATCCATATTATCATAACTTCATTATTATCATCACCTGTAAATAAAAACTTCATTATTCATAATACCATATCCTTCATCATTATTCATCAGTATTCATTATCATCTGCAAAAAATCACTTCATTACTCATTATACAACTATTCCTTATCTCTAGCATATTTCATCACTAAAACTAAGATGTGTAGTTCAGTCTGACAGCCTGCATCAATCACCTTGTATTCTGAAAGAAAAAATTAGTTAAGACTGCTATTCTACGATGAGTATAGTATATTCTTGTTAATGCTTGTTAATCCTGATCCATTTACTCTTCCTCATAAAATTATTGCATCTTCTTTCGTTTAATGCGTAGGTGAAATTCCCATTTCTGTTGAATTTATTTCTTACACGCATCATTTCTTACTGAAATTGATGAACAGAGATTAATGTCTTGCATTTAAATCATATACCCACTAAATAATGACTGGTTTATGGTAACATAATTAACCATACAGCATAACATGACAGAAAACGTAATATGTCAAAGGCATTGACAGTGTTCAGAGGCAAAATGTACAGATAATATCACAATGCAGCAGCAAAAATGTAAAACAGTCACGATGTTGAGATGTCATAAGGCAAAAAATGTCAAAGTCAACAGGTGTGTTATATCTTAACTATTTCACAGTGCATACAAACAAAACTGGAGTACAATCATATACACAAAAAAGGTGGAAAATGTGCACGGTCTGATGTGTAACGACAAGAAAAGCGACCTGCTAACCTTACCTTGCCGGGCACTTGCCAAGAAAAAATGCGATAATCATCAGTAATTAGTCAAGTGAAATAATTGCATTAATAAATGACATCATAGTGTGTTGAATCATAAAGTGTCTTCATTCAATAAACGGTTTAATGTTTGAGATATGGTGGTTGCCTTTCGATTTTCTAGTTCTCAAAGTTTCGACGTGTACAACATTGGGGTGAGGGATGCTGCGAATCCGATATGGACCTGCGTATAGAAGTTCAAATTTACTGCACTTACCTTTTAATTTACTGGATAAATAATGTGTATGTACTAATATTTTCTGTCCAACGTGAAAGTCTCGGCGTCTACAAACCTGTTTTTGCCGTCTTCTCCGGCGCTCTGCGGCACGTTTGATGTTGTTCAGCGCAATGTCAATTATTTCGTGGTGTCTTAGTCGACGACCTTTTAATTTACTGGATAAATAATGTGTACGTACTAATATTTTCTGTCCAACGTGAAAGTCTCGGCGTCTACAAACCTGTTTTTGCCGTCTTCTCCGGCGCTCTGCGGTACGTTTGATGTTGTTCAGCGCAATGTCAATTATTTCGTGGTGTCTTAGTCGACGACATTTAGGGAAGTTTACTAATTCTTTAATTTTGTTTGGTGGTTCAACGTTTTTCAGTATAATAGACGGAGATAGCATAGTGGATTCATTTGGAATGGAATTAATTACGTCTTGATATGAGAGTATGTGTGTATCCCAATCAATATGTCTTTTGTGGCAGTATATTCTACACAGTTTACCAATTTCTTTCATTAATCTTTCACAGGGGTTCGAAGAAGCGTGGTACTTGGATATATAGATCGGAAAAATGTTTCTAGCTCGTAACATGCGTGTCCATACGTTACTACGAAATTGAGATCCATTGTCAGAAATTACTTTCATCACATGCCCTACATGAAATAGAAAATGTTTTACAAATGCTTTCGAAACAGTTTTAGCAGTAGCTTTACGTAACGGAGTGAAAGTAACAAATTTTGAAGTGAGCTCAACAGCGACAAAGATGTAGCAAAAACCTCTGTTAGTTCTCGGAATCGGACCAAAAATATCTACTGCGGCCATGTGTCTTAATTTAACAGGTATAATGGGATATAATGGAGGAATATGTGAAGTGGTGTCTGATTTAGCTTTCTGGCAAATTTTACAAGACGCTAAAACTCGTCGTATACGTTTCTCAATGTTAGTAAAATAAGAGTTCTGTCTCAGTATAAGAAAACATTTTCGTGTTCCGTAATGTGCGTAACTTAAATGAGTGTACCAAATTAATTTGTTAACCAGTTCGTCAGGAATGCATAATAACCAATTGTTGCTGTCAGGATGAGAGCGGCGAAACAGAATGTCATTGCGTACAGTGTAGTGGTTCCTAATCGTAACATTTTTCCTATCTTGCCTAAGGTGTTTAATTTCTTTCCACACATTGTCCTTATTTTGCTCTTGTGCTATGTCCTGTAATGACGATGAAATAAAATTTTCAAATGCAACTTGCTGAATGTACATGACACTGAAATTTGTTTTGCAGAAGTTGGTTGCTACGTCTTGCTGATTGTTGCCGAGAGAACGCGATAGTGCGTCTGCTATAACATTTTGTGTGCCGGGAATGTGAACTATTGTAAAGTTAAATTCCTGCAAATAAAGTTTCCATCTGCTTAATCTGTCGTGAGTAAATTTAGCTGAAAGCAAAAATTGTATTGCTCTGTGGTCTGTGTAGACGGTGGTATGTCTGCCATAAAGAAAGTGCCGAAATCTCGTAAAAGCCCATACAAAACATAATGTTTCCAATTCTGTAACGGAATAATTTCGTTCAGCAGGTGACAGAATGCGGCTTGCAAATGCGATGTTTTTAATAACTGTAGAACCATCTTCTTCAATTTCCTGGAAAATGTGTACGCCTAAAGCGGTGTTGGAACTGTCGGTAGCAATGGAAAAATTTCTAGTAAGATCGGGGTGCGATAACAGTGGAGCATTCAACAAAGCATGTTTCAGGTTCATGAATTCAGAATGTTCTTGCTTATCCCACGACCAAATAGTGTTTTTACCTGTTAATTGGCATAACCTGGGTGTGTCTAAAGCAGAGTGATGAATAAATTTACGAAAAAAGTTAATTAAGCCCAAGAAACTGCGTAATTGCTTCTTTGTCGTAGGAACAGTAATGTCACGTAGAGCTTGAAGTTTTTCCGGATCAGGTGCAATGCCTTCTGCTGAAATTACGTGTCCAAGAAATTTTATAGAAGTTTTGCCAAAATGCGATTTACTGAGGTTAACTGTAAGTCCTTGTGCATGGAAAGTTTGTAACAGACGTTCTAAAATCGCATTGTGTTCAGACCAGTTAGCTTCTGCGATAAGAATATCGTCTACATACGTCGTAATTCTGTCCTTAAGTTCTGTCGGAAGTATTGTGTTCAAACCGCGAATAAAAGCTGCAGAAGAAATAGTTAAGCCGAACGGTAATTTGCAAAATTGATAACAGTCGCCAAAACAGAGAAAAGCTGTGTATTTTCTGCAATTCGGATGAAGTTGAATTTGCCAAAATCCCGATTTAAAATCTAGTGTAGAATAAACAGCTGTACCGTGAAATTTCTGTAAAAGTTCCTCTAATGTCTGTGGTCGATCTGTTTCATTAATAATAATGTCATTAATGTGACGTGAATCAAGTACGAGGCGAAGTGAGCCATCTTTTTTCTTAACAATATGTAGCGGGTTTATGTACGGACTAACTGCTGGTTCTATAATTCCTTGGTCGAGCATATCCTGCAATTCTTTTTTAACCTGTTCTCTGTGGATATTTGCCCAAGAAATTCACAGTGCCGTAGACACTGGCGAGCAGATTGATGCCGTATTCCTGGACTTCAGGAAGGCATTTGATACGGTTCCGCACTTACGTTTAGTGAAAAAAATACGAGCTTACGGAATATCGGACCAGGTTTGTGATTGGATTCAGGATTTCCTAGAAGAAAGAACACAACATGTCATTCTTAACGGTTCAAAATCTGCAGATGTAGAGGTAATTTCGGGAGTACCGCAGGGAAGCGTGATAGGACCTTTATTGTTTACAATATACATAAATGACTTAGTTGACAACATCGGTAGCTCCGTGAGGCTATTTGCAGATGACACGGTTGTCTACAAGAAAGTAGCAACATCAGAAGACTCGTACGTACTCCAGGAGGACCTGCAGAGGATTAATGCATGGTGCGACAGCTGGCAGCTTTCCCTAAACGTAGATAAATGTAATATAATGCGCATACATAGGGGCAGAAATCCATTCCAGTACGATTATGCCATAGGTGGTAAATCATTGGAAGCGGTAACGACCGTAAAATACTTAGGAGTTACTATCCGGAGCGATCTGAAGTGGAATGATCACATAAAACAAATAGTGGGAAAAGCAGGCGCCAGGTTGAGATTCATAGGAAGAATTCTAAGAAAATGTGACTCATCGACGAAAGAAGTAGCTTACAAAACGCTTGTTCGTCCGATTCTTGAGTATTGCTCATCAGTATGGGACCCTTACCAGGTTGGATTAATAGAAGAGATAGACATGATCCAGCGAAAAGCAGCGCGATTCGTCATGGGGACATTTAGTCAGCGCGAGAGCGTTACGGAGATGCTGAACAAGCTCCAGTGGCGGACACTTCAAGAAAGGCGTTACGCAATACGGAGAGGTTTATTATCGAAATTACGAGAGAGCACATTCCGGGAAGAGATGGGCAACATATTACTACCGCCCACATATATCTCGCGTAATGATCACAACGAAAAGATCCGAGAAATTAGAGCAAATACGGAGACTTACAAGCAGTCGTTCTTTCCACGCACAATTCGTGAATGGAACAGGGAAGGGGGGATCAGATAGTGGTACAATAAGTACCCTCCGCCACACACCGTAAGGTGGCTCGCGGAGTATAGATGTAGATGTAGATGTAGATGCTTTGCTTTAAAAGTATCGTGCTGTTTCACTTGAAATTCATACATAAATCCGGACATAGTACCAGGAACATTGTCAAAAACTGAAGCTTGCTGTAAAAGAATCTTGTGTAACTGCGTTCGTTCGTCGTCTGTAGTTGCACTGCTTTGTCTAACTTTATCGGAAATCATTTGCATTACGTCGTAGTCAACTTCGTCTGGAGTATTATAGTTGTGTACGTACGTATCTGTGAACAATGTGGGATTACAGGCTATGTTACGTGTTGCGGAAATGACCTCTGTGCGGTTAATTGTTTGCTCTTCCGCAGACAATGAATGCTGAAACTCTAAAGCCAATTGTACATTTTCATCCTTTAACATTAAATAAGAATTTTGAAAATCGATAACTGCGTCGTGTTGTACCAAAAAATTCGTACCTAAAATTACGTCTGTTGTTAATAAAGGAACAATCCAAAAATTAGAGTGGAAAGTATGACCTCCAATACAAAATGATAAATGCGTCTGTAATTTAACGTCTACGCCTTTACTCGGTACTGCTCCTTTCACTTTTGTTTTGCCTAATGGTAATGTCGGATACGTATTCTCTTTGTTGCACTCATTAAAAGTCTCCTCATTTATTACTGATATAGGTGAGCCGGAATCAATTACTGCTGAGAACTTCGATGAACCAATCTTAATTTCGATAACAGGATGTGAAATGGTTTTCTGAATAGCTGGTCTTTCCTGTAAAAGAGCGTCTCTGATGTCGTCAAATAATAACATTTTCGTGAATAACATTCTGCGTGTCTAAATTATTGCTTACGTTATTGGAATATGCAATCTGTACTGTGTCTGGTCAAATTCTATCGTACGTGCTGTTATTTACGGGAGAATATTGTGGCATATCCACTATATGAACTGCTTTGTTATTTCTTACTGACGTGTTACGCTATGGATGACACCTATTGTCTGTTTCATTCATGATTATTTGTTGTTGCTGATGTTGTTGCTGCTCATAAGATCGACTGTTATTAAATGTACGCCGAGAATTGTGCTCATTATTTTTACGTCTGTCGTGATAGTCATTCCTATACGGTGTATTGCGATACGAGTTGAAATAGAGTGTTGTCTGTACGTAGTTATTTCTTTGCTGCCATGCGTTACCATTTGTTGGAGCTGGGACTATACGTGCACGCGGCGAAACATTAAAGCCTGGTTGACCTTGTAGACTGCATTGTTGGTTACGTATGCTAAGCGGTTGACTTTCATGCTATTGTGGTGAAAAACATCTATTGTTACAAAAATATGGTTCCGACTGCTCAAACTTTTATACATACTGATGATTACGATTTTATCTGTTAATAAAGTTACGGCGGTAGTTGTCATTACGGGAGTGCCTGCTGAAAATTGTCACATTCGGTAAAAGATTTGTCATATCGGGTTTTCAGTACAAAATTTCTTAATTCTAGATAGAGCAATAGTTAAAGAGCAGTTTTGATAGATATAAAGGATAGTAGAAGAAAAGGCAGCAGTGCAGAAAACTAAAGATGAAATAGCACTACTACAGCTCGGGGCCCTATGCTCGCTACGGCACATATTCATTAAAGCGTAATGAATCCCCTGAGGTCAATTACGCACTGCAAATAAATTTTAGCTTTTGCGTTGCAAGCAATAGCGGTAAAATTCCAAAAGTAAATCGCTGTATTCTTGCTAATTCCAGTTTCTGCACAATACGTAATGCTGATGAAAATACAATAGCAAATTGTCGCCTCTGGTTCAAAGCTAGCTTCTGCATTACAGGCAATAGCGGTGAAAGTACAAAAATAAATTGTCGTATACAGTGCAAATCGTGTATCTGTGCTCTGCCATTATTAAATTCCTTACATTTTCTGCCGGATAAAAATTGCTCGTAATCTACGTTCTCGTCATTGAATTTGAAAATACGTTCAGGTTTGTGTGTGAATCTGTTCGTCTGTGTCATTTCGGATTTCAAGTTGCATAGCTTTTCAGATTTTAAGTCGCGTGGCTTTTCGGATTTTACGTCTCGTAGTCTCTGTAAATTGCTCACATGATACGCGCTGCATGACTCTGACAAATGCTTGCAAAGTGGCGGATTCTGTGACGTATTGGTGACTGAAATAGTTTTCAATTCTGTTACTGTAACACTTTCGTCAATTTGGTTGATCTGTCGTGCAAATTTCTCGTCATCTTCCGTATTCGGAGTGTGTGAAACTTCCACTGACTCTAAATTAATTTCGTCGCGAATCTGTACTTCGTTTTTAGGGCATTCTTCAGTGACTGCATTAATTTCGTGTATCACTGTTGCGTTTGCTGAACATTGTTCAGTGACTGCATTAACTTCGTCTTTATGTGATTCTGTTGTGCCTACACGTGTGCTATTTAATTCTTGTGCAACAGTGCCAACTTCTTTATTACTGTTTTTAGCACAAGCCTCAGTATCCTCACGTAATTGTTCTTTAATGTCCTGGCATTGCACGGTAATAGCTGTATTCTCTTCACTAACTTGTCTGCTCCGTTCGTTAAGGTTGTCTTGTTTTTCGTTCGTCAGTTTGAAACTTTCATTAATTGTTTCGCTAAGTTGTTTGTAATGGTTGTCGACACTTTCATTTAGTTGTTTGAAATAATTATTCATCATTTCATTCCGCTGTTTGTACTGTTCCCTAAGTTGTTTGAAATTTTCCCTCTGTTTTCTGAAACTATTGTTTATTTCCTCACTTTGCTGTTGTAGCAATCTTGTCATAATTCGTACCAAGTCAAAATTAACGTATATACTATCTGTACTGTTTAGTGGTGGATCTGGAATTGTCTCGCTTTCCGTGACCATTCGGTCATTCTGTAATTTACAAAAACGTTTATCAGTCGGACGTACACTGTCAGACATTATTTCGGAATTAAATGGATCCGTCATATTCTCACTACACTGACCATTTTCATTCGAAAAATTTGTCTGTACATTACGTAGATTTTCTAAATCGGGTGTGTTAAACTCGGCAGCGCTCATTACAATAGAGCGTTCTGCGTCATCAATTGTCGTCAAATCAACAGAGGACATAATCGAGTTCGTTTGTTCATCATTAAGACAAAAGTCATCATTAGTGGTTGGAATGCACTGATTGTTAGTGAACGCAGGATTGTCATCATTACACTGCGTGTCATATGTCCAATCGGTAAAGTTGTTTCAGTCGGTAATTTCATTCACAATACCTCGCGATACACTATTCACAGTCTTTCGCGGCATTTTTACAATAGTCAAAATTTTTCACAAAACAAATAAGCACAATGCAAAAGCAACACACAAATACAACAAAGCAACAAATTGCCGTTGACCTGTAGAAAGAAAGTCACAAGATTAATAAAAGCGTTGCGCCAAATCCTAATTATATCTAAGCAAATAAGAGCAGATATCTGACTGTTGCTCAAAAGACTCTCAACGAAATACGATCCTGGACTGGGTGTCGCCAAGTGTAACCTCCCCACCGTAATTTATAATGGGTGACAATATTATTTACGAATGCTAATGGACATTGCGCTAAGTGTAACCTCTCCACTGAAATTTTAAAGACAGAAATAATAAATGAATAGGAGCCAAACGTAACCTCCCTAGCAATTAAATTTAATGACAATAACAGTGAGAATCGCGATCTGACTCAAATATAAGTTCTTCATAAAAATTAAAGTCCATTCAGTGATAATGATAATTCAATTAAACCGAAATATCGGTCTTTGGCCCTGTGCAAAAATCAAAATTAAATTCTTACCTCATTACAACACCTAGTCAAATTTCTGCTCTTGTTGTTGCGCACCGCTTGGAGGAACTGCATTGCAAATAATAATATTCCTTTTTTTTTTGTAATCTAATTGAAAACTGAAACTTTTGTTTAGGGGAAGTGGAACGAAATAGTTACTTCAATTAAATGAAAATTTTATGTAAAATTGCTTTTGAAATCAAAGTTATTATTGGGGGCACTTGTTGAAAATTAGTTACAATAATTAAAACTTTACATTATCCGATGATTATCTTAATTAACAGTATACCTCATTCAGCATCTTGACCAGTGTTGTCGCCAGACCACATCACGCAATCCCACTGGACTGTTACCACTGACCGACCGCTCTGCATGACGACTACTAGCGTACTGCACGCCACTGAACAGAGCTACTGCTCGCGACGACTACTGACAGAGTACAGCCCTCAACTAGACAGAGCTACAGACTCGCAACGACTGACCGACAGACTGAGAACCGCTCGCAACACTCGCGCGGTCAAGCGCATACTCTCTGGTCACAGATGCTACAATGCCTCGCCATCGCTGCTATGTTACATACGTGTTTCAAGCATTGCTCTACAGGTGTAAACATTGCATCACTGATCGTGGCAGACGCGCAAAATGGTTGCGCCAGACCCAGGCTGGCACGAATCCTTAAGCCGTCGGCACACGGACCGTGCATCCGAACGTTGAGCGTTGAGCGTGCCGAGTTTCTGACGTCATAGCGTGGAATAGCAAGTTCGGGACGCTTTCCGAACGTGCAGAGCAATGTCTGGCATGTCAGATATTCTGAGCGTGCGTCTGAGCGTTGACCAATGAGATGGCACAACGCCACCTACGTCACACACACGCCGTCTCCCTTCAGTACAGAGTTATGAGGCGCTACATTGGCATTCATTTCAAGCGTACATGTATATATGCCGTTTCTGAGCACCAGAAAATTCAGAATCACTGGAAAACCCATTGGTAACTGTGTGATTCGTTCCAAGTAAATAATTAGAAACATCATATTCGTGTCAAAAGAATTATTGTAACTTGCGTAGACTATTTGAAGCCAGCAACACACTGAAGATCCACCCAAAACGCATTGCTCTTGGTACAATTTCTTATAATTAAATTTCAGTTAGTAACATATCTACGATTAAGGTTCTCTGAAGGAGCTAACATAATACAAATAGTCGTTGGAAGTGAGTTATTGGTGTAGTGTAATGACTAGTTTTAGCCGGCACGGTAGCTCAGCGTGTTCGGTCAGAGAGCTGGTTGGCCTCTGTAATAAAAAAAACTGAGTGGGAGGATCAACCACCGAACTTGAACAGGATGTCTTGCGACGTCCGGAACGACCAAACACAACGATCAATAACGACAAAAAAAAAAAAAAAGCGTTAGTGCCCGCTGTAGAGATATTTGATGGGGCGATGGTTCGCGTCTCAGCAATTCCAATTTTTTTCATAACATTCGCATTTTTATTGGGTTCTGATACTTTATTATTATTTTAATATAAGTATATACTATAATATTTGATGTTATGTAAATATCAGTTCAACTTTTTTTGAGGGGTGAGTGTTCGATTGGCTTAATCTACAGGACAGCTTGCGCTACTTCTATAAAGATATTTTGCTCCTTTTTCTTTTACGCTTCGTAAATCACATGTTGCAAAGATTCTGTTACTGGGTAGGAACACTGATCAAGTAAGACTGACCTTGGGGTTTAACTAAAATGTAGGAATGATGAAATAATGTTTATTTCATGCGGAGAAGTATTCCAAATTTGTACCGCACTGTTTGTAATGGAACTTTTATAAGCCTGTGTCCTTATTGGTTGGACATGGTACTTTCCTTTTCGTGGACGATGGAGGAAATGTGCGTTTTAATAGAGCTAATGTGGAAATTTTACGCGCGCCCGTTGAGTAAACAATGTGGTTTATGAACTAGAAACATCCCTCAACTGCCGCTGGAGTGCGTTGCGATCGCGTATACCACGTCGGGGCCCACACACCGTATGCACAAGTCGCATCGTTTATGAGCGTTCAGCAGCACGTTGAACTTGGCACGCTCAACGTTAACGCTCGACAGCACGGTCCGTGTGCCGACGGCTTGTGTCGGAAAGGGCTCCAGTGCCGAGGTGGTGCCGGCAGCGGGCAGGCTTGCGGTGTAGGCCTGATGGCATGCCATTAATCGCCCTGCTCCCTGCCCCCACTGTACTGCTGGCCTGGGGCGCAGCTGCGGGGGCAGTCTATTGGGAGGCGCGGCTGCCGGGCAGTGCGCTGAGCCACACCGCAGGTGCCAGGCGCCAGTGGCACGTGCTGTGCTGTGCTGTGCTGTGCTGTGTCTCTCCCGCCCCCACCCTCCCCCTTCGCCGTGTCGCAGCCTAATTGGCTGCCAGCGGCCTCGCCGCTCCGTCCCATATTGCACCAGGTGTGGCGCGGCTGCCGCCACAGCTGATTGCTGTCCGTTCTGAGCGTCCGTCACATCACGTCAATGAAGCTATCCCGACTGTTGGCGAAACAGACGACACCTGTCGCGCCGAGAAGTGTGAAAGGCCAGAACAGATGAGAAATTAACACAACACGGAAAACATTTCAGCAATAGCAACACGTTTGGACTGATACGACGCCAGACAGATTTCAGTATTCGGTCATTCCATTATTTATTTTAAGTAAATTAGTATATTACGATGGCCCAGGAACTTCAACGAAATGGCCCAAGACATATTTCACAGGAAAAGATTTGAACAGGACAGACACGTATTGAACCATCGACTGCGAAAAAATTGCATTTGGTTTCCCTCAGGGTTACATTTTAGGACCATTCCTTTTCTTTTCGTTCATCATAATCAATGGGATTCATAAAACTGACATTCATGATTTAAGCAATGAAACACTGCGCCAGTTACGTATTTTTCCAAGCTTAGCACAAGAAATTCCGAGAATTAAGTCTCATTTTCAAGTGGAGATATTGACGTGAGTATTTTGTGTGATATTTGCATGCTTATTGCTCTGCTCGGCTGCACCGTAGTCGTATTTTTGCATTCGCGAAACCGGAAAGAAATAAATCTTCGGAAGTGTTTTATCTGCTAATTGCTGTCAATTCTGCGTGGACGACTCATTTGTCAGTGAAACTGCCCTGAATGATGGCGAAACAAACGACACACCGTGATGTCGAAAAATGTGAAAAGTCACTACAGAAGACAGTTCAATAAAACGTGAGGAAACACGCTCCTTTATAGTAAGCGCAAAGCATTTAGAGATACGACATAGGTTAGGTTTTAGGATTCGGTCATTCCACTATTTGAGTAAATTAGCACATTATGATGGACCAGGAACTATTGCGCTTGGTGTCCCATAAGGTTCCATTTAAGGAAGTTCTTTTTCAAAATTTTATTCATAATAATCGATGATTTTGGAAAACGTACAATCGTCATTCATGATTTAAACAATAAACACTGCAGCAGTTACGTATTTTTTCAAGCTTAGAAAGAGCCGTTCCGTCTCGAGAATTTATTCTCACTGACAGCTACAAATATTTACATAACTACAGGGTGACCCAAAAGTCTGTTAACGTTTGAAAATGTGCTACTTCGCGGACTAATATAGGTCGAGAAGTAAAACTTGACACACTTGTCTCAAATGACATGGGGTTTTACTGAAAGCAAAACAAGTGCAAAAACTGGCCAACAAATGGAGCTGGACAGCAATATGTTACTGATACCGCGTGAGAACCGTGTATAAAATGTCAGAGCGACGGGCGTAAGGTACCGATATGTTACAGAATCGCATCACTTCTTGCGTGGCTAATAAACACCTGCTGGAGGATACGACTATTATGCAGGCTAGCGGTCCTACTGCTACACGTGTGGAAGACGTCTTGTGCAAATCGTTTGTTGAGGATTGCGTCCTGAGGCACCACTTCCGTCATGCTTGGCTTCCCAGGCCTCCAGACCTGGTTGCGCAGTTACCTGAAGTTGCAAATCTACCTCAACAATCCGACAACCCTCTCCTCTCACTCTCTCTCTCTTTTCTATTATTATTTATTTATTTATTTATTTTGAGTCATCAGCTTTCTATTGGATAATGCGTCCCGCTAAAAATTGCTGTGCCAACCACTTCATCTTCATCTCAAAGTACCACGTCCTAAATTATTTGCTGCATGTACTCAAGTCTCTGTCTTCCCCTACAGTTACTACTTTTTAGAGCACCCTATGTTATCATGGACGTTATTCCCTGATATCTTAACAGATGTCCTACCGTCGTGATCCTTCTTCTTCTCGTCAATGTTTTCCCTATAATTTACTCATAGCCGATTCTCCCAAGAACTTCCTCATTCCTGATCCTGTCAGTTCAGCTGACTCTCAACATTTGTCTTTAGTACCGCCTCTCTTCTTCTTTTCCGGTTTTCCTACAGTCCGTCATTCACTAGGACACATTGCTATGCTACAAACGTACGTTCTCAGAAATTTCTTCCTCAGATTCAAGAATGTGACTGATACCAGTACACTTCTCTTAGATCTCTGTTTCGTTACCACTAACAACAAAGGATTACCCTTGCAGAGCAGCAGGAAGGTGCTCAGTGATTTTCATAGAAGCCAACACCGACCTGTACTGGTGAAAATTGGACTCGAAATCCCACTTGTGAAGTCTATACCAAAGCCCGATGGAACTTCCAAAAAGCCAAATGGGAAAAATTCTCTGAAGAGGTTGATCATATTATTCAGTTTATTCCACCTAAAGTTAGGCACTACGACCGCTTTGTTAGACTAATTCATTCCATTGCCAGAAAACATATTCCAAAAGGCTACAGAGAGAACTACATTCCTGGATGGAGCCCTAGATGTCAAGAATTGTATGACGAATTTAAAACGACTCGAGACACCAAGGTAGCAAATGAATTGATTTCGGCCCTAGATTCAGCTAGGCAAAAGAAATGGATGGAACTAACTGAAAACATGTCTTTCCAACACTCGAGTAAGAAAGCTTGGAATTTATTAAAAAAGCTTGGGAGTGCCACAAAAGTTAATATCTTATCAGACAAAATAAATCCTAACAAAATAGCAACCAGGATTGTTAATATAACAAGAATACCAAGCAACAACAACAAACAGAATGCCAAAGAAATAAAACATGAGCTAAAATCTAAAATGTCTTAAGCACTGCCTTCCGAACTTGCACAGAAAATCTCTGCAGCCGATGTTGCTTCAGCCCTAGATACTCTGAAATCTGGTAAAGCGGCTGGTTGTGATGGTATATACCCGGAGTTCCTTAAACATGCTGGCCAAGGTGCAGTGCAGTGGCTAACTGCACTGTTTAATGAAATTCTCGCAACGGGAAGACTGCCAAATCTTTTGAAGAAAACTAAAATAATTGCCATCCTGAAACCGTCAAAATCTGGTAACAATCCTGAAGACTATAGACCCATTGCACTTCTAAGTGTCTGCTATAAACTGCTGGAGAGAGTACTCTATAATAGAATTGCACCAACTATCCTGAAACACATTCCTGTAGAACAGGCTGGCTTCAGACGAGACCGCAGTTGTAGCGATCAAGTGCTAGTGTTGGCAACATACATAGAGAAGGGCTTCGAAGACCTAAAGAAAACAATGGCCGTGTTTATTGACCTAACATCAGCATATGGCCGAAAGGCATGCTTATTAAGTTCTTAAGAATAATTCCATGTAAAAGAATTGCACAAATACTCAATAACATGCTGTCCAACAGGAAATTCCAAGTTCACCTAAAAGGTCAAGTAAGTAAGGTACACAATTTAAATGACAGACTACCACAAGGATCAATATTGGCCCCCCTACTTTTCAATTTATATGACGCTGACTTGCCAGAAACGAAAGCAAGAACATTTATCTATGCTGATGACATAGCCTTGGTGACGCAGGCTAACGATTTTACAACTTCAGAAATGACTCTCACTCAGGATCTGCGAATTTTAGATGAATTTTTTAATGGATGGCGACTCAAAGTAAACAGAAATAAAACTGAATCCTCCACCTTCCATCTGAGTAATAGGCATGCTCGCTATAAACCGCAAATTTCCTTTAGAAATTAGTTGCTGTTATATAACCCATTCCCAAAATATCTCGGCGTGACCTTGGATCGTTCGCTAACATATAGAAAACACCTAACTGAAACAGCTTTAAAAATGAGAACCAGAAACAATATATTACACAATCTCTCCGGAACAAGCTGGGGAGCTAAGGCATCAGTACTCAAAACAACTGCCCTCTCACTTGTATACTCTGTTGGGGAATACTGCAGCCCGGTATGTCTGAACAGCGCTCGTACAGCCATGGTAGACACGCAGCTGAATGTAGCCATGAGAAGCGTATCCGGGACAATAAAATCCACACCCACAGAATGGCTACCTGTTCTGTCTAATATTGCACCACCGAAGTTACGACGTCAAGCAGCGTTGAAAAGGGAATGGCAAAAATGCTCCAAGAATCCCGAGTTACCGCTACACCAGGACTGTGATGCCACTCAAAGGCAACGTCTTAAGTCCAGGAAACCCTCCTGGAGACTTGGAAAAAGGCTTACTTCTGAAGGATTCCAACCAGAAACAGCATGGCGGAAAGAATGGTCCTCAGTCAATCCCGATTCTGCAGGTCTCATTGCTGATCCTACACGAGTCCCTCCTGGATTCCACTTACCAAGGAGGTGGTGGACCACCCTAAATAGCATACGCACCAAGCACGGAAGATGCCAGGACTTGATGCATAAGTGGGGAATCGTTGGAAGTGCCAAGTGTGACTGCGGACACCAACGACAAACAATACACCACATAGTCACAGAGTGTCCCCTACGGAAATATGCTGGAACTCTGACCAGCATACATGAGGTCTCTGAGAAAGCAATCTCCTGGCTGGATACTTTAGATATTAACCTATAGTTTTTATTACAACTTGAAGCTCTGTTTGTCAATATTACTGTTCATAAAAACCACATTTTCCCTTTTACATGTAACTCATCCTAGTGTTTTTATCCATATGAATATTATTGATTTATCGATCTAATCTAAGACTTTTACTACCATAAATGAATGTAATCTATTTTATTTGTAGTATATGCATATTGTGTTACCAGTAACATCACTGCTGTTCAATTCAAGTAATGTATCCTTGATGCCAAACGAAATAATAAAAACTTCTCTTGGGCAGGAATACCATTTTTGCCAGAGCTAGTCTGCACACGTGGTCTACTGGTAATGTCTTCCATCGCTTATCAAAGCGTCTTCGGTCCCGGATTCAAACTCCGCCACCGCTTAAACTATAAATAATAATCAGCATTGGCAGCCAAAGACGTTCAGGGCTCTCTCTTCCCCATGGGATGGGGAAATGTTCTTAAACGTGGATCTGCAGTGTTCAGCGGCGAGAGGATGCAGAAGGCAATGAAAACCACTGCATGAAAGACACATAACTTTTATCCACAGGACAAAAGGCCTGTAATTCAAAAAGGGTCATGGTGATCTCTCCATTGACAAAATATTCCGGAATAGTCCACATTCGACTCTGCAGGAGGGGACTACAAAGGGAGAAGTGATCGTGACAAAAAGATTGAATAACCAATGAAAGGATAAAGTTGTACGAGGTGTGGCATGGAATGGCAGATGCTTGAAATGGTAGGGAAGCTCAAACATCCGAAAAGGCAAGTGAAAACGATCAGTCTATATATTATGAAGTCAGTGAAGTGAAATGGAAAGATGGCAAGTATTTCTGATTAGATGAATGTAGGTAACATCAACAGCAGCACAAAGTGGAATAACGGGAGTAAGAATCTTTATGAATACGAAGGTAGGGCAGAGGTTGAGATACTCAGTTACTGTGGACAGTGGAGTGAAAAGGTTATTCTCATCTGAATCGACGGCAAATCAACACCGACAACGATAATTCAGGTATACATGCCGAAGTTCCAAGGTGAAATGAAGAGACAGAATAAGTATATGAGAATATTGCACATACGTAAAGGGAGATGACAATCTAATGGTCATGAGGGAAGGAATACGGTTGTGGGGGAAGGAGTAGAAGAAAGGATTATGGAAAGATATGGGCTCGGTGCTAGGAATGGGAGAGGAGTAAGAATGAATTCTGTAATAAACTTCAGCTGGTAAAAGCGAATACTCTTGTTAAGAATCAGAAGAGGACCAGGTATAATTGGAAAAGGCCGAGGGATACGGGAAGATTAAATCACGGTCAGGCAGATATTCTAAGATGAGGTAATGGATTGTAAGACGTACACAGAAGCAGATATAGACTTCGATCACACATTAATAATGATGAAGGGTAGGGTGAGTTTAAGAGATTAGTCAACAAAATCAAAGCGCAAAGAAGTCGGTACTGAATACAGATATACGCTGGAAGAGATACACTGCGATAGCGAAAAGCTCAGTAGGCAATCCAACTGCAGAGAAATCGACACCTCTAAAAAGGGCAATCACAGAAGTTACGCCGGCCGCTGTGGCCGAGCGGTTTTAGGCACTACAGTCTGGAATCGCACGACCGCAACGGTCGCAGGATCGAATCCTGCCTCGGGCATGGATGTGTGTGATGTCCTTAGGTTAGTTAGGTTTAAGTAGATCTAAGTTCTAGGGGACTGATGACCTCAGAAGTTAAGTCCCATAGTGCTCAGAGCCATTTGAACAGAATTTGGAAAGACAAACACGGGTGAAAAGGAGGTAGCTACAAGGAAACCATGGGTAACTGAAAAAGTGCGTCAGCTTATCGATAAAAATGGAAATACAAAAATGTTCAGGGAAGTTCAGCAACACAAAAAATGGAAAATACGGGGAATCTAAGTCTAAATGACTCAATGAAAAATATTAATAAATATAAAAAGAAATTATTGTCGGGGGTACGGACTCAGCGTCAAGAAAAGTGGAAACTACTTTCAGTGAAGGTAAAAGCAAGGAGTGAATACATTGAAAGTGCAATGGTATGTTAAATGTGTACGACAGAGCCGATAGGTGGTAAGAGTACAACGTACGCTTGGATGAGGGGGAACACTTGTCTGATGACGTGACAGAAGAATGAATAGGAGTTGAAATGGAAGAAGCAGGTGATCCACCATAAGAATCAGAATTTAAAAGAGCTTTGCAAGACTTAAGATGGAACAAGGTCGAAGCTATAAATAACATTCTATCAGAATTTCTAAAGTCATAATGGGAATGGGCAACAAAACAAGTATTCACTTGGATGTGTAGAATGCATGAAGCTGGTTATATACCATTTGACTTTCCGAAAAATATGAAACACATAATTCCGAAGACTGCAAGAGCTGACCTGTGCGAGAATTATCGCACAATCAGCTTAGCATTTCATGCGTCCAAGTTGCTGACAAGAATAATATACAGGAGAATGAAAAAGAAAATTGAGGATGTCTTAAATGACCAGAGAGGGAATTCTGACGTTGTGGTTGGTAATGGAAGCAAGACTAAAGAAAAATCAAGACATGTTCAAGGGTTTTCCGACTTGGAAAAAGGTTTCGACAATGTCAAACGGAGCAAGATGTTGGAAAATCTGAGGAAAGTAATGGTAAGGTATAGGCAGAGACGGGAAATATACATCATGTAAAAGAGCCAAGAGGGAGTAATAAGAGTTGATGATCAGGAACGAAGTGCTCGGATTAAAAAGTGTGTAAGACAAGGACGTAGTCTGTCGTCCCTACTGTTCAGTCTACATATCGAAGAAGCAATGATGAGAAATAAAAGAAAGTTTCAGGAGTGGAAATAAAATTCAAGGTGAAAGGTTATAAATGACACGAGTAGCTGATGATATTGCTGTCCTGGATGAAAGTAAAAAAGAATTACATGATCTGCTAAATGGAATGGACAGTCTAATTAGTACAGAATGTGCATTGAGAGTAAATCGAGGAAAGACGAAAGTAATGAGACATAAAAGAAGTGAGACCAGCGAGATACTTAACATCAGGATTGACAGTCACGAAGCAGATGAATTTATGGAACTCTACTATGTACGCAGAAAAATAACGAGTGACAAACGGAGCAAGAAGGACATCAACAGTACCTAACATTGACGAAAAGGGGATTCCTGGTCAGAGAAGTCTACTAGTGTCAAATATAGGACCAGTTTGAGGGACAAATTTCTGAGAATGTACGTTTTGAGCACAGCATTGTACGGCAGTGAAACACGGACCGTGCGAAAATCGGAACACAAGAGAAGCGAAGCATTTGAGACTTGTGAACCGTGGTACTACTCAGTTCTTCAGAAAATCAAAAGTTACAATCTCACCACAGTTATTTAAAGGAAATAGGAAGCCCAGGACCACTGTTGGTGGACAAGCTTGTGATTGTTTTACAATTTTAATTTGACTCAAAACAGATTTTATTATAAACATCAATGCGGACATTTGTCCTCTTACTGATGCAATATACAAATTTTCACTTTCATTGAATTGCATAAACACGAATAAGAATCATATTCAGCATCCGCAATCAAAATCATAGATAGTAGGCACGGTGAATAATGAATCATAAACAATTGTTCTTGTTTAAACATATCTCAAAAGAGTTGTAACACTATATACTTCCAACCCAGAATTACATGGCCTCATGATACCATAACTTCATTAAAAAAAATAATAACAAGTCGCACATTCATTAAAGATACACAAATATCTCCTTAGTTAAACACAGAATAAAAGTCATACGTAACTTGGAGCTTGCAAATTACGAGCAGGGAAGCTGTTCAGCGTGAGACGACGGACCCACCACAATTTTGCACGTCAAGGCGCCCATTGATCGACACCGTACATCCGGCGCGACAAAAGACAAGGACGGCAAGCACGGCGAGGCGCATGCACCACGGTTAGGGACGCCAGCTAGTTTTCAACACACGTTGGCTCGTTGAACCCCGACCGAAGACTCTACCGTCACACGTTCTCCCGGAAAACCGCCGGGGGCAGCAGTCAAAGATAGCAACACAGCCGAATATCGATATCAGCGATGCAAGTAGAACACCCTAGCGCTAGCCGCCACGGCTCACTTGGTGCTACGGACGAACGTTGAAAATCAGGTGGTCAGATAACGTATGAAATGGGGGGCTTCTGTGCAGAATCGGAGAGGAAAGAGTTCTGTGGAAATTACTGACACCGAGAAGGGACAGGATGATAAGACATCTGTTAAGGCATCGGGGAATAACTTCCATGGTACTACGGAGAGCTGTAGAGGGAAAAAAACTGTAGAGGAAAACCGAGACTGGAATACATCGTGGAAATAATTGAGGACGTAGCTTGCAAGTGCTAATCTGAGATGAAGGGATTGGCACAGCAGGAGAATTCGTGGCATGCCCCATCAAAACTGTCAGAAGGATGATGACTCACTAAAAACAAGAAAAAGGTCTGCTTTTTATATCCTCCTTGTTCCGTCCGTCATGTGTTATCTTGCTGGCTAGGTTTGCAGAATCGCTTAGCTACACCTACTTCTTGATTTCCAATCCTGATGTTGTTTCTCTGTTGCTGTTCTCGTTTCTGCTACTTCTCACTTTTTTCGCCTTTCTTCCGTTTATTCTCAATCCATACTCTGTACTCATTAGACTGCTCATTTCGTTCAGTAAGCCTAGTAATTCTTTTTTACATTCACTGAATATAGCAATGACATCTGTTAATCTTATCATTAATATCCTTTGACGTTTAAGTTTAAATCCACTTTTGAACCAGCCTCTTAATTTCAATCGGCAACCAAGGTGCGACTGGATCCCCTCTGACAATTTTATTTTGACTAAAGCCTTGGTGACAGTTGGCTGTTAATATTTTCAAAGTTAAACTGATTATCAGTTATTAAGACTGCTCTGAAGGAACGTCTTAAAACATTACTTATGAACACTTATTACAAGAGAACACTTTGCGAAACCACAAGATCCAGCTAAAATACACTAACACAGAAACACAGAAACGAATAGCTTAGTACAACATGTCGTTCAGATTATATCTAATGACAGAAATACAATTACAATCAAACAATTTAACCGGTTAACAGCTGAATCTAACCATAAGGTCCTTCTTTGTTTAACGGCAACCTGTGTCTTTCTACAATTGTTCCGGCTGTATTGACGACCAAGAGCTGATTAATTAGAACATTCTGGTACAAACAAGAAAATAATAAGGAGGGCAGGTAGACAATGAAACAAATCACCACGAGGATTACAGAATGTTACTCCCCTTTATCATCAAGCAGTTCCATGGATCGACGGTGCGTCGCAGCGGTTACTGAGTGGTGTCGATGAAAGCCAGGTAGAAGAGGGCAGCCAGGCCACGAACGGTCGTTCGACACGAATGTTGCCAACCAGCCGAAGGGATGTCGGCCTGCTGCTTGTAGTCAACGCTGACCCAGGTGAAGTACTCTGGTATCCTCGGTCTGCGCAGGCCCTCCTTGCGCCGCTCGTGGCTTCGGCCGCTCGGACCTCGTGACCTCTCGTCACGACAGCACTGCCAATCCGCAAACTTCGTGCCTCCCAATCGGTTTTCCTTTTTTCCCCCCTTTATTGAATTTCTATCCCCTCTCCCCCCCCCCCCCCCCCCCCCCATCAGAGGCGATAAAATGGTGGCTTTTAAAAAGTGTAAAAGGGCGGAAAGTTGTGGAAGCTGAAATAGAAAAACAAGGGGCTGACGATGCTAATGAAGACACACAGTAAGCAGACAGGCACAATTTAAAAAACACGGCGACATTCTGGTTTCAGTTCGCAAAAGACAAAAAACACACCTAGCGACAGTATGGTTTCTGTTTGCAACACTTAAAAAGGGGACGCACAACACTGAACATTCACTTAAACACTGCACTACATAGGAGACACGAAGATAACACATCACAGCCTAAGGTGGATGGGGGGCCCTCTCGGGCCAGCGAACCCCGTATGTATATCGGCAAGCACAACCCACAGATACCAACTCTTTCTCATAAGTATTGCCAATGGGCCCGCAAGAGGGACAGTCGATACTACATCTCAGCCAGTGGCGCCAGACAGAACAGTCCACTAACGTAATGGCGCCACGGCTCACAGAGAACCTCTGGCGTATCTCTTAATTCGTAAGTACTTCCGTATCCGTCGTCTTTGCGCATTGATTCTTCCTGACTAATCTCTTAAACTTCACACTACTCTTCATCACTGGTAAAGTGTGCTCTAAGTCTATATCTGCTCCTGGGAACGTGTTACAATCCAATATCTGACTTTGGGAGTCTGCCTGACCATGATTTAATTTTCCATATCTCGCGGTCTTTTCCAAATATAACTGCTCCTTTTATGATTCTTAAACAGAGCACTTGGTTTTACTAGCTGAAATTTATTACAGAACTCATTCATACTCCTATCTCATTCATAGCACCAAGCCCATGTTCTCCCATATCCCTTTCTTGTACTCCTTCCCCCATAACCATCAGATTTTCATCTCCCTTTACGAATTGAATTACCTGTGTAATATCCTCATACACTTATTCTGTCTCTTCATTTCACCTTGTGACGTCCCCATGTATACCTGGACTACCTTTGTCGGTATTGGTATGCTGTCGATTCAGATGAGAACAACCCTATCATTGAACGGTTGTCAGCAACTCAGTAGCTCACTCTCTGCCCTACCTTCGTATTCAGAACGAACCCTTCTCCCGTTATACTACACTCCTGGAAATTGAAATAAGAACACCGTGAATTCATTGTCCCAGGAAGGGGAAACTTTATTGACACATTCCTGGGGTCAGATACATCACATGATCACACTGACAGAACCACAGGCACATAGACACAGGCAACAGAGCATGCACAATGTCGGCACTAGTACAGTGTATATCCACCTTTCGCAGCAATGCAGGCTGCTATTCTCCCATGGAGACGATCGTAGAGATGCTGGATGTAGTCCTGTGGAACGGCTTGCCATGCCATTTCCACCTGGCGCCTCAGTTGGACCAGCGTTCGTGCTGGACGTGCAGACCGCGTGAGACGACGCTTCATCCAGTCCCAAACATGCTCAATGGGGGACAGATCCGGAGATCTTGCTGGCCAGGGTAGTTGACTTACACCTTCTAGAGCACGTTGGGTGGCACGGGATACATGCGGACGTGCATTGTCCTGTTGGAACAGCAAGTTCCCTTGCCGGTCTAGGAATGGTAGAACGATGGGTTCGATGACGGTTTGGATGTACCGTGCACTATTCAGTGTCCCCTCGACGATCACCAGTGGTGTACGGCCAGTGTAGGAGATCGCTCCCCACACCATGATGCCGGGTGTTGGCTCTGTGTGCCTCGGTCGTATGCAGTCCTGATTGTGGCGCTCACCTGCACGGTGCCAAAAACGCATACGACCATCATTGGCCCCAAGGCAGAAGCGACTCTCATCGCTGAAGACGACACGTCTCCATTCGTCCTTCCATTCACGCCTGTCGCGACACCACTGGAGGCGGGCTGCACGATGTTGGGGCGTGAGCGGAAGACGGCCTAACGGTGTGCGGGACCGTAGCCCAGCTTCATGGAGACGGTTGCGAATGGTCCTCGACGATACCCCAGGAGCAACAGTGTCCCTAATTTGCTGGGAAGTGGCGGTGTGGTCCCCTACGGCACTGCGTAGGATCCTACAGTCTTGGCGTGCATCCGTGCGTCGCTGCGGTCCGGTCCCAGGTCGACGGGCACATGCACCTTCCGCCGACCACTGGCGACAACATCGATGTACTGTGGAGACCTCACGCCCCACGTGTTGAGCAATTCGGCGGTACGTCCACCCGGCCTCCCGCATGCCCACTATACGCCCTCGCTCAAAGTCCGTCAACTGCACATACGGTTCACGTCCACGCTGCCGCGGCATGCTACCAGTGTTAAAGACTGCGATGGTGCTCCGTATGCCACGGCAAACTGGCTGACACTGACGGCGGCGGTGCACAAATGCTGCGGAGCTAGCGCCATTCGACGGCCAACACCGCGGTTCCTGGTGTGTCCGCTGTGCTGTGCGTGTGATCATTGCTTGTACAGCCCTCTCGCAGTGTCCGGAGCAAGTATGGTGGGTCTGACACACCGGTGTCAATGAGTTCTTTTTTCCATTTCCAGGAGTGTATTTTCTGATGCTATTGATATTAGCCTATACTCATCTGACCAGAAATACTTGTCGTCTTTCGACTTTTCCCTTCATTGACCCTCAAAATATCTAGATTGTCGTTTTCGTCTGGCCTTTCGGGTTTTCTAGCTTCCCTACCATGTTCAAGCTTCTGATATGCCACACCCCGACTCGCAGAACCTTATCCTTTCGTTGGTTATTTAGTCTTTTCGTCGTGGTCACATCCATTTTGTAGTTCCGTACCGAAATCTTTTGGCAATGGCGAGATCATCATAACACTTTCTCAGTTGCAGATCACTTGTCTTGTGGATTCAAATTATGTGTCTTTAATCCAGCGGTTTCTTCATCTACATCACATCTCATGCCGTTGATTACTGCTGATTCTTTCACCTTTTTTGGTAATTTCTCACCCCAAAGGCAAAACAGTGCTATTAACCTCTGTCCGCTCCACCTCCCTCTTTGACAAAGCCGTTGGCTAACTGACGGTGATTTCTTATGCCTGAAGTCTTTGTCCGCCAGTGCCGATGATCTTTACTAAAAATTTAAGCGGTAATTTGATCAGAACCCGTGTCCGAGGGTCCCTTTGATTACCAATGACAGACGCTATTTCTAGGCAAAAGACAGCATCGGCACGTTTTTCACTATACCTACAGATGGGCTGCACGGGGCTGTTCACAACATGGGTCCTCTACTACGGGTGTTGTTGAGAACCGAGTCTTTGCTTCAAATGGTTCAAATGGCTCTAAGCACTATGGGACTTAATATCTGAGGTCATCAGTCCCCTAGAACTTAGAACTAAAATTAATACTAACTAACCTAAGGACATGTCACACATCCTTGCCCCAGACAGGATTCGAACTTGCGACCGTAGCAGCAGCGCGGTTCTGGACTGAAGCGCCTAGAACCTCTCTGCCACAGCGGCCGGCAAGAGAGTCTTTGCTAAATATTAGTTATACTCGTACTGCTAATTATTTCTTTTGTCTCATATCTGTTGATCTTTTGACAGGTTGTTTTGTTTTCAATAAAAATGTATTTCGTGTGAAGTTTTATGTGTGTGTCTCTGCCACTCTTGCACTTTGCAATATTATGGTTCAATCGGAGAACCTGACAAAATGAACCTTGCTGTTTTAGACAGGCTAATGTCAACAGTAGTTTCTCTGAGTAATTACACATGCTCTGTCTCCTCTATTGCACAGGAAATACCACACACGCAGGTCATTACTCCCTCCGTCCGTGAAAATATGTATTATTTCCTGTGGATTACTTGATTTATATAATGCTGTCACTTTTAAGTTTTTTCTTACCATTACTTTTACTGACGCCGGCCGGCGTGGCCGTGCGGTTCTAGGCGCTACAGCCTGGAACCGCGCGACCGCTACGGTCGCAGGTTCGAATCCTGCCTCGGGCATGGATGTGTGTGATGTCCTTAGGTCAGTTAGGTTTAAGTAGTTCTAAGTTATAGGGGACTGATGACCTCAGAAGTTAAGTCCCATAGTGCTCAGAGCCATTTGAACCATTTTTGAACTTTTACAGACATTTAAATTGCCCGTTACTGAGAATGGTAATATCATATCGTCAGCAACATTCATTGACGTGAATGAGTCGAGTGAGGTATCAAGAATAGTTTGCTAGAGTTATAACGTTTAACAATGTGTGTTTTCAAAAGTGTAACTTAATGTCACCGTGGAGGCCAAGAACCGGGATAAACTGTCTTTCTTTGGTCAAGGTGGTGTGGCTACATGACTGTTATCAGAGAAGCTGACATGGAAAGAGGTCAGCTAGGTAACAAGGGCGCCCTGTGGAGCATGGTTGTCGCGCTATGCGAAAGTTACGAGGTGATTCAGTTGTCCCTAACTATCGGTTTTATGCAACCCACAATGCCATCAAATACACGTGCAAGATTTTCATATTCTCTCACACACTGCATACAACCTATTTGTCCTACACAAAAAGGAGCAGAACACTCTTGTAGGAACTTTACCGTTGTTAAATTTTGTACTGGATACGTTGCCGCTGGACGGGCTGTTTTTCGAATTATTCAATAAAAACCAACAAAAGTGACCTTCAAACTAATTGTTTCTGAATAGTTCCAAGAAAAGTCTCTTCCAGAGAAAAAGTATCCCAGTAAAAAACTGAACTACATTAAAATTCCTACAAAAATGGTCATGTTAATTTCTTCTGTAGAACTGGTAGTTTGCGAGTGAGAGAACATGAAAATCTCATGCATGGTTTTTGAAGTCATTGAAGGTTCCTGCTGCACTTAGCTTCACTGGGTAGATGCGGGTCTGCTCAACATACACAGTCTGTTAGTGCCTCTTGGGATTCGATAATAGTTTCTGTCCCTACATAGTTTTTCGATCTCACTCTTTCGCCATGATTCCTCATCCTTTTGCATCGAGTTTCCTAGTTTGAAGTATTACAGCATGTAATTTCAAGCACCTGGCCTATAAGCTGGATGGGCCTACTTTACAAGTGGAAATTGGCGCCAGTCAGTTCTAAGCCTGATCACCTAGAAGAACGCTCTAGATGTAACAACATTACCACATTATAACATTGTTTTGTTTACATATGATACAATCGTCCCAATAAATAACAAACCATGTATAGTTCTAGAAGTAATTGTTAATGTCATTTTCATAAACATGAAGCAATGGTGCTGGATTGTGAATTCTCAGTTGCTAACAATACTGCACTGATGATTTTAGCTTAGGGCCCTCTGTATGCAACTGAATAAAGACAATATTTGTTTTGACAGACGTATTTCGCCTCAGTTTATTAAGGTACTACGAGTAGCTCGATATAGATTCATTTGTGTGCAGCACTTCCAACTTATATATTCTGCTCTTGCACCTGTAGATAATGACCTAAGTACCTTTGATTTGATGTATTTGAGTTCACGGCAATTTTAACTTCGTTTGTAAGCTACTTTTATGTTGTCGTGACTTGAATGCCAATGGTGTACTTCAGAAACAAATAATAGACACATTATCTCGAAATAAGATGATCCCTGCAACAGCCAGTTGTAATGTATGATCTGCCTCAGCTGGTGATAATTCCCCAACTGCAAAATAAATTTATTTCTAAACTACGTCAGGACTGAATTTTAATCTTCTGTTCAATTTGAAGCTCCTTCTAAGAACTCTAACATATGTGTTCATCTATCCAGCTTCAGTCAAACAGTGAGCTTGTGTGTGTCATCGGCTTCTGAATTCCATGAAATGTATTCGCAGTTGGGAATGTGGACACCGATCAGCTGTATAATGGAATGACGACAATGAAAATCTGTGCCAGACCGGGATCCGACCCAGGATTTCCAGCTTGCCGCCCACGTTACCCTCACCATTTTTCTGATTATTTTTCACTTTGATCTTTATTCTTATCGGCATATGGTCTGGGCCGACGTCACATGTACCTGTTCAATTTGATCGTTGAATACTTCACTCAGATTTCAGAGGAAAAACGGCATCCCATTTGAGTCAATTGATGTTTCAAAGTACTGCACTGAAAAGGTGTTTGAATGTTGTGCAGGTGTGGTTAAATTTAATCGAGCTAAACTTCTAACTGTTGTTATTTATAGATCCCCTGACGCCGATTTGACAACATTTTTGCTAAAGCTAGAGGAAGTTCTTGGTTCACTTTATAGGAAATACAAAAAGTTAGTTATACGTGGTGACTTCAATATTAATTGTATAAGTGATTGTGCAAGGAAAAAGATGCTGGTAGACCTCCTTAATTCATATAATTTCATGCAAACCGTATTCTTTCCAACGAGAGTGCAAGTGAACAGAACAGCCATAGTTAATATTTTTGTTCATTCCTCATTACTAGAAGGGCATTCTGTTAGCAAAAAGGTGAATGGCCTTTCAGATCATTATGCACAAATTTTAACTCTAAAAGATTTTTGTGCTGCAACACATGTTAAATATAGTTATCAACTATGTAGGAAATCTGATCCGGTTGCTGTAGAGACCTTTGTAAACCTTATCAAGGAACAAGAGTGGCAAGATGTTTATAGCGCTCATACAGTAGACGATAAATATAATGCTTTTGTCAAGACTTTTCTCGTGCTCTTTGAAAGTTGCTTTCCGTTAGAACGTTCAAAACAGGGTACTAGCACAACCAGGCAGCCTGGGTGGCTAACTAGAGGGATAAGAATATCTTGTAGAACAAAGTGGCAATTATATCAAAACGTTAGAAACAGTCAAAATCTAAATGCAGCAGCCCATTACAAACAGTATTGTAAGGTGCTTAAAAATGTTATTAAGAAGGCAAAAAGTAAGTGGTATGCAGATAGAATAGCTAAGTCTCAGAATAAAATTAAAACCATATGGTCAGTCGTAAAGGAAGTGGCTGGTCTACAGAGACAGGTCGAGGATATAGAATCAGTGCGTAGTGGGAATGTACGAGTTACTGATAAGTCGCATATATGTACAGTATTTAATAACCACTTTCTGAATATAGCAGGTGAACTAAATAGAAACCTAGTCCCAACAGGGAATCATTTAGCGCTCTTAGAAAAAAGTGTTCCGAGACTGTTGCCTGAAATGCTCCTCCATGATACTGACAAGAGGGAGATTGACTTAATAATTAAATCACTAAAGACCAAGAACTCTCATGGATATGACGGGTTATCTAGCAGAATACTGAAGTATTGTTCTGTGTATGTTAGCCCAGTACTTAGCCATATCTGTAACTTTTCCTTTAGGAGTGGTCAGTTTCGTGACCGATTAAAGTACTCTGTAGTGAAGCCACTTTATAAAAAGGGAGACAGGAATAATGTTGACAAATTTAGACCTATTTCCATGCCATCGGTGTTTGCTAAAGTTATCGAGAAGGTTGTATATACAAGGTTACTGAAGCATTTAAGTTAACATAATTTGCTGTCAAATGTACAGTTTGGTTTTAGAAATGGTTTAACAACTGAAAATGCTATATTATCTTTTCTCTGTGTGATTTTGGACATATTAAATAAAAGGTTGCGAACGCTAGGTCTTTTCCTTGATTTAACGAAGGCTTTTGACTGTGTTGACCACAAAATATTACTGCAGAAGTTGGACCATTATGGAGTAAGGAGGGTAGCTTACAATTGGCTCGCCTCTTACTTTAAGAACAGAAAGCAGAAGGTAATTCTCCACAATATTGAGAGTGGTAGTGATGTTCAGTCGCAATGGGGCAC
Organism: Schistocerca serialis cubense; assembly: GCF_023864345.2. NCBI lineage: Eukaryota > Metazoa > Arthropoda > Insecta > Orthoptera > Acrididae > Schistocerca > Schistocerca serialis. The sequence goes on from NC_064646.1 coordinate 1,592,560, forward strand.
TGTTAAGTGGGGCGTTCCCCAAGGGTCGGTGCTGGGGCCACTGCTCTTTCTCATTTATATAAATGATATGCCTTCTAGTATTACAGGTGATTCAAAAATATTTCTGTTTGCTGATGACAGAAACTTGGTAGTGAAGGATCTTGTGTGTAATATTGAAACAGTATCAAATAATGTAGTTGATGAAATAAGCTCGTGGCTTGTGGAAAATAATTTGATGCTAAATCACAGTAAGACTCAGTTTTTACAGTTTCTAACTCACAATTCAACAAGAACCGATATCAGACAGAATGGGCATATTATAAGCGAGACGGAACAGTTCAAGTTCCTAGGCGTTTGGATAGGTAGTAAGCTGTTGTGGAAAGCCCATGTCCAGGATCTTGTTCAGAAACTAAATGCTGCTTTATTTACCATTAGAACAGTATCTGAAATAAGTGACAGTTCAACACGAAAAATAGTCTACTTCGTATATTTTCGTACGCTTATGTCGTATGGTATTATTTTTTGGGGTAATTCTTCTGATTCAATAAGGGTATTTTTGGCTCAAAAACGGGCTGTTCGAGCTATATGTGGTGTAAGTTCGAGAACCTCTTGTCGACCCCTATTCAATAGTCTGGGAATTCTGATATTGCCCTCACAGTATATATTTACTTTAATGTCGTTTGTTGTTAGCAATGTTAGCCTATTCCCAACAGTTAGCAGCTTTCACTCAGTTAATACTAGTCAGAAATCAAATCTGTATGTGGAATGCACTTCCTTGACTCTTGTGCAGAAAGGAGTGCAGTATTCTGCTGCATCCATTTTCAATAAGCTACCACAAGAACTCAAAAATGTTAGCAGTAGCCCAAAGTCTTTTCAGTCTAAACTGAAGAGTTTCCTCATGGCTCACTCCTTCTATTCTGTCGAGGAGCTCCTTGAAGAGCTAAAAAATTAAGCAAATTCCAGTGTTACGTTGTTAATTATCTTTATTTAAACTTACGACTTGTCGTCTGAATATGTTTTTATATTTCATTTTATCTGTTTCTACTATCGTGTTGTAATTTCATGTATTGACTCGTTCCATGACCATGGAGATTTCTCCTTAATTTGGTCCCACGGAACAATAAATAAATAAATAAAAATAAATAAAAGAAATAAAATAAATACACAGGGGAGCCAGCCCTCTGGCCGGACACGATCAGCTCCCGTGGCGGCAATCGTTTGGCTATCCGAGCGCGACTCATAGCCACACCCAAACTTCCATATGTCGTCAACTATCTGTCTACAACCTTCGGCCCTACATTCATTATGTATATTCAGGTAAATCGGAAACGTTTCAAAATAACTGAAAAGCCACGATCGCTTCAATCGTTTATTAGATGACCGGTTTCAGCACTCTGAAGGTGCCATCATCAGGTCTGTGAAGGTATAACATAGCAGGTTTGAGGGAGGGCTTACATGAGTTAACTATATACATTACAATTATTACAGAACCACATACCTGAAACGTGGATTAACATTTATAAAACCATGTGGACATCATGGCATATGAGGCAGACCATCTGATAAAATCATTGTCACAACCAATAAAAAATAATAAAAGACTGCTCTCATGGTCGTTCTTTCCATAGAATATAAATCTGAAGTCGCCAGATAAATCTACCACTGTTCGCCTAACACCGGTCGACATCATCACTGCCCTATTCCGCGCAGGCTTACCTGCTGTGATTCTAGGGGTTCACAACCGGCCACCAGATAGCGCCGTCCAAGCAGCGCACACACAGTCCCACGGTATAACCACTCATTACTACTAAAACACAACTTTACTATAACTGCTTGTCACATACCCATGCAAAGCCCACATTTGTGCTTACATTTCCTGTACATACTACAATCACTATAAAGTACGTCAATTACAAAGTAAAAGCATCTGAGGCACGGACATTATCCATTAGCGCCTTACATAACTACATATCATAATTTACCTTTATTCATATAAGGACGTCAGGAATATGCACACAGAAAGCTGTTCAATAACACGACTTAGGTACAATGTGACGAGCGATAGAAACCTGTATGCTGGGCTTTACCTGTCTAGGCACTATGGTCTTAGGTATTGTAAGCGCTAAAAAAGAACATATTCACTTGCCATAAAATCTCTCACCTCTATACATTCGTTATGAGCAAGGTAAGAATCAACTACGAAAACCTGCATAGGCACACGCAATTAAGGAATGCCACGTCAGAAGCAAACTGAAGGGCACAAGAACAGGAGGGAAATGACATGCGGACCAAGATGCACCGTGACTCCACGTACGCTACCATCGGCATGGCACTCGTTTCGTCCATGGGCCTTACCGAATGAGGAATAATGACAAACTACATTACTATGATACCAAAACCACAAGCGTTCTAGCTTCATACACAAATATATCTGTAAAACATAAAAATAAGAACGTAGCGAAGACACGCTTGGAGGGCAATGCTAATCATCGAGTAAAATTTTACTGGCGAAGCTGGCCAACTACAATTCAAGCCTTATAACAAGTATTTACTTTACCAAGGTAGGCCCTCCTAAAAACATATAAATAACATTAGCAGTATTCTAAAGGTGGCATGGGTCGCACAGGGTCTCTAGAGCATCGCATCAAATATGTCAAAGAAATTATGATCCACCGATTCTAACTGGTCGTTCAACAATTTGCTCGGAAACCTCTTTCTGTTTTTGTAAACTTCGATATTTTCAAAAACGTTGAGTTTGCTTCCTTTGGGTGCTTTATGCAAGATTTTCATACCTTGCTGCATATCAGTAATATTATGGTTCGAATCCCGCAGAGTGATCGCCCCATGACACACCATGTGTTCACTGCAAAGCAGGAAACATTTCAGTTGGAAATCGCTTGTCCCTTGTATGCGGATAAATACGATATTTCATTGCATCCATGGCCGAAGGAACGTTGCAACGTAGGGGAGACAGGGGCGCACTAGTCATAGGGGCACGATGCACGATGCCCTGTCGGTTTTATTTCGTAAAGTTGCCTTCAGAACACGCCACTGACTAAGGAGGTTGGTAGCAACAGGGTAAACGCATTGGTGCTTTTACATTGTCGAGCGAGGAAGGGCAGGCATTTTGTGTTTTCTTGTTGGTGGAAGTAAAACTGTTGAAACTTGTTCAAAAATGAGCTGTGAGTATTGAAGTCGGTGTATTGTCCGTTAAATAAGCAATGTGGTAACTAAGTCGTATGGATCAAGTAGCTCCAGGTGCGCAACCAACATGTCTCAATGGTAGGGTAGGTTGGCCCAGATATATATATCTCTACGAATAGACAAGCGGTGAGAAGCCTTAATTACTTTTCTATAAAGGTGTGCATGGGGGCTTAATTATTTAGAATTCATATATTTGTAATTTTTTAGTAGCTGTCTGTCCGATTACGAAGTCTTGTAAACGGTTGGCCCTGATTAGTATTTGTACGCGATCTGACTGCATAGAACAACAACAAAGAATGAAACGAAATTTCCGTTAACACAATTAATTAATTAAGTCCCCAGCAACTATAAAACCTACGAAACAACAAAGCACAAGTGTAACTTTTCTGTGTGTGAAAGTGTGATTCAACGTACACATCTGGCACGGTTCTTCCTCAATACGACAAAATATTTTAAATACCCTTTATACTGAAGTAATTAAAAAAATAAACAGAAATACTATAATTGCACATAGTAACCAGAAATACAGTCTAATACAAGAACACGAGCCAGATGCTTTGTTGACTGAACCTGTGACCAAGAGGCATTATTGTTTAAGACATTGAAATAATAAAAAGAAGGAATTTTTTACCTTCATATATATTGACGAAAAGCACACTCTGATCATTACAGCATCCCCAATCCAACAATATCTGGTGTCTAGTCCATCAAAACAATATGACAACATCTGAACAAGCACTCTCCATGGGAACTTCTCAACAACGACTCACCACTGCTACATCTCGACAAGCACTCTCCACCACCACATCTCAACAAGAACTGCCTACTGCTACTTCTCAATAAGCACTCTCCACTACCACTTCTCGACAAACACTGTCAGTGGAGGCGGCTCAATAATACTCTTTGGCGCAATCTCTGGCGCTGTGGCTCAGTGTAGCCACCTTTCAGGTGGTGAAGCAATGTACCAAAGTCTCCACATAAAAAGATCGATAGAAACATTTAAAATGCAAGCTGGAAAAAATCAAGAGGAAAATGTAGGCCAATCTGAGCCGGTCTCCCCTGCTTCTGAATAACACAGCCACTGCAATATCGTTTTTAGGAAATGGGTGTGCGAAGTACCGTATTCTACTTACTTCTCTACGGTTTTGTATAAGACAGAATAACCCCTTCCAGCAAGTTAAGAGCAATTGTCATTTATCTTATAACAAGTGCAGCAGTGACCTGAGAAAGTCCATCGACAGGAGTCAGTTAATAAACGTAACACTAGGAACACATTTTGTCCTAATGACAAGACTTATTTCCGATTATTGCGTCAGCAGTGTGTCCTGAAATCTGACGCTGAATCTTAACCCGTCGCGTCACACGCCTACCGCAGTGCGACGGCGCACCTTACGCTGGTGTCTCGCGAGCGCACAGTCTAGGATAGTGGGTGTGTTGGCCGCCCGGGCTGCGGAGCACTTACAGTAAATCTGTCGCGCGGGCACCGGAAGCAAAAACGCGACGTCGTTCCGGTGTGCGCGGCTGTGCGCAGACGATCTCCCATGTTCTGCTCGGCGGCTCGTAACACTGGCGCGACGGAGAATCTGAAATACAAGGCAGGCCGTGACCCGTCACGATCTGTGAAGGCGCCCGCTGATATATTTGTTTGTACCTTGCAAGGCTGTCGCAAACGCTAGCGAGAAAGCTGTTCTTGGAATACTGGTCACTTGTGTATGATCTTCAACACTTCTCAGAGACATTGGTGCTGTAAGAGCTCCGAATGGGCTACTGGCACTGACAACTACGTCGGCTTTTTTCTAATATTTCTCGACTGCGTCACGTTGTCATCTAACTTTTCCTATTTTTTGCTAATGTCTTCATCTATACGAGACTGCTAGACACGACATCCTCTGTAATCTGTTGAGCGCATTCTGGTCTTTGTTTGTGCCTCATATTTTTGCTCTCTCCCTTCCACTACCAAGTTAACAGTTCCTGGTGTCGCCGCAGGTGTTTTGTCCCGACTCCTCTTAACTCTCTTTAATTAGACTTTATTCCTCTCCTATTTTCTTATTACATTGCCATTTGATACTCCATCTCCTCATTTTAATTTATTTCTTCCAGGCTAGCTAAGGATCAAATTAAGATAACCATATTTTTATCTTTGTTTAACCCTTTCCAAAGAACTTTCATTTCCTCGAATGATATTTGCTTCTCTCTGCTGACCAAGTGACTCCAGTACTTTCTTCGCTTGTATTGTCTCTTCACAACCTTTGAATTTCTCTAATTCTACCCTAAATTTATCTTTGTTGAGTATTTCTGCAGCTGAATCTGCACTTCCTCTAAGTCCTGTTTTGTCCTGTTTCCCCACTTATTTCCTCTGTACGTTTCCGTCTTTTGAAAGAATGAGTGGATGCTCTCTGTTAATTTGTCTTCCTTCAGTCTCTCTAGAGGTCCGTAGAGTGTAACAAGTCTGTTCCTGATCTAGGGCAGAATGAATATATTTCCTTATTTGGTCTCAAAACTTAACTGCCATCTTTGTGCTAGATCTGACATTACATTTTTTTGCAAGATTCTTCTTTCTTTCTACCCAAGTCTTCTTAGGTCATTTTGCATCCGGATAAAAGTAGTGTTTCCACCCGACAGACCACTTCTGGTTTTACAGTTGTTCTGATATCTTACTTTCATGTATGGTCTTTATATTTCTTTAGTTCCGATTTTTAATGCTTATTTTTTTAAAAGGATGCGGTTCATCTTTCCACTTAATTACTGACATTCTTCGACAGCATCAATTTTCAAATGCTTCCAGTCCTTTCTTCTCGGGAAGTTTAACTTGCACACAACGCCGTGCTCATGAGGTATGGTGGGAAGTTCGAGCTGGTCAGCTGTGGAGGAGGCAGTATTTGACGTGAAAAACCAAATAGCCCATGCCGTACTAGAGGGCAACGCAGTGCAGCTACACCAGAATGTACCATATATCTGCTGCACACATCTTTTCCTTCTTCCTTGCCTTGTCCCTTTCTTCTACGGGGTTGGCATTGTTGCATGGGCTTTGGGAATATTAGTGACAGCTGGTGGCTGGATATCAATCCTGACACCACAGTTCCCCCGGAACGTAATTTATGTACCCCACCTGTCTCTGTACGCAGTAATTCAAGTGTAGAATGAGCTTTGTGTTTGCGTAGCCTGTATATGAGGTGGAAAGGGAATGTCAGTCCGGCATTTACCTAGTTGGTTGTGGTAAACAGCCGCTAACAACATCCAGGGTGGCCCGCTCACAGCTCACACCGTTAATCCGCGTCCGACTCCGGTAGCTGAGTGGTCAGCTCGACAGAATGTCAGTCCTAATGGTCCAGGTTCAATTCCCGCCTGGGTCGGAGATTTTCTCCGCTCACGGACTGGGTGATGTGTTGTTCTAATCATCATCATTTTCATGCCCATATACGCGCAAGTCGCCTAAGTGGCATCAGATCTAAAGACTTGCACCCGGCGAACGGTCTACCTGACGGATACCCTGGTCACACGACATTTACAATTACCGTTAATCCGCCTTGTCCTGGAAGCGGAGCTTTAACGCGCTCTGTTCTCCTGCCTCATATGATACATGTATCAATATCTTCTATACAGACTATAAATTAAAGTTCCCAATGGCTTTTTTGAGTCAGTATGCGAAGGTCAATCTGAGGAACTACGATATGGATTTTGATGAAGTTTTAAATAATTGAGTCACTGACAAGGAAGGTTTGTGTATACAGGAAGAACATAAATACCAGTAAAACCAACAGACTACGGGGACGGAAACCTCACTGGAAAAGGAAGGATAAAGGTCCCATAAATATGTGTCCGGAAACTGACGGTATGTGTGCAACAACAACAAATCGTCTCAGAAAACAGTACAGATGTGCACCGCCTCTACGTCATAACAGCTGTTCAACGTGGCCTCCATGAGATGTAATGCTCGCGTTCGTATGTCGCATCATTTTGCCGCACTGTTTCGCACGTTCTGGCGTCTCTCTGGATAGCGTCACAGGCGTACTGAACCCAATGTTGAAGGGTCTGCTCGCCAGGAACTATTTCAGCACACGCAACGCACTTCAGATGCTCCCAGAGGTAAAAATCCACGGCATTTAAGTCCTGTGATCTAGCAGATAACGCAACAGGACCTCAGCATCTTACGCAACGTCCGGGGAGGATGTTCTTAAGAAGTCGGCGACTGTAATGCGGTAATTGGGTTGCACTGCGTCATGCAGGAACCACATAACCTATCACATTGTCAGTGGCACACCTTCAAGCTGCACGGGCAGAGTATTCCACAGGAAGTCCATGTGCGTTCTTCCGCCGAGGTGTTATGGAATAATAGCCGGTCCAAATATGGGGTGGCCATGGATCCTTGCCCACAGATTGATACTGAACCCATGCTGATGAGGCATCTCAGCCACTCCCCGAGGGTTGTCTATAGCTCACACATGACGATAATGCAGACTGATGATGCCAGTAGTCGTAAAATATGCTTCGTCGTTAATGAGGACTGTTGACAGAAACCGAGTAATTGTGATGGTCTGGTAACAAAACCGTCGACAAAATCCTTTCCTTAGACGGAAATTCGCTGCTGATATTCCTTGCACTCGTTGCAGGTGACAGGGGTAGTAGTGGTTCTCATGCAGGATACACATGGTCGTTCGTTGGCTTAAACCATGTTGGCGGGCCACTTGTCTGGAGCTTGTATTAGGGTTCTTCTCAATATCCTGCATAACCTCATCCTTCATATCTACGCACAATCCTTCGCCTCCCTGCTGGTTCGTCTGTCTGAAAGTGCCCATGATGAGACAAACGCCAAAAGTGGCTTGAAATGATGTTTGATGTGGTTGGTGTCTTTGAGGGTGTTTGTTTTGGTATAGCTGTGCTGCCTCTCGACCGTTTCCATCTGTCATATAAAAACACTATCTCGACCTGTTAGAAACATGAATACCAGGCCATTCTGCTGCTTTCAGTGCGCTGCGTCAATCACACAGCACGCAACAGGCAAGGAACACGCGGCACATGGTCAGGGGAAATTTCATTCGTCATGCCCATCTGCCGTGGCAACGATGCATTTCCACACGTGTTCATAGGACCTCTTTTTCCTCCATTTCCAATCAAGAAACCGCCAATGCACTTTGTCAGTTTTATTAATGTTCACCCTTTATATTACCGCTACACCAGACAAGTCGTCCGGTTTTAGATATTGCTACTCGTGCGAAAGTGTGTCGCCTTCACGTAGTGTCTGTCAGTTATATACGTAACGTTCCAATCTTCAGAAAGTTCATAATCATTACGTAAATTTTTCCCAATACCAGGAGAGTGGTGACATCAGTAGGAAATTACGCACACGTCTAGTAGCGCACGCCTCTGCAGTGACGCTCGAGTTAGAATAGCTGGTCCATATCTTGATTGTGGAAGAAATTTTTACCACTAACCCACAAACGAGGAGAGGTGGTAGTGCAAAGATGCTGATAACTACCCATTGAATCGAACCCCTAAATTCCAAGCCTCTCTGCAGTGTCTCGTGGAGTGATGGCAGATGGTGATATTAAGCCCAGCAGCCCCTTGGTGCTATTCCAGAGAACTATGCAATATATGGTCACGAGCTTTCATTCACTCCCTTCCTTATCATACATCACACAGCGAGGAACCAAAACATTCGGACCACCTGCTTAGTAGCACGGTGGTTCTTTCTTAAGCCCGGTTTGAATCAATTAAGCAGAATGCAAATATAACTACACCGGCTCTGAAGGAACCTTTGCTTTGCTTCATTAACCGACTAGCCTGGCACATGAGGGCCCTTAAACATTCATTTTTGGAAGAACCAAGCTCATTTAAACAGAAAGCACACAAGTATATATGAGAAATGGTTAGTATTCTCTTCAGTAATTATTAATTACGTAAAGCACAACAAACTATACCTCTTCAAATAACAAACGTGCTTTGATAAGCAGTCTTTTGATCTACTCAGAATGTAGTTGACAGTGCAGATGCCAATACAACACTGAATTCGAGTTCTCACACTTTCTCATGAAATGAGACTGGCAAAACTTCGTAATTCGGATCAGAGTGCATACATGCAACAGTTAATAATCTTTCACATTTCAGATCAATAGTATTGTTCTTTTAACTATCAGCTTTACAATTTTCGGGCAGATTTTCATGTAAGGCCAGTTACGTAAGAAAACGAGTGCAGATTGATTTAAAAATACACTGGAAGTGGAGTATTTCTCAAACTATAAAACTGAACTTTAAACATTATAACTCCACACATCAGAAAGCAATCACAGCTCCCCAAAAGGTCTTCCCATAATACATTAGGACACTCTAAATTCACTAGGATAGGATTCCTGTCCATGTTTTTAATTTGGGAGCATCACGGGTGTAAGATAGAGATTTTAGAAACACCACGATTATTATTAAAACCAATCAAATATCAGAAATACCTGGTCCATTAGCAGAGTGCCAAATACAAAAAAAAATTGTGGAAAGCTGATGTTACTGGTGGGGTAATTTGCAGTGGCTGTTAGCATGCTGGCGATGCAGTCATGACAGTCCTATTGGCCTCATTCTGTTACAGATATTCTTGGCGACGGTATTATAATTTTACAGGGCCAGAAACCATGCCATGATAATACTATCACCAATGCAGCATGCGAGGTCCATAAATACTGCTCTTAAGCTCGTCTGGCCTTATAACTTCAAGAATATGAGCCACAATGATCCGCTCCTACTAGCGAGATGTTAACCACAGACTCCTTACCTGTCACAAAGGACGAGTTGCCACTTGCCGCCAACCACAGCTTTCCCATTCTGCCAGGCTACTTCCGTAGCTACAGGGCTTCCCCCATCTTTTACACTCAGCGCTACGTTCCCTAACGATGGATCAAGTCATTTACAGTACATTACATACCAATAATTCCAGTGGTTATTTAAATCCAAAAGCATAGTTTAAACAACATCGTTCAAAAATTCACATAACTGAGATATGTATACATAGCGAAACATTTGCCATGACAGATACAACACTTTACATAAGAAATATTACAAATTGACATAGAACAATCGATACAGATACAAAACAGGTCGAAAATAGGAGTTACACACTGAGCCTTTCTGAAGGCGGTACTCGGGTTGTAAGCCTTCTGTTTTTCACGCCTAAACAGTCTCAGCCTACTTTGTATCTATGTAGTAACGGGTGGACGCGGTCTAAAGTCAAACATACGTTCTAGCACTCTCGAAATTCTGTGTAGGGTGGGTTTCGCTATCACGTATTTCTTATTTGTAAAATTTTTGCATTCTAAAAGGTTCTTAGGAATAAACAAATTATGTTACCCTATTGTAATTCGTTCTAGTAGCATCCTGATAAATGTGATTTGCTTGATGTGTTAAACTGACACGAAGTAAAGCCACAACCCCATACTTCGTTTTATAGAAATCCCTAAGTATAGTTTGTCAATGGCGGTGTCAGTTTAATCTTTTATAGCCTTGGTAATTCCATTGTGGAGACAACATTACGCAGCCACACATACACACACCACATGTTATGCACAAGAGAGTTTACACAAATATTCCGTTGCGTAACTTTCATGTTGAGGGATGTGTAACATCTAATTCATTTAGATTTCGTGTGGGCTAAATAATGAATACACACAAACAAAACACTAGGAAGCTTACACCGCTTGCTATAACCAAGAAACCCAAGTGGTGGCAAAACATTTAATAAATAAAGGTCACACTGTGGACTACAGCGACGTGGAGATCTTAGCTTCCACTTCATCATTGATTGGAGATTCGTTTGGTGGAACATTTGTTAAAAGGGCCACTGGTTTTTAATTCGGAAGAGATGTGGAGTCCGGCTATGCTATAATTAAATCGCAAAGAAATCGCCACGATGATAAACGAGAAAATCATTCAGCTTTCTGAGTTCTTCCTGCACTTGTTACAGGCGGCTCGTCTGCAGCGTGTACCTCTACCGCTTTGTCGCCGGCCAGCATTTATTGCGTGGATTCGCTTGCACAGTGCCACTGCGGTGTCGTACGTAAAATTGCTCTTGGCACCATGTTATCATTCTCTGTGCCCATTCCTAGGTTGGCCGGAAGATACGCGTCTGCATGGTTGAAACTTAACTGACGTACAGTACAATTGTGATAAACTTCCAGTATAATAGTGTGTAAGTGTGTATGTGTGTGTGTGTGTGTGTGTGTGTGTGTGTGTGTGTGTGTGTGTGTAAAATGGATGAGGCAGGTAATAGTATTTACGTAACAATTTTCGTGTAGACGTTGTAGGTCTCCATCGTGGAGTTTAGGCCATATATCGGGTATCCATATTTAGTTCAGGTCGAACATCGTGCTGCTCTGTCACTAACATTTGCTGTATCGTGGACTGTTGCCAAAGCATAGAAGGAAATCTTAGCTCGACATTTGTGACCACGAAGTGTGTAATCTGTGGGTGATTTACTTTAAGAAACCTTTGGATTCGACCTTGCAAAATAATGGCAAGACATCAAATACATTAATTTACATTACCTTTGAACGATAAAGATTTTACAAGTAGTTACTACATATTTTGTATGCAGGTGGAACAGTGCCCCTTTGCTGAGAGTGTTCGACAGTCACCTCCTGCGACTGGTCACATTTCTCGTTCCTATCTGTGTGGTTTCCTATAAATGACTCTCTCTAGAGTACTAGTGAGGAAAATACGAACGATTGCGATGACAACTGTATGAAAAATATTGTCTTCTTGCCACTGACTGACCTTCTGACATTCTTGTCGTTACAACCACTTTCTTCAGTCATTGGCTGTTCGTTTCACCCATGTAATAGTCATATACACTATGTGATCAAAAGTAACCGGACACCCCCAAAAACATACGTTAAACAGGCTAGGCGCATTGTGCTGCCACCTACTGAAAGGTACTCAATATCAGCGACCTCAGTAGTTATTACACATCTTGAGAGAGCAGATAGGAGCACTCCGCGGAACTCAGTGACTGAACTCAGTGACTTCGAAGGTGGACAGCTGATTGGGTGTCACTTGTGTCATACGTCTTTACGAGAGACTTCCACACTACACGAGTACACTGTTTCCGATGTGATGGTGAAGTGGAAACGTGAAGGGACACGTACAGCACAAAAGCGTACAGGCCGACCTCGGCTGTTGAATGGCAGAGTCCGCTGACAGTTTAAGAGGTTCATAATGTGAAATAGGCAGACAACTATCCAGACAATAACACAGGAGTCCGCCCCTGGTAGCTGAGTGGTCAGCGCGACGGAATGTCAAACCTAACGGCCCGGGTGCGATAAATGAGTCCGAATCTGTGTCAGTGTGGGTTAAAGGTGCTGACAATTGTAAACGAATTAAACTCGTCGGTGACCTTACCCATTATTGTAGAAATTAAATAAAAACTCTCCCTTCCCTATCTTCTAGTGATATGGGGAGATAAAGATATGGACGAAACACTAGGGACAGGAACCATACCGTTTGAGAAGCCTGTTGGTTCTTCCAGTTACCTGGAAAACATTTTTCATTGGAACACTATCTTAGAGAAGGAGGTAACAAACAGTACAAACTGCACGAAGATGCAAGTTTGCAACGAATAATTTACCACTGAACTAATATCAGAACATAAAAACTCCATATTTACAAAATAACTATGCCACCGTTTTTTAGATGTGAAACTCGGACATGGACGAGGAAGAACAAGCAGAGGAAAATTATTAATTGAAGGTGAAATGTTCTTGGTTGATAGGCTACGTAATGATCCTCTTCAATTTTTTATTCTCACGCAGTCGGCGTCTAGACTCCTATGCTGGGATCTTCTTCAGGATCTTCCGGTGTCCCCAGCTGGCTGCACGCTTTCTACGATCAGGCTCACGTCACTTATAAAAGGCAGTCGTCCTGCACCCATTCTGAAGAAGTGGCGTTATTCAGCGAAATCTTTCTGCCGCCGTTGTCACTGGACAGATAGCGAAATAGTCAGAGCCAAAGAGGAGGAATGTTTACAAAGACATTATTGTCTTCCGTAACAAACTAGAACATTTTACCGTCAGTGAAAATGACGATGAAGTCGCGTGACAGAAGCTCTCACAGCAAACACAGTGAAAAGACAAGGGAGAGAAGCAACAAATCAAGGAAAAGGTCACCTTCTGGATCATCAAGCTGCAGTTCAGATGCTTCAGACGACGTACCAAGAACTGATGCGCATTCTAGGAAAAGAAGTTACCATGATCGGAAAATGGATGAAGTTGAAAGACTGGCGGAGATGGAAAGACAGAGGAGACAAAGGGAGCTAGAACAAAAGATGGTGGAGGAAGAAACTGCAAAACGAATTGAAGAGCAAGTAAGGAAGAGGGTTGAGGAGGAATTGGAAAAACGAAAAGAGGAAATTGAGGCAGAAGTACTCAGGAGAGTTGAGGCAGCTAAGAAAATAATGGAAAAGCAAATGATGGAAGAAATGGAAAGACGGCGACAACTACAGTTGGAAGAGGAAAGGAGGAAAGAGTTTGTGATTGAAGAAGTGGTACGATGACAAGATTTTTCTGCTCTTGTTTCTCAGTATAATATGGACAAAGTTCCAGTGCCACAGACATGCAATTAAAAAAAAAAAGATAGAGAGAGTGAAAAAGTATTTACACTTTTTGTGTTTTTCTTTTTGTAGTTTGCTTATATTTGGATATTTGAACTTCACTGAATTAAATATGAAATGGATTAAAAACAAAAAAAAAATGCATGTAATCTTAAAAAAAGATTAATTTTTGAAACAGTGTCTTAACAAAGCCTTTTAAAATAGAGTTTGAGCATGGAGGTTTTGAATTAAAAGAACAACGGAGGTATACTTTCACTGTACAATGAGCCGTATGTGATTACACTGGTAAGAAGTAAGAGAATTAAGGCTCTGGGATATTTTCTTACAAGTGAAGAAGGAATGGTACAATAATGCTATAAAGAAAGCCACAGAAAGAAGAGATTCGTCGGTAGACCGAAGAACAGGTAACAAGACGAAGTCAGACAAACCTGTGCATGTCCTGGAAACACAAAAGGAAGTGAACAAGCAATCAGACCACAAAGCAATCTGAATATTGTAATTTTACTGTTTATGGCATGTGAAGCTCAGAACTGAAATAACAATCTCCCATACCTGGTCGATGCAACTCTCTAAAATTTCCTAGAAAATCGACTATGAAGTTTCCCGTGCGTCCTTATACCCTGAAACGAGGTCTATTTTTCGACAGACTGTGTTGCTCCACGGGGGGGCTTGGGTTCTGTTCCCAACCAATGCAATTTTTGAGCAAAACTGCATGTTTTATGAACATTTTCATGAAGCAGGAAACACATAAAGAAGTAATAAAAAACATATCCAATCACTGGATCGATGGAGTCACTCTTGTTTCGGCTATTTTTTTGCGTTTTTATTCCGTTCATTTAGAGTAAACACGTCATTTAAATAAAAAATCATCAAATATTTGCTAATTGAGACATATATGTATAATTTCTATGAAGAATACACTTCTGCTTATTTATAATTACATATTGCATATAAAAATCCAGTTTTCATTGTCAGTAAACACTGATGAGCCGGAAAATTAAGATCACCGACCTACTGTCGATATAAACCGTCCAGGTGATGACAGCATCATCTGCCGAGGAATGAATGCTAGTCGGACACACGCACGGTACGTGTAGTATTAGTGAGAGTGCTGTCCGTGTTGAGAATGGGGAAGGCGCGCGATCTATGCAGACTGTGATGGCCCGGAGGCTCGGCTCCATCGTTTCGGAAACTGTACGACTTGTCGGGTGTTCGAAGAGTGCTGCGGTGAGTGTCTTCAACACGTGTCGAAACCAAGGTCATATGTCGTCCAGACGTATTGACGTTGGGTAGCCACATCTCGTTACAGATGTCGGACGTCGTAGGCAGGATAGACTGCCAAAACAAGACAGGTGGCGAACTGTGGCGAAACTAAGATCGGACTTAAATGCTAGGTAGTTTATAGGTTTTTCTGAATATATAGTCTACCGAACACTCCTAACGATGGGCCTCCGCAGCCGACGACCCATGAACGTGCCTTTGTTCACACCACGACAGCGGCAACTACGTCCGAAATTGGCATGTGGTCATCGGCACTGGACGTTGACGCATTGGTAAAGTACTGCATGGTCTGATGAGTCCCAGTACCTTCTCCGTCATGCCAGTGGGAGGGTGCGGATCTGTCGTATTCAGGAGAACTGCTCCTTGACACCTGTACTGCGGGACGGAGACAAACTGTCGACGGCTCCATAATGCTCCGAGGAGCATTCACGTGGGCATCCATGGATCCAGAGGAGCTCGTGCAAGGCACCATGACGGCCAAGGAGTATGATACACTGGTTGCAGCCTACGTACACACTTTCATGACGAACATTTTTCCCGACGACAGTGGAATTTTTCTTCAAGATAAAGCGGCTTGTCACAAGACTTGGGGTGTGATGGAGAAACACAGTAGCGAGTTCCAGTTGATTTACTCCCTCCCAACTCGCCAGATCTCAACCCTGTCAAACTCATCTGGGATTTGATTGAGCGTGACGTCAGAGCTCATTGCCAGCTCCCCGGAATTTACGGGAATTAGGTGATCCGTTTGTGCATATGTGGTGCCAACTGCTTCCAACGAACATGCCGCGACGTGTCGTCGCTGTTATCCGTGCCAAAGGTGGACATACCGGCTGTTAGGTAGATGCTCATAATGATGTGGTTGGTCAGTCTCAATTAGTAATTACCAGATTATTACAAAAGAAAGTTAGCAAAAATTGTTTAAATTTAAGATAAAATTGTAAATATTTTTTCCCATCCTTATATATTTTGCATGTCATAGACATGCTTGCGGAACAGGTACTTTTGTTTAAGAATTTAATATAAATACAAATCGAACGCAGGCCTCACAAAAGGTAAGTAGACACTCTTACATTAGGGCACTAATGATGCTCGGAAAACTTCAACGCCGATTTTGTAGATAAGTTTTGGGATTGCACCGAACTGCTCTGGATTACTGATATTTGTATTCTCAACTTCAAAAAACCTACAAAAATCCAATTGCTGTGTGGCTTCCTTCTAAAAACAAGAAACAATGAAAATGTCTGAAGAATGACGCAATACACTACTTCTTTTCGTGGGCTGTTTAGGTAAGATAAAGAAAACTAACGTAATTAACGTTGTAAGACGTATGCGTTGCCGGCGATGGGCGAGGCATGGCAGAGTCTCTGACCAGAGAGCAGTATGTAGTTAGTTGTTGCTTGTCGCTAGTCGGCATTAGTCTTCAGTAGTATGCAGTAGTCTTTTGAGTGGTCTGCGTGAGTCGACAGTAGTCGGCGCGTGACTGCGCGTGTCCGCAGTCTGCTCTGGTCGGGACTTTGGACGATGAGTATTATTGTAGAAGGTAAAGAAGCAGCCTTGCGCATATCTAGTAATGTATATTAACTGTCATTAATTTCTTTAAAAAAAAATGCCCCCAATAATAATTTTTATAATATAAAGTAATTTTTTAAAGAAAAGCATTCATTTCAATTTAAAGAATATTTCCAATGCATGATCATTCCTTCCAAGAATTAAAAAAAAAAATATATACGCCAGCATTGGACGAAGCTGTGCCAAAAATTTCTACGTAAGAGCAGATATATAGGCTAATCGCAGTTTTTATTGAGGTAAGAATTTTTCCTTTTTTTTATTCAGAATACAGGGCCGAGGCGCAGCGCTGCTGTCTTCATAAAATTTACCAGGGTTACTGAATTTTTTTTATTATTTCCGGGTTTAGGAATTGAATTTTGTGGTTACATTAAATGCGAATGCATTTCTGCACAGAGATTATAAATGGGAGCTAATTTTGCTCAGAGGTTACATTAAAATTAGTTTTGTTCAGAGGTTACAATGCTTTAAAAATTCATTTAATTATTATTTTTGTGCGGAGGTTACACTTGGTTCATGGTTAATTTAATTTTTATTATTTCTGTGGGGAGGTTACAACGTACATTTGGTTTAGATTAGACTTACCTGCAAAACTTAGCATCACTTTAATGAACCCTTTGCTCATGAGGTATAGTCTCTCAGACGGTGGGAAAATTTCGAACTCGCTCTCCAAGGTCAGTTGCGGAGAGCTGCTTCTGTATCCCCGCAACCTCCATAAATCGCCAACCATACAATGTTTTGCTGTCGGTGGCGTTATCGCCTTGTTTGTTTGTTGACACTAGTTGGATTCTCCTAGACAGAGCTTCGTGAACTACGTTACCGTTTTCTGCAGCGAAGTACAAACCGTGCTCGCAGGAAAGTATCAGTTTTAATGATCTTAGGTTTGATGGAATTGTTAGTCTGTAGGTGGAGTAAGATATAGATCAATAAATAGACGAAAAATACTACGATTTTACAATAGCCAGCGATCACTGTTCTGCTAGCAAAGGATCATTCAGAGAAAGAAATACAGGACAAATTTGATGGGAATTTTCCGTTTCTCCAATAATATAATTAAGTGTTAGTTAAAACCAAGCGCCATCTATGTGACGATAAAAATGTAGATTCCAGCATAGAATTACAATTTTCATGACTCTTGGTGGTGATAAGTTCCTATGGGACCAACCTGCTGAGGACATCGGTCCCTAGGCTTACACACTACTTAAACTAACTTAAATTATCCTACGATAAAGACTACACACATGCCCATGCCCGAGGGAAGACTCGAACCTCCGACGGGGGCAGGGATTTGCGTCTTAAATCTCGGTTTAGAAAGAGCGATCCCAGACACCACATCTCGTAGTATACTTTCCAGAAAAGTCACCTTGACACTTAAGGGTTAAGTGTGACAGTAACACCAGGTACAGTGACTCACATAACTATTCGGACAATCATTAATACACTCCTGGAAATTGAAATA
Source organism: Schistocerca serialis cubense (assembly GCF_023864345.2). Lineage (NCBI taxonomy): Eukaryota > Metazoa > Arthropoda > Insecta > Orthoptera > Acrididae > Schistocerca > Schistocerca serialis. The sequence goes on from NC_064646.1 coordinate 1,610,634, forward strand.
AGAACACCGTGAATTCATTGTCCCAGGAAGGGGAAACTTTATTGACACATTCCTGGGGTCAGATACATCACATGATCACACTGACAGAACCACAGGCACATAGACACAGGCAACAGAGCATGCACAATGTCGGCACTAGTACAGTGTATATCCACCTTTCGCAGCAATGCAGGCTGCTATTCTCCCATGGAGACGACCGTAGAGATGCTGGATGTAGTCCTGTGGAACGGCTTGCCATGCCATTTCCACCTGGCGCCTCAGTTGGACCAGCGTTCGTGCTGGACGTGCAGACCGCGTGAGACGACGCTTCATCCAGTCCCAAACATGCTCAATGGGGGACAGATCCGGAGATCTTGCTGGCCAAGGTAGTTGACTTACACCTTGTAGAGCACGTTAGGTGGCACGGGATACATGCGGACGTGCATTGTCCTGTTGGAACAGCAAGTTCCCTTGCCGGTCTAGGAATGGTAGAACGATGGGTTCGATGACGGTTTGGATGTACCGTGCACTATTCAGTGTCCCCTCGACGATCACCAGTGGTGTACGGCCAGTGTAGGAGATCGCTCCCCACACCATGATGCCGGGTGTTGGCCCTGTGTGCCTCGGTCGTATGCAGTCCTGATTGTGGCGCTCACCTGCACGGCGCCAAACACGCATACGACCATCATTGGCACCAAGGCAGAAGCGACTCTCATCGCTGAAGACGACACGTCTCCATTCGTCCCTCCATTCACGCCTGTCGCGACACCACTGGAGGCGGGCTGCACGATGTTGGGGCGTGAGCGGAAGACGGCCTAACGGTGTGCGGGACCGTAGCCCAGCTTCATGGAGACGGTTGCGAATGGTCCTCGACGATACCCCAGGAGCAACAGTGTCCCTAATTTGCTGGGAAGTGGCGGTGCGGTCCCCTACGGCACTGCGTAGGATCCTACGGTCTTGGCGTGCATCCGTGCGTCGCTGCGGTCCGGTCCCAGGTCGACGGACACGTGCACCTTCCGCCGACCACTGGCGACAACATCGATGTACTGTGGGGACCTCACGCCCCACGTGTTGAGCAATTCGGCGGTACGTCCACCCGGCCTCCCGCATGCCCACTATACGCCCTCGCTCAAAGTCCGTCAACTGCACATACGGTTCACGTCCACGCTGTTGCGGCATGCTACCAGTGTTAAAGACTGCGATGGAGCTCCGTATGCTGGCTGACACTGACGGCTGCGGTGCACAAATGCTGCGCAGCTAGCGCCATTCGACGGCCAACACCGCGGTTCCTGGTGTGTCCGCTGTGCCGTGCGTGTGATCATTGCTTGTACAGCCCTCTCGCAGTGTCCGGAGCAAGTATGGTGGGTCTGACACACCGGTGTCAAAGTGTTCTTTTTTCAATTTCCAGGAGTGTAACTAGCCTTTGCGACACACTGACTCTATGGTTCAAAGAAAACGAAGTACTTGCAAACTAGTTGTTAATATCCCTGTTCGATAGAGTTAAAACCGAGATAAAGTGTTTACATACGGAAACAGAAGAGACTCACTGACCCTGGAACCTATGAACGCCATTATCGTGCCTCAACAAAGTTACTCGGACACACTCAGTTGCCCTACAGAGGTCGTTTGTATAGGAGATACGGGCGGTGTGAACATCAACATTTAACCAGGTAGTGTGCTGTGTGCAGCTGAAGTAATGACGGCCGCAGAGGAAGAGAGATCACATTCTAAACCAACGTCAGCTAGTAATTTTTCACCGAGCTAAAGACCAAAGTTGTGGTAAAACTGCTGAAATTTTACAGATAAAGAAAAGTACAGTGTCCGATACAATCAGAAGAAACCGGCAGGAACATGGGGCTTAAAATCCACCGCATAGGGGACGTCCAAGAATGTTTTCTGTGAGAGAAGAGTGTTATATCATCACAAAAACGAAAAAGGGTCCCAAGTTATGTGTTCCAAAAGTCACTGCTGAGATTCCCAAAGACATCAGAAAGGAGCGCATCCCAAAATAATAATGAAGGTGCTCGGAAGAGACAACTTTCAAAGCCGTATTTTGCAAGACGGAAGCCCTTCATTAGTAAAACAAATCGAAGATAAAGGATGCTGTTGGCCAAAGAGCATGTTAGAGACGACAACATGTAGTGGAATGACGTCGTATTTGCTGACAATAGCAAATTTAGCATATTTCAATACGATGGGAGAATAACAACGGTTTAGGAGCGACCTAATATTGAGCTGAAAGCAAACTTAAGTATGGTGGTGGACTTGTAATGCTGTAGAGGTGGATGTCGGCGAATGGAGTTGGTGAAATGGTTTTTACTAAAGGTAAAATGGATCAATTTCAGTACTTCAGAACACTGCGGGACAATTTGCAAAATACCGCCGAAAACATGGACATTGGGGAGAACATTTTAAGTTTTATCAACATAACGACCCGAAATCTACTGCCTGGAATGTCAGGAGGTGGTTATTGCTGAACAGTCGAAAGGTACTTCACCCAGCCGCTAAGTCACCAGAATTGAATGAATCTGACTGCGAATCTTTGGGACGAACTAGATAAAGAAATATGGCAAACGCCAACCACAGTTACAGAACAGCTGAAAAACAGGCTGCCAAAGAGTGGCAGGAACTATGCCCCGAGTACACCCGGAAATTAGTGAAGAGCATTCCAAGTCGTCTCAGAGAAGCAATTAAGACGAAAGGAATGCCTATCAGTTGCTGAACTTCTGGGCCATACGGACGTAGAAAGAATCATTGCCGGCCAGGGTGGCCGAGCGGTTCTAGGCGCTACAGTCTGGAACCGCCCAACCGCTACGGTCGCAGGTTCGAATCCTGCCTCGGGCATGGGTGTGTGTGATGTCCTTAGGTTATTTAGGTTTAAGTAATTGTAAGTTCTAGGGGACTGATGACCTGAGAAGTTAAGTCTCATAGTGCTCAGAGCGATTTGAACCAAAGAATCATTTTGTGTAATAATGGTTTTTTTATTGTATTCGTTCGTATTTGTAGTGTTCTTTACAAGCACAATGGACATGTAGATTTTACATTCCTTAAGGGAACCTGTATTTAATTTCTACCAAGGGTTATTGTTACTGAAGTCACAGATAGAAAGTGAGATAGAATACATCATGACTTTTCTATTTATTATATGAGTCACTGTGCGTTTTTACTAGTGTAATTACATATTTTTTGTATAGTACATCTTCAGAGTTATTCGTAGAATACCGAGATTTAGCGGAACATGTACTGTACTGGGAAGAGCTTCCATTCGCAAATCCCGAGGGAACTCCCTGAGGAATTTGGGCTCCAGCCCTGGGTAATAGCTTACGTGAGGCCATTTCCAGCCGTGCCTCCTCCCCTGTATCTGTAGATCTTCGACAAGTACCCGGTCGGCACAAAACAGCACCGCAACGCGAATGCCTAAAGACGACCGCGATGGGCCGAAGATAAAGCGAGAGAGCGAGCCGGCGGGGTATCGTCCGCGCTGGGGCGTCTGCTGGCATCAGCTGATATCGTAAACCCATTACGGAATGTTGTTACCCGGCGCGGAGGGCAGTTTTTTATTTCCCACAGCCGTTCAGCTGGGATTGCTACTCGCGCGGAATGACAATGCGCAGTCCGGGGCCGCCGCCGCGCGAGCCGACAGACGCTCGTCGTGCGGGTCACGTGCGCGCAGACAAATCACGGCGCGCAAAAAAAGGATGGTGGCAGCGAGGGGGAGGGGGGGGGGAAGCGACATGGTGGGGATAACCCTGTCGGTGGAGGGGAGAGGGATCGGGCTGAGGGGGCGCTGTCGCTGTCCCTGCTGCCGCAACACTGGCCAGTATTTTATCTGCGGTGGAGCTGCGTCTGTATTGGACTTTTATCGCAGCCGCGTTATTCGGAAGTGACCCGGAACAGACGCGAATAAAACACACACAGCTGGGTACGGGCGACAGCTTCCTGCCGTCCGCGCAATTCCTCTTTGACTGATTCAAATGGTGCCGCTCCCAGCTCCACGATTATTACCCAAGATGCAACCGTGGAGAGTTTATTGTTTCTGCGTCTGAAACCACAGTCAATACGGATTCCGGCAAAAATAATTTGATCTGAAGTCACGAAGGCCATTTGCCACAGTGAAGTCAGAATACGAAAAGATAAAGCGGCAAGGGTAGTAATGCACATTCCCACCGATTAACATTTAGCAGCGTACATTCCTCATGTAACTCATTAGAATAATAGTATTTACTTGCATGAAAGCCAGGTGCGGGAATAATATTTTGTGTTAACGAGCCGGCCGAAGTGGCCGTGCTGTTAAAGGCGCTGCAGTCTGGAACCGCAAGACCGCTACGGTCGCAGGTTCTAATCCTGCCTCGGGCATGGATGTTTGTGATGTCCTTAAGTTAGTTAGGTTTAACTAGTTCTAAGTTCTAGGGGACTAATGACCTCAGCAGTTGAGTCCCATAGTGCTCAGAGCCATTTGAACCATTTATGTGTTAACGACCACTGTATTGTATAAACCTTATCACAGGGTTAGCCAGTTTTACAAATCGTTAACTACACTCATAATAGTTAAAGAAATAACATTACTATTGTTATTAATATTATCTTTTTCAAACAAAGACTATGTCACAAGAATGTAAGATAATGATAGAAGCAAGACGTTTGTCTGATTTCAGTGCAAAGTATTTTACATAAAATCAAATTACATAAGGACAAGCAATCAATTAAGTGAGATAATTTGTCGATAAATTACATTAGTTTGAGTGCACTGTTGCAGTAAGACACACAACCCTGTCATGGTATACATAAAACACAAGAAAATTTCCTTTTTGTGCAGACAGATGAAATGGCAATTAGATCTGACAACAGTCTTATTCATGTAACTATAAGCTACTCCATTACGAAAGCAATGGCTAAAAAAATGACTCTGAACACTATGGGACTTAACTTCTGAGGTCATCAGTCCCCTAGAAATTAGAACTACTTAAACCTAACTAACCGAAGGACATCACACACATCCATGCCCGAGGGAGGATTCGAACCTGCGACCACAGCGGTCGCGTGGTTCCAGATTGTAGCGCCTAGAACCGCTCGGCCACTCTGGCCGGCACGAAAGGAATCCTTGAAATATTTTTTTTTTCAGTGGATATTTTGCATAATTTTATCACATTCTTTAAATTACGTTCAATATCCTCTTCAGTGAAGGAGGAATCAAAGTTTTCAGGGCGTAATATTTTTGAACGTCTCGTTTGATTAGTATCCAATTGGCCTGCTCTAGTCAGTTAATGACGAGATTTTCTTCTGTCGTGAACTTCGAGATGAGACATCAAGCAGAGCTTGGATTCTGTTGTTGAACAGCCCTATATACTAATGTTACTGTCCATAACCACCAACATTGTTCACTTCATTTCGCCTGGTTGACGAGGCTAATGAAGTTCACCAGAAATATCCACAGCCAGATGTGGACAATTATTATGACCGCTGACACAGCAGTACAAAAAAAATACTTTAGTACCATAGTGCTATAACTGTCAGCTCACTTAGTAAAGCAATGATCAATATTAACAGTGCTCTACTAGGCATGGTCCTGCTGGAGTTGGTATGTTGTTGCCTTCCTGCGACCAGTTATCGGGGGACTTGTAGGTTAATGTGGATTCCGAACTCAAATGCAGCTCGCCATTTGCCACATCAGTAACCATTGCCAGGAGTAAAGAAAGTGATAACTGACAGATAAAAATCCTAGTGTTTACCGGGAATCGATTCGAGTCCTTAGGATTTTTATATTTGCACTCTGCCACCACTTTTCTCGCATGGCCAGTAATATAATGTATCAGCCAGGTAGAAACTCTAGACTACATAATATTTTCTGGGCAACTATTCGTATTTCATAGACGAATATTTAGTTAAATAAGCATGTGGTAGTGCGTGTAACCAAAAAAATCGGCTAAATTTAAGAGTATAATTACTTATATGCACAGTTTAAAGGATACGACGTGTGACAATAAAGTAATGAAACTGATTTTGTTTGCAAGATGTGGCAACCCTGCAGGCTTGTGTGGGCACAATATCTTTGACCTTGGTCTATAAGCTGCTTCTGGTCCAAGCGGCACATTGATGCAACTGCTCAGTCGTGAGTTGTGCTGTAATAAGTTAAACGTGTTCGTGTCTCACGTCACGGAAATGGAACCGCATAATATTGCGCAACGGTATGCCATTCCTTTTTGCGTTAAATTGGGCGAAAACGCGATGACAACTTACGCTAAGCTTCAGGAAGCTTTTGGAGCGGAGGTTATGTCAAGAGCTCAAGTTTTTCGTTGGCATAAAATGTTTACTGAAGGCATCACGAATGTTAAAGATGAAAACCGCAGTGGGCGATCATGAACCTCACGGACGGATGTCAACTTGGCCAGGGTGTGTGAACTCGTACGATCTGATTGAAGATAATCTGTGAAAATGATTGCAGAAGAACTGAACATCAATCGAGAAACGGTTCGTCTAATAATAACTGAAGATCTTGGTATGAGAAAGATTTGTGCAAAAATGGTCCCCAAAAATCTCACACCACAACAGCGAGAAACACGGAAAAATGTGGCAGCCGATCTGTTAGAGCAAACGGAAATCAAACCAAATTGTTGAGCCGTGTTATCACAGGTGATGAAATTTGTTTTCTTCAGTACGATCCAAAGACAAAACGCCAGAGTTCGCAATGGTGCTCAAAGGGGTCACCCAGACCAAAAAAAGCTCTCATGTCAAAGTCAAAAGTGAAATGCATGCTTGTGTGCTTCTTTGATTCCAAGGGAATTGTTCATAAAGAGTGGGTGCCTCCTGGACAAACAGTTAACCAATATTACTACAAAGAAATTTTAGAAAGACTTCGTAAAAAGAGTTCTTCGTGTCCGTGCCAACATTGCTGATAATTGGATTCTGCAACACGCTAATGCGCCATCCCATACTGCTCTGTCAGTAGAGCAATTTTTAACCTCAAAACAAATTTCAGTACTACCACAGCCACCTTACCCACAAGATATCGCTCCGTGCGACTTTTTTCTATTCCCAAGAGTCAAAACGGCGGTCAAGGGACACCATTTTCAAACAACACAAGATGTCCAAAAAGCTGTGGCAAGGGTCTCACTTATCGCACCAAACAAGAGTTTTTGCAACACAGATAGCAACACTAACCTGCCAAATTCGTGGATGTGATACAGAACCCACAGAACTAAAACATGAATACAAATAAATATCTTTCATAGCGAAAGAGAATTGTTTTCACATTTGCGCCAGCTTTAAGCACTAATGCAGAACTAAAATGTGTGGAAAATTCGATACTGGCAGAGTCGCCAAGACGCAGGCAGCCCCATGGTGGCGGCAGTTCTCCATCTGCCAAACGACTAAAAACTTGTAACCAGCCCACCTAACAGGTACCACGTATATCAATAGTTGAAGGAGATCTGACATTCGTTAAATAATGGCCCCTATGTGCATCATCTAATGAGTTGACTAATTTGACATAAAATTAAATAATTCCTTCAAACCCACAACAGAATAAATGACATCATAGGGAATGAGAATGGTTGTCATTGAAAAATTAATAACACGTACCTACGATATCAAAAAGATTTATTAACTAATATCAAGGTCAAGAGCCAACAAACATACAAACAGAAACTTAAATTGAATAACATTTCATTATCGCGAACTCTGGTTGGTTGGCAATAGACATGGGGAACTAAACTGGAATTTACGTGTAGATGAGACTGGCTACTATGAGTGGAAGATTGCCAGTCTGGTAAATACACTCTGTTGTATCGTTCCACTGATTGCTTTCTCATGTCAAAATATAATTAAGCAGGCAATGGATGTTCGGAGAGACTACTACAAGTATAAAGATGCTATAAAATGATAACCAAGAAAATGATTGATAAACGTCTGAATTTGCTGAAGCAGCACAACTTTACCGTTATGGTGGGTGAAAGTCGAGAAGCCATCATCGGCATGTGGGTGCTGTCGATGCTGCAAGGTTCGGTGGCACGCTATACTGTGGGAGATGACCCCACCTACGCCAGTAATTGTCTCACATCTGCAAAAATATTCAATTTTGTCCAGATATCCGGAAGAGTTTACAACTAATTGCTGTCTCTGTAGAATGAAAAAGCTCTAGCATGTGTACTCTGCGACGTCGAGAATCCAGCACTAAGCCTCTACTGTTGCTCAAAACCTTCCGGAAAACAGCTGTTCCTCCCAATGTTCTTGAATAAGCCTATCATGGCCCAGTAAAAGTTACCGTTCCAATCATGTTCTCTAGCAAGGAAACCCATCTTCCTCAACCAATTAGTACAGCGCAGTACACATTCTGTTCTTCAAAAAAGCAGCACACAATACCTGGAGGTCCGGCAGCCAAACCCCCAGCGCAATTCCCAAGATGAGGGAAGCTTCCTAGTAAAAACAAGCTCCGTCTCGTCATTTCGCATTCGGCCATTGCGTTTCCACCCTCTTGCTTCGGCTGCTAGCGCAACAAGGCCGACTGCCAGAATGATGGTCCATAAACCACTGCCATGCAGGGCCCAGAGCCAGTTTCGGTGACTGCAAAGGAAGCCTAGCAATGAGAAGGTTGCAAGAACTCGCCTGCTGCTCGGGGAAGGTTCTAAAGCTGCCCCTAATCCAGTGGTAAGCTCCAGCATCCAAAAATCTGTCTCTGTAGCCGAGTTTCATTCTACTACTGCTACTCAAGTCATGCATGTACTGTGAGATCATCAGTGGTTTATGCTAACTCTAATGGTGTATGAGACTAATATCAATCAGGGAAAATTTTGATACACGAAAGGCTAATGAAATTCTATGATAAACACCGAAAAAAAGTGAAAGGGGAAGTGCTGATGGGTACTGCCACGGCAGTGGCCTGCCAGAAAGGCACTGCCACATTTCAGCACACCATTCTCTCACTTCAACGATACTGTCAGTATGATTAACAACAAAATTTTAGGACATGACCTCAGTGTTCCCCAGTACTAAATTTTCTATGTGTGGTTAATGATTTTTCTACATGAGGAGATTGTGAGAAGAATCTTTTGTGACTGCATGTTGAAAGGTGGCTACACTGAGCCACAGCGCCAGAGATCGCGCCAGAGAGTTTCGTTTCGCCGCCTCCACTGGCAGTGATTATTGAGAGGTAGCGGAGGGCAGTGCTTGTCGAGGACTCGTAGTGGGCAGTGCTTGATGATATGTGGTAGTGAAAAGTTCTTGTCGAGATGTCGTAGTAGTGAGTGCTTGTTCCATGTTTTATGCAGTTATTTAATGGGCTAGATAGCAGATGTTGTTCTAATGGAGATTTTGTAATGATTAGAGTGCTTTTCGTCAATATATATGAAGGTAACAAAACTCGTTTTTTTTCTCATTATTTCAATGTCTTAAATAATGCATCATTACAGGTTCAGTCAACAAAGCATCTGGCTTGTGTTCTTCTATTAGAGTGTAATTCTGGTTTCCTTACGCAATTACAGTATTTCTATTTTTTTAATTACTTCAGTATAAATGATACTTAAAATTTCTTGTCTTATTGAAGAAGAACCGTGCCAGATGTGTACGTTGAATCACACTTCCACACACAGAACAGATATACTTGTGCTTTGTTAGGTTCGTAGGTTTTATAGTTGCTGGGGACTTAATTAATTGATTGTATTAACGGAAATTTTCATTTCATTCTTTGTTGTTGTTATATGCAGTCAGATTGCGTACAAATACTAGTCAGGGCCAACCGCTTACGAGACTGCGTAATCGGACATACAGCGGCTAAAAAAAATAAAAGAATTATTTGCATTTCATATTTAAATAATTAAGCCCCCATGCAATGTAGAGAGCTTGTACCCATGGTGCCGTTGCGGACGCGACTGAGGACAGGGAATGAGATAAGTTGGGGGCCACAAATACCGAGAACAGCGAGCTGGTCATGCGACAGATTCTGGATAACAGTGTTCTGTGGTTACTCTCTGTGGGGGGACTTCTGATCAATGTAGTCTTCTCTTTCTGCTTAGTGTCGGATAGAGAGGCGTCAGTTTGCAAATCATTTTACCTGTGACAGGAGCCAGTCTGATGCGGAAGATGGCCTGATGGCTGAAAGTGGGAAAAGGAAGCCATTTAAGAGAGACGGCTGTAAAATGAGCTTTTGTGCGAATGGTGGAGTGGTCATAAAACTCTGTGAATTCTCATGCCAGAAACTGGAAAGATACGAACAGATTGGCTGGCTTAAGTGTGTACTGGAGGGAGGTTGGTACCTCTCTCTACCCCCCCCCCCAATCCCCTCCCTTCACACACACACACACCTGACACCAGGAAGTCGCAAGGTTCTTTTAGTAGCGGCAAAAACACACGTTTCAAGGGCACAAGTGTATTTGAAGCTTAACAAGCATCTTTCAGGAACTGAAAATTGTCAGCTGGAAAAATTATAACACTCCATAAATGAGGGACTGTGGTCCCAACTAGTCAGATGTTTTTTGCCAAAATGTGGCCATGGTTACCTTGAGAACGACGCCCCTCCCACCTCCTCCAGTTCAAAAATCTTCTTTTTTCAGGCAAGAGAGGTTCTTGAAGTCGCTGATTGGCCTCAGGATATGAAAAGTAGAGGCCTTAAGTGAAGAGTAGAGGCTTACTCCCGCAGTATGGGAATCCTGGTTATGCGTCTGGATTGGCTACCAGCCCAACAGAACGATGAAGAGGGAGGAAGGAGCAGAGGATAGTTCGATTGGTTTGTGTAATGCGTGAGCGGTTTCGTTTTGCGAAATCGGCTCCCATACTGAGGCTTGGTGGAAAGTGGTTGTGATTCTTCGAGGACTTCGTCTTCTGGTCCTGCCCTGATGGAGAGCTTTCACTAGTGGATAAGACTTGTGGTCTGTATCTTGCGATGGATTAAGAGCCAGTGGCAGTTTCCAACTGTACAGACAGTGGAATTGCGTATCATCTCGGACATACCGTGCGTCACGGCGGTGAACTTATTGGTCCTGAGTCGGTCGACTGGCGTCTGACAATTCCAGCATTCACCGTCATGCTTGTGAGTCAAATTGGTTTGTCTGGACCAACGAATGCTTGCACCTCACACTGACATCTGTCGGGATTCCAGAGTTCTGATTGGGAGGTTCCCCCTTTTCCGATAATCAGAACGTAAAACTGTGTAGTTAGTATACTTTCGTGGACGCGTCAGAACATGACAGCTGTAGCGGCGACCACTCCGTGCCCACAGAGCGCCGTTTTCTACAGCCGCCTGAATAAAGATGATAGGGTAAACATTGCTGCACCGGTGTAGGGTTGCTAAATGAAAACGGCTCCCTGTTCTCAGGTGGACCATAGTTTGTAGTGTAGTTGATCGTAGTTGATTTCATTTGAACAGATTTGGGCCTCACAGTGGATTCATGTAAACAATGTCAGATTGCTTTGTAAAAGCGATTAATTAAGGGGAGAATTTGTATTATTTCAACCGCAATGTATGCTTAGCCTATCAAACACCATTTCTTATCTTACTTGCGTTTGTCTTTTCTGTGTAAGTTTTACCAGCTAACTGTAGTTGCTAAAGGTTTAAAAAAACTCGTCATTATTTCGTGAACTTAAGTACACCACTGTTCTCATTCATACTCCATCTACCATTCACTGTTTTTATTTTACTGTGGCGGTGCATGAATAGCGTCACTCAGACATACATTTATGATTAAAGCGAGCGACGGCTTGCAGTAGCTTCTGAGAAACGCTGTCAAGAAACGTCTGGAAATCTAGAAATACATAATCAATTTGATATCCCCTGTCTACATCACTCACTGCTTTCTACGAATAAAGAGCTAATGGTGTTTGAGAAGAGCGATAATTTCTCATCCCGCGCTGACTGTGTACCAAGGGACGATTCTCTTCTATGTAGTTCTTTATATGTCCGCAGCTCGTGGTCGTACGGTAGCTCTCGCTTCCCGCGGCCGGGTTCGATTCCCGGCGGGGTCAGGGATTTTGTCTGCCTCGTGATGACTGGGTGTTATGTGATGTCCTTAGGTTAGTTAGGTTTAATTAGTTCTAAGTTCTAGGGGACTGATGACCATAGATGTTAAGTCCCATACTGCTCAGAGGCATTTGAACCATTTTTGTAATTCCTTATGTTTGAACACAGTATGTGTTCTAAAATCCTACTGCAAGTCGACGTCAGTCCGATATTACCGGATTTCTCTTATTTCCTTTCTTGAGTATTGGGGTGACCTTTGCAACTTTACAATCTTTTGGTATAGATATTTCCTCAAACGAGCAATTGTATCGGTTTGTTAAGCATCCGGCAATTGTATCAGCATACTCTGAAGGGAACCTAATTATTATGCTACCTGGACATGAATATTTGCCTTTATTAAATACTTTAAGGTGCTTCGCTACACTGAGTATGTCTACTTCTAAGTTACTCATGTTGTCAGTTGTTCACGATTCGAATTCTGGAATATTTACCTCGTTTTCTTTGATGAAAGAATTTTGGATAACTATAATAACTCCGCTTTGGTGGCTCTATTGTCGGTTATATTATCATTGGCATCCAGCTGGTGTACTTTACATACGACCAGGATCTTCTGATTTTCTTCCAGAGATTGAGACAGAGGTTCATTGTGAAAGCTATTAATGGCGTCTCACATTGAAGTCAGAGTTAAGTTTCGAGATTCAGTAAACAGTCGCCTATCTTAGAGGTTTTATCTTCTTTTAAAGTTGGCATGCTTTTGTTCGTTGCTTCTGCAACAGTGTTGTCACCTTTTTCGTGTAACATGGGGGAATAGCACCATCCTTTACTATTTTAAAATTTTGTGTGATTCTACAGCTTCTAGAGGCTTAAAAAAACGTAAACATGGGCTATAGTTGGCTGTAAAGCGACGTTTATTTAACCGTCCGATTAGCTAATTTCGACTATGCGTCATTGTCAAGCACATTTCTAACATCTGTATTTCATGTCGTTTTCAAATCGTTCTTAATTATTTGGCTACTTTTTACCTGTAATTAACAGTAATTTGAAAGTGACATCAAATACAGATGTTACAAAAGTGCTTGACAATGACGATTAGTCGAAATTAGCTAATCACACGATTAAATAAACATCTCATTACAACCTACTACGGACCATATTTACTTTTTTTACTAATTTATTTGGTATAAATCTCTCAGATGCCTCAGATTTTAAGCCACATCTCGTCTACACTTACATAGTTAGTTCGGAAGGAGTGGAGACTGTCTCTTAGGAAGGGAACAAGCGAATTTTTACCTGATTTTTTAAATAGATATATCTTGCATTTACTTTTGGTGGATTTAAATTTTGTGACGGTCAGTCTTATTACATCGACCTTATGGTCACTAGTCCCAGTATCCGTCGTGATGCTCGCTGATCGCCCAGGATTATTTGTTGGTAAGAGGCTAAGTATGTTTCCACAACCATTTATACTTCGAGAGGGCTCCTGAAGTAATTGCTCATAATAATTTCCGGAGAATCTCTGAGATGTTTTATATCTACCACGGCCTTTGGATACTTACTGTCGCCAACAAATCGAAGGTAGAGTGAAGTCACCAAAAACTTTAACTGTATGAGTATGGTGCTTATTTGTGATGAGTCTCAAGTTTGCTTTGAACTCTTAAGCAACTGGATCATCTGAGTCGGGGGTTCGGTAAAAGAAACAAGTTATTAATTTATTCCGTCTGTCTACTATAACCTCTACGCATACTAACTCACAGGAACTCTCTATTTCAATTTCGCTGCAAGATAAATTACTTCTAACAGCAACAAAGACGCTGCCACCAACTGCATTTCCCAGCTTTCAGTACCTTAAACGATTTGGAATTCAGTGCTTTCTTTTAGCGCTCGCAGCTGTGTTTGTTTTCCAACTCAGCTGCGACAGTTTAGAGCTACAGTATTGATTGTTGCTATGTCAGTGCTGTGTTTGTCCTATACACTTTCTGCACTTTATCGTGTCCCTCTAATCCACACAGCCCCCACTACCCGTGTAGCCGCCTCCTGCGTGTAGAGGACACTTGACCTAAAACGAGGAATCCGAAACCCCACCACCCTAAGACACAAGTCGAGATATCTGCAACCCATACGATCGCAAAACAGTCTGAGCCTCTGATTCGGACCCTCCACTCTGTCTACCCACTGCAGTTCTGAAGTAACGACAGTGCCAACCCAGTACCTGAACGATTTCACCCCTTTTACTCTTGAGAATCTAGACCTGAGAAATAAGCTGATCTGGAAGTCCGAGTTTCGCACGAGCAATGCTTTCCACTAAGTTCGTGCTGATTTGTGGACAGAAACTCTTCCTCCTCAAGTAAATTTATTATACTGATGTTGAGAATCTGTTCAAGAATTCTGCAGCTAACAGATGTTAAGAATATCAGTCTGTATGTTACGGATTCGTTGTTATTCCCTTCTTGTGTTACGGGAGTCACATTGGAGATAAAAGCAAGCTAAGTAACGGGCCAACGCGGTGGAATACTCTCCGTGAAACCGAGTTGGGATTCCATCCAGACCAGCATATTTATTTACTTTCAACCCTTTCAGTTTTGCTTCTCTAGCCAGAGATGAATATTACTAAGTCCTCCAAACGGGAGTCTGTACAACGGTGAAACAACGGTATGTTTGTACGATCCTTCTGCGTACGGAATTTAAAATTTCGGCTTTCTCTTTGTTGTCTTCTATTACCACACTAGTCAGCGGGTGGAGCCGACCGTTGTGTCCGAGCCGTTCTAGGTGCTTCAGTCTGGAACCGTGCTGCTGCTACGATCGCAGGTTCGAACCCTTCCTAGGTCATGGATGTGTGTGATGTTCTTAGGTTAGTTAGGTTTAAGTAGTTCTAAGTCTACGGGACAGATGACCTCAGATGTTAAGTCCCATAGTGCTTAGAGCCATTTGAACCAATTGAATCAACGGGTGGCTCGATAGTAACCGTCTACCCGCCTAGCGCTTTTATGTAGTTTATTGAGAAAAAAAATTAATTATTATGTAAAATGAATGTATGAAAATGGGGATGAAATGGCTTTAAATATTTTTGTTATTTACTGTATCAGTACGAGCTTTGTTGTATAACCCTTTTTTTTACGTGTGGTAATAAAAATTCATTTAGACAGAATTAAGCACATTTAAAATTACGTGAACTTTAGCAACCCTCTCATGCTGATAAATTCAATCTAAATGATTAATAACATTTATGACTTTGAAAATTATTTAAATTAAATTTTCTACGTATTTCGGCCTTGGCACATATTTTCTAGATGCAGTGGGTTTTTAAATATTTACTGAATTCTTTTCCGGCGTTAGCTATGGAACACAAGACTGTCTCTGTTAGCATAAAATGGTTAAATATTGCCAAGCCGATCTGAACGTTTAATCATCATTGACAAAACACACTTCACTATACGTTTAAGTTACTTGCTTTAGACACTGAAAGAACCAACAGATTACCAACTTCAATGTTAATTATCCGCCTATGAATGGACAAATGTAAAACCAGTAATAAATTCAGTCAGCCTCAGGGTCGCTGTAAAAGAAAAATATTTCGTAATTGACTGTTAATTTTACCTGCTCCCAATTTACGGGTTTGGTTAATTTTATAGCGGAACCATTTTTTAAATGTACCGCCGCTGCAAATCGTGGCACAGCTCAGTAACACCAACGATAATCGCTAAAAGTGCTGAAAACTCTTTAAAGAAATATTATAGATTACATGGGCAAGCTGATTTACATTAGTAATACACAATTTTGATAAATTATAATGTATTTAGACCATAACAGTAATTAAAATTACACACCTTTATAATTTCTCCTCTAATGGCGGCTAAAGATAGATACAGACAAAAGAAGTCTACTCATTAATACACTCCTGGAAATGGAAAAAAGAACACATTGACACCGGTGTGTCAGACCCACCATACTTGCTCCGGACACTGCGAGAGGGCTGTACAAGCAATGATCACACGCACGGCACAGCGGACACACCAGGAACCGCGGTGTTGGCCGTCGAATGGCGCTAGCTGCGCAGCATTTGTGCACCGCCACCGTCAGTGTCAGCCAGTTTGCCGTGGCATACGGAGCTCCATCGCAGTCTTTAACACTGGTAGCATGCCGCGACAGCGTGGACGTGAACCGTATGTGCAGTTGACGGACTTTGAGCGAGGGCGTATAGTGGGCATGCGGGAGGCCGGGTGGACGTACCGCCGAATTGCTCAACACGTGGGGCGTGAGGTCTCCACAGTACATCGATGTTGTCGCCAGTGGTCGGCGGAAGGTGCACGTGCCCGTCGACCTGGGACTGGACCGCAGCGACGCACAGATGCACGCCAAGACCGTAGGATCCTACGCAGTGCCGTAGGGGACCGCACCGCCACTTCCCAGCAAATTAGGGACACTGTTGCTCCTGGGGTATGGGCGAGGACCATTCGCAACCGTCTCCATGAAGCTGGGCTACGGTCCCGCACACCGTTAGGCCGTCTTCCGCTCACGCCCCAACATCGTGCAGCCCGCCTCTAGTGGTGTCGCGACAGGCGTGAATGGAGGGACGAATGGAGACGTGTCGTCTTCAGCGATGAGAGTCGCTTCTGCCTTGGTGCCAATGATGGTCGTATGCATGTTTGGCGCCGTGCAGGTGAGCGCCACAATCAGGACTGCATACGACCGAGGCACACAGGGCCAACACCCGGCATCATGGTGTGGGGAGCGATCTCCTACACTGGCCGTACACCACTGGTGATCGTCGAGGGGACACTGAATAGTGCATGGTACATCCAAATCGTCATCGAACCCATCGTTCTACCATTCCTAGACCGGCAAGAGAACTTGCTGTTCCAACAGGACAATGCACGTCCGCATGTATCCCGTGCCACCCAACGTGCTCTAGAAGGTGTAAGTCAACTACCCTGGCCAGCAAGATCTCCGGATCTGTCCCCTATTGAGCATGTTTGGGACTGGATGAAGCGTCGTCTCACGCGGTCTGCACGTCCAGCACGAACGCTGGTCCAACTGAGGCGCCAGGTGGAAATGGCATGGCAAGCCGTTCCACAAGACTACATCCAGCATCTCTACGATCGTCTCCATGGGAGAATAGCAGCCTGCATTGCTGCGAAAGGTGGATATACACTGTACTAGTGCCGACATTGTGCATGCTCTGTTGCCTGTGTCTATGTGCCTGTGGTTCTGTCAGTGTGATCATGTGATGTATCTGACCCCAGGAATGTGTCAATAAAGTTTCCCCTTCCTGGGACAATGAATTCACGGTGTTCTTATTTCAATTTCCAGGAGTGTATAATGCTACGTCTCAGGTTCCTCTCTCTCTCAGCTATCGAGGAAGACGACAAAGAATGCACATTATGTAGGGCTTTTCATAGTATTGCTGATAATGAATATCTCTTTGTAATCTTACAACATTATTTTCCTCTGTGGCTATATTTTACATTTTTTCATCGCAGATATTAACATATTTCGTAATTACATTATGAGTATAGAAATATTACAATCATACATACATCGAGAATATTATTACAGAAAATATTACAATAATAACCAACGTCCTTTACACAAAATTAAATAATATTTTTTGTTAAACAATTACAGTACGTACGAATTGCTTTTTTGTTGGTATGAACTGTACGTAGTGTTCTCATTACCGTACACGTTCCTAACAGGCGTGCCACAGTTGTTGTTAAGCATTTGCAAATGTGCACGCTTGAGTTCAGCAATTCTGTGTGTCATTTCATTTTATTAATAGTGTGTGTGCTGCCAGGGAACGTTACAGTAGGACCATAATTTTCTCGGGTCCTCGACAAGATCTTTTTCTAAGGTATGACGGTTGTAGTTGTTGTATGTTTCACACTTCGATCTTTTTATAGATGCACGAATTTCTACTAATTTTTGCCTGTCGTAATCGGTGCGTTCCTTTTGAACCGAGAGTGTAACCGTCTCCGTTTCCATGGCAATTTCCGAATTGTGTTATTTAATCATGGTGGGTCTTTCCCGTTCTCAGTTATTATACTCGGCACATACTGTACTCCTCCAGATGGCGATTTACAACCAGTTCCAAATTTTTCCATGATTCCTCTACGTCCTGCATGTCGGAACTAAATAATTTCCACTTATTTTCGAAGCGGGATGCTAACAACTGCTTACTGCTCTTTCTAGCATAAACACTCTCCTAGCCTACTTGACGGATTTATTAATTTTCGTAACCGTCGTCGCTATGAATCATCGCGATAACTATTCCCTATCTCTATTCGGACACAGTTGATAACGTCACCTCTTTGAAGTTGAAACAGTTACACTGCCTGTGGGCTGTCGATCTAGCGGCTCAAGATGTGTTCAGAAGTATCTCACGAATCTGCCGGTCCGTACCATCTGCAATCAATCCGCTGACGTCACAGTCTATATTGGGTACGTAAAAGCCGCTTGCAGCTGATACTGCATTAATTTAGAAAACATCACTCACGTGAAACTCAGCTTGACCTCTTCTCGCGTGGTATACTGCGAACCGTGGATGAAGGGCAACAGGCACATTCCATATTCCTAGATTTCTGGAAAGCGCTTGCTACGGTTCCCCAATGAAGACTGTTGACGAAGATTCGAGTATCCGAATTAGGTTCCCTCAAGTTCTTAAGTAGTAGATTCCACTACGTTGTCCTCGACGAAAAGTAAACGCTATCATCAGGTATGCCCCAGAGAAGTGTAATAGGTCTGTTCTTATTCTCTATAATCACAAATGACCTGACAGACAGGATGAGCAGCGATTTAAGGCTGTTTTCTGATGCCGGTATGGTGTACGGGAAGGTAGCCTCGTTGAGTGACTGTAGGAGGATACTGGATGATGAGACAGAATTGCTACTTGGTGTGATGAATGGTAGCTTGCTCTAATTGTACAAAAGTGTACGTAAATGAGGATGAGTAAGAAAAACAATACATCGACGTTCGAATCTGGTATTAGTAATGTGCTGTTTGACACACTCACATTGATCACTTATTAAGGGGGGACGTTGCAAAGAGATTGAAATCGAACAACCAGATCAGGTTGGCAGTAGGAGAGGTGAATGGTCGACTTCGCTGTGTTGGGAGAATTTTCTAAATTGTAGCTCCTCTATAGAAGGCGTATACTATTGTGGCCCTTTCTTGAGTGCTGCTCTAGTCTTTGGGATTCAAACCAGGTCGGGTTTAAAGAACACGTCGAGAGAGATGCGCTGCTTGGTTTTTTTCAAGTAGGTTCCATCAAGATGCGAGTATTATGGAGATGCTTCGCGAATCCCAGGAGGGCAGATGAAGTTCTTTCGTGAAACACTACAGAGAAAATTTACGTACTCGGCATTTTAAGTTGACTGCAGAACGACTCTGTTGCCGCCAATGTACATTTCGCGTAAGGACCACGAAAATAAGATAAGTTAGAGTTCGTACGGAGGCGTATAGGCATTCGTTTTTACCTCGTTCTATTCATGATTGGAACAGGAAATTAAGTTCAAATGTGTGTGAAATCTTATGGGACTTAACTGCTAAGGTCATCAGTCCCTAAGCTTACACACTACTTATCCTAAATTATCCTTATGACAAACACACACACCCATGCCCGAGGGAGGACTCGAACCTCCGCCGGGATCAGCCGCACAGTCCATGACTGCAGCGCCCTAGACCACTCGGCTAAACCCGCGCGGCAAGGAAAATAAGTGACTAGCGGTATTAGTACAAGATATCCTCAGCCACGCACCATACGGTAGCTTCCGGAATATGTATGCAGATGTAAACGTAGTTAGCTCTTGGTGACAGATGAGTCATAAATATGTTGTGGATCACTGGAAAACACCATCAAACGATACAGCTCAGTAAAGAAGGTGAACGGAACTTTTTATCTTTCCAAGCGAAGGTAGTTTTCACAGAGTAAGAAAACAATTTTTTTATGTGCCCACCCTGAAAGGAAGCACTATCAATGATATGACGTCCAAAATTACCATTGCATTACGTAACGGCCAACAAATAGACTGAAAAAATGACTTCATCATATCTCCAGGATATCATTTAAAATTGTAAGACATTTTATTCCAACATCAGCACAAAAGTTTCGATTTTAAGTTCTGAATCGGATTAACTCGATCTGGCTTACACTCGTATCTCCACAATAGTTTTTCATTTACTTTTTAATCAATGAAATGTCTTAGGTCATCAGTTAATTGTTGGTTCCATTCCACGATTCAGTCGTGTGCTTCACATGTCGCTTGTAATGCTAAAATCATTCCTTAAGCGAAAAATAATTTTCTTTTTTAAATGTTTATCATACAATAATGGAATGTATCACAGGTTCACCTGCCACATACTGGATGTCAAAGAGATAGATATCTGTCACCTGAAGATATGTACTATCGATTACTGCTTTCACAAATTTAATTTGTGTTTTAACATGTTACCAGTATTATTGAAAAATTACAGATGCATACAGAACACAATTAAAATTTCTCAGGAATATTTCACAGTTAATCAATGACAGGTAAAAGAAAATGACTACATCGTAATTACTGAATTTAGGTTGACTTAGAGAATGTCATTTTGATTTTTAAGTTAACTCCAGCCGTAATTAACGGAAAATCGGTTTCGTTCCAATAAATATTAATTATTATTGGCAGCGGATTCAGCGGCAACAGCTAACGTAATACCCGAATTATATTTAGATACGAGGTTTGTGTATGTAACGAATATTACTGCTGAAAGTCCTGTATGAATCTCAACCATTTACTCTGGCGGTGGCGAGGATTATCCCCAACATCGCCTCTTTATTGGTTTAGCAGCGGCAGAGCGCCGTTTTTAATCCTGCCGTACGCCAAGCTACCGACACACCTTAGTCCACTCACAAACATATCCCTATCCGCTGGATAATAACATTATGAATGAGGTTGTGGCGGATAACCACGCGAGCCGACATGGTCACATCGAAGCCAGCCACAGGCCACGGATCACCTGTAACCCGCTGGAGCGCTGAACTCATTCCGAATGTATACAGTGCAACAATAATCAGCTGGTTCCTTCCAGAGTCTCATCAAATATTGAGGACATGGTATTGTTGCAACTTCCAGTACATATCTAAGAAAATGAAGCATCCACAGTGGGAGGAGGAAACGGAATGAAACTTCACGGGCTGGGTTGACATCTGATGTTGTTACAGTGATCGAGTCAAATTTACGAAGAGCTCGGCAGCCTGAGCCCAATTACCAGTATCCTGTTGGACTCCCTCTGGCTTGGACACATGCACTGGTTAGGTTGGGGTGGGTGTCATCAAACCGTCGTGTCCTCTCTCGAGACAAGCTGAACCACAGATGTTGTAAACAGTCCTTGATACCCCCAGATACTGGTAACGGGGACGCAATTGACGTCCGAGCTCGTACCAGACACGCTGTATTAGTGAGAAGTCTGTGGATCTTGCTGGCCACGGGGCTACCTCAACAACACGCAGACATACGTGTCATACGTGAATGAACATTGTTATGTTGAAAAATGGCACTATAATACCGTCGCAGAAAGGTACACCATGAGGACGCAGAACGTCCGTGACATGTCGTTGTGCCATCATACTTCACTTAGCCCCTACAACCCTAACCTGAAGCCACACCCGACGTCTCTCCACACCACGACCCCAAGAGTAACACCGCTGTGTTTCTTCAAAACAATGGAAAAATGCAACCTCTACACAGGTCACCGCCATGTTCACTGTCAATGGTCGTACTGTTTAGCGGAGAACCGTGATTCATCGCTGAAAGCAGTGCAACACCATTTATCAGCAGTCCACGCATCCCAGTCAGTGCATCACTCCAAATACAGCCATTTATGATGTATTTAGGTACAGTCTACGCACGAGATTATAGTCTTGTAGTCTAGCCGCTCCATGTCTCGGACCTAAGGTGCAGGTTGACGCAGAGTGTTGCGGGGAGTCTAAAACTTTTCTCCAATGGTAGGAACAGATGTGAGGGAATCAGGATGTGCTTTTTGCGTAATACAGTGAGACTTTCTTGTGGTGGCTAGACGTTGTCGATCGGCTCCAACGAGTATGGTGCCCTCACGTTCTCATGCAGTCAACCATTGAACCACTGCCCCAGTTGAATGTTTCGAACATCTGCATGCTGCTTGATTCGATTACCTGACCAAATAAACCTACAGTGGGGTTGTCCCCAACTCTGTCAGGTTCTGATAACACAGTCTCAAACGGGTACGTGGTGCCTCCGTGTCCTATACGTTGATCAATCAACATCTGAAGGCGCATACACACTATGCCAACGAGGGCCAA
The DNA here is from genome assembly GCF_023864345.2 of Schistocerca serialis cubense. Lineage (NCBI taxonomy): Eukaryota > Metazoa > Arthropoda > Insecta > Orthoptera > Acrididae > Schistocerca > Schistocerca serialis. Next base: position 1,632,872 of record NC_064646.1, read on the forward strand.
CGAATGATAGACAGTGGATTCGGCAGAAGTAACGTCGCCATTGTTTGGCCGTTCGGATTCTCATCCCCTCCAAACGAAGAGAACGGGGCCAAGGGTTCCGCCCATGTACTATCGTAGTTGGCGCTGACGCTCACCAACCAGAGTAGCATTTTAATTACAAAGGGCGTTCAAAATGTTTTGCATAATCGTCTCTAATTTTTTATTTTTTATAGGAGGAGAATGAATTTTTTGTGAATATACTCGTAACATTTAGCTATACATTGAGCCTACTCAATGTAGCCTCCATCAGCTGTGACCTGGCCCAACGATCTTACCATGATGTAAACGCAATTTGGTAAAATTCTGCGGATTGACTTTTACACCATCGCTTGACACAGGAAATGAGGTCTTTCTCACTATCAGATGTTTTGCTGCGTAGGTGGGCCTTCAGACGACCAATGAGGCAAAAATCAGAAAGAGCCAAGTCCGGACTGTAGGGAACAAATTCCCAACCCATTTTCCTGATTTTCTCCTGCGTCATAAGGGCTGTATGGGATTTGGCATTGTCACGGTGTAGTCTGATGAGCTGACCCTGAAGCTGTGGTCTGTGAGTCTTGATGGCACTTCGCAGCTTGTCCAATGACATACAGTAGGGGTGTGTGTGTGTTTGAGGTTTACGGGCGCTAAACAGCGGGGTCATCAGCGCCCAAACGCATAAAAACAGGAACACATGCAGTGAAGGGACTAAGACGGACAGCGAACAAGGGGAGCAGCTAAAAGACACAGAACTGACGCAGTTCCAAATCCTCACATACAGAGGCAAAACAAGAGGAGAAGGAATGCACTAAAAAAGGAAAGGAAACACAAGGAAGGAGGACAGAAACCGAAGGGAAACAAGGAGGTATTCGTGACTAGCGTACCTCTTACTTAAAATCTGGGTGAGCCAGTCATCCAGCAGCACATTAAAACCCTCTCCCTAAAATCCGAGGCAAAAAATTGGACAGGACACAAAACCGTAGACAAACAGTAACGGTCCCGGTTAATTGTGGAGCCAGGTTCCAAAAAAGTCAATGAAAATGACACCACACTGATCCCAGAGGGAGGAGGCCATCAACTTTCGGCCTGCTGTTCGTAAAAGTCTTGGTTTCTTCTTCCGAGGGGAACCCGGATGACGCCACTCCATGGATGGGGTTTTTCTCTCAGTTTCGGACAAAAACAATCATGTTTCATCCTGGATAATAACGCCGTCAAAAAATATTTCCATTCTTAAGTAAAGGTTTTCATGAGACCCTCGCACACATTCTTCCTCATCGTTTTCATTTCTCTTGTTAATAATGTAGCCACCCAACGTGCACAGATTTTTCTGTACCCTAGTGACTGTACCAGTGACACCACACTATACAATGACAAACGAGTCATTTCAGCAAGCTGTCGTGTCGTCAGACATTTTGGATGATTTGTTCAATGGTCTCCTTATTTACATCACTCACTACCGCATTGTGGGTTGTCCAGTAGAGAGAAATCACCTTCTTTGAACCTCTACAAGCACCGCTGGATACTGCTGCGATCCATTCTGTCCTCCTCATAGACAGGGAGCAACTTCCTGTGAATCGATGTGGCACAGTTATCGCCGGTCTTGAAGAGGAACCCCATCACCGGCCGTTATCGCAACCTGACATCTACTTCACGGTCGATTATGGCTCACCTGTAAATAAAAGAAAATACTGTTATACATCAACTTATGGCTAAATGTTACAAGTACGTTCACAAAAAATTTCATTCTCCTCCTGCAAAAACTAAAGAAAAATTAGAGACGACTGTGCAAAACATTTTGAACGCCCTTTGTACAATTTTACCGAGCAGTATTGTGAGGGCTGAAGAGATTGTAATGGTCTCGCATGAAAAGCATTTATTTTAATGCAAGGAGCTGATCTTCAGTAAAAGAAGAAAATAAACAACGCTGGGAGTCGACAATTCTTTTAAAAAGTAGGAAGCACTGTGGTGGGACAAAATTAACGTCTGTCTTAAAGACGAATTGGAGTGAGGGATGGTTCATAATTTTTTTCGAAATGAAAGCTGCAGATATCGATTTGGTACTGTATTGCGTTGGCCCTAAAGCTCCCAAAGACGACACCTCTTTAAGGAGAGCCATATCTGTGGCATAAAGATTAATGGTTACTCCCAGTTTTCTTTTTTTCTCTCTTTGTAATTCACGGCGAAAAGATGTCAATGAAGCCTACATTTTCTTTTTCACATCCGACAGATATTTTTGTAACGGTTCACTTAGTTCCCTCCTAGTGTCTACTCTTTTCACTTTGCTTTTATAACACGAGTCGTGTAGGGTCCCATAGACATGGCCATTCACGATAAAACTATCAGCTTTAATGGTCTCTCCATATTCCACTGCAGTATTTTTAAACATAATAAATAGACATCATTAGCGTGAACAGGCAATGCGTACAGGGGAGACGGCGACTAGAGTAATTATGTTTTTCAGGCCAGCGGCAAGTCGAATTCACTATGTTTTATTGACCGGTTTCGCTATTTAATTTAACAGCCAAGTAGTGTACTTTGGAACATTTATAGTTTTTGCAGGAGGAGAATGAAATTTTTTGTGAACGTACTTGTAACATTTAGCTATAAGTTGATGTATAACAGTATATTCTTTTATTTACAGGTGAGCCATAATGGACCGTGATGTAGATGTCAGGTTGCGATAACATGATGATCTCGTTAAATTGAAGAGCAAAACCGGTAAACAAAACACACCAAGTGCGCTTTGTTGCTGTCATGAAAATATTAAATACCCACCAACTCTAGAGACGCCGAAAATCACTACTGAACCAAAGAACATTCGACTCGGCGTCAACAGTAGGAGAGGGGTCCAAAGGCCAACCGACTTCCATCGCTTTGATGTAACCGCCGCCAGCATCCCGAATCGCAACCGAGGCGAACCTTTTCCTTGCCACAGATTTGGCACCCCTACATACAACGAAGAGGTTGGCTTTCGAGCGTTGGTCTTCGTTGGCCTAGTGTGTGCAGGACTTCACGCTGTTCACGCCACTTACGTACCGCATCAAGCCCGGTAACAAACAACACAAATGAAATCGGTGGCCATTATACCTGTCACAGGGAATTGTAGCTATCTCCAGTTACATACCCGACGATGGCGCGTGTGTACCATGTTGCACTGATATCTGGCCATGTCTTCTGAATGCTTCCTCTTTTTGTGTTGGGCAGTGTCGAGAGCCGTCTCCGTATGCGTGATCACTGACGCCCACATGTTCGGTGGTGCTCGACTTGAAGATCATAAGAATTTGTGCCAAAGTTCTGGATTAAAATTCTAAACCTATAAAAAATTTCTTGTTTTCTTTGGAGGGGCGGGGGGGGGGGGGGGGGGGGACGGACGGACGAGCTATGTGATACAGCGATCCGTTCGTCGGATAGGGAGAATAAGCGTGTCAGGCTCTCTATGCGAAGAGGAAGGAAACTTTCCCATTCGGCAGAAAAGCCTATCTCACATGTCTTCCGTTTTTGGTAAATAGTGAAAGATTTCGTTAAGTGTCATGACCGTATTCGATATTTTTGTATCGATTTTGTGCCGCTGTTTGGTAGCGCGTACTATATAGACGCAGATGGTTGCTTGGTTGGTTGATTTGGAGGAAGGAACTAGACAGCGATGTCATCGGTCCCGTCGGATTAGGGAAGGAAGTCGGCCGTGCCCTTTCAAAGGAACCATCCCGGCATTTGCATGAGGCGATTTAGGAAAATCAAAGAAAACCAATATCAGGATGGACGGACGCGAGTTTGAACCGTTGTCCTTCGGAATGAGAGTATAGCGTGTTAACTACTACGCCACCTCGCTCGCTCACGAAGGTGGGTCAAGATGCTTTATACGCTACTTCTCTTAATGCATGTTTCAACTTTAAACATATGGACATAACAGAACGATGTTTAACTACAAGGACATTAACCACCATGATTGCATTTGCTGTAAATTTGTTCGTTACCGATATATGAACAGTTTTTGTTTTTCTCAGTTCCACCTAACTCTTCATGAAGACTGCTGTAAAGATTCTATAGTATGTGTATTTATTTGCTTCGTTTTGTAAATTTATTCATTTATTTCATTTCTTATCAATGGGACCTGAGATGACAGACATTCCTATGGCTGATACATGTTGTTGTTGTGGTCTTCAATACTGAGACTGGTTTGATGCAGCTCTCCATGCTACCCTATCCTGTGTAAATTTCTTCATCACCTACTGCAACCTACATCCTTCTGAATCTGCTTAGTGTATTCATCTCTTGGTCTCCCTCTACGATTTTTACCCTCCATGTTGCCCTCTAATGCTAAATTTGTGATCCCTCGATGCCTCCGAACATGTCCTACCAACCGGTCCCTTCTTCTTGTCAAGTTGTGCCACAAACTCCTCTTCTCCCCAATTCTGTTCAATACCTCCTCATTACTTACGTGATCTACCCATCTAATCTTCAGCATTCTTCTGTAGCACCACATTTCGAAAGCTTTTATTCTCTTCCTGTCAAAACTATTTACCGTCCATGTTTCACTTCCATACATGGCTACACTCCATACGAATACTTTCAGAAACAACTTCCTGAAACTTAAATCTATACTTGATGTTAACAAATTTTTCTTCTTCAGAAACGTTTTCCTTGCCATTGCCAGTCCACATTTTATATCTTCTCTACTTCGACCATCATCAGTTATTTTGCTCCCCAAATAGCAAAACTCCTTTACTACTTTAAGCGTCTCATTTCCTAATCTAATTCCCTCAGCATCGCCCGACTTAATTCGACTACATTCCATTATCCTCGTTTTGCTTTTGTTGATGTTCATCTTATACCCTCCTTTCAAGACACTGTCCATTCCGTTCAACCGCTCTTCCAAGTCCTTTGCTGTCTCTGACAGAATTAAAATGTCATCGGCGAACCTCAAAGTTTTTATTTCTTCTCCATGAATTTTAATACCTACTCCGAATTTTTATTTTGTTTCCTTTACAGTTTGCTCAATATACAGATTGAATAACATTGGGGAGAGGCTACAACCCTGTCTCACTCCCTTCCCAACCACTGCTACCCTTTCAAGCCCCTAGACTCTTATAACTGCCATCTGGTTTGTGTATAAATTGTAAATAGCCTTTTGCTCCCTGTATTTTACCCTTGCCACCTTTAGAATTTAAAAGAGAGTATTCGAGTCCACATTGTCAAAAGCTTTCTCTAAGTCTACAAATGCTAGAAACGTAGGTTTGCCTTTCCTTAATCTTTCTTCTAAGATAAGCCGTAGGGTCAATACTGCCTCACGTGTTCCCATATTTCTACGGAATCCAAACTGATCTTCCCCGAGGCTGATACATACGAAGGTCATTCCACAACTCATGGCAATTGTGGAACATCTTACGATAATGCGACAACATGGGTATTCGACCATGTGCATTCAAGCGGTAAGGCAGTGTGTAACTGAATGCCAATGTAAAATATGTTTTCCGTACAGGTGATTATAGTCGGCCGCTGTAGACGAGCGGTTCTACGCGCTTCAGTCCACAACCGCGCTGCTGCTACGGTCGCAGATTCGAATCCTGCCTCGGGCATGGATGTGTGTGATGTCCTTAGGTTAGTTAGGTTTAAGTAGTTCTAAGTCTAGGTGACTGATGACCTCAGATGTTAAGTCCCATCGTGCTTGGAGCCATTTGAATTTTGAACAGGTGATTACGGCATAGGCTGAAATGAAATACACGCTTTGAAACACTGTGAAGATTTCTTGTGCACGAGTGCAAATTTAACAAAAAACAACTACTATCCTCCAAAATTGTTCCTCAGTGAATCCAGACAGCGTTGCCAGCCTTAGGGCTTTTCGTATTCATCTGTTCGGCTAGCAACGTCTTGTAGGTGGTGTTGTCTATTATGATTAATATTCACCTAAATCCTGCGTGCTGTTCTGCCTGAGTTACGTCGAATACATTTGTGCAGCGTTTGTCAGGTCGTCGTGTAACATTTGTAGATGACAAACAACAAAATAATGGGGAAATAATTCCTTGTCTCAGACGCTACCTTTCTGGCGGAAACTGATTATTTTGGTCTAGCTCTAACTTGGTGGTACATTGCCTTTGTGTAGACTTTTGTGAGGACGCTCGATAATTGAATTACTATTGTCTCCAGTAAGTTTCTCTACCTCGAACAGAAGGCCGCATACGTCCCTGCTTTCCTCAGCTAATCGATTGCAATTCTCATATCACCCGTAAGGATTGTGGACCACTTAAAGGTTAATAAACAGCAAACAAATTTCATAACAGTGAACACATATTGCGAGGTGCGACAATAAAGCAATGAGACTGATGCGAAAAAAAAGTTTCTTACCGTTTTAGTCAACTTTAGTGTTGTCTCCTTCAAAGTAGTTCCCTTCTGATTGCACACACTTTTTCCAGCGCTTCTGCCATTGATGGTAACATTTATAGAACTCGTCTTCTGTAATATCCTCGAAGACTGTAACCTCCCCCTCACTTATCGACCTTAATGACAGCGAAAAATTAAACCGCGTGTACCTAATGGAAATTTGGGAAAAGCAATCGTCACCGAAGTTAGTCTGTCGGTAAAGAGGGAGGAAAGGGTTACATCTAAATGAAAGGAAAAATGCAAGTGAAATTGGTGGAAATTAATTTTGAAATAGGAATAAAGTTAATAAAGAAAGTAAATGTGCGGCCGTTACGTTAACAATCAACTAGCGGTAATTAGATATTTGAGATTTGGGGTAAATTACGGTCGCCAGTCCTATGGATAATTACTATAATAACAGAAAAAGAAAGGTTATTACACATATAATCAGCACTAGAAGCGTGGCAACTGAAGGTTGACACGTGTAGTGTGAAAACTGAAAGTTTGTCAGAAGTAATAAATTTCGCTACACTTAATTTAGCAAAAGAATTAATGAAACCGGAAAATCGAAAGTAAATTTAGTGACTGAAGTTAATAGTGAGCTTTCTTTCTGAAGCACATCGAAATACAGTTAGTCTTGGACTACCTCAACAATCATTTCTAAAGCTACTTGAATCTACGCAATTTAGAAAGAAGAGATTTAACTTTGAACTTGAATTAAACGATTCTGAACAATTAACGATAGTAAAATTTAGTACGTACCAAGCTGAGCTGCAGTCACAGGTAAGCTAAAATACGGTAACAAAACTCGCACTCTTAATTTGTGCTTGTGTAATCTAACTATTGTTACTTAAATTGAACTTTGAAATTAAAGCAGTGAAATGGAATTATGCTGGCGTTTGAATTTCAACGACACTCGGGTTCATTTCGGAAAAGGAAGGGACCCTGCTTGGCAATGCAATTGGGACAATGAGCAAGAAAGGTTCATGCTAAGTTGCTGTAATTTTGCGAGGCAAATGGAACAATTTGAAAAGCTGAGGTCTGCCATACAGTTCTGAAACTTTACGTGCTTTTAGTCTTCCTTGTTGGTTGATTGAAGGTTTGAAGCCGTCGATCGAGGAGGTGGCGACAGTCACTCATTGTCGGCCGTCGCTGTTGCAAAAGCTGGATGTTGGCGCGCCTTCTTCTCGACACGGTCACCAGGCGAAATGGGCTCTTGATGTGCGCCAGCTAATGCTTCCCGTCCGCGACACCATGTCAGAAACTATCATCGCGAGTCGAGCGCCATTACATGCTGCCAAACCCCGAAAGCGCGGCAACTCGCGGGAGCGTCACACAACACCTGCTCCACTCGCTACTCCAGCCAGACTCCCACCGCTCTGCCCGCGCTCCACGCGGCAGAGTTAACACTACCAAAGATCCTACACACTTTGATTCTTCACACGACCTATCGATGTAATCGTTCGATAGCAGTTTTCCCTAGGCAAGACCCAGCGTAAAATTACAAAAAATATTTACGAAACAAACCAATTATACATCGACATAAGTGCATAAATATATATACATATACAAACAGTAAAACAATTACAATATATAAAGAGACAGAAATGTCATACCTTGAGGTAACAAAACAAGGAAAAAAAATAATAGTACAATAGATGGAAATAGGAGGATATGCATTTGCGGCGTTACACGTGCCCCACATTGTCTGAGGATGTTCGTGTAACGTAAACAGACTCAGAAAAAGTCCCAAAAAAGAAACAGCGGAAATGCATACGCTCAAAACATCAACTAAGTTTAGCATTCGTCTAATTAACCATAAATCAATTTTTAGACCATAATAATTGAGTGGAGACACTCCTAATCTTATCCCACTCTGTCATCTTGCACAAAATAAAACAGGTTGACAACATATTAAAATTCATAGAAGATATAGAAAATGGTTTAGCTATTCCAAAATCGTCAAAATCCGTAACACTATCAAGAAATGGAATACTATTTACAAAATTAATCAGAGTACATGGTAAAAAAAACAGGTATATTAAAATACGCAAATTAATAATTAATTACATAGAATACACATTTAATATAACCTTTTCATAATTATTATCTCGTCATGAGAGTCCAATTAAAATAATATTCAGCAGATCGAGAAAAACATAAATATTAACAGCAGAATTCTTTCAGCTGTCCAGGAAGAAAAACAATTCTGCCTTCCGTACCCGCAAGTACAAAGAATGCCGACAGCGGCACAAGAGCCGACAGCGGCTTCGCCTCGCCAGTATTGTTGCGCCCGCGTGTGCGGCACGCTTGATCTCACTCGCCCTTGTGATGGCGTTTCCAGAACGTCCGTTTCACTGAATTCTTTCGGAAAAACTGACTCCCGAGTAATCTCAAGGAGTCCATAAAAACTATCACAGTGGATAACTCAACACTGTCCATCATCACACGCATGTACTAGCCTGAAACTTAAAACAGCGTCTAAATACATCGGCAGTGACTAGTAAATCACATATTTATGAAATCTTACAGCTATTTACACAATCATATTTACATTCCTTAATCTACTGTGACTCAGCTGAAAACTTAAACTAGCAGCTTGGATTTTTCAGTTGATTAGATCATGATTAAATTGATTAAAATTAAATTGATTAATCAAAATTAATTACTTATTAATTACAATTTCTTTAATGACCTTGGTCAGTCAAAAGCATGGCAATCTAGCAAATCGTTAAATCTTACACTCTATTTTACATACTGTATAAATTACCCATTGTGTGGTATTAATCGATCCTAGGTTGGTACAATTTCAAGTCTACAATGTTCCGTATACCTAATAGTTTTCCAGAGCTTGGATACTATAAGCAATAAGCATTTGTGTGAGGTATACCAATGACTTTATATGGTCCATTATAAACAAACTTAAATTTAGAGATTTTTATGGTCTAACTCGCTCGATTTCTCATGAGCTTTTACAAGTACTAAGTCTCCGATTGCAAACTTAGCAAAACGCGCTTTAGCGTCATGACGACGTATGCGAGCATCGGCTTTTAGCTTCATTACTTCTCGCAAACGATCCTTTTTCACACCAATACTAATGTCAATCCGTGGAGGGAATTTGATTATCTCTTCCACTAAACTTTTACTTCTGTCATTCAACAGGATTTCCTCTGGAGAAAATCCCGTAGATTCATGTCTCAAGGTGTTCATAATTCTCTCAAATACTGCTACATATTTGCCCCATGCCCTATGGTTGTGATGTCAATAGGTACGGGAAAGTCGGCCTCGTCTTTGTTCGTGTGTTACGTTTGACACACCGTCTACAATACTTTCCAATTCACTTTCTACATTATTGTCAAAGCCGAGATTCTTCACATTACAGTAGTTCAGATTCATACCTACGTCAATACCATTCGGCCAGTTAACAATGTGTATAGGCTGGTATTGCCTATGCACACCGTCTCCTGCCTCGTCAAAACTAACTACTATTGTTTTATCTTGGGACGTACACGTCAAAGTTTTGCTTTCGCAATTAATTACTGCACGGTACTTTAATAGCCAATCTAACCCGATAATTACTTCCGTAGTTAAGTCTGGCACGACGACAAACTCTTGCTCAAATCGTGCCCCACATATCTCGAAGTTGACAAAAATCTGTTTTGTGACCGGTTTACTGGCCTTCCCAGTAGCACCGATAATTTTCACTCCTGTTACTGGCATAACTACGATGCCGGGTCTGTCTTTCAGTAACTCAAATATTTTCCCAGATACAGCACTCAATTCTGCACCGGTGTCAATCAACACGTTTAGTTGTAGGTCGTGCATATTAACAGACACTACTATCTGTCTACACTTGTCCTCGACTGTTTCTTTATTTTCCCACAGTAAATTCTCGTCTACATCCAGGTCATTCCAGAAAAAACCATCCGGCTTTGATCCTAAATCCGGTTTATCTGGCGGCTTATTCAGCCTCTGTTCACATACAGTTTTAATTTCAACACGTCTGTCCTGAGGCTTAGTCTGTAGCTTCGCCTCCAATACCGAAACCTTTTCCTGTAACTCGTCAACTAGTGAGTGTTGCTTTGCTATCAATTCACTAATTGTCACCTTTGTTGATTCGTCTTTGGCCAGATTGATCTCATCTGCCAATCTACCTGGAGGAATGTGCACAGTCGCATCTGAAATTACTTCCTCTGGATCTGCGCAACCCACACTGCTACCGTCTGACCGTATAATGTCAGCTCTAACCTCATACACGCTGTAATCTATGTGCTTTTCTACCAAATGTGTCCGGCTATCACTAAAATTTTCGTAATCTTTCTCCTTAATACTCTCGCAATGTTTAAACTGGAGGTTTGCGTCGGATGGGTCGGCTACTTCTACCACTATAACTTTCGGTAAAGTCTGCCGGTTAGGGCCAGAACTTTCTGTTACTGCTTCAACATTCAACTCCTGCGGGACGAAACACGACGGATCTTGCTCGTGCTCCCCATTAACATCAACTATTTCTGGTAAAGTCTGCCGGTTAGGGCCAGAACTTTCAATCACTTCACAAATACTATCTTCCTGTGGGACGAGACGCGGCAAATACTGCACGCGCTCCCCATAAACACTTCTCCCATACAGACCCCTATAATCTCTTAGTTCGTCGTATAAGCGACCGAACTGCCTTAACCAGACCTCATCCCTCTCTGCATCCCCTCGCTCGATGACGGACGTTTTATCCGACATCTGATCTTCTCTCAACAATTGCGAATCATTCTTAAACTCAATCTCCAGTTCCGCTGTGGGTATTACAGCTGGCACCTTATAATCGATTTCCGGAACACTACTTAAATTGTTCTCACTGACAGTGAATGTACCTTCTACTGCCGTGTATACAGCTGATCTACTACTTGTGTGCGCACTCCTTTCTCTTAACACTGGCACACTCTCCCGCCGTTGATTATTCCACACGGAATTTTCATATCGACGACACGTGGGTTTTCTCCTGCTATTGGGCCGCCAAAATTTCTCCACGCCCGGTCGGCCCCTCACCGGCGCGGCTAATGGTTTCCCTGTCTCGTCCCAGCAGATACGGTCCCCGGATGCTGCTGAGGCGGCTGATCACACCCTCTGGCGTTATTACTATTCTGTGAAGCCCGTATCACGTTAGTATGATACTGGTTTCCGTCATTCCTGTTATTATTTGCATTGTACCGATTGTTATTACGATCCGAACCATTATTGTTATTGCTGCCATGGTTGCGGTATGCATTATTCCCATGGTTATCGTTGTTGTGGTTGCTGTGGTACCCGTTGTTGTTACCACGGCCTCTACCACTGTCGCGATTATTGCGCCAATTGTCCTCATCCTCCACTCTTTCCAGGAAATCATTTATTGTTCTGTAATTGCTTCCTACGTAGCGTTTTGTATCATCTGGAAGCTTCATGTAGAGTTCCCAGACTATTTCGGATTCCGTGCGGCGATCACGCAAATAATCCAACTTGCGGATCTAGCCCTCACAAAACTCCTTCATCGAACCGCGCGAATTCGCATCGAAAGGCCTCGATACGACAAATTCGCGCCAGACACTTTGCTGTTTTTACTCTGACCAGTATTCAGCCAGAAACAAATTTTTAAATTCGTCAAAGGTCAGGTCCGTAATGTTGAGGTTTAAGCCCCAACGCTTGGCATCACCAGCCAACACATCAATAATCGCATTAATTTTTCTCTCATTAGTCCATGATCTGGGTAAAACTCTTTCACAATTCTTAATGAAATCCGTCGCGTATATACCGCCTTTTTTCAAGGGGTCGAACCGCTCCTCTTTCGTCAACAATTCCGAACTATGTGCATAGATTGGCACATAGCTCTGTTTTTCGTCAAGTTTCTTTTCTAATTCCGACACTCTCGTAATTACTTGGCAAGTGGTTGTCGCAAGCGTTTCTACTTCCCTTTTTTTCTCTTCGCAGGTATTAGCCTGCTTCGTCACTTTGGTATCTACTTCGGATACTAAAGCCTTTAAAGTTTCCACCTTCTTCTGATCCTCTTTTTTCACTAATTGAATTTGTTCCGTCATCTTATTCTCGATGATCGGAGCAACTGATTCTCCTATACTTTTTTCGATTCTGCTAATTTCGGAATAAAAACGAGTATTTATGCTCGCAATTTCCGCCTGAACGCCTATCATTTCCTGTTTAAGATTACCGATTTCGCTATTAATCACAACAATATCTTCTTTGATTTTATCAACTTTTGTGTTAACAACTCCAACATTGTTGTTAACAACATTAATACACTCCTGGAAATGGAAAAAAGAACACATTGACACCGGTGTGTCAGACCCACCATACTTGCTCCGGACACTGCGAGAGGGCTGTACAAGCAATGATCACACGCACGGCACAGCGGACACACCAGGAACCGCGGTGTTGGCCGTCGAATGGCGCTAGCTGCGCAGCATTTGTGCACCGCCGCCGTCAGTGTCAGCCAGTTTGCCGTGGCATACGGAGCTCCATGCAGTCTTTAACACTGGTAGCATGCCGCGACAGCGTGGACGTGAACCGTATGTGCAGTTGACGGACTTTGAGCGAGGGCGTATAGTGGGCATGCGGGAGGCCGGGTGGACGTACCGCCGAATTGCTCAACACGTGGGGCGTGAGGTCTCCACAGTACATCGATGTTGTCGCCAGTGGTCGGCGGAAGGTGCACGTACCCGTCGACCTGGGACCGGACCGCAGCGACGCACGGATGCACGCCAAGACCGTAGGATCCTACGCAGTGCCGTAGGGGACCGCACCGCCACTTCCCAACAAATTAGGGACACTGTTGCTCCTGGGGTATCGGCGAGGACCATTCGCAACCGTCTCCATGAAGCTGGGCTACGGTCCCGCACACCGTTAGGCCGTCTTCCGCTCACGCCCCAACATCGTGCAGCCCGCCTCCAGTGGTGTCGCGACAGGCGTGAATGGAGGGACGAATGGAGACGTGTCGTCTTCAGCGATGAGAGTCGTTTCTGCCTTGGTGCCAATGATGGTCGTATGCGTGTTTGGCGCCGTGCAGGTGAGCGCCACAATCAGGACTGCATACGACCGAGGCACACAGGGCCAACACCCGGCATCATGGTGTGGGGAGCAATCTCCTACACTGGCCGTACACCACTGGTGATCGTCGAGGGGATACTGAATAGTGCACGGTACATCCAAACCGTAATCGAACCCATCGTTCTACCATTCCTAGACCGGCAAGGGAACTTGCTGTTCCAACAGGACAATGCACGTCCGCATGTATCCCATGCCACCCAACGTGCTCTAGAAGGTGTAAGTCAACTACCCTGGCCAGCAAGCTCTCCGGATCTGTCCCCCACTGAGCATGTTTGGGACTGGATGAAGCGTTGTCTCACGCGGTCTGCACGTCCAGCACGAACGCTGGTCCAACTGAGGCGCCAGGTGGAAATGGCATGGCAAGCCGTTCCACAGGACTACGTCCAGCATCTCTACGATCGTCTCCATGGGAGAATAGCAGCCTGCATTGCTGCGAAAGGTGGATATACACTGTACTAGTGCCGACATTGTGCATGCTCTGTTGCCTGTGTCTATGTGCCTGTGGTTCTGTCAGTGTGATCATGTGATGTATCTGACCCCAGGAATGTGTCAATAAAGTTTCTCCTTCCTGGGACAATGAATTCACGGTGTTCTTATTTCAATTTCCAGGAGTGTAGCTTTGTTGTGACTGTCTAGCATCCGTTCAAATTTTTCAGACTGAGCTTCTTGCTTGGCCGATTGACTCTTGATTTCGTTAATCAAAACATTCAATAAATCAGTTAAATTCCCGGAAACTACAGGTTTTACTTCCGCAGCGGCTTCCTCTTTAATTGTCCCCCCGTATTCGTCATCAAGTGATTCGCATTTGATTTTCACTTCCGACTCCGAAACATTTTCTAAAGTGTGGAATTCCATTTCTGCTCTTTGTTGCGTTTCGGCGGTCGCGTTTTTCATGCTAGCCGCCTGTCCCTGAACAATGGGTACCGCGGTGCGCGTTCCCCACTGTTCGGCCGATTGTTCCTTATCCAAGCCTACCAAATTTTGGTAATTGTTGCCTTCACTCATTTTAATAATTTTCAATATAAATGCCAAATCTCAAATCTAATAAGGATTCCTCAGACTAATATTCTCGCTGACGTATCGACCATTTCGTAACCAGTACTTTGTTACGAGATTTGTACAATGCAAAATTCGTGTCCAGAACAACCTCAAATTTGAAGATTGTCCTGTCACGGTCGCCACGTGTAACCTTCCCCTCACTTATCGACCTTAATGACAGTGAAAAATTAAACCGCGTGTACCTAATGGAAATTTGGGAAAAGCAATCGTCACCGAAGTTAGTCTGTCGGCAAAGAGGGAGGAAAGGGTTACATCTAAATGAAAGGAAAAATGCAAGTGAAATTGGTGGAAATTAATTTTGAAATAGGGATAAAGTTAATAAAGAAAGTAAATGTGCGGCCGTTACGTTAACAATCAACTAGCGGTAATTAGATATTTGAGATTTGGGGGAAATTACGGTCGCCAGTCCTATGGACAATTACTACAATAACTGAAAAAGAAAGGTTATTACACATATAATTAGCACTAGAAGCGTGGCAACTGAAGGTTGACACGTGTAGTGTGAAAACTGAAAGTTTGTCAGAAGTAATAAATTTCGCTACACTTAATTTAGCAAAAGAATTAATGAAACCGGAAAATCGAAAGTAAATTTAGTGACTGAAGTTAATAGTGAGCTTTCTTTCTGAAGCACATCGAAATACAGTTAGTCTTGGACTACCTCAACAATCATTTCTAAAGCTACTTGAATCTACGCAATTTAGAAAGAAGAGATTTAACTTTGAACTTGAATTAAACGATTCTGAACAATTAACGATAGTAAAATTTAGTACGTACCAAGCTGAGCTGCAGTCACAGGTAAGCTAAAATACGGTAACAAAACTCGCACTCTTAATTTGTGCTTGTGTAATCTAACTATTGTTACTTAAATTGAACTTTGAAATTAAAGCAGTGAAATGGAATTATGCTGGCGTTTGAATTTCAACGACACTCGGGTTCATTTCGGAAAAGGAAGGGACCCTGCTTGGCAATGCAATTGGGACAATGAGCAAGAAAGGTTCATGCTAAGTTGCTGTAATTTTGCGAGGCAAATGGAACAATTTGAAAAGCTGAGGTCTGCCATACAGTTCTGAAACTTTACGTGCTTTTAGTCTTCCTTGTTGGTTGATTGAAGGTTTGAAGCCGTCGATCGAGGAGGTGGCGACAGTCACTCATTGTCGGCCGTCGCTGTTGCAGAAGCTGGATGTTGGCGCGCCTTCTTCTCGACACGGTCACCAGGCGAAACGGGCTCTTGATGTGCGCCAGCTAATGCTTCCCGTCCGCGACACCATGTCAGAAACTATCATCGCGAGTCGAGCGCAATTACGTGCTGCCAAACCCCGAAAGCGCGGCAACTCGCGGGAGCGTCACACAACACACCTGCTCCACTCGCTACTCCAGCCAGACTCCCACCGCTCTGCCCGCGCTCCACGCGGCAGAGTTAACACTACCAAAGATCCTACACACTTTGATTCTTCACACGACCTATCGATGTAATCGTTCGATAGCAGTTTTCCCTAGGCAAGACCCAGCGTAAAATTACAAATAATATTTACGAAACAAACCAATTATACATCGACATCATCATCATCATTATCATCATCATTTATTGCCTTATCGGGCCTTTAAGGCCTACAGCAAGAAGAACAAAAGGAAAAGTAAAGGCAAAAAGACTTACAAAAGTACTCTATACAGTAGTAAAAGTTACATATGTACATTACAGCTTAAAGAAAAACGAAAAAATAAACAGGGCATTCAATCAAAGGTTTAAAAGGCAAGAGGGATACATTACAGAAACAAAAAAAAAACAAAAAAAAACACACACGCAGTGTCTGTCAATTACACGAGAGGAGGGAGCTGTTGCAGATGGCAGTCCATCTCATCCGGTCGTTGGCGTCCTCCTCCACGGCTGCTGGTTCCACTTCTTTCAGGATCGTTGTTATCCTATCCTTCCATCGAGTTCTTGGGCGTCCTCTAGGGCGTTTTCCTGTGGGTTGAGAGTGGAGGACTCTGTTTGGAAGGGATCCGTCTGCCCGTAGGATGTGGCCAAACCATTGGAGTCTCTTCTGCGCCAATATTCGTCCAATGTGTGGCTTTCCATACCGCTGGTATAAATCTTCTTTTTTTCTTCGTTCCCATTTACCTTCCATGGCATTGTAGATGGGTCCATATATCTTCCGAAGTACCTTCCTTTCAAATGCACATATTGCTTCTTCTGCTGTTGCTGATGTTGCCCAAGTTTCACAGCCGTATAAAAGTACTGGTCTCACCAGTGTCGTGTATAGGTGGATCTTGTTCTTCTGCGATATCAGCCGAGATCTGAAAAGATTGTTCAGGCTAAAGAACATGCGATTAGCATTTGTTATACGTTGCTGTACTTCTTTCGTTACTTCACTTCTATTTGTTAGTATGGAGCCCAGGTACTTGAACTCTTCAACTCGTTCGAAGGTATGCCTGTCGACATCAATGGAAGGAGGGAGATCTCGGCGGCGTGATACAACAAGATATTTAGTTTTTTCCTCGTTCACCACCAGCCCAATTTTCTCTGCATTGTGGAGGAATCGGGAAGTATCCCTGCGTACTTGCTCTAGAGTGTCGCCAAGGATCACAACATCATCAGCAAATGCCAAGATTGTGTCTGCTCCCACCATCTCCATCTCTCTGGTTCGACAAGTGTCACGGCTTACTTTTTCCAGGGCCAAATTGAATAATATTGGCGCCAATGGATCTCCTTGTCTCAATCCATTTTGTATACTGAATGATGGTGATAGTTGATTACCAAACCGCACTTGGGCCGTAGACTGAGAGTAGCAAGCAGCAATTAAGCGGATGTATTTTGATGGGATGCCAAGTTCCTCTAACGTTTCCCATAACGTGGCGCGGTCAATGCTGTCATAAGCTTGTCGAAAATCGATGAAGATGAGGTGTAGATCCTTATTGAATTCGTAGAATTTTTCTATCAACTGCCTCAGAGTAAATATGTGATCAATTGTCGATCGTCCAGCAACGAACCCACATTGATAGGTCCCTACAATTCCTTCAGCCAGTGGTTTCATGCGGTTTAGTAGCAGTGTTGTGAAAACTTTGTAGCCAATTTCAAGTAACGAAATCCCTCGGTAGTTGGATACATGAGTAGCATCTCCCTTCTTGAATATGGGACATATGATTGCTCCCTTCCATTCCTCAGGAATAACTTCTGCTTCCCAGATGGTGGAAATTAATCGTTTCAAAGCACCCACCAGTGTTTCCCCTCCCAAGCGAAGCATCTCAGCTGTGATACCACTACCTCCTGGAGCCTTGTTGTTCTTGAGTGCTTTTAGGGCAACACTGATTTCTTCCTCAGATGGTTCAGGGACTTCAACTCTGTCAAAACGGGCATCCGTCTGTGTTGTCCCTACTGGTGGGTTGTCGGGATTCAATAGGTTTTCAAAATGTTTTTTAAATAGGGTTGCTTGCTCTTCTGGCGGTACAACTTCACCCGTCTCATTCGTTAGGACCAATGTACGTTGTCTGTATGCGCCTCTGGCGAATCTTGAGGCCTGGAAAAACGAGCGTGACGACTTTGCTTCTTCGACTGCAATCAACAGACTTTTGTGGTGGTCCCGTTTCTTCTTTCTCATGAGTTGGTCCGTGTTACGCCTCGCTTCGTAGTAAGCTACCCTTGCTTCTTCCGAGAGTTGCTGTAGCCATTTTATCCTCTTCGCTGATCTAATCTCAACAGATTCTCGACATTGTTCATCGAACCAAGGTTTACTTCTTCGTTTTGCATCGCAAACTAGTTCTTCATTTGCACTTTCTAACACTGCATTCCTCAGCAGCAGCCATGCGTTCTCCACACTGGTAGGGTTCTCTGTTATTGTGAGATGTTCTGCAATTTTTTCTTGATAGCGCTGTCTCACTTCTACATCTTTCAACTTATTCTTGTCGAAGCGGACCATCATTTCAGAATTTCTTCTCCACATGGTTGAAAGTTTCAGACGTAGTTTGACTACCACTAAGAAATGGTCTGAATTCATATCTGCCCCGCGAAAGGATCTTACATGCTCGACACTACAATGATGTCTTCGGTCAACAAGAACGTGATCGATCTGGTTCATCGTACTTCCATCTGGGGATATCCAGGTTACTTTATGCACTGCTTTGCGGGGGAAGTATGTGCTTCTAACGATCATTCTCCTTGTATCGGCAAGGTTAATTAATTTGATACCATTCTCGTTGCTTGTTTCATGGATACTATCAGGCCCTATCGTTGGACGATACTGCACTTCTCTTCCCACTTGGGCATTGAAGTCTCCCATTATCAACTGAATTGAGTGTCTTGGGAGTTTGTCTACTACATTCTCTAGTTCTAGATAGAAGTTATTCTTTGTTTCTTCATCGGCATCCTCTGATGGGGCATGACAGTTGACTAGGCAGATCTTATATGGTTTAGCGTGTAAAATCATCCAACAGATTCGGTCGTTTACAGGAGACCATTTGTTGACAGCCGATATCATTTTATTGTGTACAGCAAAACCAACTCCAGAAGTCCAGGCTGGGCTTAGCTCATTGCTGTTAAAGAGCGTGTGAGTATCTCCAATCTTCATAACACCCTGAGGAAGTCTTGTTTCTTGAATTGCTGCCACTATGCATTGATATTTACTCAGTTCTCCTCCAAGTTGTTTCATTCCCCCCGTCATGATTGACCTTACATTCCATGTTCCAATTCTAAATCCAGAAAATCCATTTACGTATCCAGTTTCGTCACCATTTTGATCCGTCCAGTTTTTCCTTTTGTCTTTTTCTTTAACCAGAATCTTTTTTACAGAGGATGGGGGGTTGGCCCATCCTCTAACCCTCCTCCTTTCTCATCCGGGCTTGGGACCGGCAATGGCGGAGTTATACATCGACATAAGTGCATAAATATATATACATATACAAACAGTAAAACAATTACAATATATAAAGAGACAGAAATGTCATATCTTGAGGTAACAAAACAAGGAAAAAAAATAATAGTACAATAGATGGAAATAGGAGGATATGCATTTCCGGCATTTCCTCTGCTCCTTCCTCCCTCTTCATCGTTCTGTTGGGCTGGTAGCCAATCCAGACGCATAACCAGGATTCCCATACTGCGGGAGTAAGCCTCTACTCTTCACTTAAGGCCTCTACTTTTCATATCCTGAGGCCAATCAGCGACTTCAAGAACCTCTCTTGCCTGAAAAAAGAAGATTTTTGAACTGGAGGAGGTGGGAGGGGCGTCGTTCTCAAGGTAACCATGGCCACATTTTGGCAAAAAACATCTGACTAGTTGGGACCACAGTCCCTCATTTATGGAGTGTTATAATTTTTCCAGCTGACAATTTTCAATTCCTGAAAGATGGTTGTTAAGCTTCAAATACACTTGTGCCCTTGAAACGTGTGTTTTTGCCGCTACTAAAAGAACCTTGCGACTTCCTGGTGTCAGGTGTGTGTGTGTGTGAAGGGAGGGGGGGGGGGGGGGTAGAGAGAGGTACCAACCTCCCCCCAGTACACACTTAAGCCAGCCAATCTGTTCGTATCTTTCCAGTTTCTGGCATGAGAATTCACAGAGTTTTATGACCACTCCACCATTCGCACAAAAGCTCATTTTACAGCCGTCTCTCTTAAATGGCTTCCTTTTCCCACTTTCAGCCATCAGGCCATCTTCCGCATCAGACTGGCTCCTGTCACAGGTAAAATGATTTGCAAACTGACGCCTCTCTATCCGACACTAAGCAGAAAGAGAAGACTACATTGATCAGAAGTCCCCCCACAGAGAGTAACCACAGAACACTGTTATCCAGAATCTGTCGCATGACCAGCTCGCTGTTCTCGGTATTTGTGGCCCCCAACTTATCTCATTCCCTGTCCTCAGTCGCGTCCGCAACGGCACCATGGGTACAAGCTCTCTACATTGCATGGGGGCTTAATTATTTAAATATGAAATGCAAATAATTCTTTTATTTTTTTTAGCCGCTGTATGTCCGATTACGCAGTCTCGTAAGCGGTTGGCCCTGACTAGTATTTGTACGCAATCTGACTGCATATAACAACAACAAAGAATGAAATGAAAATTTCCGTTAATACAATCAATTAATTAAGTCCCCAGCAACTATAAAACCTACGAACCCAACAAAGCACAAGTATAGCTGTTCTGTGTGTGGAAGTGTGATTCAACGTACACATCTGGCACGGTTCTTCTTCAATAAGACAAGAAATTTTAAGTATCATTTATACTGAAGTAATTAAAAAAATAGAAATACTGTAATTGCGTAAGGAAACCAGAATTACACTCTAATAGAAGAACACAAGCCAGATGCTTTGTTGACTGAACCTGTAATGATGCATTATTTAAGACATTGAAATAATGAGAAAAAAAACGAGTTTTGTTACCTTCATATATATTGACGAAAAGCACTCTAATCATTACAAAATCTCCATTAGAACAACATCTGCTATCTAGCCCATTAAATAACTGCATAAAACATGGAACAAGCACTCACTACTACGACATCTCGACAAGAACTTTTCACTACCACATATCATCAAGCACTGCCCACTACGAGTCCTCGACAAGCACTGCCCTCCGCTACCTCTCAATAATCACTGCCAGTGGAGGCGGCGAAACGAAACTCTCTGGCGCGATCTCTGGCGCTGTGGCTCAGTGTAGCCACCTTTCAACATGCAGTCACAAAAGATTCTTCTCACAATCATTAACCACACATAGAAAATTTAGTACTGGGGAACACTGAGGTCATGTCCTAAAATTTTGTTGTTAATCATACTGACAGTATCGTTGAAGTGAGAGAATGGTGTGCTGAAATGTGGCAGTGCCTTTCTGGCAGGCCACTGCCGTGGCAGTACCCATCAGCACTTCCCCTTTCACTTTTTTTCGGTGTTTATCATAGAATTTCATTTGCCTTTCGTGTATCAAAATTTTCCCTGATTGATATTAGTCTCATACACTATTAGAGTTAGCATAAACCACTGATGATTTCACAGTACATGCATGACTTGAGTAGCAGTAGTAGAATGAAACTCGGCTACAGAGAGAGATTTTTGGATGCTGGAGCTTACCACTGGATTAGGGGCAGCTTTAGAACCTTCCCCGAGCAGCAGGCGAGTTCTTGCAACCTTCTCATTGCTAGGCTTCCTTTGCAGTCACCGAAACTGGCTCTGGGCCCTGCATGGCAGTGGTTTGTGGACCATCATTCTGGCAGTCGGCCTTGTTGCGCTAGCAGCCGAAGCAAGAGGGTGGAAACGCAATGGCCGAATGCGAAATGACGAGACGGAGCTTGTTTTTACTAGGAAGCTTCCCTCATCTTGGGAATTGCGCTGGGGGTTTGGCTGCCGGACCTCCAGGTATTGTGTGCTGCTTTTTTGAAGAACAGAATGTGTACTGCGCTGTACTAATTGGTTGAGGAAGATGGGTTTCCTTGCTAGAGAACATGATTGGAACGGTAACTTTTACTGGGCCATGATAGGCTTATTCAAGAACATTGGGAGGAACAGCTGTTTTCCGGAAGGTTTTGAGCAACAGTAGAGGCTTAGTGCTGCATTCTCGACGTCGCAGAGTACACATGCTAGAGCTTTTTCATTCTACAGAGACAGCAATTAGTTGTAAACTCTTCCGGATATCTGGACAAAATTGAATATTTTTGCAGATGTGAGACAATTACTGGCGTAGGTGGGGTCATCTCCCACAGTATAGCGTGCCACCGAACCTTGCAGCATCGACAGCACCCACATGCCGATGATGGCTTCTCGACTTTCACCCACCATAACGGTAAAGTTGTGCTGCTTCAGCAAATTCAGACGTTTATCAATCATTTTCTTGGTTATCATTTTATAGCATCTTTATAGTTGTAGTAGTCTCTCCGAACATCCATTGCCTGCTTAATTATATTTTGACATGAGAAAGCAATCAGTGGAACGATACCACAGAGTGTATTTACCAGACTGGCAATCTTCCACTCATAGTAGCCAGTCTCATCTACACGTAAATTCCAGTTTAGTTCCCCATGTCTATTGCCAACCAACCAGAGTTCGCGATAATGAAATGTTATTCAATTTAAGTTTCTGTTTGTATGTTTGTTGGCTCTTGACCTTGATATTAGTTAATAAATCTTTTTGATATCGTAGGTACGTGTTACTAATTTTTCAATGACAACCATTCTCATTCCCTATGATGTCATTTATTCTGTTGTGGGTTTGAAGGAATTATTTAATTTTATGTCAAATTAGTCAACTCATTAGATGATGCACATAGGGGCCATTATTTAACGAATGTCAGATCTCCTTCAACTATTGATATACGTGGTACCTGTTAGGTGGGCTGGTTACAAGTTTTTAGTCGTTTGGCAGATGGAGAACTGCCGCCACCATGGGGCTGCTTGCGTCTTGGCGACTCTGCCAGTATCGAATTTTCCACACATTTTAGTTCTGCATTAGTGCTTACAGCTGGCGCAAATGTGAAAACAATTCTCTTTCGCTATGAAAGATATTTATTTGTATTCATGTTTTAGTTCTGTGGGTTCTGTATCACATCCACGAATTTGGGAGGTTAGTGTTGCTATCTGTGTTGCAAAAACTCTTGTTTGGTGCGATAAGTGAGTGTTTTTGTTTAGTATACTTGAGAGTCAGATATTATTAGGTGTTCTTACATTTTCATAGTTTCTGTTTCGCATTTCATTTTTTTTGTTCTCTTTCAGGGTAAGGCAAAGTAATTTCTTTTTTTCCATCCTCAATTGTTGTGAATGTTGACAAGGAGAAAAGCAAAGTTACTCGATGGCGAAAGTCTAGTAGACTCGGGAAATACGATGGAACACGCAGACAACCGTGATGCCAACCCTTCTGGTGACGTGTCGGAGGGGTTTCCCATGGAGTAGTCAGGTCCAAACATGTATGACTGGCATTCGGTACCGACAGATTGTAACCTCCCCACAAAAAATGTTAAATGAAAAATGAAAATGGAGGCAGGTGTAAACTCCCGACAAAATATTGTTAAATGAATTTTTCTAATTTTGTAACCTCTGAACAAAATTGGTTCCGATTTATAGTCTGTACGCAGAAATGCATTCACATTTAATGTTACCACAAAATTCTATTCTCATTTAATGTCAAATTCGAAACAGAAAAATTCCTAAACACCAAAATAATAAAAAAGTTTGTAACCTGATGAATTTTATGAGGACAGCAGCGCTGACCTTCGGCCCTGTATTCTGAATAAAAAAAGGCAAAAAATTCTTACCTCAATAAAACTGCAATTATATCTGCTCTTAATTAGTCATTTTTCGACACAGCTTCGTGCAATGCTGGCGTATATATATATATATATTTTTTTTATTCTTGGGAGCAATGATAATGCCTTTGAAATTGAAATGAATGCTTTTGTTTGAAAGAGTTACTTTATATTATAAAAATTATTATTGTGCATTTTTTTAACAAATTAAATTACAATAACATACGTTATTAAATATGCGCAAGGCTGCTTCTTTACCGTCTACAACAATACTCATCCTCCAGAGTGCTGACCAGAGTCGCGAGCAGAGCACACAGCCGACGCATGCCGACTCCCGCTGACTACTACCGCAG
This sequence comes from Schistocerca serialis cubense, assembly GCF_023864345.2. Taxonomy (NCBI): domain Eukaryota; kingdom Metazoa; phylum Arthropoda; class Insecta; order Orthoptera; family Acrididae; genus Schistocerca; species Schistocerca serialis. The sequence goes on from NC_064646.1 coordinate 1,656,962, forward strand.
ACTACTACTGACTACACCAGACTACTGCCGACTCGCTACTGAAGCCGACCGACTACTACTGTCCACTCGCGCAGACCAGCGCAGACTCAAGACAAGCAACGACTAACGACAAACTACTCTCTGGTCAGAGATTCTGTCATGCCTCGCCCATCGCCGGCAAAGCATACGTCTTACAAGATGACACAGGATCGGAACTGGGAATTAGCAGTGGTGACCAGTCTCATAATGGAGACAACCGTGGCCATTTAGATGTATTAGTCGCGAGTAGAAATTCGGAAAGGTAGATAGAAGGCAGACACGCAGTGCGATACCAATGCAGCAGAGCTCCGGAATCATGGGTTGCTTCGCCAATGGGCGGGCACACATTATGAACTGGAACCTGTTCCAGTCATTGCTCTCCTCGTAAGAAGCATATGGATGATTCAGAAAGGAAACAGAAACAGGAGGTAGAAGAATTAGAAAGGAAACGAAAACCGCAGGCAGACGAATTAGAAAGAAAACGAAGGGAGGAGGCAGAAGAATTAGAAAGAAATCTATGGGAGGAGGTAGAAAACATGGAACGAGAATGAAAGCGCGGGGGGATCGCATTAAAGGAACAGATTAGCGAACGCAAGGACGAGTTTCGGGCAAAACATTCTGACCTATGGAAACTCGCGACGGAAGCGAGGAAAGACTCTCGCCTTGTCCGAATATAGGCAGCAGGTGCGAGGAAGATCGCTCTTGCTGCTGACATCCCAGCAGAACTAGCGAGCTCCATGGCAAACAGAAGCCTTGGCGCAGGGACATAAGGCAGTGATCGCCAACATGGAGAATATTGCCAAAGTAAAATATCGACTAAAGTAGAGGAAAAGTTGCAGACAAAACCTTCGAGATCTTGCGCGGCGAAAGAATTACGCACCTATGAAATTTCAATGGTCTCTCGGCTGGTTCACAGAGCAATCCGACGTCTTCTGCCGAGTGTTGTGGGCACTCAAGCGATATCTCGCAGTCGATGGCTAGGAATACGCTGGACGCGTTCCCGGAAAATTTTGGTAGATGTGACGGCCACGGAGGACACGAGGTGTCCCATCATCTAGACCAAATAATCGTGACGGAATCTGAGAGATTCTCAAGTGCGAGGGTCGAACCTACGATCGACCAGAAGCATTTCCTGTCCACCCTAAAATTTCAACGTTTTAGGGAAAGTGGCGCCGGTACACATCTTAAAATTTTGATTGGGCAATTCACCCGGTCGTTACCATCTTCAAGGCCCCTCAGCGCGATGCTGGAATTTATGTGCGTGCATATTGAGGGAAAGGCCGCCGAAAAAATGCGAGATGTCGCGGCAAAGTGGAGCACATTCTAAGATTTCATGGACGCATTTCTCTATACCTATTGATCACGAGAAATGCAGGATACAGCAAAACAGGAGATCATGAAGTGGCCTGAACCCGAATATTCGGGATACAAATGACAGGTAAAAATGTTCAAGGTGTTCTTGGACGCACCCTGCAGCCCGTCTGAAATTATTCGTTTCTGTTTCTCGAGCTTTCCCATGCACTACCAATAGGTATTCATCGGTAGGCGCCGAGACAACACTGAAACTTTCAAATGTCTACTCAGCGAGCTGGAATTGATATGCGAGGGGCAGAATGTAAGGGATAAATGCAGAAACAATGACGGCAGCAACCAGCAACTGCGTAAGAACAAGGATTGCCGCACTGAACGAAAAAGTCCATAGGAAGGGACAGAAGAAACAGCACCTCATCCCGACTGCAGAAGATACCGCTACCAGAGCCAAGTATGGGATAATGTGTGGCACTACGATCGTAGCACGCGGGAGCGGGAACAGAGCCAGCAGGCTTCTGCAGGTTGGAGCAGTTCAGACAGGAATCAGCAGGTAGGAGAGACAGTTGAGATTCAGTCACCCAATCCCTTTCACAACACAAGTAGCCATCAGCGAAATTGACGCCAGGGGTGTGTGAAAGAGGTTAACCATCTCTTTGCTGCCAAACTCAGACAAAACCATATGTTGGTTACGAAGACCCATGGGAGGTATTAATGGAAGAGAAAGACGTAGTCACCAATGATGATCTCCATCTGGTAATATCAGTAACGACAGGAGACGTAATAATTAAAGATATTGGGGACAGTGGTAGTAACACAATGGCCATTTCGGAACATGCTTCCTGGCGTTGTTTGGAGCAACGAAACTGGCCCACGCTTGCCATGACTAAGACATGAATTAAGAGGGCAATAGCTGGAAAAGGTGCCAAGGTCAATCTTCAGGACAGTTTTGAGTTTGAGAGTCAAGAACACTGCCTGGAGACTAATTTTATAGTGGTACCAAACCTTGCCATAGATCTTATTATTGGTTTGAATTTTTTTAGGGAGTATCAGGCAGTACTCGACCTGGAAAGAGGTGAGATCTGTTTGAACAAGGGAAGAGAGGTCCGAATCAAGTTAAATGAGAACACGATACGAGTACAAATACTAGCAGAAAGTCACAAACTTGTTACACCCATGACGACCAGAGACTGTCTCATAAAGTGGGAGACAATGATAGCAACAACCACAGACGAAAAGAAGAAGTGATGTGGGAGAATGAGGAGACAACTATTGCAAAGGTGTACTCTGTTCAGCATGTAGAGCCTATAGAATGGGGTGAGCTCAGGGATATGTTAATGGCAAACACAAGTGTGTTCTTGCTGAAACCTGGGCCTATAAAAAATTTCGGCTACAAGTTAAATGTAAAAGAGCACACAAAATTCATTTTGCTGCCATACCCTATACCAAATGTGTATTGCAGATGGGTAACAGCAGAGATTTCCGGAATGTTGGCAGACGGTGTTATTGAGACCATGAGGACGATGTACAATAGCCCAATCCGTGTTGTTGTCAGGAAAGATAGGACGATCCACCTCGTTCTTGACTCTCAGCAGATAAATATGGTAATCAAGATGGAAACAGACAGACCAGAGAGGCTGGAAGAGCTGCTCCACAATTTTCACAATGTTATCATGTTTTCATCCATAGATCTGCGGAGTAGCTATTAGCTGATACAATTACACCCTGAATGTCGAAAGTACACAGCGTTCCACGCATTTGGTAGATGTTATCGGTTCCAAAGACTGCCATTCGGTCTGAACATCTGGTTTTTGGCCTACATAGGAGAATGCATGGGATCGTGAGTCACTTCCTTAAGGAATGTGTCACCACATACGTTGGCGACCTGCTGATACGAGAGAAAACGTGGTGAGACCACAATGTAGTTCTCAAAGACGCGCTTAAAACTTAAAACATTTAGTCATCATGGGATCAAAGGTAACATCGAGAAATCGTGTTTCGTGGCCACCAGTGTCAAATTCCTGGGACATGTCATTGCAACAGAGGCGACATCGCCTAACCCAGCTTCTATTTAGACGCATTAGCAAGATTCCCACATCGGACAACCAAATGACAACTTTGCAATTGTCCCTGTATCATAAATTTCTAACAGCATTTTTTCCATACAAATATTCAGCTTTAGAACTTTTCCCGATCATCAGGCGAGCTCTTGCAACCTTCTCATTGCTAGCCTTCCTTTGTAGTCACCAAAACTGGCTGTGGGCCCTGCAGGGCAGTGGTTTATGGGCTGTCATTCTGGCAGTTGGCCTTGTTGCACTAGCGGCCCAAGCAAGAGGGTGGAAACACCAAGGGTAAATGCGAAATGACACGACAGATCTTGTTATCACTTGGAAGCTTCCTTCATCTTGAGAAATGCGCTGGGGATTTGGCTGCAGGACCTCCAGGCATTGTGTTCTGTTTTTTTGGGGACAAGAATGTGTACTGCACTGCAGTGATTGGTTGAGGAAGATGGGGTCTCCTTGCTAGAGATTATGATTGGCATGGTAGGCCATGATAGGCTTATTCAATAGCATGGGGGCGAACGGCTGTTTTACAGAAAGTTTTGAGCAACAAGAGAAGCTCGGGCTGGTTTCTCGACTGACGCGCAGTACATGCGTTAGAACTCTTTTGTTTCTGTGGAGAGTGCAGTTAGTTGTAAACTTTTCCGGATACCCAGACACAAGTTTGATATTTTTGCAGATGTGAGACAATCACCAGCAGACATGGGAGCATCTTCTACAGTATGACATACCACCAAACCTTGCAAATTTGGCAGCACCCACACGCAAATGATGACATATCGTCTTTCATTGCCTATATCTGTAACGTTGCTCAGTTTCGGCAAATTTGGAAACCTATCGATCACTTTCACAACCATCTTTTTTATAGCATCCTTATACTAGCAGTAGTCACTCCGTGCATCCATTGTATGCTTAATTATACTCTGACATGAGAAACCAATCAGTGGAACGATACAGCAGAGTGTGCTTGCCTAGATTGGCATTCTTCCACTCACAGTAGCCAAACTCATGTGCACATAAATTCCAGTTATGTTTCCCAAATGTATTGCCAATCAACCTATGTTCATGTTGATGAAGTGTTATAGACCTGAAGTTTCTTTTTATATGTTTCTTGTCTCTTGACTTTGATATTAGTTAGTAAATATCTTTGTGATTCCACCATATATCCTTGTCAGTAATTTTTCAGCGACATCTGTTCTCATTCCCTACAAGGTCATTTGTGTTGTTGTCGATTTTAAAGAATTAAATTAATTTTATGTCAAGTTACTCAACTCATTATGTGATGCACAAAGGGGCCATTATTTAACGAATATCAGATTTCCTTGCGCTATTGATAAACGTGGCACCTCTTGCGTGTTGTGGTTATGACTTTTTAGTCGTTTGGCAGACGAACTGCCGCCACCATAGGCTTCCTTGCAGTGCCACCTCTGAAGGATTCTTATTAAATTACGTGCCTACGAGTAACGCTTCAGTTGCGTGTCTGAATCTACACTTCAGCTCAGAAAGGTCAAAGTACATAGTAATCGACGGAAGATCATTGAGTAAAACAGAGTGATATCCACTATTCCCCAAGGAACTATTATCTCCCCCCTAGTGTTTCTAATCTAGGTAAATGATTTAAGAGACAATATTAGCAGCCGTCTCAGATTGTTTGTAGATGAGGCTGTCATCTACCGTCTAGAAAAGCAAAGAGATGATGAAAACCATTTGCAAAATGGTTTAAAGAAGATATCTGTAAGGTACAAAAAGTGAAAATTGGCTCTAAATAATGCAAGTGTTAAGTCATTTTGATTTTTCTCACCGTGGCTATTCCAGTCTGGTTTTTGAATATCAGGCAACAGATAAATAATAATTATTATTAATAATAGCAGTACGTGATCACTTTTTACAAACTTTGCGCGCTTAATAGTGGCTTTTTGAGTAAGATACGTTCATTATGAATTGACCGTGATTTTGTAAAATATCGGACTTCGTAGTTTGAATAATTCCAAAGCTTTGGTTCGTATTGGACCTTTGATATAATTTGTAACACGGAACATTTAGCCGTCCCAAGACGCCGTTTAGTTGGAACAATAGCTTGCAACATAAATGAAACACAAAATTAGGAGATAGCTCTGTATTCACAAAATATTATACTAAATTAACCATATAGACATTTACATAAATTATGTTGCTGTGTGCACCTATGAGTACGCCTAATGAGGTTGCGTCTCGATATATATATATTAATAGCGGTGTGCAAAATAATTATCTGCTGTGATGGCAGATAAGCGTCCGGTCAGGACGGCTTCCAGAACAAAAAAGGTATCGTCTTCTCGGCAAGACAACTGAACTGCGTAGTTATTTTAATGTTTCAGCGGTTGCAGGCCACGATAGATACAACCACTTATACTTATTAATACCTGATGTAATTCTTTATTTATATTCTGAACTTATATCTACGTTTTTGCTATATATTCACGCCCATCCAACAAATGTGCCTTTAAATCATCTACGTGGGTACTAAGAGAAATCCGCTAAATTTCGATTAGACGAAGAATCACACAAATTTAAACACTGCAAATTCAACTACGGATTGCAGTTACAAGTAACTTAAATTGGAACGATCACATAGATAATGTTGCAGAGAAAGCAAGCCAAACAGTTAGATTTATTGGCAGAACACTTAGAAAGTGCAAGGGATATTCTAACGAGATTGCTTACACCATACTTGTCCGCCATCTTTTGGAGTACTGCTGTGCGGTGTGCGATCTACATGAGGTAGAACTTACTGAGGACACCGAAAAAATTCAAAGAAGGGCAGCTCGTTCTGTCTTATCGCGAAATACGGGACAAAGTGTCAAGTATGCTATAAACAACTTGGATGGAAATGATTAAAACAAAGATTTTTTCTGTTACCGACAGATATTTTCATGAAATATCAATTACCAACTTCCTCCTGTGTATGCTAAAATATTTTATTGGTGTGAGCATAAATAGGGAATAATGGTCTTCATAAAAAAACAAAGGAAATCAGAGCTCGTATAGAAAATCTCAAGTGTTCATTTCTCCTATGCGCTGTTAGAGTGTGGGACGTTATAGAATTAGTCTGAAGGTAGTTCAAATAATCCTTGTCAAGCACTTAAGTGTGAATTACAGGGTAGTTATGTATAATTGTATTAAGAGCTACACTTCAGAGCTCCATGTCTTACACAGAAGATTTTACTATATACAAGTTATCACGCACTAAAATTTCAGTCAAGAAATCTGTAGTGTGACAAAATGAATTCTCTTAAACAAAACGATTTTTGGCGTACTATCGTTTATAGTGTTGGCAAAAGAGAAAAATCAATAATGAAGCTAAAGAAATTAGGAATTTCACTGCCGTCATTTCGTCAGCTGTCCAGTACTCGGCAGTTCACGGCGATTAATGAAGCTGTAGCAAGGTCTCACTTTATGGACAGTATGGTACGAGGGGCAGCAGTGTGCAAAATAAAATTGTGGCAGAATCGTGATATCCTGACAATGATAAAGCACATGGTAGCGGCAAGTGGTGATAATAGGCTGCAAAATAAAGTTACGTTGGAAACATGATGTCTGGATAACGACAAAGGACAAAATAGCGGCGGAAAGGCGTCAAAGTGTTGCGTTTATTTCAGAAATCCTCGAAAGATAAATACGTATTACAGCTCAAGCAATGGATTTACTGCACACGGCTCTGTAAGAACCTGAAAACTGTGCTGTAGACTGTGTTCTAAGGGTAGCTGAATTTAACGTGTTGATGAGATGTAAAATCTTTAAAATTAGTTGAGTGTTAATGGGTGTACAGTGTGTCACAGGAGGACTAGTCGATATACAGGGATAGGAAGGGAAAGGTCATTTGAAACAAAAAAGCTTCATATGGTCTTATGTCCCATTCTGAAAGGTTTATGAGACGGAACACGTTTAATGTGGATTGCCATTTATTTTCTGTATCTGCTATATATACATGAAGCAGATTGTATGTATGTGTGTATGTCTGGGATCTCCTCACAGACACCTGGATTGATTTCAGGCAAAGCTGGCACAGAAACAGCAGGCCTCGTGAGTATCAGCACTGTGGAATTTATAATCCTCAGCTGCAGTAGGAGAAGAAATATGGGTAAAAACGTGTTTCTCCAGCCAGTGGCGTACAGGCTGCCCTGTATGACAAGCATGTTAACTGGAAACAGTTTTGGCCAGCCAAATCAGCCTGCTTTGTTGTTAACTGGATACCACACTCTTAACTGGTGTACTTCCGCAGTTACTTTTGAGCATTAGTGTATTAATTTTGTTTATTGTACTTCATTCTTTATTAAACAGTCTCCTGTTAACATAAACAATACTGTAGAATAGATATTCTTACATTAGTATAGGGTAGATTAAACAGATGTTGCCCTGTAATTTTCTAAGTGCAAAATCTATTTTTTGTGTATTCATTGTCATCAAGATTTGTTACACTTATTACAACCATTTATGTAAGAACTATGTGATTCATGACCGTACAGTGCTTTTGTAAAGTGATAAAGTATTTTCCGCATACTTAATGTGAAACGTGTGTAATCTTCTAAGTCGAGAGTTTTCAGTGTTTGTGCTTTTGCCGTGTGAAGAGTGGAGGAATGTTGAGTGGTAAATTCGAGGGCGAATTTCTCCGAAGGGTGGAGGAATGTTGAGTGTTACTTAAGTAAATAAATTAGTGAAATCAAAGTGAACTAGAAATTAGAATATAAATGGAAAACTTGGTTTAGTTTAGAGAGTTACATACTGGCATTCAGCGTGCAGAACAACAGAACAGAAGAGACAATGACCGTGAAGTCAGCAGTTCCACATAAGCGGGCGCTGTCGATTCAGCCGTCAGGGCATCGCCCGACCGGCTCACGTGTTTCTCAGTTGTCGCATGTGAGCAAAGGCCCTCGCCTACATTCCAAGAGCCAATGACCGACGTCAAGAAGATTCTTCGAGAAGCTTTTCAACGTGACGGAAGAGGCAATGACCGGCTCACGTGTTTCTCAGTCGTCACATGCGATCAGAGGCCCCGCCTACATCCCAAGAGCCAATGACCGACGTTAAGAAGATTCTTCGAGAAGCTTTTCAACGTGACAGAAGAGGCAATGGCCGTGAAGTCGTTCACCTCCAGTGAACTGAAGTGAATAAATACGCGAGACGCGGTGGGCCCGACAGATGAAGACAGATGAAGACAGAGGAAGACAGATGAAGACGGGGACGAAGACGAAGACGGAGACGGGGACGGAGACGAAGACGAGAGACGAAGGAAGAAAAGAAGAGTAGCAGTAGTTTTCAGTCACTTTCGGTGCTGAAGACCGTCATGCAAGAAGAGACTACATCATGCACAGTCGCACCAAGTCCGCCGCTGTAATGGAATAGCAAGCAGCAGCCGCGGCGCCAGAAGACAGAAGTTAAAGGGTATTGGAAGTCTGATTTTTACGTACCCGGGTGACTCGTGAGGACGGGAAGGAGACGGCCTCACATCAGTAGTCACCTGTGAGCTGGGATGAAGAGCTGACAGCCTGGCAAGCGGGAGTCCGTGGTTCGAGTCCGCCACACTGGCCTTCTCCCGCCGCACCGCTCCGCTGGCCGACGCAGAACACACGCGGCCGCTTAGAGAAGAGAAACACTGGGACGCCACACCCAAGGTATCATCCGATGCACGACTTCGCTCGCAATAGTTAAACCGGCCACCTCGCGCTGCGCGTCTCCCGGCAGCTGGGCGAGACGGCGACATGAGATACACACCGCTACACGTAATCAGCCGCCGCCGCCGCCGCAGCTGCCGCATCAGAAGACTTCACAACGACACAGTTGCCGTTCTCTGAACCAGAACATCCCGTAAGATACAGTTGTACAAATCTTCAATAAAAGTTATCTTATGTAAAAATGATGTTTCATTCGACCTCATACCCGAGCCAAGGAAGAACCCACCCTGCCCACATGTTGTTAAGAGAGAAAAGTTAATTTATTTAATATTTTCACCCTGACAGAATGCTTTAGAATGCTCATCCTGACAATTGACAGCATCAAAAGAGAAAACCCAGTTACATTGAGTGACAGAAGTGTCACATTTAGTAACACAACTGTTACATTTGGGTGTCAGAAGCCGTTATAGTTGTTACATTTGGTGTCAGAGAAAAAACCCTTGGCTCAATATGAGGTGTGAATGACAGTCACTAAAGGTCCACAGTTAGTATTTTTTAATGTGTGAAGGGATAGAGGTTTGCATAGCAGTCGTAATATTTTCTTTATTTAGAAGTGTATTTTCTCTCATGATTTTAAAAGTTTGTCGGAAATATTTAAACATCTTTTAAATTCAGTATAGGAAGATTGTGTAACTAACAGTTTGTAAAATGATGACACGAAATCGTACAAAGTCAGAGTCAGCACCACAAGCGGTTTCTACTGATGAAGCTATTCAGAGCTTAGTTAATCAAATAGCACAGCTTAAAAGTGATAATAATGCATTATTTAAGCAGTTGTGTGAGGTTAGGCAAACCAGTTCAATCCCTCCCACCCTAGATTCCTCAGCAGCAGCCTTGGTAACTCCTTTTTCAGGTAAACCTGGCGAAGACATAACAGCCTGTTTTGATGATTTAGTAGCAGCTGCAAAGTTAGGATCATGGTCAGATGAACAGCTCTTACAAATGACAAAGTTAAGATTGACAGGAGAGGCTAAAGCACACGTCTTATACCATGAAGAATTACGGAATGCTCGAACATTTGAGGAATTGAAGAAAGGATTGCTTAAACGTTTTCAAAAACAGAACAGCTGTAGATTTTATAGGGAACAGTTAAACACTATCACTCAGAGGCAAAACGAGTCGTTAGAAAGCTTTGTAGATAGGATTAGAAAAGTTAATATTAACACCTATCAGTTGACAACTAGTGATGAAGCAAATAAGGTTATTTTACAAGAGGCAGAAGATAGAGCTCTGGATACATTTTTACGTGGGTTACCTCCTGAAACGTCCCGTCGTGTCAGGGCAGAGTTTCCTAAAAATTTAGCAGAAGCTGTATCTGTGGCGACAGCTTTTGAAGAAATTGACATTGCCACCAGATACAAGGAGAAGCGAAATATATTTTCAGCAGGAGTACGATGTTTTAGGTGCGATCGACACTGACATATAGCAAAAAACTGCAGACAACCTCAATGCACTAATTGTCAAAGAATAGGTCACACATTCAAGGAATGCAGGTCTAAGAAAGTTTTTGGAAATAGAAAGCAGTTAAACTCAAACGGGAATGTCGGAGCCGCCGCCAGGCGTTCCCAATAAAATTTCATGCCATTAAGGCGAATGTGAAGGCGGAATGCTGGTTATCTGCTACCATACAGGATAAAGAGGCAAGGATACTGGTGGATACAGGCGCAAACGTATCAATAGTAAGTAATGAATGTATTGGAGAAAAGAAATATGACCCTCCAAGGTATAGATTGAGTGGAGTAGGAGGAGGTACAGTTAAGTCATTAGGATGTACATCATTAATTTTCTATATTCACGGTGTACAATTTCAGGAAGATGTAGAAGTGGTAACAAAGGTAACTGACGGGTACGACGCGATCCTAGGGTTGGATTTCTTGAATAAACATCACGCTAAAATCGACCTCAGACAGCAAACTGTAGAACTTAGCGGAATAGTGTTTCAGCTAGGGGACACCGCTGCAAAGGGCCCTCTGCCGCAAGATTTCCCTAACCGGAAGGCGAAATCAACTATACTGCGTGCAACGTCCTTGAAGGTTGATTCGCGGGATCAGATACCATCTGGCTCAGGAAAACTTTTCTGGATGACCGTTGACCACGAAGTACCTACAGATACAGTGTGTCTAATAGAGCCTTTAGAGGAAAATGAGGAATTAGATGTATCACATTGTTTTGTACGTAGGAGTGTTGTACGGGTTCAAGACGTTGAGGGAGAAAGAAAAGTACCGGTACATATTGACAATTTCGGAGTGGAGGACAAAGAGTTGCACAAGGGAATATTAGTAGCTACAGTCAGTACTTTTGAAGAGGAAGATTTCATTTGGTCAGATATTAATGATGGTCAGAAACCAGACGCCTATAAAACCGCATTGCGCCAGAAGATTGAGCATTTGAAAGGAAAGGATAGAAACACGATAGAAGCAGTTTTAGTTGAGTTCCAAGATTTATTTAATGCAGAAGGTCCATTGCCAGCAACAGACATCACACAGCATAGGATCCCAACAGGAAATAGCCCCCCAGTTTATAGGAAGCCTTATAGAGTTGCGCATCACTTACAGCCAGTACTGGATGAATTTATAGAACAGCATCTAAAAGATGGAATTATAGAATATTCTGATTCGCCTTATAATTCAAATATTGAAATTATTCCAAAGAAGTCTCCCGACGGTACGAAACGATATAGATTTTGTTGTGACTACAGACACCTTAACAAACAAACTATCTCAGATGTTTATCCTCTTCCAAACATTACAGATATCATTGACAGTTTGGGTAACAGTAAATACTTTTCAACAATCGATTTACGTAGCGGATATCATCAATTGGAAGTTGCACCTGAAGATAGGCATAAAACAGCATTTTCTACCCCTGGAGGCCACTGGCAATTTAAAAGAATGCCTTTCGGTTTGAAAAATGCACCAGCAACTTTTCAAAGACTACTCGATGGAGCATTGTGAGGACTCAAAACTCAGCAATGTTGTGTATATCTAGACGATATTATTGTATTCTCCAAAGACATTAATGAACATGCTGTGCGTCTGCGTAATGTTTTTCAGAGACTTAGAAAAGCTAAATTAACATTAAATATGGAAAAATGTACTTTTGCATTGACAGAGGTTACATACCTGGCGCATGTCATTAGTGAAAAAGGAATTAAAACAGATCCTCGATTAATTTCGGCAGTTAAGGACTTCCCAACACCACAACGCGTTAAGGAGGTACAAAGTTTCATTGGTCTCGCATCGTATTACCGAAAATATGTTCAAAATTTTGCTGAAATTGCCCGACCCTTAACCCAATTATTGAAAAAGGGTGCTAAATTTCATTGGTCTGAAGATTGTGAATCTGCATTTCAAACCCTTAAAGATATGTTAACACACAGTCCAGTATTAGCCTACCCAGATTATAACAAAGAATTTATTTTATCCTGTGACGCAAGTGGTCATTCAGTAGGAGTTGTTTTGAGTCAGAATATTAATGGCGCGGAACACCCCATAGCCTATGCTTCGAGACAACTAACAACGGCAGAAAGAAATTATTCCACAACGGAGAAAGAATTGTTAAGTGTTATTTATGGTATCAAATACTTTAAATGCTACTTGTATGGTAGGAAATTCAAGGTCATTACAGACCACGCAGCTTTAAAATGGTTGCGTGGATTAAAGGATCCATCTAGTCGTCTTACCCGTTGGGCCCCATGTCTTTCCGAAATGGATTTCGAAGTTATCCATAAACCAGGCAAAAAACACACGAATGCAGATTGCCTAAGTCGGAAAATAGCACTTTTGGAAGCAACAGGCCGAGATACTGAGGACTGGAGAAAGGCACAAGATGAGGATACAGAATGTAAAAAATACGCAACTCAAAAACAATTTTGCTTTGAAGATGGTGTATTATGCCGTAAAACAAAACTTGGAACGCGAATTGTTGTTCCCCAACACCATAGACAAGAAATAATGGCAGAGGCCCACGATCATATCCTTGCAGGACACGGTGGACAGCGGACAACCGAAAGACGAGTAGCAGAGCGATTTTGGTGGCAAACCAGAAAGCAGGATGTTGCGCAGTACGTTCGTAATTGCATTGCGTGCGCACAAAGAGCTGAACTTTCTCGTTCAAAAATACCCTTACAGAGGCTCCGCGAGGCTTCATGTCCATTTCAAATCTGCGGAGTGGATCTCTACGGACCATTTCATAAAACACCTGCTGGTAATAAGTATGTTCTTACAATTATCGATCACTTTTCACGCTATCTAGCTATGGTGAGTCTCCCAGATCAGCAAGCAAATACAGTTGCCCAAGATTTAGTTAACAACTGGATACTTAAATTTGGAGTACCTGAAGCTATTATCACAGATCAGGGATCTAATTTTATGTCTGAATTAATGAAACAGCTATGCCACTTACTAAAAATACGCAAATTACGCACAACTCCGTTACACCCTCAGTGCAACGGGCGCACAAAAAGAGTTCATCGGACAATTGGCAAGATGCTTAGTTATTATATTAACGAACAACATTCTAATTGGGATACGTATTTACCAATAATCGTGTCGGTATACAACGCCAAAACGCATGAAGCAACTGGCATGTCACCTTATGAAGTGGTCTATGGAAAAAAATGCCGTCCACTTTTGATGTAATCAGGCAGAAAACCGGAAAAGTCGGAGAAACAGTAAGAGATTTCAGTCGAATGATGAAGGATGTATGGAAAAAGGTTCAAAAATCTAATACAAAGGCTTTGGAACGACAGGAAAGATTAGGTAATACCCAAGCTAAATATCCAAATTACAAAATCGGTCAGTGGGTTATGCTTTCAACTCCTTACGTTGCAAAAGGAAAAACAAAGAAATTTGTAACAAACTACAGAGGTCCTCATCAAATTATTGAGATCATGTCACCAGTCAACGTTAAATTGCAACTGCCCACCCGAACTACCATTGTCCATGCAAGTCGTTTAAAACCTTTTAAGGGCGCTCCAGATGTAATTCCTTCAACAATAGTGTCTGCTTTTCCGAAGGGTGGAGGAAGTTCCCGTAAAGGAAAAAGAGTGGCCACGCCAGCACAACATACAGACATGGCACCATACAATCTTCGTTCAAGGGTGCGAATGTCCTAGTTGAATCTTAGTAGACTGTGGACAGTATACAAATGTAAATAATTAATAAATTATATTGGTTTATTTCTTAAGAAAGAAAAGTTGAACGTAGAAACATGTAGATCTTGTAGTTAACAATGTATTCCTTCTTTCCTTTGTTTTTGTTTTTACTAGGTTGGTAGGTCCATAAACATGTTGTTTGCTCTTTTCAGAAAACGCCATGCAAGCATTTCCTACACAAAACCTGTCCTACCTCAATGACTCCCTTGACAGTTCCCTTCTGAAGTCATTAGATATGTTCATAAACTCACAGCAAGGCAAAATTGATACTAATGTTATGATGCAACATGTCTTAAAATTAAAAGGTGAACACATAACTAAAATTATAATGCTAGGAACGGGTATATCTGGAACCTTTGTGTTGGTGTTTCTGCTTTGTACAGTTTTCTTTTATTTAAGACGAAAAAATAAGCCAAATAATAATATACCACTTCATAAAATCCCTGTTAACTGGATACCACACTCTTAACTGGTGTACTTCCGCAGTTACTTTTGAGCATTAGTGTATTAATTTTGTTTATTGTACTTCATTGTTTATTAAACAGTCTCCTGTTAACATAAACAATACTGTAGAATAGATATTCTTACATTAGTATAGGGTAGATTAAACAGCTGTTGCCCTGTAATTTTCTAAGTGCAAAATCTATTTTTTGTGTATTCATTGTCATCAAGATTTGTTACACTTATTACAACCATTTATGTAAGAACTATGTGATTCATGACCGTACAGTGCTTTTGTAAAGTGATAAAGTATTTTCCGCATACTTAATGTGAAACGTGTGTAATCTTCTAAGTCGAGAGTTTTCAGTGTTTGTGCTTTTGCCGTGTGAAGAGTGGAGGAATGTTGAGTGGTAAATTCGAGGGCGAATTTCTCCGAAGGGTGGAGGAATGTTGAGTGTTACTTAAGTAAATAAATTAGTGAAATCAAAGTGAACTAGAAATTAGAATATAAATGGAAAACTTGGTTTAGTTTAGAGAGTTACATACTGGCATTCAGCGTGCAGAACAACAGAACAGAAGAGACAATGACCGTGAAGTCAGCAGTTCCACATAAGCGGGCGCTGTCGATTCAGCCGTCAGGGCATCGCCCGACCGGCTCACGTGTTTCTCAGTTGTCGCATGTCAGCAAAGGCCCTCGCCTACATTCCAAGAGCCAATGACCGACGTCAAGAAGATTCTTCGAGAAGCTTTTCAACGTGACGGAAGAGGCAATGACCGGCTCACGTGTTTCTCAGTCGTCACATGCGATCAGAGGCCCCGCCTACATCCCAAGAGCCAATGACCGACGTTAAGAAGATTCTTCGAGAAGCTTTTCAACGTGACAGAAGAGGCAATGGCCGTGAAGTCGTTCACCTCCAGTGAACTGAAGTGAATAAATACGCGAGACGCGGTGGGCCCGACAGATGAAGACAGATGAAGACAGAGGAAGACAGATGAAGACGGGGACGAAGACGAAGACGGAGACGGGGACGGAGACGAAGACGAGAGACGAAGGAAGAAAAGAAGAGTAGCAGTAGTTTTCAGTCACTTTCGGTGCTGAAGACCGTCATGCAAGAAGAGACTACATCATGCACAGTCGCACCAAGTCCGCCGCTGTAATGGAATAGCAAGCAGCAGCCGCGGCGCCAGAAGACAGAAGTTAAAGGGTATTGGAAGTCTGATTTTTACGTACCCGGGTGACTCGTGAGGACGGGAAGGAGACGGCCTCACATCAGTAGTCACCTGTGAGCTGGGATGAAGAGCTGACAGCCTGGCAAGCGGGAGTCCGTGGTTCGAGTCCGCCACACTGGCCTTCTCCCGCCGCACCGCTCCGCTGGCCGACGCAGAACACACGCGGCCGCTTAGAGAAGAGAAACACTGGGACGCCACACCCAAGGTATCATCCGATGCACGACTTCGCTCGCAATAGTTAAACCGGCCACCTCGCGCTGCGCGTCTCCCGGCAGCTGGGCGAGACGGCGACATGAGATACACACCGCTACACGTAATCAGCCGCCGCCGCCGCCGCAGCTGCCGCATCAGAAGACTTCACAACGACACAGTTGCCGTTCTCTGAACCAGAACATCCCGTAAGATACAGTTGTACAAATCTTCAATAAAAGTTATCTTATGTAAAAATGATGTTTCATTCGACCTCATACCCGAGCCAAGGAAGAACCCACCCTGCCCACATGTTGTTAAGAGAGAAAAGTTAATTTATTTAATATTTTCACCCTGACAGAATGCTTTAGAATGCTCATCCTGACAATTGACAGCATCAAAAGAGAAAACCCAGTTACATTGAGTGACAGAAGTGTCACATTTAGTAACACAACTGTTACATTTGGGTGTTAGAAGCCGTTATAGTTGTTACATATGTAAACTCAAACTGCAACAGTGATCTACAAATAAAAAATAACAACCGCTAAATAAACTTACAGCAATCGTAATACCAACATGAAAACAAAAACGCTTCAAAATTATGCACCGACCTAATATTGCGATACATACCTGCCGGCATGAAGAAGAGAAATTTGTTAACATCGAGTATAGATTTAAGTGTCAGGAAGTCGTTTCTGAAAGTATTTGTATGGAGTGTAGCCATGTATGGAAGTGAAACATGGACGATAACCGGTTTGGACAAGAAGAGAATAGAAGCTTTCGAAATGTGGTGCTACAGAAGTATGCTGAAGATAAAGTGGGTAGATCACGTAACTAATGAGGAGGTATTGAATAGGATTGGGGAGAAGAGAAGTTTGTGGCACAACTTGACTTGAAGAAGGGATAGGTTGGTAGGACATGTTTTGAGGCATCAAGGGATCACAAATTTAGCATTGGAGGGCAGCGTGGAGGGTAAAAATCGTTGAGGGAGACCAAGAGATCAATACACTAAGCAGATTCAGAAGGATGTAGGTTGCAGTGGGTACTGGGAGATGAAGAGGCTTGCACAGGATAGAGTAGCATGGAGAGCTGCATCAAACCAGTCTCAGGACTGAAGACCACAACAACAACAACAACCTGCCGGCAGACATGGTACGATCAGTCGGGGAGGACTGGTGATGAGCATTCAGTGTCCCGTCGACGACGCAGCATAAGCTCGAAGTGAGATGGAGTTGGGAAGGAAACTGTCCGCGCCATATTAAAGGAAACTGCCTTAGGCGATTTTATAAAATCACGAAAAACCCAAACCTGAACGCCTAGGCGAGGATTCGAACTGCCGTCTTCCTGAAGACGAGTCTATTGTGGTGTCTTCCACACCACTTCGCTCTGCGATGGCTCGGGCAGTGTAAAGAGGTATAGAAAAGTTTCATACATTCTGACGATTAATTTGTGGTTGTACAATTTTTGCGATTGTTAGTTTTCACTAAAGATGCCCAATGTGAGACCCAATGCCTCCTGGGGTGATGTCGACTCGTGGCATGGTAAGGAAGTTATATAAGCGCAGTAGAAACGAATGGGAAATTCTAGCGACGATCCAGGTTGTAAAAGGGGATATCCACTGACATAAAATACAAGGCTTGTCCAGAATGTAAGTTCCGATCAGTCGCGAAATGGAAACTACTTCGAAAACCAGAAATGTTTTATCTGCGACATTTGGCTCCACCTTCCAGCTACTTCTCTACATATTCGCCGCTCCAGCTAGGACATTTGTCGCACCGTTACACCAACTTTCCGATACTCTCGTCATAGAAGGCAGCCGCCTATGCTTCCCGCCAATTCTCTACACTCATCTATAGCTCGTTGTCTGTGCGAAAATGTTGTCTTCATAGCCAGTGGTTAATGTGAGCAGACACAAAACACGGAGGGAGCCAGTTCCCGGCTGTAGTGCGGGTATCCAACACTTCCCATCGGAAACTCAGCAGGAGCATTTTCATTGCCCCTGCAGATTGCAACCGAGAATTGTCACCAAGTAGAAACAGTATGACAGTTCTGAAATGTGAGCTGCATGACATCAGGCGAAATCTCTCACCAGGACCCCATACTTCGCATTTTCTACGCATATTTATATGCTCACCATTCACTCATAACTGAAAAGAGTGAAGTGATGCAACCAAAAGGGCTACTAGAGACACTGTTGAAGACATAAAGCTTTTATTTTCACGGTGGTTTCCATTTCTTCACCGATCGGAACTTACTTTCAGAATATCCCTCGTATTTCGACAAAGGGCAGATTATTACGGCACAATCCTGGGAACGAGCGCGGTGAGTGAGCTGCTTTTGTCAGCATCTGTCAAGACGTATGAAGGACGCTGAACGGACAACTAGGCGACAGTGGTATGGACGTCCACGCCCCAACGAAGAACGTGGAGGTCGGAAGCTCGCCAGCTCTGTAAAGCAGATTAGACAGCTGTGACAACAGAGTGCAGCGCCGGAGAGCGAACAAGTGTTTCGGAACACACACTTCAGCGTATATTGTTGAAAATTGGTCCCCGCATCAGGTGATCCACATAGTGTTCACCCAACAGCATCGTCATTTAGCGCTGCAGTGGAACACCATTATCGATATTATCTATATTTGTCTTATCTAACTTCTTTCTCTGTTTTTAATTAATGTGATTTCTGCGTTAGCAAGCTCTTTGCTGTAACATACACTATGTGATCGAAAGTATCAGGACACCAGGCTGAAAATGACTTACAAGTTCGTGGCGCCCTAAATCGGTATTGCTAGAATTCAATATGGTGTTGGACCACACTTAGCCTTGATGACAGCTTCCACTCTTGCAGGCATACGTCCATGCTGGAAGGTTTCTTGGGGAAGGCCATTCCATTTTTCACGGAGTGCTGCACTGAATGGAGGTATCAATGTCGGTCGCTGGGGCCTGGCACGAAGTCGGCGTTCCAAAACATCTCAAAGGTGTTCTATAGAATTCAGGTCAGGACTCTGTGCAGGCCAGTCCATTACAGGAATGTTACTGTCTAACTACTCCGCCACAGGCCATGCATTAAGAACAGGTGCTCGAACTTGTTGAAAGATGCAATCGCCATCCACGAAGTGCTCTTCAACATCAGGAAGCAAGAAGGTGCTTAAAACGTCAATGTAGGCCTGTGATGTGATAGTGCCATGCAAAACAACAAGGGATGCAGGCCCCCTCCATGAAAAACACGACCACACCATAACACCAACGCCTCCGAATTTTACTGTTGGCACTACACACGCCGGCAGATGGCGTTCACCTCGTATTCGCCATACCCATACCTTGCCATCGGATCGCCTCGTTGTGTACCGTGATTCGTCACTCCACACAACGTTTTTCCACTGTTCAATCGTCCAACGTTTACGCCAAGCGAAGCATCGTTTGGCATTTTGCGGCGTGATGTGTGTGTCTTATGGGCAGCCGCTCGATCATGAAATCCAAGTTATCTCACCCTCCGCCTAACTGTCATAGTACATGCAGTGGATCATGATGCAGTTCGGAATTCCTGTGTGATGGTGTGGATAGATATCTGCCTATTACGCATTACGACCCTCTTCAACCGTCGGCGGTCCTTGTGAGTTAACAGACGAGGTCGGCCTGTACGCTTTTGTCCTGTACGTTATAACCTCCCCGTAAAACATGAAAATGAATGGAATAGAATAGAATTGCAAATAGTGCCATTGTTAGCTTCCCACAGTAATAAAAGTCAATGATAATAAAAATGTGCAAAAATGTTAAGTCCCCGCAAAATTAACATTAAGATCAACCTGATAAATTTTATAAGGCAGCTGCGCTGACCTTAGGCCCTGTGCAATAATTAATCTGATAAATTGATTCTGGGAGGAAAAGCATAGGAAATATTGTTTCAATTGGAATGATTCTTTTCTTAAAACGATTGCTTTCAAAACAAAATTATTATTGGGGCATTTCTTGAACAAATTAATTACAATTAACATACATTACATTATCAGATCTGCGCAATGCTCCTTCATTACCTTATTTAACAATATACCTCGTCCCAAACCGTGACCAGATACCCATGTCGACTCCCGCCGACTCCTCACACACCATTTCCGACTGAGTACAACTCGCAACTGACAAGGGGAGGCCGCCAATTGTGAAATTCAGATTCGATTCATACTGCGCATAATAAAAGCTCATGGCCAGAGGTGTAATGTGGCAAAGCACCAAGATGCACTTCTCAGCCGTTGTCGAGAAAATCGACAGTTAAAAGAAACCGTTGCGGTGAAATACTCTCGACGATTAATAATTTTCTACAGCGTCGTGGCGCAGCGGTAAGCGCTCGGGTTCGTAATCCGAAGGTCGCCGGATCGAATCTCGGGCCACGCAATTTGTTTTATTATTAGTTATTTGTAATTCAAATATATATATATATATATATATATATATATATATATATATATATATATATATATATATAAAGTATTAATGAATTGCTTATGCATGTTGGTGAAGGCAGATCGCTCTCCAATTGTAACGCATCCATTTTTCCGTTTTTTTTAACAGGGTGTACCAAAGCTCTCCCGTCCGCACTGATTTTCGACAATGTTATAAGTTGCGCTAGGGACCGCATCTATCTTCTTTCGAAGTTAGAAAGCAACTACGCTGTTACGCGGCGGTTCGTTTCGGCCCATTCAACATCTGTCATTCAAGTGTAACGAGCGAGTAACGGAGTTTATATTTCATACCTGCCACAGCAAATTTGTGTTCGTGGGGTCTCTATTCTAATTCGAACGTTTGACTTACGCTATACGCATTCGTTTCGGAATATCGTTTCCACGTCTTCCGTTAACTATACGAAGACAATTAATAACATTTGTGAAATACAACTTTGTTTGCGGAAAACATAATGACGTCGCCAGTTTTTCCACGACAAACGACTTTCAACAACTTATTATATGCATAATTGTTGCAACTGATTGCCGGGAATTATATAAAAAACAAATACTAAAAAAAGAGGTTGCATAGCGCGAGATTCGATCCGGCTACCTTCGGATTACGAACCCGAGCGCTTACCGCTACGCCACGACGCTGTAGAGAATTATTAATCGTAGAGAGTATTTCACCGCAAAGGTTTCTTTTAACTGTCGATTTTCTCGACAACGGCTGAGAAGTGCATCTTGATGCTTTGCCACATTACACCTCTGGCCATGAGTTTTTATTATGCGCAGTATGAATCGAATCTGAATTTCACAATTGGTGGCCTCCCCTTGTGAGTCCAACTCGCAACTGACTACTCGCAACTGAACACTCGCGCGGTCAAGCGCAGACTAGCAACGATAAACAACTCTCTGGTCAGAGATTCTGTCATGCCTCGCCGTCGCTGGTACTGAATACATACGCGTTTCGTAACCCTCCACTGGGGGGGGCAAAAATGTGGCAGCGTTGGTGAGTCATTTGGACTTGCCATGAGCAACAAATTTTTTTTTTTTTACTAATTAACTTTACAATCACAGAATATACAGATGTAGAACATGAAGTAAATGTGGTGCACATGCACCGAGTACAAAACATATTAGGCAATAACAAAATGTGAGTACAAAACATTAACAAATGACATAAGTGCTCACGCACTGAAAAACTCTTTAGCATTTTCACATCAAGTAAATATAATGGCAAAAAAAAAAAATCATGTTGACAAGTGACATAAGTGCACATGCACTGTAGTTCAAAACATATCAGCAAATCAATAAGTAGAAATCATGTCAGAAAAATGATAAAAGTGCACACGCACTGTAGTTCAGAATATATCAGCAAATCGAAAAAATATATAGGCTATGAATATAAATCATGTTAGCAAAAAAATGATTTTCACTATGTTACAAGAATTAGGATAGGAAAGGGAAGGATTGCATCATGGTTGTAGCACTTTAGGTTGCACGCAGCTGCACTGAAAGTCCGTATCTTTCCACAGAAGTACAACACCAAGTGAGACAATCTGAAGTTATTTACCCAGAAGTGTTTATCAGCGTAGCCAAGACACTGAAATGTCGTAGTAATATTCCATGTTATCATTTTAGCAGTACATCAGGTACACCAAACAGTGGGACCATAATAACGTCTCCATCGCTCACGGTGGTGGACAGCATGTCGTGTCAACACCACGCTCTTACAAGGCACACCAACGTAGAATTAGTGCAAAAACCAAGTATAGTGCTCCATGATCAAGAGGATATACAGGACAAATGGATATTGCCAGTAATTCAGGGTAATTAGGTCAGAAGGTGAAGGACGTTAAGTCACATACTAGTCTTCACTGAGAATTATATTAGTAGTTTGCGGCATTCATAGCCCAGTTATTGAACATTTCTGTACCATGTATGTAGTATTACAGAAAAATGTTCATTAATGTTTTACAGAGAACATTGGCACTCATTCTCTAATCACAAATCATCAGTAGTCATTCGTTTTACAAAGAACATTGAAATTCGTTGCCTAATTACAAATCATCAGAAGTCATTACTTTTACAGAGAACATTGAAATTCGTTGCCTAATTACAAATCATCAGAAGTCATTAGTTTTACAGAGAACATTGAAATTCGTTGCCTAATTACAAATCATCAGAAGTCATTACTTAAAACAGGAGGTAGTCAATAACATAGTATTACAGAATAATGTTGATAATTAATCATTGGTCATCCCAATACAGTAATCAATAGCATTCATTTCCCAGTTACAAAGCATTATTAATTAATCATTGGTCATCTCAATACAGTAATCAGTACCATTCATTTCCCAGTTACAAAGCATTATTAATTAATCATTGGTCATCCCAATACAGTAATTAGTAGCATTCATTTCCCAGTTACAAAGCATTATTAATTAATCATTGGTTATCTCAATAAAGTAATCAGTAGCATTCATTTCCCAGTTACAAAGCATTATTAATTAATCATTGGTCATCCCAATACAGTAATCAGTAGCATTCATTATTCAAGTGACATACTATTCAGAGCTAATCAGTATTACTCAGAACTCTCCTAAACTGGTATATGGGACTGGTAATACATTTTTTTGTTAGCAATGCATTGCTTTGGGTAATTATAGGGGAAAGCAAGAAGAGAAAAAGGAAAATTTTTGTTTCTTGGTTGTTCCTGTAAAAGAAAATGTGTAACGTCATTCGTCATGAGTCAGCTGTAGCAAGGTTATGAAACAAGTAGAGTATATGTAATCACATTCATAAATGACATAGATTTAATGAACAACTGCTTATAGCACATTAATTTCATAAATAATTTCTCCTGCAAAAATATATAAAAAAATGGATTATTAAGCTGAAAGAAGAAACGCATTTTATGCTGAAAAGTAGTGAACTTCGAATTAACAGGTAGTGAAATGTGTATAAAAATGTGTTCCATAGCTGTCCTTTCCAACACCTGCTGTCAAAGCGAACTGCAACAAATACTTAAATAACTACATAGCATGAATACACAACTTCCACAATATGCTCATCTGTAAAGAAAAAAAAAACTTCATTATCCATCACTTCATTATCTAAATTATCATAACTCCATTATTATCATCACCTGTAAAGAAAAACTTCATTATCCATAGTAGCATATTCTTCATCATTATTCATCAGCATTCATTATCATCTGCAAAAAAAATCACTTCATTACTCATTACATAACTATTCCTTATCTCTGGCATATTCCATCACTAAATCTAAGATGTGTAGTTCTGTCTGACAGCCTGCATCAATCGCCTTGTATTCTGAAAGAAAAAATTAGTTAAGACTGCTATTCTACGATGTGTATAGTATATTCTTGTTAATGCTTGTTAATCCTGAACCATTTACTCTTCCTCACGATGTTTGCATCTTCTTTCGATCATTCCGAAGGTGAAATTCCCATTTCTGTTTAATTTCTTTCTTTCACGCATCATTTCTTTCTGAAATTGATGAACAGAGATTAATGTCTTGCATTTAAATCATATACTTATTAAATAATGACTGGTTTATGGTAACATAATTAAGCATACAGCATAACATGACAGAAAAAGTAATATGTGAAAAACTTATATAGTGTTCAGAGGCAAAATGTACTCAGTGTATCACAATGTAACAGTAAAGTAGTCACGATGTTGAGATATCATAAGGCAAAATGTCAAAGTCAACTGGTGTTTGCTATATCTTAACTATTTCATAGTGCATACAAACAAAACATGAAACAATCGTATATACCTAAGAAAGACAAAAAATGTGACGCTCGTTGTGTTCAGCTTGTATGTTGTGTAGTTAATAGAGGCTAGAATTAAAGACTTTAATGGAGAGAAAATTTAATAAAATCAATATGTCACTAGATAGCATTGCATAATTATTCATAAGATACGTAAGTTTCTCTGGTAGAAATGTGCACAGTCTGATATGTAACGACAAGAAAAGCGACTTGCTAACCTTACCTTGCCGGGCACTTGCCAAGAAAAAATACGATAATCATCAATAAGTAGTCACATAAATATAATTGCATAAGTGGTCATAAAATGTGTAAATTCATCTCGAAAAATATGCACGGTCTGATGTGTAACGACAAGGAGAGCGACCTGCTAACCTTACCTTGCCAGGCACTTGCCAAGAAAAAAATACGATAACCATCAGTAATTAGTCATGTGAATATAATTGTATAAGTGATCATAAAACTAGCAAAATGGCATTATAGCATGTTAAATCATAAAGTGTCTTCATTCAATAAAAGGTTTGATGTTTGACCAGTGGTGGTTTCCTTTCGATTTTCTGGTTCTCAAAGTTTCGACGTGTACAACATTGGGGTGAGGAATGCTGTGAATCCGATATGGACCTGCGTATAGAAGTTCAAATTTACTGCACCTACCTTTTCCTTTGTTGGATAAATAGTGTGTACGTACTAATATTTTCTGGCCAATGTGAAAGTCACGGCGTGTACAAACCTGTTTTTGCTGTCTTCTCCGGCGCTCTGCGGCACGTTTGATGTTGTTCAGCGCAATGACGATTATTTCGTGGTGTCGTAATCGACGAGATGTAGGAAAGTTTACTAATTCTGTAATTTTGTTAGGTGGTTCTACATTTTTCAGTATAACAGACGGAGACAGCATAGTGGATTCATTTGGAATGGAATTAATTACATCTTGGAATGAGAATATGTGTGTGTCCCAATCAATATGTCTTTTGTGGCAGTATATTCTACACAGTTTACCACTTTCTTTCATTAATCGTTCACAAGGGTTCGAAGAAGCATGGTACTTGGATATATAGATAGGAGAAATGTTTCTAGCTCGTAACATGCGTGTCCATATAGCAGAATGAAATTGTGATCCATTATCGGAAATTACTTTCAACACATGCCCTACATGAAATAGAAAATGTTTTACAAATGCTTTCGGAACAGTTTTAGCAGTAGCTTTGCCTAACGGAGTGAAGGTAACAAATGTTGAAGTGAGTTCAACAGCGACAAAGATGTAGCAAAAACCTTTATTAGTTCTCGGAATCGGACCAAAAATGTCTACAGCGGCCATATGTCTTAATTTTTACAGGTACAATGGGATATAATGGAGGAATATGTGAAGTTGTGTCTGACTTAGCTTTCTGGCAGATTTTGTATGACGCTAAAACTCGTATACGTTTTTCCATGTTGGTAAAATAACAGTTCTGTCTCAGTATAAGAAAACATTTTCTAGCTCCGTAATGTGCGTAACTTAAATGAGTATACCAGATTAATTTGTTAACCAGTTCATCAGGAACGCATAATAACCAATTGTTGCTGTCAGGATGAGAGCGGCGAAACGATGTCGTTGCATACAGTGTAGTGGTTTCTAATCGTAACATTATTCCTATCTTGCCAAAGGTGTTTAATTTCTTTCCACACGTTGTCTTTACTTTGCTCTTTTGCTATGGCCTGTAATGACGATGACATAAAATTTTCAAATGCAACTTGCTGAATGTACATGACGCTGAAATTTGCTTTGCAGAAGTTGGTTGCGATGTCTTGCTGATTGTTGCTGAGAGAACGAGATAGTGCGTCTGCTATAATATCTTGTGTGCCGGGAATGTGAACAATTGTAAAATTAAATTCCTGTAAATATAGCTTCCATCTGCTTAATCTGTCGTGTGTGAATTTAGCTGAAAGTAAAAATTGTATAGCTCTATGGTCTGTGTAAACGGTGGTATGTCTGCCATAAAGAAAGTGCCGAAATCTCGTAAAAGCCCAAACAACACATAACGTTTTCAGTTCTGTAACAGAATAATTTCGTTCAGCAAGTGACAGAATGCGACTTGCAAATGCGATATTTATAATTACAGTTGAGCCATCTGCTTCAATTTCCTGAAAAATAAGTACGCCTAAAGCGGTGTTATAACTGTCGGTAGCAATGGAAAAATTTCTAGTAAGATCTGGGTGCGATAAAAGTGGTGCAGTCAACAAAACGTGTTTCAAATAACATTCTCGTGAACAAGATTCTGCGTGTCAAAAGTATTGCTTGCGTTACTGGAATATTCAACCTGTACTGTATCTGGTCAAATTCTATCTGGCGTGTTATTATTTTCTGGAGGATGTTGTGGCATTTCGACTATTTCAACTATATTATTATTTCTTCCTGACGTATTACGCCAAGGATGACGCCTACTGTCTGGTTCATTCATGATAATATGTTGTTGCTGATGTTGTTGCTGCTCATAAGATCGACTGTTATTAAATGTGCCCTGAAAATTGTGCTCATTATTTTTACGTCTGTCATGATAGTCATTTCTATACGGCGCATTTGCGATAGGAATTGAGATAATGTGTTTTCTGTACGTAGTTATTTCTTTGCTGCTGTGCGTTACTATTTTTTGGAGCTGAGACTATACGTGCACGCGGCGAAACATTAAAGCTTGGTTGACCCTGTGCATTACATTGTTGGTTAGGTATGTTAACCGGCTGACTTTCATGCTGTTGTGGTGAAAACCGTCTATTGTTACTAAAAATACGTTTGCTGTTACTGATAATTTTACACATACTGATGATTAAAATTTTCTCTGATATTAATGTTCTCGTGGTTGTCATTTGTTGAGCGTCTAATGATAAATGTCACTTTCGGTAGGAACTTGTCTTATCGGGTTTTCATTAGTCATTTCTTAATCCTAGGCAGAGCAATAGTTAAAGAGCTGTTTTGATAGATATAAAGGATAGTAGAAGAGAAGGCAGCAGTGCAGAAAACTAAAGATGAAACAGCACTACTACAGCTCGGGGCCCTATGCACGCTACGCCACATATTCATTAAAGCGTAATGAATCCCCTGAGGCCAATTATGCGCTGCAAATAAATTTTAGCTTTTGTGTTACAGGCAATGCCAGTGAAAATTCGAAAGCAAATTTCTGTATCCATGCTAATTGTAGTTTCTGCATTACACGAAATGTTGGTAAAAATTCAAGAGCAAATTGTCGTATCCAGTTCAAAGCTAGTTTCTGCGTTACAGACCAAGGTGGTGAAAGTACAAAAATAAATCGACGTATCCAGTTCAAAGCGTGTACCTGTGTTCTGTCATTATTAAATTCCGTAGATTTTTCTACACATACAAATTGCTTATAATCAACGTTCTCGTCATTGAATTTGAGAACACGTTCAGGTTTGTGTGAGAATCTGTTTGTCTGTGTCATCTCGGATTTCAAGTTGCGTAGCATTTCAGATTTTAAGTCGCGTAGTTTTTCGGATTTTAAGTCGCGTAGTCTCTGTAAATTGCTTAAGTTACACTGACTGTGTGAGTGTGACAAATGCCCGCAACGTGGCGGATTCTGTGACGTATTACTAACTGAAATATTTTTCATCTCTGTTACTTCTTGCTGTAAACTTGACAATTTTCTACGCAATGTGTTATTAGACGAATCGATCTCATTGATTGTCTTCTGTAAATTTGGGAATTCAGGTGTTTGGTTAAACAAAATCGGTGCAGTATCATCTGATTTGCTGTCATTATTACTTTCAATAATATCAATACGACTGGCCAATTCATCACATTTTTCAGTCAGTATTTTTACCTGATCATCGGTTTCAGTGTCAGACGCATTAATCTGTTTTTGCATTTTACGCGTGGTTTCGTTCAGTTTTTTAACGTCAGCTTTGATGTCATTGGAATCATGTGTTAGTTGTAATTGTTCGTGTCTGTCTGTCACTGTCTGAAAGTCTGTTGTGTATGTGTCTGTTTTCGATTTAAGATCGGAAATTTCGTCACGTAATTCTGTGTTCGACTGTTTGATGGTATTAATTTCATCGGACATTGAAGCAATATTGTTGTCTACGTATGTCTTTGCCTTCGCAAACATTTTACGTTTATCTTCTTGTCTCTGTGTAGTGATTGTTTCCATGACTTGACGTTTTACTTCATTTTGATCCTGTATAAATTTGCGGAAACGCGTATCACTGTTTTGTATGTGAAGATTGAAACGTTCGTCAATTTGAGTGTTCTGTTGGTCGAATTTCGCGTCTATCTTTCCATCCATTGTGCGCGAAAGTTCTGCTGTCATTAGTTTAAACTCGTCGCGTAATTGTGTAGCTCTTTCAGAATATTGTTTACCGACTGTACTAATTTCCTCTCTAAGTGTTTCTGTTGTAGCTGTTTGCATATCCCTTAATTCTTGAGCAACAGATCTAATTTCTTCGCTACTTTTCCTAGCACAAGCCTCAATTTCCTCACGTAACTGTTCCTTAGTATCATGACATTGTGCGGCAACGGCTCTAATCTGTTCACTAAGCTGTCTGGAATTGTTGTCAAATTTTTCATTAAGCTGTTGTTTCAGATTTTCGTTATTTTCATTACGCTGTTGTTTGAGGTTTTCACTAAGTTGTTTGTGACTTTTGTCTTGTCTTTCATTCTGTTGTTTGGAATTTTCATTAAGTTGTTGTTTGAAATCTTCACTAAGTTGTTTATTCGTTTGTAACAACAATGCTATAATTTGATCCAAAGTAACATTACCTACTCTATTATCTGTGCTGTTTGATTGTGTACCTGCAATTGTCGCGTTTTGTGTGACCATTTGGTCATTCTGTAATTTACAAAAAGGTTTGCCAGTCGAATGTACACTGTCGGTCACTATTTCGGAATTAAATGAATCCGTCGTACTTTCAGTACACTGTCCATTTTCATTAGAAAAATTTGTCTGTACATTACCTATATTTTGCAAACCGGGTGTTTCAAACTGGGCTGCGATCATTGCAAAAGAACGCCCCGCGTCATCAATTGTCGTCAAATTAACAGACGACGCAACTAAATTCGTCTGTTCATCACTAAAATCAAAAATCATCATTAGTGGTTGGAACGCACTGACTGTCAGTAAACGCAGGATTGTCATTATTACACTGCGTGTCACAAGTACTATCGGTGAAGTTATTTAAATCGGTAATTTCATTCATTACTCCTCGCGATGTACTATTAATAGTCTTTCGCGGCATTTTTACAATAGTCACAATTATTCACAAATGAAATAAGCACAATGCAAAAAGCAACAAACAGAAATACAACAGAGAGCAACGAATTGCCGATGATCTGAGGAAAGAAAGTCACAAATTAGTAAAAGCGTTGCGCCAAATGCTAATTATATTAAGTAAATAAGAGCAGATATCTGGCTACTTTTCAGAAGATTCTCAAAGAAATACGATTCTGGACCGGATGTCGCCAAGTGTAACCTCCCCGTAAAATATGAAAATGAATGGACTAGAATAGAATTGCAAATAGTACCAAATGTTAGCTTCCCACAGTAATAAAAGTCAATGATAATAAAAATGTGCAAAAATGTTAAGTCCCCACAAAATTAACGTTAAGATCAACCTGATAAATTTTGTAAGGGCAGCTGCGCTGACCTTAGGCCCTGTGCAATAATTAATCTGATAAATTGATTCTGGGAGGAAAAGCATAGGAAATATTGTTTCAATTGGAATGATTCTTTTCTTAAAAACGATTGCTTTGAAAACAAATTATTGGGGCATTTCTTGAACCAATTAATTACAATTAACATACATTACATTATCAGATGTGCGCAATGATCCTTCATTACCTTATTTAACAATATACCCCGTCCCGAACCGTGACCAGATACCCATGTCGACGCCCGCCGACTCCTCACACACCATTTCCAACTGAGTCCAACTCGCAACTGACTACTCGCAACTGAACACTCGCGCGGTCAAGCGCAGACTAGCAACGATAAACAAGTCTCTGGTCAGAGATTCTGTCATGCCCCGCCATCGCTGGTACTGAATACATACGCGTTTCAACGTCTTCCTTCAGGTTTCCACTTCGCATCACATCGGAAACAGTGTACCTAGGGATGTTTAAGAGTGTGAAAATCTCGCATACTGACGTGTGACACAAGTGACACCCAATCACCTGACCACGTTCGAAGTCTGTGTGTTCCGCGGAGCGCCCCATTGTGCTCTCTGACGATCTCTAATGACTACTGAGGTCGCTGATATGGAGTTTCTGGCAGTAGGTGGCAGCACAATGTAGGTGGCAGCACGATGCACCTAATATGAGAAACGTATGCTTATGGCGGTGTCCGAATACTTTTGATGACTTAGTGTATATGTAGATGTTTTATTTATAATTTACGTCACTTTGTGTCAGTGTAATTAAGCTATGGACGTAACTGAAAATAGACCTATAAAAATTAAACTGTTAAAAACTTTACTTGTAATACTGATTCATCTATAGGGAATGTAGGCCTGTAAACATGTAAAACATGGAGGGAAGTCTCTCCGGAACGAATCTGGCTTTGCGGAAGTGGAAAAGATGGATTTGGCGGTCGACTGCAAGACTTCTTTGTGCCTAGAGTTAGTCGGTGGCTAGCGGGCAAAGTGTTCGCATCTTGTAAACTGAACGAGGCAAGAGGAACAGCAAGATTAAATAACATAACCTCCGATGCGGAAGTAATTTGGCTTATTATTCATTGCGTACATTGTCTGGCTCTGTACTAAAAAAACTCGACGCCAGAAAGAGAACTTTCAGAGCCTGTTACACAGCAACATCAGTGGATACTTTTTCGACCGTGTTTTGAACAGCCACAGCAGATCGACACTGCCACCAATTTCATCAAATTATCAGCTGAGTACTGTATAATTCCTTGTGTCAGTTACGCGTGTCTTTTGCAATTATAAGTCAGTGTTCGTGTTAGTGTTAAACTCTGTGTTGAGGACCAATATTTATATCCTTACTCATTTCCCCATGCTGGGTCCTATCCCATCCATATTATTCAGTGAGCCATGGTTTTCAAGTACTCCATATGTTTCACAAAATGATAGTTGAAATTGCTCTAAAGTTCAGTTGCCGAGAAAAGACTGAAAGTATTTAGTTTAAGGATTGTTCTTATTCAAATCTCAGTATGGTATTACTGTTACCAGAAAAAACCATGTTGATTCATTATATTTACCGCCTAGTATATTTACAAGGCCACGTAAGGATTAATTATTGTGCAGGTCTGGAAGTAACAGTCTTTATAATTTTCATGTATGTATAGTTAACAGCATTTCCCATATTATGTTGTGACTAAAATGTTAAGCCTTGATCTGAGTCTACTGCCAGATTAGTTTCCGGTCCTCATGCTAACTGTTGAACCAGATTTAAATTTCATATTACAGCTACAGCATTAATTAAGTGCACTTGCCATTTCTCTAACATTTTTTTGTGCTATAATAAGCAACAGGCTAATACAATCAAACTATACTAGATCCAGGTAACACATTTTTCATTTGAGCTAAATAGTACAAGGAAACGAATGCTCCTTCAGAGTAGAAATAATAATCAGTAAAATAACATAATTACCTGTAAACAATTTCAGTAACAATATTTATCAGTTATTCAACTGATAAAAGAGCCTCATGTCCAAGTTAGTAGTGCTACACTAAAAATCTTTGGCTTATAATTATCTTAACTCACTTCTTTATTACACAGATAGTAAGTATTATTTTGCAAAGAACGATTAATATTCCTGCTGTATTGTTCACGCCAAAGTACTGTCTTCTGTGTTACTGGCAAAACAGAATTTCAGTGTCAAGTAACGTCAACACCAATTTTTTTTATGGGCACAATTTTGCCTAACTAGGTTGACGAACGTTCCCTTTCACGTAATTGCAGTTTCCTTTATTACTGATTGAATTTTGGTTACAATGCCGTTTGCTTTCATATTTGTTTCTTTTCAATAGTAAGCAATCTTTCGAGAAATGGAAACAAAAAAAAAATGTAAATTTGTGGTAAGGTCTTATGGGACCAAACTGCTGAGGTCATCGGTCCCTAATCTTACATACTACTTAAACTAACTTAAAATAACTTACGCTAAGCACAACACACACAAACCCGTGCTCGAGGAAGGACTCGAACCTCCGAGCCGCGCGAACCGTGACAAGACGCCCAAGACCGCGCGGCTATCCCGCGTGGCGAAACTGAAACCTTTCCATTACGCGTGATCACAGTCAAATTAAAATCCCTTCTCAGGATTAACATTATTGCTCTAATGCTAGTTTAATAGTGTTCGGCAGTTTTATACTTGGCTTTCGTGTGACAGGACTATTAGCACTGTTAGGGGAGAGCTATATGGACCATCGATGAACGGAAACGGACAACCTGGTCGGTTGAATGACATTTCTTCTTATATCAGATCGATGATTCATGACCGTATACGCCGTTACCCACGCGAACGACTGCTCGAAACACGAATCAGGCTAAAGACGCGAGCCGATGGTATCATTATTCTACTACACAGGACATCAATCTCGTATTCCACGGCACTTGCGGTAGTAATCGAAGGCAACATCACGGATTTGGACCATGTAGTCATTTTTGCTAACCACCTGAATTCCTTCGTGTTTGATGTCTCCATCGATAGCACCTTCTAGCAAGATAACTACCCGTGTCACAAGGTCGGTTTCGTGGATCATGACAATGAAGTAATATTGATGTCTTGGCCAACAAATTCGCCTTATATGAGCCCGACGGATCACATCTGGGATATTATTCGGTGCCAGCTTTACGCCCGTAAACCAGTGGTTTAATTCTCTGGAACTGCATTATCTGTGTGGAGAAAACTGATGCCACATACATCCGGAGACCAACCAAGAACTTTTTCCAATCCATACCTCGCGAATTCGCTGCCGTGCTGCATTTCAAACATGGACCAACACACTATTAAGTAAGCGGTTCTTGCTTTTTGGCTCGTTAATGTTTACCACCACGAACTACCACAGGTATTTTAACGAAATTGCTGTGTAAATTTCGTTAAAGAATAAAATTTGCTTTTAAGTTAATTTTCTTTACCTTACTTTCTTTGCGTGCGAACTTTGTTGTAGAACCTCTCTCTTATTTACGTGTGGTAATAAAAATTGTCACTTTCAAAAGAATTACGTACATTTAAAAATTACGTGAACTGATATTAACTGATTAAGAATATTTGGTTGAAAATTAAATCCTTTACATCATTCGGCCTTAGCACACATTTTCTAAATGCAGTGGATTTTTTGTTAAATATTTTTACTGAATTCTTTCCCGGCGTTAGCTTTTGAACACAAGATTATCACTATTAGCAGAAAATGGTTAATTATTACCAAGCCGACATTTAATTATCACTGATCAAACCTACTTCGCTATACTTTAAAGTTATTTGAAAGAACCAAATTGTTAAATTTCAATGTTAACTATCCGTCTAAGAATGCACAAATGTGTAACTATTTTTTTAAAATCTCAGTCAGTCTCTGGATCGCTGCAAAAGAAGAACATTCTCTTAGTTCACTGTTAATGTTTATCTATCTGTTCCCGATTTACGGGTTTGGTTGATTTTTCCTTTAGTGGAACAATTTTTTTAATGTGCCGCCGCTGCATATCGATCGGTCGCGGCACAGCCCAGCAACACTGCTAAAAAAATGCTGAAAACTCTTTAAAGAAATATTATAGATGACATGGGCAAGCTAATTTACATTAATAATACACACTTTTTATAAATTCTGATATATTTAGATCAAGCAATAATTCAACTCACATTAGTTCGTAATTTCTCCTACAATGGCGGCTAAATCTAGATACAGAAAAATGACGTCTACCCATTCACCAAATACATCGACACAGCCTCCTACCGCTTTCAGCTCTAAACGAGGAAGACCAAAGAATACATAGTGCATTGTGCTTTTATAGTATTGCTGACTATTAACATTTCTTTGTAATTTCACGACATTATTTCCCTCTGGCTGAATTTGACATCTCTGTTATCTCAGATATTGACACATTTCGCAATTACATATTTAATATAGAAATATTACCATCCTAAATACAGAGAGAATATTACTACAAAAAATATTAAAATAATAACAAATGTCTTTTACACAAAATTCAATAATATTTTTTGTTAAATAATTACATTATATACAAATTGCTCAGAGTGGCGTATATGGTACAAATAAACTTCAGTTTGTTAATGTGTGAGTTTGCCAGGGAACGTTACAGTATGCTGAGATAAATTGTACCAAAATAATCTCTAAACGATGAGCTGTGTGATTCTAAGGTAGTTTTCGTCATTGCTTAGGAACGAAACGTAGAGAATCTTACGCAGGAGATGGTAGTGCTGAGCGCTACACTGATGCTATCGTGCGTTTGTACACTGCTGCTGCGTGCGCGCATTCTCGAAGCTTAACGTTCTGCGTTCCAGCTATTTCAGAGTGTACCTTGTAGAACAAGGTTTCTGTTTGTCCCCGACGCCATTCCACTGGTGTGAGACTACTGTCGGCTGTTTGCTTCATCGCAGGTCGTATGTACACAACAGGCACATCGCTCTGGGTATCAACAGGTGCTTGCAGTGTGTTTATCCTCATGTTAATCCTGAGAACTATCTGGGTGTAGTCAACATGTCTTTAGGCAGACGACGGCGCGTAGCACAAAGCGCAAAAAGGAAATACAGATGATGCAGTATGTGACTGCTCCAAATTTTTGTGGACATGTGTGTCGAGTGAGCCAGGTAGCCGGCAGGTAAACGTTGTAACCACCCCTCAAAAATTTAAAGGATATTATTTTAATAGAAATGGGAGCCAAACGTAACCTCCCTGCAATGAAATGTACTGACAAGGCAATAAAAATGTGAAATTCGCAATCTGACTCTGGTGTAAGCTCCCACAAAAAAATAATAAAGACAATTTAATACTAATGAAACTTCAGTGATAATGAAAATTCAATTGAACCGAAATATCGGTCTTTGGCCCTGCGCAAAAAATCAGAATTAATTTCTTACCTCATTGAAACTGCGTGTCAAATTTCTGCTCTTATTGTTGGCCACGGCTTGGAGGAAATGCGTTGCAAATAATATTTTTTTTTTTTTTAAATTTAACTGAAACTTTTCTTTAAAGGAAATGGAAGGAGATCGTTGGTTCAATTAAAAGGTTCTTTTGTAAACATTGCTTTGAAATCAAAATTACTATTGGGGCGATTATTGCACAAATCAGTTACAGTTAATTTACATTATTAGCTGAGCATTGCTGATTCATTACCTTGTTTAAAAAAATAATATACCTCGTCCTGAATCTTGACCAGAATGCCAAGTCGACGCCCGCCTACTCGTCACACACAACTGCACTGGGCTGCTACTACCGACATACTGCACTGCTCACAGACTGCCCACTGACAGACTGCTCGCACGGCGACTGAACTGCACGACTACTACCGACAGAGAACTGGACGCAACTGAACTGAGCTACTGCTACCGACAGAGTGCTGCTCGCAACTCTCGCGCGGTCAAGCGCAGACTAACCACGATAAAAGGCTCTCTGGTCAAAGATTTTATCATGCCTCACCATCGCTGCTACGTTACATACGTGTTTCATAACCCTTCACTGGGGGGGGCAAAAATTTGGCAGCGATGGTGAGTCATTTGGACTTGCCATCGCAAGAGATTTTTACAGTTTACAGAATATTCAAATGTAGTACATAAATTAAATGTGGTGCACACGCACCAAGTACAAAATATATCGGACAAAGACAAAATGTGAGTACAAAACATAGTAGCAAATCAGAAAAATGTATATACAAATTATTTGACAGATAACAGAGTGCATACGCACTGAAAAAATTCTTTAGCATTTTCAGAACAAATAAACAGAATGGCAAAAATCATGTTGACAAGTGACATGAGTGCACATGCACTGCAGTTCAGAACATATCAGCAAATGACGAAATGTGTATACAATGAGTAACAAATGACTGAAGTATTGAACATACAGAATGAGTACAAATCATATTGAAAAATGAGAAAAGTGCACAGGCACTGAAGTTCAGTAGAAAACATATTAACACATAACATAAGTGCACATGCGCTGTAGTTCAAAACATATCATCAAAATAAAAATGTATATACAATATAAAAGACAAGAGTGCACATATACTGTACTTCAGAACAAATCGAAAAAATGTCTTTAGCATTTTCACAACAAACAAACATAATGGCAAAAAATCATGTCGACAAGTGCCATAAGTGTACTCACACTGGAGTTCAGCAAATCGAAAAAAATGTATAGCCCATGAACATAAATGATGTTAGCAAAAAATGATTTTCACTATGTGACAAGAATTAGGATAGGAAAGAGAAGGATTGCATCATGGTTGTAGCACTTTAGATTGCACACAGCTGTTCTGAAAGTCCATATCTTTCCATAGAGGTACAACACCAAGTGACACAATTTGAAGTTCTTTTCCCATCAGAATTTATCAGCGTAGCCAAGACACTGAATTGTCGTAGTAATGTTCCATGTTTTCATTTTGGCAGTACACTATGTACACCTAACAGTGCGACCATAATAACGTCTTCATCGCTCACGGTGGTGGACAGCATGTCGTGTCAACACCACACTCTTACAAGGCACATCAACGTAGAATTAGTGCAAAAACCAAACATAGTGCTCCATGATCATGAGGATGGACAGGACAAATCGACATTGCAGTAATTCAGGGAAGTTAGCTCATAAGGTGAAGGACATTAAGTCACATAATATTGAGAATTACAGTAGTAGTTTGCGGCATTCATAGCCCAGTTATTGAACATTTCTGTACCAAGTATTTAGTATTACAGAATAATGTTCATAAAATTAAATTATTGGCATCATGGGTAATCGTATTACAATAAACAGTGGCAGTCTTTGGCCAGTTACCAAGCATATTTAGTATGACAGAATAATGTTCATCAGAACTCTTCATTGAAAAGGAGAGTCAATTATTGGCCTAGCATAATACGTTGAGTTATACAAATTATTGGCACTCATTGGCCAGTGACCAAAACATGAAATGTCATAATTGAAAACAGGAGCTAATTGATGACATAATTAATATATAATTCATTAAGTGACACTAATTATTGGCACTCAGTGGCCATCACGTATCGAATAGTATATAACATTGTTCCTCATTCAGTATTATTCAGATCATTAAGAAGTCATTATTAAAAATCAGCTAATTACAATCATAGCATTAATAATCACGAGCATTATAAGTAGTCTCATTACAATAAAACATTGTTCCTCATTCAGTATTATTCAGATCATTAAGAAGTCATTATTAAAAATCAGCTAATTACAATCATATCATTAATAATCACGGGCATTATAAGTAGTCTCATTACAATAAACAGTGGCAGTTATTAGCCAGTTACAAAGCATTATTTTATATATATATATATATATATTTTGTCTCATTAAGAAGTCATTACTCAAGTGACATACTATTCAGAGCTAATCAGTATTATTCAGAATTATCATAAACTAGTGACATTATGTGGGACTGGTAATACATTTTTTTTTTTTGTTAGCAATGCATTGCGTTGGGATCGATAATTAATTGCTGAGGCATAACACTATTTGCTTTTGACCTACTGCTGCAAATGAGGATAGGTAACGTCATTCGTCATGAGTCAGCTGTAGCAAGGTTATGCAACAATGCAGTATATGTGATCACATTTATAAACGATAGACACAAATGGGTAAAAAAATAAAAATGCAAGTACTAAAACAGGTATAATAAGTAACAGGTTTAGTAAGTATCAGGAAAAGCTTCTCCTGGAAAAAATACAAAATGGATTATTGACCTGAAAGAAGAAACACATACTATGCTGAAAAGTAGTGAACTTCGAATTAACAGGTAGTGAAATGTGTATATAAATGTGTTCCGTAGCTGTCCTTTCCAAAACTTTCCGTCATCCTACTATGCAATATAACACCCGCTGTCAAAGCAAACTGCAACAAATACTTAAATAACTACATAGCATAAATACATAACTTCAACATTATCCTCATCTGTAAAGAAAAAACTTCATTATCAATCACTTCATTATCCATAATATCATAACTTCATTATTATCATCACCTATAAAGAAAAACTTAATTATTCATAACAGCATATCCTTCATCATTATTCATCAGCATTCAGTATCATCTGCAAAAAAAATCACTTCATTACTCATTACACAACTATTCCTTATCTCTAGCATATTTCATCACTAAAACTAAGATGTGTAGTTCTGTCTGACAGCCTGCATCAATCGCCTTGTATTCTGAAAGAAAAAATTAGTTAAGACTGCTATTCTACGATGTGTATAGTATATTCTTGTTAATGCTTGTTAATCCTGATCCATTTACTCTTCCTCATAAAACTATTGCATCTTCTTTCGTTTATTCCGTAGGTGAAATTCCCATTTCTGTTGAATTTATTTCTTACACGCATCATTTCTTTCCGAAATTGATGAACAAAGATTAATGTCTTGCATTTAAATCATATACCCACTAAATAATGACTGGTTTATGGTGACATAATTAACCATACAGCATAACATGACAGAAAACGTAATATGTCAAAGACATTGACAGTGTTCAGAGGCAAAATGTACAGAGAACATCACAATGCAGCAGCAAAAAAGAAAAATGTAAAACAGTCACGATGTTGAGATATCATAGGGCAATAAAAATGTCAAAGTCAACTGTTGTGTGTTATATCTTAACTATTTCACAGTGCATACAAACAAAACTGGAATACAATCATATACACAAAAAAATGGAAAATGTGCACGGTCTGATGTGTAACGACAAGAAAAGCGACCTGCTAACCTTACCTTGTCGGGCACTTGCCAAGAAAAAATACGATAATCATCAGTAATTAGTCATGTGAATATAATTGCATAAGTGGTCATAAAAAAATTAGTAAATGGCATCATAGTGTGTCGAATCATAAAGTGTCTTAATTCAATAAAGGGTTTAATATTTGACCAATGGTGGTTGCCTTTCGATTTTATGGTTCTCAAAGTTTCGACGTGTACAACATTGGGGTGAGGGATGCTGCGAATCCGATATGGACTTGCGTATAGAAGTCCAAATTTACTGCACTTACCTTTTAATTTGCTGGATAAATAGTGTGTACGCACTAATATCTTCTGTCCAACGTGAAAGTTGCAGCGTGTACAAACCTGTTTTTGCTGTCTTCTCCGGCGCTCTGCGGCACGTTTGATGTTGTACAGCGCAATGTCAATTATTTCGTGGTGTCTTAGTCGACGACATTTAGGGAAGTTTGCTAATTCTTTAATTTTGTTTGGTGGTTCAACGTTTTTCAGTATAACAGACGGAGTTAGCGTAGTGGATTCATTTGGAATGGAATTAATTACATCTTGGAATGAGAGTATGTGTGTATTCTAATCGTAACATTATTCCTATCTTGCCAAAGGTGTTTAATTTCTTTCCACACGTTGTCTTTATTTTGTTCTGGTGCTATGTCATGTAATGACGATGAAATAAAGTTTTCAAATGCAACTTGCTGAATGTACATGACACTGAAATTTGCTTTGCAGAAGTTGGTTGCTACGTCTTGCTGATTGTTGCTCAGAGAACGCGATAGTGCATCTGCTATAACATTTTGTGTGCCGGGAATATGAACTATTGTAAAATTAAATTCTTGTAAATAAAGTTTCCATCTGCTTAATCTGTCGTGAGTGAATTTAGCCGAAAGTAACAATTGTATTGCTCTGTGGTCTGTGTAGACGGTGGTATGTCTGCCATAAAGAAAGTGCCGAAATCTCGTAAAAGTCCATACAACACATAATGTTTCAAGTTCTGTAACGGAATAATTTCGTTCAGCAGGTGACAGAATGCGGCTTGCAAATGCGATGTTTTTAATTACTATTGAACCATTCTCAATTTCCTGGAAAATGTGTACGCATAAAGCGGTGTTAGAACTGTCGGTGGCAATGGAAAAATTTCTAGTAAGATCTGGGTGCGATAAAAGTGGTGCATTCAGCAAAGCATGTTTCAAATAACATTCTCGTGAACAAGATTCTGCGTGTCAAAAGTATTGCTTGCGTTACTGGAATATGCAACCTGTACTGTACGTGGTCAAATTGTATCGTACGTGCTGTTATTTAATTCACGGGAGGATGCTGTGGCATATCCACTATTTGAACTGTTCTGTTAACTCTTCCCGACGTATTACGCTATGGATGACACCTATTGCCTGGTTCATTCATGATTATTTGTTGTTGCTAATGTTCTTGCTGCTGAAAAGATCGACTGTTATTAAATGTACGCTGAAAATTGTGCTCAATATTTTTACGTTTGTCGTAATAGTCATTCCTATACGGTGTATTGCGATAGGAATTGAAATACTGAGTTTTCTGTACGTAGTTATTTCCTTGCTGCTGTGCGTTACTATTTGTTGGATCTGGGACTATACATGCACGCGGCGAAACATTAAAGTTTGGTTGACCTTGTAGACTGCATTGTTGGTTAGGTATGCTAAGCGGTTGACTTTCATGCTGTTGTGGTGAAAAACATCTATTGTTACAAAAATGTGGTTCCTGTTACTAATAATTCTACACATACTGATGATTACGATTTTATCTGTAATTAAAATTACGGCGGTAGTTGTCATTACGGGAGTGCCTACTGAAAATTGTAACATTCGGTAAAAGATTTCTCATATCGTGTTTTCATTACATACTCTTAATTCTAGATAGAGCAATAGTTAAAGAGCAGTTTTGATAGATATAAAGGATAGTAGAAGAGAAGGCAGCAGTGCAGAAAATTAAAGATGAAACAGCACTACTACAGCTCGGGGCCCTATGCACGCTACGGCACATATTCATTAAAGCGTAATGAATCCCCTGAGGTCATTTACGCACTGCAAATAAATTTTAGCTTTTGCGTTGCAGGCAATGGCGGTAAAATTCCAAAGGCAAATTGTTGTATCCGTGCTAATTGAAATTTCTGCAGTATAGGCAATGCTGATGAAAATACAATAGCAAATTGTCGCATCAGGTTCAAAGCTCGTTTCCGCATTACAGGCAATAGCGGTGAAAGTACAAAAATAAATTGTCGTATACAGCTCAAAGC
Source organism: Schistocerca serialis cubense (assembly GCF_023864345.2). NCBI lineage: Eukaryota > Metazoa > Arthropoda > Insecta > Orthoptera > Acrididae > Schistocerca > Schistocerca serialis. The sequence continues at coordinate 1,698,462 of NC_064646.1, forward strand.
GTGTACCTGTGTTCTGTCATTATTAAATTCTTTAGATTTTATTACGGATAAAAACTGCTCGTAATCAACGTTCTCGTCACTGAATTTGAGAATACGTTCAGGTTTGTGTGAAAGTCTGTTTGTCTGTGTCATTTCGGATTTCAAGTTGCATAGCTTTTCAGATTTTAAGTCGCGTAGCTTTTCGGATTTTAATTCGCATAGTCTCTGTAAATTGTTCACATTATACACGCTGCGTGACTCTGACAAATGCTCGCAAAGTGGCGTCTGCTGTGATGTGTTGTTAACTGAAATACATTTCATTTCTGTTACCTCTTGCTGTAAGCTTGACAATTTTCTACGCAAGGTGTTGTTAGATGAATCGATCTCATCAATTGTCTGCTGTAAATTTTGAAATTCAGGTGTTTGGTTAAATGAAACCGGTACAGTATCGTCTGATTTATTATCATTATTACTATCAATAGCATCAATACGACTGGCTAATTCATCATATTTTTCAGTCAGTATTTTTGCCTGATCATCGGTTTTAGAATCGGACGCATTAATCTGTTTTTGCAACTTACGTGTAGTTTCGCTCAGTTTTTTAACATCAGCTTTGATGACATCGCAATCCTGTGTTAGTTCTAATTGTTCGAATCTGTCTGTCACTGTTTGAATATTTACTGTGTGTGTATCTGTTTTTGATTTAAGATCAGAAATTTCATCACGTAATTCCGCGTTCAACTGTTCTATGGTATTAATTTTGTCGGACACTGTAGTAATATTATTGTCTACATACGTCTTCGCTTTCGCGAACATTTTACGTTTGTCTTCTTGTCTTTGTGCAGTGATTGTTTCCATGACTTGTCGTTTTACTTTGTTTTGATCCTGTATAAATTTGCGGAAACGCGTATCACTGTTTTGTATGTGAAGATTAAAGCGTTCGTCAATTTGAGAGTTCTGTTGGTCGAATTTCGCGTCTGTCTTTCCATCCATTGTGCGCGCAATTTCTGCTGTCATTAGTTTAAACTCGTCGCGTAATTGTGTAGCTCTTTCAGAATATTGTTTACCGACTGTACTAATTTCCTCTCTAAGTGTTTCTGTTGTAGCTGTTTGCATATCCCTTAATTCTTGAGCAACAGATCTAATTTCTTCGCTACTTTTCCTAGCACAAGCCTCAATTTCCTCACGTAACTGTTCCTTAGTATCATGACATTGTGCGGCAACGGCTCTAATCTGTTCACTAAGCTGTCTGGAATTGTTGTCAAATTTTTCATTAAGCTGTTGTTTCAGATTTTCGTTATTTTCATTACGCTGTTGTTTGAGGTTTTCACTAAGTTGTTTGTGACTTTTGTCTTGTCTTTCATTCTGTTGTTTGGAATTTTCATTAAGTTGTTGTTTGAAATCTTCACTAAGTTGTTTATTCGTTTGTAACAACAATGCTATAATTTGATCCAAAGTAACATTACCTACTCTATTATCTGTGCTGTTTGATTGTGTACCTGCAATTGTCGCGTTTTGTGTGACCATTTGGTCATTCTGTAATTTACAAAAAGGTTTGCCAGTCGAATGTACACTGTCGGTCACTATTTCGGAATTAAATGAATCCGTCGTACTTTCAGTACACTGTCCATTTTCATTAGAAAAATTTGTCTGTACATTACCTATATTTTGCAAACCGGGTGTTTCAAACTGGGCTGCGATCATTGCAAAAGAACGCCCCGCGTCATCAATTGTCGTCAAATTAACAGACGACGCAACTAAATTCGTCTGTTCATCACTAAAATCAAAAATCATCATTAGTGGTTGGAACGCACTGACTGTCAGTAAATCGGTAATTTCATTCATTACTCCTCGCGATGTACTATTAATAGTCTTTCGCGGCATTTTTACAATAGTCACAATTATTCACAAATGAAATAAGCACAATGCAAAAAGCAACAAACACAAATACAACAGAGAGCAACGAATTGCCGATGATCTGAGGAAAGAAAGTCACAAATTAGTAAAAGCGTTGCGCCAAATGCTAATTATATTAAGTAAATAAGAGCAGATATCTGACTGTTTTTCAGAAGACTCTCAACGAAATACGATCCTGGGAGGGTCGCCAAGTGTAACCTCCCCACAAAAATTTAAAGGATATTATTTTAATAGAAATGGGAGCCAAACGTAACCTCCCTGCAATGAAATGTACTGACAAGGCAATAAAAATGTGAAATTCGCAATCTGACTCTGGTGTAAGCTCCCACAAACAAAATAATAAAAGACAATTTAATGCTAATGAAACTTCAGTGATAATGAAAATTCAATTGAACCGAAATATCGGTCTTTGGCCCTGCGCAAAAAATCAGAATTAATTTCTTACCTCATTGAAACTGCGTGTCAAATTTCTGCTCTTATTGTTGGCCACGGCTTGGAGGAAATGCATTGCAAATAATATTTTTTTTTTTTTAAATTTAACTGAAACTTTTCTTTCAAGGAAATGGAAGGAGATTGTTGGTTCAATTAAAAGGTTCTTTTGTAAACATTGCTTTGAAATCAAAATTACTATTGGGGCGATTATTGCACAAATTAGTTACAGTTAATTTACATTATTAGCTGAGCATTGCTGATTCATTACCTTGTTTAAAAAAATAATATACCTCGTCCTGAATCTTGACCAGAATGCCATGTCGACGCCCGTCTACTCGTCACACACAACTGCACTGGGCTGCTACTACCGACATACTGCACTGCTCACAGACTGCCCACTGACAGACTGCTCGCACGGCGACTGAACTGCACGACTACTACCGACAGAGAACTGGACGCAACTGAACTGAGCTACTGCTACCGACAGAGTGCTGCTCGCAACTCTCGCGCGGTCAAGCGCAGACTAACCACGATAAAAGGCTCTCTGGTCAAAGATTTTATCATGCCTCACCATCGCTGCTACGTTACATACGTGTTTCAACGTATAGCTGTATCATTGTTACAGTATGACAGGTTACCATATTACGAACATTTGCTAGTGTTTCATTGCAAAAAGTAACGGAACCGCGTAGTACAGCTTGAGACGATACTCGGTTCTGCATTATGAAACGATGAATTACTTTAAGAAAAATCTCAGAATTTTCTGAGATGATGCATTAATCTGTAATGAAGTGCTGTCTGAAAAAGGCAGCTCGAATGTGCAATCAAACCTTGACAAGATTTCAAAGTGTTACTTGAAAAATTGAGGAAAGTGTAGTATGCAGTATTTTATGACTACACCACTAACGAGTCATAACTGCAGTCAGGAAGCTCATAGAAATACCTGCATGTAAACAGTTTTGTAGAAATATGAAATGGAATGATCAGATAGGCTCAAATCCATCTCCTACACTTGTTAGTGTTCATTTTCTCTTATCAGTTCACAGGTATACATAATAAATGTTCAATGTTTATCAAAAATGGAGTCATTGATATGTTATGCAGTTTGTGTAAATATTTTGGAAAATGACAACAATGCTGTAGTCGGTGAGCTGTGCGGATTGATTGTTGAGCGGCGCTCGGCGCGGCGCGTCGGCTCCTTGTAGGTCACCGCCCCCGGTGTTGACAGCTACGGCGCGGAGGGGCGTGGCTGTCTGGTCTGCTACGGGCTGCTGCGGCCGCTGCATGGCTGATGTAGCCGGATGCGCGTTGGATATCAGCTCGCCCGTGTGACGTCTTCTTGCAGTGCTCCAGCAAACATGCAACAAGTTCACAAACAGTGTACTATCCTTATGGGCATTTTTCCTGCTGTGGGAAAGAACGCACACAGTTATTGGCAGTTATTATTCAGTAGGCCTTCACTAGTCTGGTTTGCACAATGTTTCGTTGTCACAGTAACACGTTTTATGGGCACACAATATTTTTCCACCATGTCATGACTTGTCATTAGTCACACGCAAGTTTCACCTTAGGACATAATGTATCTCTGCAGTCAATGCGCTGCTTTTCTAGCGTCCCTTGACACACAAAGAATTAAAGTTTGACACTAACTTGGTCCACCGTCCGTTATCGGCTCACTGTTCGTGTCGTGCTAGTTCCTTGTCCACTTGCACACACGGCGATAATACAGTTTTTTATTACTTATACACAACAACTTCGTGACGTATTGCTGCAGGTTTAACAGTCACTGTCTGTCTCTGCCACACAATACTGCACTTTTGTTTAAGTTCCTTTATTTTTATTTACAATGTCCGCTGTGCAATTTTTGTAACAGCACATTCGTAACTCTTTACCAAGGTGTGTGATATTTGCGTACATGGTAACAAATATTAAAATTTCGTATTAGTTTGTGCATTCCAGCCGGATTCAAGCATATTGTTCAATAACTCCTTTGAAATCATGTCACACTTTACTATCAAGGTCCTACGTAACTACAGTGTAGCCTCTGTAGGTTAAAATTGACTTGGACTGTATCTGGCTAGTTCCCTTTTTTGTTTACTGATTGAATCTGCACATGCTTCAATTGAAGCTTCTTTGTGCGTAACTTTGCACTACTTAAATTTGCAATAAGTTTGCCTCCCATGGTGCCCTCGGGTCACTACTGGGTGCATTATTCTCTCTGATAAACTTGGTTAGATAATAAAGTTCTCAGGGCCTCATATTATTGATATTATTCTGGGTTCGAGTCTGTCAATCTGACAGCTACACATATATACATACATACATATATAATAGAAAAGATTGTGCCAAGAAATATTTCAATTTTGACACACATATAGAAAATTATGCAGTACACTAACTAATCATTACTAAAATGTTCCTCTTGACTGAACTCTGTCACAGTTTAACACTACAAATAATTGCACTAATCAGATTATCTGTGCAGACATTTAGAGCATGTTTTAGATAACACAAATTAAAAGAAGACATAACACAAATATTCATACACACGTGAGAAAGTCAATCATATTCTTATAACTAAATACTTCTACACTAGTACATTATGTCTACAGATCACACATCATTAATGTTCATTATTTACAAAAGAATGGTGTCCTCATTGGACTATTAGTCTTTTACTGTATGAATATTTTTACATCCTTACGCGGATACAGTCCCCGTACTCTCCCTGAGTGGGGACCTGCTAAGAGATAGCTACACTCATGTGGCACACTTACTACTCTAAAAGGTCCATTGTACACCAATTGCCACTTGCTATTCTGTTTCAAGGATGCCGAGGACTTAGGATGATTGCGTAAGAGTACCAAGTCCCCAACACTAAATTTTTGATTATTCGTCACATGTCGATTATATTTTTCTTTCCTTTTCTGAGCGCACCTGGTAAGGTTGCACCCTGCTTTTCGTATCTTCTCTTCCTTAGGCTCAGGAATGACTGGGACCTTAGGCAAAGGTGCCAGCCACTCATTTAGAACTCTATTATTATTCATTATAATCTCGTTTGGCGGATACCCCGTAGAAGCATGCGGGGTTGCGTTGTGAATTTCCAAAAACTTAGGTATCAGATCTGGCCATCTTGTGTGCTTACATGCAATGTATAACCTGAAAAATTTATTTAACTCTCCAAATGTTCTCTCTACTAAACTTGCTTGTGGGTGAAAACGGGATATTAGTATGTGCTTTATATCTTGTTCATGTAAATAGTTTTTCCAGGTATGGCCTGTAAAATAGGAAGCATTATCCGATATTATCGCTTCAGGCTTACCCACTTGTGTAAAATATTCTTTCCCTAACCATTTAACTATTCCACGAGCAGTGGCTGATTTAAGGCAATATATTTTTAAGTATTTAGAGAAAAGGTCATACACCGCTAAAATGTACTTTAATCCACCCCTGGCTCGTGGGTAGGGTCCTGCTATGTCTATAGATACTAACTGAAGTGGTCGATGAGACACTATAGGATGCAGTTCAAACCTTGTGGACTTATTTTGAAACTTAGCTTTTTGGCACAGAGGACAAGTCCTGATAATGGTGCGAGTCTGCTGGCTTATTCCCTTAAAGTAACAGAATCTGGATAAAATCCTTATTGTTTTGCCTATCCCAGCGTGACCCCATGCTAAATGCGTGTGCCACACTACAGCTGGGATAGCCTGTTGCGGTATACACACGACTCCATGGTCATTTGACATACCCGTTTTATAATACAGAATATCATCTATTATTTTGAAATTCTGAACACTTTTAAGATTGGTTCCCGCTTTAATTTTGCTAATGATATCTCGCCAAATCGGATCAGTTTCCTGCAATATAGACATATTCTTACACATATGTAAAAAGTCCCTCCTATGTACCTTATCTTGTACTAAGAGTATTCGATATTCCTTCGATTTTTCCAAAATCTTTGACATTGAGGATTGCCCTAGTGGAAGCCTCGACAAGGCGTCAGCTACAACATTATCTTGTCCTTTTAGGTACATAATCTTAATTTTATATTCCTGCAATGCTAACCTCCATATTAGCAAGCGGGTATGGTATAATTTGCAAGACATTAAATAGCTCAGAGCCTGGTGGTCACTGAATACTTTGACTTCTTTACCATAGATGTAATAATTGAATTTCTTTACCGCCAAAACCACTGCAAGAGCCTCTAATTCGGTAGCGGAATATGCTCTCTCACAGCTGTTTAGTGTGCGGCTGGCAAATCCGATTACATTGATTGTTGTGGGGTCGTTGCTCCTGTCCCACTGAAATAAACAAGCGCCCAGACCGTATGAACACGAATCTGTCGCTATGCAAAAATCTTTTGTCATGTCTGGGTGTCGCAGTATGTTTGCATTCACCAAGGCGTTTTTGATAGCGTCAAATGCGCGTTGACATTCTTCTGTCCACACCCAGTGCGCATTTTTACGCAACAGGCTCATTAAAGATTCGTTATTCATTAATTGGTTTGGAACAAACCGTCTAAAAAAGGATGCAAGACCTATAAACGCTTTGAGTTGTCTCTTAGTTCTCGGACTAGGAAACCCACGAATTGCGTCAAGTTTTTTGCTGTCAGGTTTGATGCCTTGTGGTGTTATTATGTGGCCTAGAAATTTAATCCGATTACGTCCAAATTTGGATTTCTCAAGATTCGCTGTTACTCCCGCTTGCTTAAACCTTTCTAAGACTCTACTCAGTAGTTCTACGTGCTCCTCCCAGGTGGCAGTAGCAATCACAAGATCGTCTACATACACTGTTACCCTTTGCAGCAAATCCGGAGCTAAAACCGCGTCGAGGGCTGTTATGAAAACTCCTGCACTTACATTTAAGCCGAAAGGTAGTACCCTAAATTGGTAGCTCCTTCCCCAAAATATAAATGCAGTATATTTCCTCGACTCGGGTGTGAGCAGGATTTGCCAGAATGAACTTTTCATATCAATAGATGTCAAATATTGCACTCCATGGAATTTTTGAATTTGCTCATCTAAGTTTTCCGGATGAGTCCTGACAGGTACAATAATTTCGTTTATGTCTCTCGCATCTAATACTAACCGTACCTGTCCGTCTGCTTTTGCTACCGCCACCGAAGGACTACTATAAGGGGACAGAGACGGTTCTATTATTCCCCACTCGATCAGTTTTCTTATCTCCTTAGCTACTACTTCCTTCTTGGACCAAGGAATGGAGTATGAGGATCGACAGTAGGTTTTGTGAGGTTTTACCTCGATATTGTACTGATATCCCTTAACAATTCCTGGTCGTTCTGAAAATACATCTGCATAATTAGATAATAACTGTACCAAATCCTGCTGTTGCATTGAATTCAAATTTTCGGACTGTGATACTTTGTTCACAAGTGCGTCGACATTTGCTTTTAATTGGTCACTTTGTACGTTTGGATAATAGAGATTTTGTCCTATAGAATGATTGTCTAAATGTAGTATCCACTGATTCCTACATTTTATGTTAATGGTATTACAATTAGGCACAGGTACCTCTTCAGATCTGAGCAAGGACAATTCTATCCTCCTACCAGTGTTCATCAAACTTAATTTTTCCCGAGAAAGGTCGATTACTGCGTCCCTTTCTCTCAAAAAATCTACCCCCAAAATGCAGGCTACCTTTAAACCCTTTACTACCAGGAATGAGCACGCTATGGCTTCATCCCCTAAATACATCTCTACCCGCACTTGGAGTTTAATTATTTGTCGCTGTGCACTTACGGCTCCAGTGACTTTACAATTATTCACAGGAAAAGTCAGCATACGCCTTTCTTTCCCCAGTACTTTGAATAAGTCCATACTCATGACACTGACAGTAGCACCTGTATCTACGATTGCTTGCACATCAATATTGTTAATTTTGATATCTATTATGGCTTGTACTTTGTCTTTGTGCTCCTTTATGCACGTGGATGGTTCAGTTATTAATTCATGTCCCATCTGTACCCCGTCATTATACCTAAGGATACAGATTCCCAATGTTTTGTTCGGTGTCGGGCTGCTCTCACTCCAAACCTCACCCGACGATGTAGAGCGTATCTCGGCTGAATCTAGTTTGTTGGATTATTGCTGGTGGATGGGTGTGGCTGCTCTGTGTCACTGACCTCCACTATGTGTAAGTTGTGTTGCGTCGGCCGCCACGGTTGCGCAATTGGCGCATTTTGTGGAGGCGGTCGGTTATTGTCATATCTTTCACTGTTTTGCCGGTCCGGACTGGGCCTCTGGTTCTGTGGCCAAGTTCGGTTTGCATCATTATAAGTATTAGTGTTCCACGGCCCCCTGGCATTTTTCCATCTACTATTGCTTGGTGGGCCTGTTTCATATCGGTCATCTGACCTCCTTTTCCGGTCATTATTCACCGGGGGACTATTGCCATTCCGGTCTCTACCTCTATTTTGTACATAATCTTGTCTCCTATTGTTACCTCCGCCGTTTCTGTTATTTGGTGGAGGCGTGTTATTTCGACCATTTCTGTAACCGTTTCCGTTACTTCTAGCCTGTTCAGAGGCTGCCTTAACATCCTCCTGAATCAGGTCAATTGAGTCCAGAACAGACAAAAAATGTTCCATATCGTTTTCGGGCACGTGTGCAAGTTTTTCCTTTACGTGTATCGGCAAGTGTGATTTCAAAAGTCTGATCAAATCCCGGGATGAAATCTGCTCGTCCCAATAAAGGGTCTTATTAATGTACTTCTCAAAATATTTTCGCAAATTGCCTAATCGTGGAGAATACGGCTCTGGATTATATACCTCATTCCGTAATCTCTCCTGAATACATGTTGACCAATATTTGGCCAAGAATGCCTTTTCAAATTGCTCATATGTATCGCAACTGTCAGCTGCTTCGGTTGCCCATAATGCAGCATCTACTTGTATGTAAGACATAACGAACTGTATTTTCTGTGTATGACTCCAAACGCTACGCAAAATGTTTCTAAATCCCTTGATAAACACTACAGGGTGAACAGATTTCTTCTCCGTTGTAAAGGTCTGAAACTGTCGGTTTCTAATCAGGCTTTCTTCAATCACTACTTTGGAATGACATTTATTTGTTTCGCTTACATTGGTTGCCTGTTCTGTCTCGCAGTCGCGATTTTTTACTGCTGTATTTATATGCCTATCATTTTTGGACCTTCACCTGCCCATGTTAGGCAAAACTTTTCTGCCTGACTCATGTAATACTATCACCGTCAGAGGGTGGTACGGGATTACAAGTCCCACCGCCACACCTCCAAAGTGAATTGCAGTGACGCAGTCACTGCCCTGTGGAAATTTACTGCCTCACCAACACAGTTAGACCGCAATAGAGCGGTGATGCTGTATTGTAACATATCACCCCGGATAAAAAAAAAAATAAAAAAAATAAAAAATAAAAATGGACCTGGCTGGCGTGACACACAGTTGTCAGTCGTCATGCCGCAAGCTAACTTCTATCTCGGCAAGACGACGGTTGACACTCCGCTGCCACAGCAGAATGTCAGTGTGCACCGCCCTTTTAAGGTTCTGCACTTCCGCATCATTGTTGGACCTGGCTGGCGTGACACACAGCTGTGAGTCGTCATGCCGCAAGCTTATATCTCGGCAAGACGACGGTTGACACTCTGCTGCCCTGTGGAAATTTACTGCCTCACCAACACAGTTAGACCGCAATAGAGCGGTGATGCTGTATTGTAACATATCACCCCGGATAAAAAAAATAAAAAAAAAAAATAAAAAATTAAAATGGACCTGGCTGGCGTGACACACAGTTGTCAGTCGTCATTCCGCAAGCTAACTTCTATCTCGGCAAGACGACGGTTGACACTCCGCTGCCACAGCAGAATGTCAGTGTGCACCGCCCTTTTAAGGTTCTGCACTTCCGCATCATTGTTGGACCTGGCTGGCGTGACACACAGCTGTGAGTCGTCATGCCGCAAGCTTATATCTCGGCAAGACGACGGTTGACACTCTGCTGCCCTGTGGAAATTTACTGCCTCACCAACACAGTTAGACCGCAATAGAGCGGTGATGCTGTATTGTAACATATCACCCCGGATAAAAAAAATAAAAAAAAAAAAAATAAAAAATTAAAATGGACCTGGCTGGCGTGACACACAGTTGTCAGTCGTCATTCCGCAAGCTAACTTCTATCTCGGCAAGACGACGGTTGACACTCCGCTGCCACAGCAGAATGTCAGTGTGCACCGCCCTTTTAAGGTTCTGCACTTCCGCATCATTGTTGGACCTGGCTGGCGTGACACACAGCTGTGAGTCGTCATGCCGCAAGCTAACTTCTATCTCGGCAAGACGACGGTTGACACTCCGCTGCCACAGCAGAATGTCAGTGTGCACCGCCCTTTTAAGGTTCTGCACTTCCGCATCATTGTTGGACCTGGCTGGCGTGACACACAGCTGTGAGTCGTCATGCCGCAAGCTTATATCTCGGCAAGACGACGGTTGACACTCCGCTGCCACAGCAGAATGTCAGTGTGCACCGCCCTTTCAAGGTTCTGCACTTCCGCATTTGAGCCCACATCTTTGGCTTCAATCGCGGCGTGCACTTTCTCGTCTATTTCCTTTATAAATTCGCCTTCCATTTTATGCACTTGTTCGGACACTTTGTGCTCAATTACTTGACTTGTGTCAATCTCTAATTGTTCCACCCTGTTGGTCAGTACACTGATTTCCTCTACGATACTGGCGTTAGCCACTTGGATACTATCTACTCTTTCGCTTAGTTCTTGCACCGCTTTGGGTATGGTTTCATAGTTTTGTTTCAAACTAACTATCTCACTTTGCATAGCTTCCAAAGATTGCAGTAACTGCAAGTCTCTCTCATGCAGGCGTCGGTCACGCTCTGCTTGTTTAGCATCACGTTCTCTTTCGCGTTCTGCTTGCACACGGGCAAATTCAGCTACCAATCTCTGGTCACGCTTTGCTTGTTCAGCATCACGTTCTCTATCACGCTCTGCTTGCATACGTACAAATTCAGCCTGGAAATTGAGCATGCGCTCGAACATAACTCTTAATGATTGCACTTATGACACCTCACCACTCTCTGGTCCGTGTCCATTGCTTGCGGGTGGCACAGTATTTCCGCTATCAACTGAATCACTGGGTAGCAGTGGCAACATTTCTTGCCCTTCTGCCCCCAGATTCTCACATTGTACTTCCTGAACTACGTCACTAACATTACTTTGTGTCCCACTTTCTAACACGGTATCACTACTTACTGACTGTTGTTCATTATCCATATTGATATCCTTCTGACTACGCAATCTAACCATAGTAAACAAAAGAAATAAAATCTGAACTAAATATCCTAACACTCAGGTTTCACTGACATGATCACACAAGAAATGGTCATTTGTTAAAACACACTTATTATATACTACAATGACTAACTACTCAAATGTCCTGTTATTTTAAAACAAAGCACTAACAACAAGCACACCACTAATGATCCGAGAACACTGCACTGAGGCTACTTTACTACCCACAGGACAACTACACTGTAGCTTTACCTTTTGGTGATCTATGTTGGGTGCAGCTGCCCCCTGGTATTGTGGTAGATAATTAATTTTTCGAAATAATGAGCTCTCTTCTTCAGCTTGCCTCTGGGTATATAGTGTTCTCATGCAAAAAATCATATACAGGTATTACCACACAATATTGGTTATGCAATACATACAATACATGGAAAAATTATTAAATGTTCTCCAACAAAGTTCGACTATAATAATTCCCTAGTTATCTCATGGGTATTTAGTGGCCACTGCATATTCAGGCCCCACGTTGGGCGCCAATTTAACGAAATTGCTGTGTAAATTTCGTTAAAGAATAAAATTTGCTTTTAAGTTAATTTTCTTTACCTTACTTTCTTTGCGTGCGAACTTTGTTGTAGAACCTCTCTCTTATTTACGTGTGGTAATAAAAATTGTCACTTTCAAAAGAATTACGTACATTTAAAAATTACATGAACTCATATTAACTGATTAAGAATATTTGGTTGAAAATTAAATCCTTTACATCATTCGGCCTTGGCACACATTTTCTAAATGCAGTGGATTTTTTGTTAAATATTTTTACTGAATTCTTTCCCGGCGTTAGCTTTTGAACACAAGATTATCACTATTAGCAGAAAATGGTTAATTATTACCAAGCTGACATTTAATTATCACTGATCAAACCTACTTCGCTATACGTTAAAGTTATTTGAAAGAACCAAAATTGTAAAATTTCAATGTTAACTATCCGTCTAAGAATGCACAAATGTGTAACTATTTTTTTAAAATCTCAGTCAGTCTCTGGATCGCTGTAAAAGAAGAACATTCTCTTAGTTCACTGTTAATGTTTATCTATCTGTTCCCGATTTACGGGTTTGGTTGATTTTTCCTTTAGCGGAACAATTTTTTAAATGTGTCGCCGCTGCATATCGATCGGTCGCGGCACAGCCCAGCAACACTGCTAAAAAAATGCTGAAAACTCTTTAAAGAAATATTATAGATGACATGGGCAAGCTAATTTACATTAATAATACACACTTTTTATAAATTCTGATATATTTAGATCAAGCAATAATTCAACTCACATTAGTTCGTAATTTCTCCTTCAATGGCGGCTAAATCTAGATACAGAAAAATGACGTCTACCCATTCACCAAATACATCGACACAGCTTCCTACCGCTTTCAGCTCTAAACGAGGAAGATCAAAGAATACATAGTGCATTGTGCTTTTATAGTATTGCTGACTATTAACATTTCTTTGTAATTTCACGACATTATTTCCCTCTGGCTGAATTTGACATCTCTGTTATCTCAGATATTGACACATTTCGCAATTACATATTTAATATAGAAATATTACCATCCTAAATACAGAGAGAATATTACTACAAAAAATATTAAAATAATAACAAATGTCTTTTACAAAAAATTCAATAATATTTTTTGTTAAATAATTACATTATATACAAATTGCTCAGAGTGGCGTATATGGTACAAATAAATTTCAGTTTGTTAATGTGTGAGTTTGCCAGGGAACGTTACAGTATGCTGAGATAAATTGTACCAAAATAATCTCTAAACGATGAGCTGTGTGATTCTAAGGTAGTTTTCGTCATTGCTTAGGAACGAAACGTAGAGAATCTTACGCAGGAGATGGTAGTGCTGAGCGCTACACTGATGCTATCGTGCGTTTGTACACTGCTGCTGCGTGCGCGCATTCTCGAAGCTTAACGTTCTGCGTTCCAGCTATTTCAGAGTGTACCTTGTAGAACAAGGTTTCTGTTTGTCCCCGACGCCATTCCACTGGTGTGAGACTACTGACTACTGTCGGCTGTTTGCTTCATCGCAGGTCGTATGTACACAACAGGCACATCGCTCTGGGTATCAACAGGTGCTTGCAGTGTGTTTATCCTCATGTTAATCCTGGGAACTATCGGGGTGTAGTCAACATGTCTTTAGGCAGACGACGGCGCGTAGCACAAAGCGCAAAAAGGAAATACAGATGATGCAGTATGTGACTGCTCCAAATTTTTGTGGACATGTGTGTCGAGTGAGCCAGGTAGCCGGCAGGTAAACGTATAGCTGTATCATTGTTACAGTATGACAGGTTACCATGTTACGAACATTTGCTAGTGTTTCGTTGCAAAAAGTAACGGAACCGCGTAGTACAGCTTGAGACGATACTCGGTTCTGCATTATGAAACGATGAATTACTTTAAGAAAAATCTCAGAAATTTCTGAGATGATGCATTAATCTGTAATGAAGTGCTGTCTGAAAAAGGCAGCTCGAATGTGCAATCAAACCTTGATAAGATTTCAAAGTGTTACTTGAAAAATTGAGGAAAGTGTGGTATGCAGTATTTTATGACTACACCACTAACGAGTCATAACTGCTGTCAGGAAGCTCATAGAAATACCTGCATGTAAACAGTTTTGTAGAAATATGAAATGGAATGATCAGATAGGCTCAATCTTTTTTTTTTTTTAGAACACTAGCAAAATGCCATCGGTCTACGAAAGAGATAGGTTACAGAACTGTTGTACAACCAATGCTAGAGTATTTCTCTGGCGTGTGTCTGGCCCACACCGAGTAAGACTGGCAAGGTATATTGAAAGCTCATAGACAAAGAAGCACAGCGCGAGTGGTCAGAGGTATGTTTGACTCATGGGAGAGTGCCACGCATATGCGGAAAGAACTGAAGTGGCAAATGCTTGAAGGTAACTTACTAAGTAACTTTAAGAAACCAATTTTGAATGATGAATCTACGAATATACTAGAACCTCATATGCATTACTCCACCAGCGACGAGAAGCTTTCACTAGTTCCAGCGAGCAGTAGTCTTTCCAGTGTTCCATACGTGAATGGAACGGGAGAAAGCCTGGATAACTGGTTCAGTGGGAACTACTCTCTCTCACGCACTTCAGCAATTTTTAGAGTGTGGATATAAGTGCGGATGTAGATTAGAGGCTGTGGGATATAAACCATAAACATTTTGAGGTTGTCTGCTTAAACAAATTAGTTTACTGCTGCTGTCTTGGCTATTCTATCTTATAAAAGTCTCTCTCTCTGCACATCTTAGTAAACGCATGTAGGAAATTTCAGATTTCTTGTGGTGTCACCGCCAGACACCACACTTGCTAGGTGGTAGCCTTTAAATCGGCCGCGGTCCGGTAGTATACGTCGGACCCGCGTGTCGCCACTATCAGTGATTGCAGACCGAGCGCCGCCACACGGCAGGTCTAGAGAGACTTCCTAGCACTCGCCCCAGTTGTACAGCCGACTTTGCTAGCGATGGTTCACTGACAAATTACGCTCTCATTTGCCGAGACGATAGTTAGCATAGCCTTCAGCTACGTCATTTGCTACGACCTGACCGGCCGAAGTGGCCGTGCGGTTAAAGGCGCTGCAGTCTGGAACCGCAAGACCGCTACGGTCGCAGGTTCGAATCCTGCCTCGGGCATGGATGTTTGTGTTGTCCTTAGGTTAGTTAGGTTTAACTAGTTCTAAGTTCTAGGGGACTAATGACCTCAGCAGTTGAGTCCCATAGTGCTCAGAGCCATTTGAACCACTTTTTGCTACGACCTAGCAAGGCGCCATTATCATTTGCTATTTATCTTGTGATGCATGTACCGTCAGACCGATGTTCACCAATTGTGGATTAAAGTTAAGTATTCCAGCAGCTACGTACGTTATTGGCTATATTAATTACCTTGTCCAGTTCCAGACGTCACGCCAGCCTGCGTGAGCTTAAACGTGTGCCTTTCGGCTTCACCTCGTAGTGGCTTGGCTGTCTTGCCAAGTCACAACATTTCTCCCACACTCAACACCCGATTTGCGCTAGAAACCCACAAGGAAACAAGCAAACTATGGCACGTTGTTAGAATGTGAGCGACTCAAGGCCACATGCAGTATGCAAATTGTAACGAAAGGAAAAGCAATGCAATACCGTGACGTTTCTAACGTTGCTGGAGCACTTGCTGGAGCTATATTAAAGGCTTTTCATGCAAGAGTTTGTGTCCCACAGGAATTAGATTTCGTAGTTTTATCTTAGGATTCAGTGTAACATTTAACGAGATAATCGGCGAGAGGCTGCGTTGAGAGGCTATAACCCATCTCACACGGAACAATATAACAGTAAGTTTACTTGCTGACCTGAGCGATGGCTCCGAAGGGAGCTCCGTCGACGCTGTGATGCTTCGCTGTATGGAACTTCCCACATTTTGGCGTTGATAGCTTCGGATTATTTCCCTTGTAGACGTCTCTGAGCTCTACATTATGCTGGCAATTAGCAGTCCTGTCGGCGTCTTGGAAGACAAGATCTAATCTCAAGCATGGCCACGCTAGGTAGGCGTTCAGCTGGAACATAAACTCTAAGCATCCTCTGTCACCTCCACAACGCGACAGTGAGAGAATTGAAACTTCCTGGCAGATTAAAACTGTGTGTCGGACCGAGACTTGAACTCAGGACTCCCGCCTTTCGCGGGGCGTGAGTCATGCTTGGGTGGCTCAGACGGTAGAGCACTTGCCCGCGAAAAGCAAAGGTCTCGAGTTCGAGTCTCGGTCGGGCACACAATTTTAATCTGCCAGGAAGTTCCATATCAGTGCACGCTCCACCGCAGAGTGAAAATCTCATTCTGGAATGAGAGAATTATTGCTTTAATTGATGCACATATGGGGCACTCGTCTATGTATGTTGAGAGAACTCCCAGTTACTCTCACAAACACTTACATATTTTCCCACGATAGCATTGCAGCTGACCTTATAACGTGTGACTGTCATGCGAACTAGCCAAACGACAAGCGCAGAACCTAGCAAACTTACGGTGAATCTTACAGTGCGAGATGGCCTTAACCGCTTCTGTAGGCAGTGATGTGAGGCCAACAGGCTGGTTCCAGCAAGATTTGTGGAGCCGAGTGAGCTCGTGTGGCGTGCGGAGGGCCTTTTTGAAGGCGTTTGTCCCCCTGGGGCGTCGGCTGCAGGCGACAGCTGCAGATGGGACCGCGGCCCGTGTCGGCGGCCGTGATAAACGGCGCCGCACTCTTCTGCCTCTGAAGATGAATAGCGCGCCGCCAGCCGCAACCACTCGCTCCCCACAGTATTCACGGATTGCGCACATGTAGGTCCCACAAGAAGTGGACGTGTCACAGCCCAGGGACCAGTCATTCAAGCATTTTACGTCACACATTTCGACAGCACAATTTGAAAGCTGTCGGCTTTTAGACTGACAAATATAGGTGACAATGTAGATCTTCTTTGTGCATCTAAATTAAAACCCATTTATTTTTAGAATTACGTTCAATTGCATAAGCATATCAGCGTCACTGCGGGTGAGGTCTGTACCAAGTGGAATTGAAACAAAAAATGTGACTAGATTATCAGTTTCGACACAAACTTTGCACAACGCTTTCGACAGTATCTTAGCTCCCGAATGACTGCCTGCCTTTTACAGAGGTGCGAATACTTAAATTGTCATGTCATCGATTGTGCACGTGTAGGAACCACGAGAAGTGACCGGTCACACCCGAGGGGCCAGTCACTTAAACGCATTATATCAAACGTTTCGACAGCTCAGTTTAAAAGCTATCTGCTTCTAGACTTTTGAATGTTAATTGATCATGTAGATCTTCAGTCTGCAACTAAACAAAACTAAGTTATTTTATAGAAAAGCTGTCTATTACTGTAAGTATGTCACCATCACTGCGAGCGAGATTTATCCTAACTTGAATTGAAACAAAAAATGTAACTCGATTATTAGTTCAACCCTAAAATTTTGTGCAATGCTTGCAAGTATATTTTAGCTCTTCAATGACTGCCTGACTTTTACGCAGTAACAGAGATACAAATATCTAAAATGTTATTCCATGAAAAAACGAATAATTAGCTCAGTAATGAGCATTCAAATACAAAACACAAAAATGTGGTAAAGAAAGAGTCAACAAAAATGAAAACTTGTCCGCAGCTCGTGGTCGTGCGGTAGCGTTCTCGCTTCCCGCGCCCGGGTTCCCGGGATCGATTCCCGGCGGGGTCAGGGATTTTCTCTGCCTCGTGATGACAGGGTGTTCTGTGATGTCCTTAGTTTAGTTAGGTTTACGTAGTTCTAAGTTCTAGGGGACTGATGACCATAGCTGTTAAGTCCCATAGTGCTCAGAGCCATTTGAACCATTTTTTTGAAAACTTGGTTAAAACCCTACATTATAATGACATTAGTAAAAGATAACTTATTTCTTCCACGACTGAAGCTAAAAACTTGACAAGATAGAATGCCAAGCCATGAATCTTCCGAAATGAAGGTTTTAAATAAAAAAAAGAAATGTAAACTGAAATAAAACTAATATTTGAAGTGGTTATTATAACTGAACTGACACAAAATCCTCACATTTAAGTAGTAATACGTTATTGCTGTTTATATATGACGACCATCCTCTGGCAATGAATAATAATAAACTTACCGCTGGGATGAGAAAAGACAAAACACAAAAGAGAAATTTAACATCATGAAGCAAGGTTTGTTCTATTAAGACTCTTAAAAACATCAAACAAAATTAATTCTATTGATGCCCATAAAAGCAGTGAAGTTAATCATTAAAAGTAAATGCGCCTTTGTTCATACTGTTATTCATGTAAAACTTAATTAGTATTTGCTCGGGATAAATGAATACACGTAGAAATAAAAAGATTGAAAAGAGTATTAAATACACCACGAGGTCATCAGTGATTAATATTACCATTATTTATCCCAAAAAGCTGGAAAAAGACTAATTACACAAATAAAAAGTTGGGTATGTCTGAAAGATGGCTGATCGGGCAGAATAATAAATATCCTGACAAGTGAGATGAATATACTGAATACAATTAAAAGTGATTGAAAAGTTGTTCAGTAAAATTTTAGAGGCTTTCCAGGATTTTACTCAATTTATTACGAAGAACTTGTTTTCACAGAATCTTCATAATGTAGCACTACAAACTTTGTTTGACTATGGGGAAGCAGGGGTTTATCTGATAGAGTTGGCATTTGACATGACACTGTGCAGGACACAGTGTATTGGCGATATACTTGAGTAAATTGTGGACATCGTTGGTTGACCATGTCACAGCTGCGGTGACACGCCACAGATGAAGTGTGTAGTGAGCAGCGGACGGACCCATGGAATCTAGACACTATTGTGCTGTACTTTGGCACTGCATGCAGCTAGCACCTCACCCAGGCTGGTAATTGTTCTAGTACTTGTGGTAGGGAAACAACATTCTGCTTGGCTGCGTTTCAAGACCAGTTGGTGTGTCAGTCATGCTTTTGGACTACAAAAAGCATTCCCCATACCTTCTGCAACTTTCCGTTAGCATCAGCATCTCCGTCTCACGTGAGGTACGTAAAATACGAAATAATAATTAAATCTATGTGTAGTGTAACATTTCTCCATACCAACAACTGGCATCAAATAATCCCACAATCTGTAATTATTTCCTTCATGTGGTAGGAGACGTTTTATCATCTTAATTACCTACTAGATGACTTGATAACATAATCATTAGGACTAAAATAATATGCATGAAAAATAACAATGACTATAATGTAAGGTTTCACTAACGTCAAATAGGACGTTAATCAAGCCATGAACTAGAAATAGCCGATTCTATTTGTACACCATGTGGCAATATTCGATGGCACGTAAGTTTGAAGGATATCATTCAAACAAGTGGGGACCTGTGAGGAGATCAAATGAGTCTACTCCTCTCTAACGTAATGACAGGGGACACTGGACAGGCTGTACGCACAAGACATGTATTTAGACGATATGGTAATATCCTTCAGGAGCGTTGAAGACCTACCAAGGGTACCATAAGAAAATAGGGCACTAGAAAACTGTATGAAACAATTAGTTCAGAAATGACAGCAACATAATTTAGAAGAGGAGAAAGAATATTAAAGACGGACCATTTCACATATTGTGGATCAACATCAGAGACCACAACCAGCTTTTAGTATCTGTGAGTAACATTACAAACAAATGAAACCACTTTTTTTCCTTCTACGTGTACAAAAGCGAGTGAGAACCACAGCGAAAGCCATTTATGAAATCCTCAAGCTACAGAATTTATCCCTGCCAACTGTGATAATGCTCTTCAAGATCAAAGTTATTCCAACTGCTGCATATGGAGTTCAACTTATATGGACCTATCTGACAGTGAAAAGCCTTAAGGAACTAGGGAATGTTAAATCTAGATACCTGAAATGACCTCTGTCAGTCTCAAAATTCACAAGAAGTAGTAAGCATTGAAAGGTTGCTACACTGAGTCACAGCGCCATAGATTGCGCCAAAGAGTATTACTCAGCCGCCTCCACTGGCAGTGCTTATTGAGAAGTAGCAGTAGGCAGTGCTTGTTGAGATGTAGCAGTGGTGAGTCGTTGTTGAGAAGTTCCCATGGAGAGTGCTTGTTCAGATGTTCTCATATTGTTTTGACGGGCTAGACACCAGATATTGTTGGATTGGAGGTGCTGTAGTGATTAGAGTGTGCTTTTCGTCAATATATATGAAGGTAAAAAATTCCTTTTTTTATTATTTCAATGTCTTAAACAATAATGCCTCTTGGTCACAGATTCAGTCAACAAAGCATCTGGCTCGTGGTCTTGTATTAGACTGTATTTCTGGTTTCTATGTGCAATTATAGTATTTCAGTTTTATTTAATTAATTCAGTGTAAATGGTATTTAAAATATCTTGTGTTTTTGAATAAGAACCGTGCCAGATGTGTACGTTGAATCACACTTCCACACACAGAACAGCTACACTTGTGCCTTGTTGTTTCGTAGCTTTCATAGTTGCTGGGGACTTAATTAATTAATTGTGTTAAAGGAAGTTTTCTTTCATTTCTTGTTATTCTATGCAGTCAGATTGCGGAGTAATACTAGTCAGGGCCAACCGTTTACGAGACCTCATAATCGGACATACAGCTACTAAAATTAAAAATTATTTGCATTCTATATAATTAAGCCCCCATGCAGCATACGTAGTAGTGCAGGTTGTTTCAATCTTCTAGAAATGCAAGCGTACAAATACAAATCGTTAGCGAAGACAAACAGAACAAAGCCATGGGGATGGGGAGGGGGCGGGGATTATGTACCAAACGATCGAAACAGAAGCGATGTGTTCAGATAACAGGAAAGCACCAGACTCCCAGCTCCGTCACCCGTGATTTTGCCGCCCATGATTTCCACGGGAAGACATGCCAGAGTGGATAATATCACGACCCTATGGAGAACTGCATCTGTAAAGCGCGCAATAAGCCATATCCCAAACACCATTTAGAGATGTGTGTCAGAGTCCCAAACCTAATATGTGAACATTTTGTTTAATGAAGTTATTTTTAAAAATTATTTGGAACTGGATTACAGTAATTCTGGTTTTGACTCGGGTATTATGTGGATATGCACTGATAATTAATGCACTTATTCGTAATTCATGCAGTCCCAGTTTATCCATACAAATTCTGAGAAAATATGTCCTTTTCGACCTCAAATGACCCTTCTGCAGTATAAAATTTACCCAATTCTACCTCTCAACAATACTGCATTAGTCCTAAGTTGCAAAACTACGAGCCACCGGCGTTATTTCCGGTGGGTAACCTTTGTACCGATTATAATTTCTCCCATAAGTAAGGTTTAAACATGGCCCAACAGTACATCAGCAAAATGAGATACATACATTTAGATATTTAATCCACAACAAGAAGCTTTATCCTGGTGTAGCTTTTCCAGCAAGTGACAGGAAATTGGTTAGTACACAACACCATGTCGTAACAACTGCCATACAATTCACATTTCCTTAGTACGTGAAAGACAACACATTTTTATGTTAAATGTAACCTGTTGCTTCACTACTCAAATTTGTGGGCCACAAGGCTAATTTTATGAACAAAACGTACTTGAATTAACATGGTATACAATACGACGGAACATAATACATCAGCAAGTGCCCATGATGGCACCTCTTGACCACTCCAGTTGTAAGAGTAGCCCATAGATAAATACGTACGAACTAAAAGAAGGGTTCAAATGGCTCGAAGCACTATGGGACTTAACATCTGAGTCCCCTAGACGTAAACCTAACTAACCTAAGGACATCACACACATCCATGCCCGAGGCAGAATTCGAACCTGCGACCGTAGCAGTCTCGTCGTTCCGTACTGAAGCGTCTAGAGCCGCTCGGTCACAGCGGCCGGCCATACGAACTCAAAATGATCATTGGTGCAGTACCGGTAGAAGAGTGGAAGTGCGTTTCATGACCTAAACAGTACAAGAAAAAGGTTTTCCGTACACAGGTAAAAGAAAGCAAATTACAGACTAGAGTCCATAGCCATGAAAAGTGTTAAGTGATTGAAAATACGATAGTCATCACTGGAGCTACGGTGAAAAGGAACAGAAACAATAAGTAAAAAATATGTACCATAAGCTACCGAGTCGGCTCAGACAGAAGGAAAGAAATCTTGCACACACTGAAACACGTATGTTGTGTGGCGGCGATGGCGAGGCATTGCAGAGTCTCTGACCAGAGAGCTATTTGTCATTCCTAGTCTGCGCTTGACCGCGCGAGTGTTGCGAGCAGTAGTCTGTGGGTAGTCTGTCGCCAGTGCAGTTGTCTGTGGCACTCTGTCGGTAGCAGTAGTCGAGTTCAGTTGCGAATGGCAGTCTGTTAGCAGCAGTAGTCGAGTATGGTCGCGAGCGGGACGCAGTCGCAGGCGTCGACATGGGTCTCTGGTCGAGATGCTGAATGAGCTATATTGATAATGTAGGTAACCATCAGATAATGTAAAGTTTATTTATTGTAATTAATTTTCAACAAGTGCCCCAACAATAATTTTGATTTCAAAGCAATATTTTTAACAAACGAACTATTTAATCGAACGAACGATTCCCTTCCATTTCCTTTAAAGAAAAGTTTCAGTTAAATTTAAAAAAAAAAAATATATATATATATATATAATATTACTTGCAATGCATTTCCTCCAAGCCGTGGCCAACAATAAGAGCAGAAATTTGACATGCAGTTATACTGAGGTAAGAAATTAATTCTGAGTTTTTGCACAGGGCCAAAGACCGATATTTCGGTTTAATTGAGTTTACATTGTCACTGAAGTCTCATTAGCATTGAATTGTTTTTCATTATTTTCGTGACAGCTTACACCATGAGTCAGATTGCGATTCTCAATTTTATTGTCATTAAATTTAATTGCTGGGGAGGTTACACTTGGCTCCCATTCATTTATTATTTCTGTCTTTTAAAATTTCTGTGGGGAGGTTACACTTGGCGACACCCAGTCCAGGATCGAATTTCGTTGAGAGTCTTTTGAAAAACAGTCAGATATCTGCTCTTATTTGCATAGATATAATTAGGATTTTGCGCAACGCTTTTACTAATCTTGTGACTTGCTTTCTACAGGTCAACGGCAATTCGTTGCTCTGTTGTATTTGTGTTTGTTGCCTTTTGCATTTTTGCTTATTTGTTTTGTGAATAATTGTGACTATTGTAAAAATGCCGCGAAAGACTGTGAATAGTGTATCGCGAGGTATTATGAACGAAATTACCGACTTAAACAACTTTACTGACAGTACTTGTGACACGCAGTGTAATGATGACAATCCTGCGTCCACTGACAATCAGTGCATTCCAACCACTAATGATGACTTTTGTCTTAATGATGAACAAACGAACTCGGTTATGTCCTCTGTTGATTTGACGACAATCGATGACGCGGGACGCTCTATTGTAATGAGCGCTGCCCAGCCTAACACAACCGGTTTACTAAATTTACGCGATGAACACACAAATTTGTCTAATGAAAATGAACAGGATACACAAAGTACGACGGATTTATTTAATTCCGAAATAATGTCTGACAGTGTACATCCGACTGACAAACCTTTTTGTAAATCTCAGAATAACCAAATGGTTACGGAAAGCGAGACAATTCCAGGTACACTACTAAACAACACGAAGAATAGAAACGATAATTTTGTGTCGAATCCAATTATGGCATTGTTGCTACAAATGAGTAAACAACTTAATGACAATAATGAAAAACAAGACAAACTTAAAGAAGATCTCAAACAACAACTTAGTGAACAGATCGAACAACAGAATGAAAAACAAAGTGAAGATTTTAAACAACTTAGGGAACAGAACAAACAGCTTAATGAAAAATTAGACGACAATTCCAGACAGTTAAATTAGAGCCGTTGCCGCGCAGTGTCATGACACTAAGGAACAGTTGCGCGTGGAAATTGAGGCTTGTTCAAAAAAAAGTAGCGAAGAAATTAGGTCTGTTGCTCAGGAATTAAGGGAAATGCAAACAGCCGCAACAGAAACACTTAGAGCGGAAATTAGTGCAGTCGCTAAACAATGCTCTGAAAAAGCTACACAATTACGCGACGAGTTTAAAGCAATGACAGCAGAACTTTCGCGCACAATGGATGAAAAGATTGACGCGAAATTTGAACAGCAGAACACTCAAATTGACGAGCGATTTAGTCACCACATACAAAACAGTGATACGCGTTTCCGCAAATTTATTCAGGATCAAAATAAAGTAAAACGTCAGGTCATGGAAACAATCACTACTCAGAGACAAGAAGACAAACGTAAAATGTTCGCGAAAGCGAAGACATATGTAGACAACAATATTGCTACGGTGTCCGACAAAATTAATTCCATCAAACAGTCGAACACAGAATTACGTGAGGAAATTTCTGACCTTAAAACGAAAACAGATACATACACAACCGATTTTCAAACAGTGACCGACAGACTCGAACAATTAGAAATAACACAGGATTCCGAAGTAATTCAAGCTGACGTTAAAAAACTGAACGAAACTACACGTAAGTTGCAAAAACAGATTAATGCCTCTGATTCTAAAACCGATGATCAGGTAAAAATACTGACTGAAAAATGTGATGAATTGGCCAGTCGTATTGACGTTATTGAAAGTAATAATGACAACAAATCAGACGATACTTCACCGGTTTCATTTAACCAAAGACCTGAATTTCAAAATTTACAGCAGACAATTAATGAGATCGATTCGTCTAATAACACGTTGCGTAGAAAGTTATCGAGTTTACAACAAGAAGTAACAGAGATGAAAAGTATTTCAGTTAATAACACATCACAGCATACGCCACTTTGCGAACATCTGTCAGACTCGCGCAACGCGCATAATTTGGGTAATCTACAGAGAGTACGGGACTTAGATTCCGAACAACCACAGTTCAATAGATTCTCTTACAATCCTGAACCTGTTCCATCACACAGAGACGATAATTTTGATTACAAACATTTTCTGTCAGTGAGAAAGTTTAAAGTGTTTAAAAACGACAGAACACAGATTCACCCACTGGATTGGACACAACAGTTTAGCTTTGCTTTTCCACCGACTTGGCCCGTAACACACAAACTTGAATTTATTTGCAGCTTCTTGGAAGGCGAACCGGCAACTCGTATGAGACCGATCGCGAGGCAATGTTACTCGGTAGAAGAATTTCAGAATGCCCTTCTGTCAGCGTACTGGTCGAAGACGACACAGCGCGGAATTAAAGATCAATTAATTAGTTTACCAAATTATGAAAACACAAATTTTCCCAATGTGACGCAATTTTTTGAGCACATGGTCCAGCAAAATCAGTATTTAAGTGAACCCTATAGTGAATCCGCACTCATTCAATTATGTATCTCTAAATTACCACGGTCATTAAGAGTGTCACTTTTAACAGGTCAGCAAAAAGAAAATATTTCAGCATTCAGAGATTTGCTACAGCTCTTGGAAGTACAACAATCTGATTATTCTTTTGTAAACAAAAACTTTTTGTATAATAACCAAGGTCAACAAACTTACAGTAATTATGATCAGGGACGTAATTTCAATAGGAAAAGTAACAGACGCTTTAGGAACGACAACTACCAGAACTTAAATCACAGACAGAATTCTGATTATCAATATCGTCAAAATTTTCAGCAACAGGAACCACCTTTTAGTAACAATAGACGTTTTCCACCACAACAGCATGAAAGTCAGTCGCTTAGCATACCTAACCAACAATGCAGTCTACAAGGTCAACCAAACTTTAATGTTGCACGTATAGTCCCAGATCCAACAAATAGTAACGCACAACAGCAAGGAAACAACTACGTACAAAGAAGACAGTACTTCAATTCCTATCGCAATGCACCGTATAAGAATGACTATCACGACAGACGTAAAAACGATGAGCACAATTATCAGCGTACATATAATAACAGTCGGTCTCACCAACAGCAAAATCATACGCAAGAGCATATTCTCATGAATGAACCCGACAGTAGGTACCATCCAGAACGTAATACGTCTGGAAGAAGTAATAGAACAGTTCAAATAGTAGAAATGCCACAACATCCTCCTGATAATAGTAACACGTCAGATAGAATCTGACTAGATACTGTACAGATCGCATCTTCCAGTAACACAAGCGCTACTTTAAACACGCAAAATGTTGTTCGCGAAAATGTAATTACTTTTGACGATATCAGAGACACTCTCTTGCAGGAAAGACCATTTGTTCAGAAAACTATTTCACATCCTGTTATCGAAATTAAAATTGGTTCATCGAAATTTTCAGCAGTAATCGATTCCGGATCACCTATATCAGTAATAAATGAAGAAACTTTTAACGAGTGTAACAAAGAGAATACCTATCCGACATTACCTTTAAGCAAAACAAAAGTGAAAGGAGCGGTACCGAGTAAAGGAGTAGACGTTAAATTACAGACGCATTTATCATTCTGTATTGGAGGTCATACTTTCCACTCAAATTTTTGGATTGTTCCTTTATTGACAACAGACGTAATTTTAGGTAGTAATTTTCTGGTACAACACGATGCAGTGGTTGATTTTCAGAATTCTTATTTAATGTTGAAGGATGAAAATATACAATTTGCTTTAGAATTTCAGCACTCACTATCTGCGGAAGAACAAACAATTAACCGCACAGAGGTCATTTCCGTATCACGTGACATAGACTGTAATCCCACATTGTTCACGGATACGTATGTACATAACTATAATACTCCAGACGAAGCTGATTACGATGTAATGCAAATGATTTCTGATAAGGTTAAAGAGAGCAGTGCAAATACAGACGACGAACGAACGCAATTACACAAAATTCTTTTACAGCAAGCTCCAGTTTTCAACAACATTCCTGGTACTATGTCCGGCTTTATGTATGAATTTCAGGTGAAACAGCACGACACATTTAAAGCAAAGCATTCTCCCATTCCATATATCCACAGAGAACAGGTTAAAAAAGAGTTGCAGGATATACTTGACCAAGGAATTATTGAACCAGCAGTTAGTCCGTACATAAACCCGCTACATATTGTTAAGAAAAAAGATGGCTCACTTCGCCTCGTACTTGATTCGCGTCACATTAATGATATTATTATTAATGATACTGATCGACCACAGACATTAGAGGAACTTCTACAGAAATTTCATGGTACGGCTATTTATTCTACACTAGATTTGAAATCGGGATTTTGGCAAATACAACTTCATCCGAACTGTAGAAAATATACAGCTTTTCTCTGTTTTGGCGACTGTTATCAATTTTGTAAATTACCATTCGGGTTAACTATTTCTTCTGCAACTTTTATTTGCGGTTTGAACACAATACTTCCGGCAGAACTTTAGGACAGAATTACGACGTACGTAGATGACATTCTTATTGCAGAAGCTAACTGGTCTGAACACAATCTGATTCTAGAACGAGTGTTGCAAACTTTCCATGCACAAGGACTCACAGTTAACCTCAGTAAATCGCACTTTGGCAAAACTTCTATAAAATTTCTTGGACACGTAATTTCAGCAGAAGGCATTGCGCCTGATCCGGAAAAACTTCAAGCTCTACGTGACATTACTGTTCCTACAACGAAAAAACAATTACGCAGTTTTTTGGGCTTAATTAACTTTTTTCGTAAATTTATTCATCACTCTGCTTTAGACACGCCTAGATTATGCCAATTAACACGTAAAAACAGTATTTGGTCATGGGATAAGCAAGCACACTCTGAATTCATGAACCTAAAACATGCTCTGTTGAATACATCACTTTTATCGCACCCAGATCTTACTATAAATTTTTCCATTGCCACCGACAGTTCCAACACCGCTTTAGGCGTACACATTTTCCAGGAAATTGAAGAAGATGGCTCAACAGTAATTAAAAACATCGCATTTGCAAGCCGCATTCTGTCACCTGCTGAGCGAAATTATTCTGTTACAGAACTTGAAACATTATGTGTTGTATGGGCTTTTACGAGATTTCGGCATTTTCTTTATGGCAGACATACTACCGTTTACACAGACCATAGAGCTATACAATTTTTGCTTTCAGCTAAATTTACTCACGACAGGTTAAGTAGATGGAAACTATATTTACAAGAATTTAATTTTACGATTGTCCACATTCCCGGCACACAAAATGTTACAGCAGACGCACTGTCGCGTTCTCTCAGCAATAATCAGCAGGACGTAGCAACCAACTTCTGCAAAGCAAATTTCAGTGTCATGTACATTCAGCAAGTTGCATTTGAAAACTTTATTTCATCGTCATTACAGGACATAGCAAAGGAGCAAAATAAAGACAACGTGTGGAAAGAAATTAAACACCTCTGGCAAGATAAGAATAATGTTACGATTAGAAACCATTACACTGTACGCAATGACATTCTGTTTCGCCGCTCTCATCCTGACAGCAACAATTGGTTATTATGCATGTCGGGCGTTCTGGATCGCCAAATCATTCGCCCGAAATGTCCAGAATCAATCGCGAACAATTGTGGCCCAGTGAAATGACATCGTTGTTTGGGAATATGAAGTCCATGAATGACTTACAAGTAGCCAAACATCCAGAGGATCCTGTCCATTCCATGTGAACACAGCCCAAACCTCATCACCAGCGTGTACAGTGCATTGTTGACAACTTAGGTCCGTGGCTTCAATTTGTCTGCGCCACTGTCGAGTCAACTCCTACCAATTGAAATGTGGGATCACCTGAGTCAGGCTACTGTTTCCCAGTCGTCTAGGGTCCAACAGATATAGTCACGAGGCCAGGAGAGGCGCTGCAGGCCATGTCGTGCTGCCAACAAAGGCACTCGCGTCGTTCGCCTCCTGCCATAGCGTATTAACGCCAAATTTTGCCGTGTTAGCCTAGTGAGTACGTTCGCCGTACGTCCCACTGTTCAAGCAGTGTTGCTTGTCTGTTAGCACTGACAACTCTATGCTGCCTCTGCTCTCTCTCGTTAAGTGAACGCAGGAGGCCACTGCATTGTCCGTGTAGGGAAGCAGCCTACTGACGCCGTAGTAAATTCACATCAGTCTTTCCATTGTGTGCCAGCCTGTCCGCTGTAACTAGCTCTGACGTCATAAATGTCGCACAATACTTTAAAAATCAAGTTAATAACCTGAAACGGTCCTAGCATGTCAGGATTAATACTAAATTAATATGTGTTGAATGTCAGTTCGATAACTTTAACCATTTTCGAAATTTGGACGTTTTTCTGTGAAAATCATTGGCGCAACAGAAAAGAGTTAGAGACTTAAAAATTTATATTTAGATTCCTTTTTCATAATTATTTAATAGGAACAGTCTTCTGGATCTCACAAATTAAGATTTTAGTTGAAATTCATGATTTTCTGGTTTTTGTCTAAAAAATTAAGGAAGCAAGATAGATTAAGTAGGCTAATAAATAAGGCTAGGATGTTTATATTTAAGTAGAATGGAGATCCGCTATAACCATAAAGATGTGATAAGTTCCATTTGAATAACTATAAAACTATAGTGACAGCGTATCTCCAAAGGGCAAGTTCAGAGCCTGTCTACTGCGTGCAGTGTAATTAAAATAAATCTCTCGCCCAAAAGATTTAACTTAGCCACGTCAAACTTTTATTATGATTACTTACCTGTGTTGAATGCACATTTAAATTAAGAGCTTCATCGGCCATCAGCAAAAGAAGCTATGATTTGTTCAATAATTTAATGTGGTGCATTACTAGCCCAGCGGCTAGTCGGGAGAGCCGATTTGATTAGGCGTTCCCTTAGCCGTCCGCACCGCGGCTTTATATGTAAGAACGCTGCGCGAGAGAGAAAGGCCCCAGTTCTCTCCAGGCGCTGATTAGCGCACCACCTGTGCCGGGAGTCGCGTCGCGTCGGCATCATTGCTATAAACAGCCTTGGATGCCGTATTAAGTTACTCGGGATACGTGTAACCATGAAATCATTTTCGAGTGAAGTGTTATTTCTGGGATGACTTTAATAATCTATCTTCAGTTTGCGTATGTCGTATTTTCACGTGCCGCCGCGGGACAAACATTCTACCATTATTTAGGGTGGCGTTTGATGAACCTAATCATCAAATTATGGCGAGCATTCATTTAAATATTTAATTTGGACAGTTATAGCGGCATCAGCACATTAGACTCTGAACTGCTCTGTTAATTAGATTGTGGGGATTCTTTTTTTTTTCTCATCTGTGACTTTCAGAATATAGAGAAAGTTTTTTTTTTCACGATCGTTTTTGATTATAAATCCCAGACAATCTCCTAATTCCTCAGAGCTATAAGCTGTAGCTATAAGTGTATTTCTCAGAGGAAGTGGGCACTAGGAATTTTAATTACAGGCTTCACGTTTTGCCAATCACTTTCTGGTTGCCAAAATTGTAGTTAGAGAGCCAGTGTTGAGAACGGCAAAACAACAGCATAAATAACAGGAACTTTTTATACAACAGTAAATTTTCTAACCGCCGCCCCACATATGGTTAAACGGCCGGGAAGTGTTTCAACATTCAAACATTTATATAACAAAAAAAATTCCACTCGCCGCCCCACATCCGTGTTGAGAGATAATGCTCGGAACACGCTTAACACCATAGATCTCGGAATAGTGAGTTCTCTAACGACGTCCCAAATGGAGTGCCCCATGCGTCTAGCTCCAACTACGAGTACCACTCCGCGTTCAAAGTCTGTTAGTTCCCATCGGGCGGTCATAATCACGTCGGAAACCTTTTCACGTGTAGCACCTCCGACAATCAAAACAATTCCGTGAATGCACTGCTCTCTTGTACCCTGTATACGCGATGTTACTGCCATTATTCTTGGTAACCCGCTGCCACTGATTTTACATTTCGTCTGAAACATAATTTGGGTTTGTGTCCTTTAACATGTTCTTTTATCGTTCTTCCATTTTCACCGATACATAACGTGCAACAACAGCAAGTCACTGCATACGGTCTCTCAGCATGGATGCGGTCAACCACGTCCATTATATGTTGGACGAAAGTCTTCTACCTTGTCGCGTTACCTTCCATTCGGAAAGTGAGTGCACTCAGCGACTGTTACGTGGCCTATAACTTACAGAGTGCAGCAATTAGTCGTCCTTGTTTAGATTTTATTACGCAAATCCAGATTCCGGCTAGTGGCTAGCCATTCTGAATGCACTATTTTCTATTCTCGATGCATACTCAGTATTCAAAGAAATGCGATTGACGCCCGAACAACAGGAACTTACATGCACCGAGAACAGAAAATAGTGTATTGAGAATGGTTATCCACTAGCTGAAATCTGGATTTGCGTATTAAAATCTAAAAAAGGACGACTGATTGCTGCACCCTTATAAACCGTCTACCTTTTGTTGGACGACA
Organism: Schistocerca serialis cubense; assembly: GCF_023864345.2. Lineage (NCBI taxonomy): Eukaryota > Metazoa > Arthropoda > Insecta > Orthoptera > Acrididae > Schistocerca > Schistocerca serialis. Next base: position 1,730,044 of record NC_064646.1, read on the forward strand.
ACTGTAGTCCTTATAGAATTCTTCCGAAGGATTGTCCATTTGCAGTCGGCTACTCTACTCAGAAACAGTAACCTTGTAGAATACGCAGTTAGTCCCCCGCTCTCCTTATTTCCTTTATTATTATTATTACTGCTTTGTTTGAAGGCCCTCTGTATGGAAAAGTCATCACGGCAGTTGGACATCAATCTTTCCCTAAAGAAATCTAGCTCTGAATGTACCTCATGCCGTGACCAATGCGGAATGCACTCGATGCGGCGTGTAGATACTTGCTGGTAGTTTTCCTATAAACGCTGCGGATTAGAGTATTATCAGGTCTTCTGTAGATCGACGTACAAAAACTGGCAGGCCAACCTCATCCTTCATCTCCACCGTGAAGTTCATTTTCGGATCATTTTTCAGAAACATTCTCCTCATTTTTTTTCATCGTTTTTTTCTCATCATTTAAATTCTCTGGATAATTATAAGTTTCTTTTAAGGAAACCACTGAGGTCAACTAGCAATGGAGCAAAGCTGTTCCGCAAGATATATAGTGAAGAGCCTAAACCTGCTTCATAATGTGTTGGTCTACCTGTGGTACGTGATGCAGCAGCTGTTCTGTGTGGCCTCCGGGGGTATGTGGTATTACGTGTCTACACAAAGGTCTCGGAAAGCCTGCAAATTACAGGCCAATGATTTGTGGCCACGGAGCTGGCTTTCGATAGCAACCCTCATACGTCGCAGCAGGTGCAGATCAAGGGACTTTGGTGGACAAGACATCAACGTAAGTTCACTGTTACGTTCTTCAAACCACTGCACTATTATTCTCGCCTTGTTACGTCACCGGTCGAGGTGAAGCACTGGTTAGCACACTGAGGACGATGCCTCAATCCCGCGTCCGGCTACCCTGATTTAGGTTTTCCATGATTTTCCTAAATAGATTCAGGCAAATATCAGGATGGTTCCTTCGAAAGGGCACGGCTGATTCCCTTCCCCACACTTCCTTAATCCGATGTGACCGATGACCTCGCTGCTTGGTCCCCTCCCCCAAATCAACGAACCAACCTATTGTAATTCCTAGGTATTCAGCAGTAGGTTAGAAAATTTAAAAAGGGAAACGGGTAGGTTAAAGTTAGATATAGTGGGAATTAGTGAAGTTCGGTGGCAGGAGGACCAAGACTTTTGGTCAGGTGAATACAGGGTTATAAATACAAAATCAAATAGGGGTAATGCAGGAGTAGGTTTAATAATTAATAAAAAATAGGAGTGCGAGTAAGACGAAAATTTAATAGTCATGGGTGACTGCGATTCCATAGTAGGAGAAGAAAGAGGAGGAAACATAGTAGGTGAAAATGGAATGGGGCTAAGGAATGAAAGAGGAAGCCGCCTGGTAGAATTTTGCACAGAGCATAACTTAATCATAGCTAACACTTAGTCCAAGATTCATGAAAGAAGGTTGTATACATGGAAGAAGCCTGGAGATCCTAGAAGGTACCAGATAGATTAAATAATGGTAAGACAGATATTTAGGAACCAGGTTTTAAATTGTAAGACATTTCCAGGGGCAGATGTGGACTCTGACCACAATCTATTGGTTATGAACTGTAGATTAAAACTGAAGAAACTGCAAAAAGGTGGGAATTTAAGAAGGTGTAACCTGGATAAACTGACTACGCCAGAGGTTCTACAGAGTTTCAGGGAGAGCGTAAGGGAACAAATGGCAGGAATGGGGGAAAGAAATACAGTAGAAGAAGAACGGGTAGCTCTGAGGGATGAAGTAGTGAAGGCAGCAGAGGATCAAGTAGGTGAAAAGACGAGGGCTAGTAGAAATCCTTGGGTAATAGAAGTAATATTGAATTTAATTGATGAAAGGGGAAAATATAAAAATGCAGTAAATGAAGCAGGCAAAAAGCAATACAAACGTTTCAAAAATGGTATCGCCAGGATGTGCAAAATGGCTAAGAAGGGATGGCTAAAGGAGAAATGTAAGGTTGTAGAGGCTTATCTCACTAGGAGGAAGATAGATGTTGCCTATAGGCATTTTAAAGAGACCTTTGGACAAAAGAGAACCACTTGTATGAATACCATGAGCTCAGATGGAAACCCAGTTCTAAGCATAGAAGGGAAAGCAGAAAGGTGGAAGGAGTATATAGAGGGTCTATTATTATTGAAATGGAAGAGGATGTAGATGAAGATGAAATGGGAGATATGATACTGCGCGAAGAGTTTGATAGAGCACTGAAAGAACTGAGTCAAAACAAGACCCCGGAGTAGACAACATTCCATTAAACTACTGATAGCCTTGGGAGAGCCAGTCCTAAAAAAATCTACCATGTGGTGAGGAAGATGTATGAGACAGGCGAAATACCCTCAGACTTCAAGAAGAACATAACAATTGCAATCCGAAAGAAAGCAGGTGTTGACAGATGTGAAAATTAACGAACTATCAGTTTAATAAGTCACAGCTGCAAAATACTAACGCGAAATCTTTACAGACGAATGGAAAAACTGGTATAAGCCGACCTCGGGGGAGATCAGTTTTGATTCCGTAGAAATGTTGTAACACGTGAGGCAATACTGACCCTACGACTTACCTTAGAAGAAGGAAAGGTAAACCTACGTTAATAGCGTTTGTAGACTTAGAGAAAGCTTTTGACAATGTTGATTGGAATACTATCTTTCAAATTCTGATGGCGGCACGGGTAAAATACAGGGAGCGAAAGGCTATTTACAATTTGTACAGAAACCAGATTGCAGTTATAACAGACGAGGGGCATGATAGGGAAGCAGTGATTGGGAAGGGAGTGAGACAGGGTTGTAGCCTCTCCCCGATGTTATTCAATCTGTATATCGAGCAAGCAGTAAAGGAAACAAAAGAAAAATTCAGAGTAGTTATTAAAATCCAGGGAGAAGAAATAAAACTTTGAGGTTCGGCGATGACATTGTAATTCTGTAAAAGACAGAAAAGACTTTTGAAGAGCAGTTGAACGGAATGGATCGTGTCTTGAAAGGAGGATGTAAGATGACCATGAGGAAGAGCAAAACGAGGATAATGGAATGTAATAGAATTATGTCGGGTGATGCTGAGGGAATTAGAATAGGACATGAGACACTTAAAGTAGTAAAGAAGTTCTGCTATTTGGGGAGCAAGGTAACTGATGATGGTCGAAGTATAGAGAATATAAAATGTAGACTGGCAATGGCAAGGAAATCGTTTCTCAAGAAGATAAATTTGTTAACATCGAGTATAAATTTAAGTGTCAGGAAGTCGTTTCTGGAAGTATTTGTATGGAGTGTAGCCATGTATGGAAGTGAACCATGGACGATAAATAGTTTGGACAAGAAGAGAATAGAAGCTTTCGAAATGTGGTGCTACATAAGAATGCTGAAGATTAGATGGGTAGATCACATAACTAATGAGGAAGTATTGAACAGAATAGGGGAGAAGAGTAGTTTGTGGCACAACTTGACTAGAAGAAGGGATCAATTGGTAGGACATGTTCTGAGGCATCAAGGGATCACCAATGTAGTATTGGAGGGCAGCGTGGAGGGTAAAAATCGTAGAGGGATACCAAGAAATGAATACACTTGCGGATTCAGAAGGATGTAGGCTGTAGTAGGTACTGGGAGATGAAGAAGCTTGCACAGGATGGAGTAGCATGGAGAGCTGCATCAAACCACTCTCAGGACTGAAGACCACAACAACAACAACAGGTATTTAGTTGAATTTGCGGTTTTGGATTTGATTTATTTATCGTGCAAACGAAGTTTAACGGATTTCTTTTAGTACTCATATGGATAACCTGACACGTTTCATTACTTAGGGTCAACTGCCGTCCACCCTGCTAACCGTGCGGCCTACCGCACTGCTTACCGGGCGGGTAGGAGCGCCTGGTCCCCGGCAAGAATCTGCCAGGCGTATTAGTGTCGAGGTCCGGTGTGTCGGCCATCCTGCGGATGGTTTTTAAGGCGGTTTTCCATCTACCTCGGCGAATGCGGGTGATTCCCCTTATTCCACCTCAGTTACACTGTGTCGGCTATTGCTGCCCAAACACCGTTTCCACGTACCAGTACACAACAATTATTCTACCACGTTAACATTAGGGGTTACACTCAATGATACGGGGGTGCGGGCTCCAGTGGGGGCCGAACTGCACAATAACCCTGGGTTCGGTGTGGGTCGGCGGTGGGGTGCGTGGATGCTGTGGCCTGTTGTGAGGTTGTGAACCACTGAGGGCTACGGCGGGATGAACCCCTCCCTCGTTTCTACGTCCCCGGCTTTATACATACATGGATACATATATACTACATAGGGTCAATTGCTAATTTCCCCACCATCGAGATATCTTTTCTAAATCGATTTGCAGTTTATTTTGATTTTCTATGATTTTACTAGATGATGAACGACAGTATCATCTGGAAACAACCTAAGATGGCTGCTCAGATCTTCTCCAAAATCGTTTATATAAATAAGGAACAGAACGGGCCTGGTAATCTTCGGATTGACGATTCACATCTATGGTTTCAACAAAATGTTTCACATACTTGAATGAGGTCACTGTATGCTTTTGGCTTAATCAGTGTTCTTGCAGTCCCGTTACCTTTGAATCTTATTGATACAAAAAAAAGAAGTTCACGTTGTAAAAAAAACAGATCTCCTCTGAGGAACGGTAGGTGGCGATACCCATTTGGGACTGTCACATCCATGAACACCGGTGCCAATTACATTCCCTATCTCTCTCAAGTGGAGTCACAGAGAATAATTTTATTTTGTTTTACTTCCTGGTCATGTTATATACAGACATTACTGATGGTCTCCATCTGAAACCAACTGTAATCACTCACATCTACATCTACATCTACGTGATTACTCTGCTATTCACAATAAAGTACCTGGCAGAGGGTTAAATAAATCACCTCCAAGCTGTCTCTCTACCGTTGCTCTCTCGAACGACGTGAGGGAAAAACTAGCACTTAAATTTTTCTGTGCGAGCCCTGATTTCTCTTACTTCATCGTGATGTCTATTTCTCCCTATGTAAATGGATGCGAACAGTATGTTTCGCATATCGGGGTAGAAAGCTGAATTGAAATTTCATGAGAGGATCCCGTCGCAACGGAGGAGGAGGAGCAGATTAGTGTTTAACATCCCGTCGACATCGAGGTCGTTAGAGACGGAGCACAAGTTCGGATTAGGGAAGGATGCCGAAGGAAATCGGCCGTGCCCTTTCGAAGGAACCATCCGGCATTTGCCTGAAGTGGTCTAGGGAAATCACGGAAAACCTAAATCAGGATGGCCGGACGCGGAATTGAACTGTCGTCCTCCCGAATGCGAGTATAGTGTGCTAGCCACTGCGCCGTCACAACGAAAAACGCCTTTATTTTAATGACTGCCACTCAAATTCACGTATTATGTCTGTGACACTATCTCCCCTACTTCGCGATAATACAAAACGAGCTGCTCTTATTTCAACTTTTTCGATCCACCTGATCCGGATCCCACACTCCACACCAATGCTCCAGCTCCAGAGTAGGGCGGACAAGCGTGGTGTAAGCAGTCTCTATAGTAGACCTCTTGCACCTTATAAGTGTTCTGCCAATGAATTGTAGTCTTTGGTTTGCTCAACCCACAACATTATCTGTGTGATCGTTCCAATTTAGGTTATTTGTAATTGTAATCTTTAAGTATTTAATTGAAATTACAGCCTTAAGATCTGTGTGACTTATCACCTAATCGAAATTTTGAGGATTTGTTTTAGTACTCATGTGAATGAGTTCACACTTTTCTTTATTCACGGTCAATTGCCACTTTTCACACCATACACATAGCAGATATCTAAATCATTTTGCGATTCGTTTTGGTCATCTGATGACTTTACAAGACGGTAAATGATAGCATCATTTGCAAACAATGTAACCGGGCTCCTCAGATTGTCTCCTACGTCGTTTATACAGATCAGGAACAATAGAGGGCCTATAACACTTCCTTGGGAACGCCGAATAATACTTCGGTCATATGGTGTTATTTGGCGTGAAAGACATTTTGTTTTGCATTATAAGATCTTTGCAGCACAATTTGCGTTTGTCTTTTCATTGCGTCAAAAGTTTTTTTTTTTTTTTTTTTCTTGTTTCCATACCGTGCATAGTCCCCTTTTTACTGTTTCGCTACGCTTCACGTATCATGTTGTCTTTCTTCCTGTTACCTTTCGTGACAATTACAGCAATCAGGTAAGTCGCTGAGTCTGAGTTTGCTGACGTAAGCAATATGGAGAAACAAGATCTTCAAATCAGCCTCTTGGAAATAAATTTTTGCATTAATTCTTAGAGGAAAGTTGTTATTCGTTTAAACTCGTAGTGTATGGATTACAAATACACTATTATATCAGTCTTGTCTGTAAGATGAAAATCGGTACATAGTCAAGTACAGAGGGTTGAGCCGGCCGCTGTGGCCGGGCGGTCTTAGGCGCTTCAGTCCGGAATCGAGCGACTGCTACGGTCGCAGGTTCGAATCCTGCCACGGGCAAGGATGTGTGTGATGTCCTTAGGTTAGTTAGGTTTAAGTAGTTGTAAGTTCTAAGGAACTGATGACCTCAGATGTTAAGTCCCATAGTGCTCAGATCCATTTGAACCATTTGACAGAGGGTGGACAAAAATATGGATACCCCGAAGACACAGCACATTACTATGGCCAATAAAGTGTAAGAAAACCTTTGACACTCGGAACATCCTCCAGTCGTCTCGGAATGGATAAAAGCGGTCCTGTAAGGTTTTCAAATGAATGTAACGCCATTGTTCCAGCAAAATAATGGCACGTTGGGATCACAATGATGGAGGTAAATTAAGATCACGCACCTTTATCTCCAAAGCAAACCATAAAGACTTATTAATATTGAGACCTGATGGTTGTGGTGGCCAGGGGAGATGCTGCAATTCATCCTCGTGGCCTGAAAACCAGTCTTCCATGATAAGAACTGTGTGAACAGGTGACTTTGAAAAGAACACTGTTGGGACTATACAAAAATGATTGAGAATGCATGCAAAATTTAGTTTACTAACAACATTTATTTTCCCAAAACAAAGACAGACAAATTATGCTAAACAAGCCTTTATTATATGCTGTAAACAAGTATTAGTTGGTTTAAAGCCGCAGTGGACAAAGATCCTGGGTGGCAGAAGTAAGTCAAGTACTCTGGACCTAAAAATGTGGATAACGCAATCTGAATTGATGTGACGCTGAGCACACTTTGATTGAAAATCTACAGAAGTTTCTCTATATAGGTGCATCTGGGAGCAAGTGGCCATTGAGATCTGTTTGCTCTGACAAAGCCGGAGTGGCAGTCCGTTACCCTGTTAGCTTCGTGCGGCGATGTAACTTGCAGCTGGCGAGATGTGTGCGGCGGAGGCGAGGCGTGAGGTGGCATCTGCGAATCGATTGCTTCCACGAAAGAAATGCAAAAATCTCACGGTCTAGTGGTCAGGCAGACGGATCGCAATTTAGTCTCTACCAGAGACCTGAAATCATGCTAGATTTCAGTGTGTGACAAACCCGTTCGCTGGTCGTACCAAGAACCAACTTGGCTCACTTATACGACAGAGCGCACAAGGACACCAAACGTCAAGACTGGTGAACCAAAAACGATTAAGTGGGCCCTCGGCAAAGGAGTAGTCCGAGACGTTGGAAATCACACTGTCGTTACAGTAAGAACCTCACCACAGGTTCCCCAGTCTAACCAACTCGCAAGTGAAGTCAGTCTCAGGACAGGTCCCAAGCACCAATCACACATGCCAGAGCATTGACGAGAAGTCCTCTTACCAGTCCAAAGTCCAGCACCCGAGCGACTCACACCTCTCAAAAAAAAAAAAAAAAAAAAAAAAAAAAAACCGTTTTCCCGCAAAGTGCACGAACGACACCGCCTTCTCGCCATCTTGAGCCAATCACAGGACTCTAGATGCGCTAAATCTCCCCTCCCATCGAGAGCACAAACTCCTGTCGGACCAGAGCAAGAGTTAAGAAAACTGTGCCTCTGGGAAAAGAAGAAATCGCGAATTACTGGCTTTCTTAAGTTTTCGCAGAGGGAGAAGATGTTTATCTCTGAAGTAGCTTCGCTTCCTGTGGCAACAAGCGAACATACAGTCTTAAAGAACTTTATTTAAATCGCCTATGCCTTTGAGCTTGTTGGTCCTAACTATGAGGTGTAATAAAGATTCTATCTCTAAACATTCTCAGACGCTTGGAGTTTCTTATACAACCAAGGCGGCAGATGGAAGTGGGTCACAGGTTTATTTTCAGTATCGGTAAACACGAAAACTTGTTAATTTTTATTACACGTGGCTTTGCACAAAATGTCCAGCTTACGACTCCACTGTATATATGCATCCCTTCAGTCCGTCGCACTCAGTCCAGCCTTCGGCTGGCGCCAATGCATGTATGGCGGCATTGTTCTGCTGGAGACCTGTCACGACAAGGGGCTGGTCTCTCTGCCCTGTACGGCTGTGAGCCTGTCCGGCAAGATTTACTGAGGGATGGGTTCGCCGCCAATTGCTTCTAACTCCCAGCATGCCATTTCTACGAGCTGAGAACCACAAAAATAACTCATGCTTTTAGCGCCCTACCAGGCTCCATGAACGTCTGCTCAGGCTATTAACTTCCTAGAGTCTCGCTCAAGGTGCGTCAGCTTCTAACAAAATCTTTAATAATTTTATGTATGTAAGAGGTGTATATTTCTATTGTCTATTGTCAAACCACAATTTATGAAAGATGTTTATATTTTATTAATAGGTTTAATTAGGAATAATTAATATTTGTCATGTTGGAAATAATTGTGGTAGCAGGAAATGTTTGCACCAAAGTATTGTTGGCAAGAGAGACCGCACATTGATATAATTTTAAAAAGGGTGGCAGAGAAAGCGTATGGATACATTTTAAGAAGAGAGCGGGAAAGACCACGCATTGATACATTTTGTAATGGTAGCAGGGATTGTCTGCACCAGAAAGCATTGTTGGCAGGAGAGACCGCACTTTAGCGTTCGTAGGAAGTCAGTATTATGCGAGATGTGAAGCGAGTTGGTAGCAGGTCTGAAGCGAGAGGTTGAGAGGAGCGGTGTGCCTGCCAGCCACCAGCTATGATTTACAAGAGATTATAAACGGATGTACAGAGACATCAGCTAACTATTATCATAAGAGGAACTAACACATTGAATTATCTTCTTCGCGAAACTCAACACTACTCAAGGTATGTTTGCGCAATGCTAGTTGTAAGATTATTGTAAAATGTAAGTCCCATTTGAACGTTTGTAAAATCATTTCATTACCAGCAGTAAATATTTGATGAAACGTTTCCAGAATATAATTAATTTTTGCCAGCAGTGTTGCATTATTGATTATAATCCATTCCAAAAACCAACAACGTAAAACTTTGCAAAAATTTTATTGTTGTCAAAAAAAGAGTAACTATGAACTACACATCTTCAGTCAAATTACTTAAAGAATAACGTCAGCTTTGCTATTAAAGAATAACGTCAGCTTTGGTAATAAATACAGCCACTTATTATGACAGCCCACCAGCAATTAATAGAGTATAGTAAACCAGAGTAAGTATATTCATGTCGCAGTTCGATGTAGCAGTCAGATGGCGATCCAGTAACCGTAAAAAAGGTAAGGAATAGTTTTGGGTTATTGCAGATAACGACTGAGGGCCACGACGACGACACATTCTATGTTTAGTCGAAATAATCAGAAAATCACTTTTAATAAGCACCAATTAAATTTGTATGCGAAGATTGAGAAAGAGAATAAATTTCAAAGGGAAGATTTCATTTGTTGTTATTAAGCAAGAGATAGATATCCTAAGGAAAGGTTTCATAGGTTATTGTAGAAGGGAAGGTTGCGTAGCAAAAGAGATACAGACGAGACGGGAAGGTTTCATATTTACGAAAATTATGTAAGAGAGTAACTTGTCCTCTCTCAAACTGTCTTCTAAGTACACACTCCCACCACTGGGGTATAACCATTGTACCTTAGGATGGACCGATCAGCCAAAAGAGACACTCAATGCTTGGCAATAACCCGACTTTGCAGTGTAACCGTGTGCCTCATTGGATACCCTGATATGGCTTCCCAAATCATCACTGAACCCCCCTCCATGTTTAATGCTCGGCCAGAGGTTGGAAACATTGTGAAACAAGAGTCATCCGACCAAACGACTTCCTTTCATTGATCCATAGGCTCGGTTTTATCGCTTCAGAATCACGTTTTTCTGTTACGGACATTTACATCACTGATGTGGGGTGTTGGAATTGCTCCTCGTCCTGCAAATCCCTTCTTATGGATCTCTATCTTGTTTTGGTGCTGGCAGAGTTCGCGATTGTGACATTAAGTTCTGCAGTGACTTTCGAAGCCGTCGTCTCTTACTTTCCGTCACAGTCCTATTAAATAACCGTCTTTCATTGTCACTCAGCCTGGACTTTCGCGCTCGTTGTGACTTAGCGGATGCTGTTTCTCCGCTTTCCCTGTATAAATCTTCGAAGTGGTACCTCTTGAAAGACCAAGCACTTCAGCCCCCTTGCCCACCATATGAGCACCAACAATTTTCCGAGGTCCGAATTCATTTGGTTCCCACATAATGCACCCACAACTCCCCAGAACACTGCTCTGACGAGGACTGACAACTGCAACGTACTCAGGACATGGCACAGATGGCTTTCGTGCTCAAGCAAAACAGTGTGATCTGTAGGCTTGCCTACCATCTGGATTTATATTCAACCGGACATTTATTGCGGGGTTTTCATATTTACGCCCAATCTCTGTATTAACGCAACGGCTTTCCTGGTCGAAGGCGGTTAATACGTTTACTTGAGGTGTTTTTAAATGAAACCCGTCATTGCGCTTGCGAAAGCGCTACCGTTGTCTTTAGTAATTACGAGTTTGATGGCGTTATCATTGAGACATGCATGATCTTGTATTGTTAGAATAGCGTTTACAAATTTGTAAACAAATATTATCGTTACTGCTGGTTTCGGCGAAAAAAAGCCATTTTCAGATCTAAATCAAAGGTGGATCCTTTCTACTATTACCGTTAGCCACTGCGCGTCGCTTTTGCTATTCTATTTTTAAAATAATAGCACAAGATCACATTTATCTCCTGCGTCACAATGTCACCCTTTTGTAATTATAGTTACACAGATAGTTACAGTATAACGTGGCAGATTCTTACCTTCTCTGCAGACAGACTCTGTGCCCCGTGTGTCAGCCCGGCCGACCTTCAGCGGTTGCTCTCCACACTGTGGTCCTAACGACGCCCTTCGTTAACCGCGGGCTCTTAGCCCTGCAGTGTCCGCCAGAACTTAATTGATTTGGGTTGCAGGAGAGGTCGTTACCAAACCCCTGGTCCAACTTCCTTGTTACCGCGAAAGCAGTCCCTGTAACGTCGGTGTGCGTTCTCAGTTGTCCTCGCTAATGCCAGATCCAGCACTGTCGGAGATAACGAGCAATACTTTCGTAGATTGCTATACTGTATCGCCGGTGAGAGCATATAACTTGAAAATCTTCAATCGTTTCGGTGTAACCTGTCGAGACAGTTTATAAAGTAGTAAAATGCTTTGCATTGTTTTTTGCAGACCCTGTCTTAACAATGATCTCCATATCCTGCTTGCGAAAGTGGAGCAGAGAAGCGAAGCATAATCAATTGTTTGCTAGATTCAATGAAGACAATAGTTAGCTTTCAGCTTGCTCATCCTGTCAGGATTGGATTTCAAATGGCTTACATCGTCTGGATTGTTGTTGTTGTTGTCTTCAGTCCAGAGGCTTGTTTGATGCAGCTCTCCATGCTACTCTATCCTGTGCAAGCTTCTTCATCTCCCAGTACCTACTGCAACCTATATCCTTCTGAATCTGTTTAGTATACTCATCCCTTTGTCTCCCTCTACGATTTTGACCCTCCACGCTGCCCTCCAATACTAAATTGGTGATCCCTTGATGCCTCAGAATATGTCCTACCAACCGGTCCCTTCTTCTTGTCAAGTTGTGGCACAAACTCCTCTTCTCCCCAGTTCTATGTTATCTACCCATCTAATCTTCAGCATTCTGTAGCACGACATTACGAAAGCTTATATTCTCTTCTTGTCTAAACTATTTATCGTCCACGTTTCGCTTCCATACATGGCTACACTTCATACAAATACTTTCAGAAACGACATCCTGACATTTAAATCTAAACTCGATGTTAACAAATTTCTCTTCTTCAGAAACCCTTTCCTTGCCATTGCCAGTCTACATTTCATATCCTCTCTACTTCGACCATCATCAGTTATTTTGTTCCCAAAATAGTAAAACTCCTTTACTACGTTAAGTGTCTCTTTTCCTAATCTAATTCCGGCAGCATTAGTGAATAAGCATCTTGCCGTATTTATTAGCCTTAAAATAGCTTACCCTGCAGGATTAGTGTCACTGGGCTTTTCCGATTTTTAATATGCATATTATCCAGCTGCATATGCTCTCGTTGATGATCTATGAACACACAATTTTCAAATGGTTCAAATGGCTCTGAGCACTATGGGACCTAACAACTGAAGTCATCGGTCCCCTAGAGCTACTTAACCCTAACAAACCTAAGGACATCACACACATCTACGCCCGAGGCAGGATTCGAACCTGCGACCGTAGCAACAGCGCGGTTCCGGACTGAAGCGCCTAGAAAATTGAAATTAGATCCGTTTTTTGTTGTTACTTATTCATCGCCTCGTGAATAATTTCATGTGGCTAAGCAATGTCAAGTGAGTAATTCTCTTTTATGTCTTGTGATACTGCAAACCGCTACTGAAAATTTATACATTCTTTGATCTTTTAGTGTAAGTTAAGATCCTTGTGTTTTGTGTTGGAGCATTTCTGACTGAAATTGTTCGTTTTGACATGTTCACAAGACGCTGCACTGTCTTATCCAAAGAGGCACGCACACGTATACGTATGGATCGATGCTGCAGTGTCTTGCGTAGGTCTCTGCTCCCGCAGAGAACCAGGCGTATGAGATGCTATAATGTTGCTGTTATGTACAGTACATTGTAAGAGGTCCTAGCAGATGTAATTTCGATGTATTGCTCATGCGCTGCCTGCGATATGCAAGGTATAAGAGAATCGCTGACCAGAGAGCAGTGTTGACTCAGTAGGAACTGTGTAGCTGTAGCAGTAAGTTGTTGCTAGTCTGCGCTAGTCTGCGCTTGTGTGGAGTCTCCTCTGGTCTGGTATAGTGTACTATGTTGGCTGGGCCGGTCGCGGTGCAGCGATGCCGGAGCCTGAGTACTATTGTATAAGGTAAAAAGCAGCCTCGCGCATATCTAGTAATGTTATGTGAACTCCGATGTAAATGTTTTAAAAATGTCCTAATAATAATCTTTGTGATATAAAGTAATTTTTTTACAAGCATTCATTTCAATTTAAAGAATTTACTAATTTCTCCAATCCATGATCATTCCGATTGTTGCAAAAGAAAAATCAGTTGCTTCCTTTGATAAATGACAAATCTATCGGCCAGCATTGCAGAGAGCTGTGCCGGAAAAAGGTTATTGTAAGAGCAGATAGTCGGCGACATTATTGAGGTAAGAATTTATTTTTTATTATGAGGTTTAGGAATTTTTCTGTTTCGAGCTTATATTAAATGGGAAACAAATTTTGTGTGGAGGTTAAATGTGAATGAATTTCTGTATGGAGGTTAAAAATGGGAACCAATTTTGTTCTGAGGTTACAAAAAAATAGAATCATATTATTATTATTATTATTATTATTATTTATTAAATTTTGTGGGGAGGTTACACTAAAGTTAGAATCATAATCATATTATTATATATACAAATTTTGTGGGGAGGTTACACTTGGCGACAACCGGCCAGGATCGTATTTCTTTGTGAATCTCTGAGAAATAGTCATATATCTGCTCTTATTTGCTTAAATGTAGTTTGCATCTGGCGCAACGCATTTACTAATTTGTCACTCTTTCTTTCACAAATCATCGGCAATTTATTGCTCTTTGTTGTTATTCTACATCTACATCTACATCTATACTCCGCGAGCCACCTTACGGTGTGTGGCGGAGGGTACTTATTGTACCACTATCTGATCCCCCCTTCCCTGTTCCATTCACGAATTGTGCGTGGAAAGAACGACTGCTTGTAAGTCTCCGTATTTGCTCTAATTTCTCGGATCTTTTCGTTGTGATCATTACGCGAGATATATGTGGGCGGTAGTAATATGTTGCCCATCTCTTCCCGGAATGTGCTCTCTCGTAATTTCGATAATAAACCTCTCCGTATTGCGTAACGCCTTTCTTGAAGTGTCCGCCACTGGAGCTTGTTCAGCATCTCCATAACGCTCTCGCGCTGACTAAATGTCCCCATGACGAATCGCGCTGCTTTTCGCTGGATCATGTCTATCTCTTCTATTAATCCAACCTGGTAAGGGTCCCATACTGATGAGCAATACTCAAGAATCGGACGAACAAGCGTTTTGTAAGCTACTTCTTTCGTCGATGAGTCACATTTTCTTAGAATTCTTCCTATGAATCTCAACCTGGCGCCTGCTTTTCCCACTATTTGTTTTATGTGATCATTCCACTTCAGATCGCTCCGGATAGTAACTCCTAAGTATTTTACGGTCGTTACCGCTTCCAATGATTTACCACCTATGGCATAATCGTACTGGAATGGATTTCTGCCCCTATGTATGCGCATTATATTACATTTATCTACGTTTAGGGAAAGCTGCCAGCCGTCGCACCATGCATTAATCCTCTGCAGGTCCTCCTGGAGTACGTACGAGTCTTCTGATGTTGCTACTTTCTTGTAGACAACCGTGTCATCTGCAAATAGCCTCACGGAGCTACCGATGTTGTCAACTAAGTCATTTATGTATATTGTAAACAATAAAGGTCCTATCACGCTTCCCTGCGGTACTCCCGAAATTACCTCTACATCTGCAGATTTTGAACCGTTAAGAATGACATTTTGTGTTCTTTCTTCTAGGAAATCCTGAATCCAATCACAAACCTGGTCCGATATTCCGTAAGCTCGTATTTTTTTCACTAAACGTAAGTGCGGAACCGTATCAAATGCCTTCCTGAAGTCCAGGAATACGGCATCAATCTGCTCGCCAGTGTCTACGGCACTGTGAATTTCTTGGGCAAATAGGGCGAGCTGAGTTTCACATGATCTCTGTTTGCGGAATCCATGTTGGTTATGATGAAGGAGATTTGTATTATCTAAGAACGTCATAATACGAGAACACAAAACATATTGTGTTTGTTCCATTTTTGCTTTGCCTTTGTTTCATTTTTCTGCTTAATTTCGATTTGTGAGAAAATGCCGCAAAAATCTGTTAACAGTACATCGCGATGTGCAATGAGTGAAATAGCGGACTCGAATAATTTGACCGATAATACTTGCGACACTCAGTGTAATAGTGATAATCCAGTAATTACAGATAAACAGTGCCTACCGATCACTAGTAATGATTTTGATCCTAAAGATGAGCAAACAAATTCAACTATGTCCACAGTAAATGTAACAATTGATGACGAGGCACATTCCATTACAATGAACGCTGTCCAGTTTGACACGCCTAATTTGCAAAATTTACGTAACGAACATATAATTGTTTCTAACGAAAGTGAACAATGTACTCAAAATTCGTCAAATTTATTTGATTCCGATTTAGCGACCAACAGTGCACATCCAATTGGCGAACCTTTTCAAGAATCAGAGAATGACCAAATGGTTACACAAAACGTGACAATTGCAGGTACGCCATTAAACAGCACAGAGAATAGAGTAGGTAATATTGGCATGGATTAAGTTATGGCATTATTGCTACAACTTAATGAAAATTCCAAATAACTTAATGAAAGACAAGACAACAATTTCAAACAACTTAGTGAACAGATTACAGCCGTTGCCACGCAATATCATGATACTAAAGAACAATTACGCGAGGAAATTAAGGCTTGTGCTAGGAGCAGTAGTGAAGAAATTAGATCTGTTGCTCAAGAATTAAGGAATACGCAAGCCGCTACAACGAAATTACTTAGAGATGAAATTAGTGCAGTCGCTAAACAATGCTCTGAAAACGCAACACAGTTACGTGACGAGTTTAAATTAATGTCAGCAGAACTTTTACGTACACTGGATGCAAAAGTAGACACGAAATTTGACCAACAGAACAGCCAAATTGACGAACGTTTTAATCACCACCTACAAAACAGTGAAACGTGTTACCGTAAATTCATACAGGAACAGAATAAAGTAAAGCAACAAGTCATGGAAACAATTATTGCACAGAGACAGGAAGATAAGCGTAAATTGTTTACGAAAGCAAAACCATACGTAGACAACAATATTGCCACAGTATCAGACGAAATTAATGCTATTAAACAGTTGAACACCGAATTACATGATGAAATCGCTGATCTTAAAACAAAAACAGATACACACACATTAGACTTTCAGACAATGACCAACAGACTTGAAAAGTTGGAACTAATACAGGATCCCGATGCCATCAAAGCAGACCTTAAGAAACTGCACAAAATCACAAGTGAAACACAAAAACAAATTAATGCTTGTGATACTAAAAACGAAGATCAGGTAAAAGCACTGACTGAAAAATATGATGAATTGGCCAGTCGTTTTGACGTTATCGAAAGTAATAATGACACCAAATCAGACGATACGTTACCTGTTTCGTTTAATCAAACACCTGAATTCCAAAATCTACAGCAGACGATCAGTGAGATAGGTTCGTCCAATAATACATTACGTAGAAAATTGTCATCTTTACGGCAAGAGGTGACGGAGGTGAAAAATATTTCAGCCTTTAACACATCACAGCATACGCCACATTCCGAACATTTGTCACACTCACACAGCCAGTGTAACTTAGGTAATTTACAGAGACTACGTGACTTAGAATCCGAACAGACACAGACAAATAGATTCTCATTCAATCCTGAACCTGTTCACACATTCAGAGACGATAACGTTGATTATAAGCAATTTTTATCCGTAAAAAAATCTAAGGTATTTATAAATGACAGAACACAAATACATCGTTTGGATTGGATACGACAATTTATTTTTGTACTTTCACCAGCATGGCCTGTAATGCAGAAACTAGAATTGGACTGGATACGACAATTTGCTTTTGTATTTTCATCGGCATTGCCTGTAACGCAGAATCTAAAATTTATTTGTAGCGCGTAATTGACCTCAGGGGATTCATTACACTTCGATGAATATGTGCCGTAGCGTGCAGAAGGCCCCGAGCCGTAGTAGTGCTATTTCATCTTTAGTTTTCTGCACTGCTGCCTTCTCTTTTACTATCCTTTATATCTATCAAAACAGCTCTTCAACTATCTATCTATCTAGGATTAGAAACGTGTAAAGAAATCTGATATGACGAGTTTTACGAAAGTGACAGTTTTCATTAGACGCTCCAGAAATGACAACCAGGAGAACTTTAATACCAGACAAAAATTTAATCATCAGTATGTGTAAAATTATCAGCAACAGCAAACGCATTTTGTTAACAATAGAGGTTTTTCCCCACAACAGCAACAAAACCAGCCGGTTAGCATACCTAACCAACAATGTAGTCTGCAAGGTCAACCAAGCTTTAATGTTTCGCCGCCTGCACGTATAGCATCGGCTCCGCCAAATAGTAACGCACAGCAACAAGGAAATCAGTACGTGCAGAAAACACACCATTTCAACTCATATCGCAATGCACCGTATAGAAATGACTATCATGACAGACGTAAAAGTAATGAGCACAATTTTCAGCGTACGTTTAATAACAGTCGGTCTTACCAGCAGCAAAATCATCCGCAACAACAGATTATCATGAATGAACCAGACAGTCGGTATCATCCCCATCCTAATGCGTCAGGACGAAACAACAGAACAGTACAAATAGTCGAAATGCCACAGCATCCTCCCGCAAATAATAACACGTCAGATAGAATCTGACTAGATACAGTACAGGTTGCATCTTCCAGCAACGCAAGCAATACTTTTCACACAGAGAATTTTGTTCACGAAAATGTTATTACTTTCGACGACATCCTAGACACTCTTTGGCAGGAAAGACCAGTTATTCAAAAAACCATTTCACACCCTGTCATTGAAGTAAAGATTCGATCATCCAAATTTTCAGCAGTAATCGATTCTGGATCACCTATGTCAGTTATAAATGAGGAAACTTTCAACGGATGTAACAAAGAGAATACCTATCCTACGCTACCATTAGGCAAAATTAAAGTAAAAGGTGCAGTATCTGGTAAAGGAGTAGATGTAGAATTACAGACACACTTATCATTTTGTATTGCAGGTCATACATTTCACTCATATTTTTGGATTGTTCCCTTATTGGCAACAGACGTTATTTTAGGTACGAATTTTCTGGTACAACAAGACGCAATTATTGACTTTCAAAACTCCTATTTAATGTTAAAGGATGAAAATGTACAACTGGCTTCAGAATTTCAGCACTCTTTATCTGCAGAAGAACAAACAATTAATCGTACAGAGGTTATTTCCGCATCACGTAACATAGACTGTCATTCCACATTCTTCACAGATACGTACGTACACAACTACAATACTCCAGACGAAGCCGACTATGACGTTATGCAAATGATTTCTGATAAAGTTAAACAGAGCAGTGCAAATACAGACGACGAACGCACGCAACTACGCAAAATTCTTTTACAGCAAGCTCCAGTTTTTGACAACGTCCCTGGTACTATGTCCGGTTTTATGTGTGAATTTCAAGTTAAACAGCACGACACATTTAAAGCCAAACATTATCCCATTCCGTATATTCACAGAGAACAAGTTAAGAAAGAATTGCAAGCTATGCTTGACCAAGGAATTATTGAACCGGCAGTTAGTCCGTGCATAAACCAACTCCATATTGTTAAGAAAAAGGATGGTTCACTTCGTCTCCTACTTGATTCGCGTCACATCAGCGACATTATTATTTATGAAACAGATCGCCCACAGACACTAGAAGAACTTCTACAGAAATTTCATGGTACTGCTATTCATTCCACATTAGATTTGAAATGGGGATTTTGGCAAATTCAGCTCCATCCGAACTGCAGAAAGTACACAGCATATCTCTGTTTTGGTGACTGTTATCAATTTTGTAAATTACCGTTCGGTTTAACTATTTCTTCAGCAGCATTTATTCGCGGTTTGAATACTATACTTCCGACAGAATTAAAAGACAGAATCACAACGTATGTAGACGACATTCTTATTGCGGAAGCTAACTGGTCTGAACATAATTTGATCCTTGAACAATTGTTACAAACTTTTCGTGCACAATGACTCACAGTTAATTTTAGTAAATCGCACTTTGGCAAAACTTCTATAAAATTTCTTGGACATGTAATTTCAGCAGAAGGCATTGCGCCTGACCCGGAAAAACTTCAAGCTTTAAGTGATATTACTGTTCCTACGACGAAGAAACAACTACGCAGTTTTTTGGGTTTAATTAACTTTTTTTGTAAATTTATTCATTACTCTGCTTTAGACACCCCTAGATTATATCAATTAACGGGTAAAAACACTATTTGGTCCTGGGATAGCCAAGCACATTCTGATATTGTGAATCTGAAAGAAGCTTTGTTAAATGCACCACTTTTATCACATCCAGATCTTACTATAAATTTTTCCATTGCCACCGACAGTGCTAACACCGCTTTAGGCGTACACATTTTTCAGGAAATTGAAGAAGATGGTACTACAGTAATTAAAAACATCTCCTTTGCGAGTCGCATTTTGTCACCTGCTGAACGCAATTATTCTGTTACAGAACTTGAAACATTATGTGTTGTATGGGCATTTACGAGATTTCGGAATTTTCTTTATGGAAGACATACGACCGTTTACACAGATCATAGAGCTATACGGTTTTTACTTTCCGCTAAATTTACACACGACAGATTAAGCAGATGAAAACTTTATTTACAGGAATTTAATTTTACAATTGTTCACATTTCCGGTACACAAAATATTGTAGCAGACGCACTATCCCGTTCTCTCAGCAACAATCAGCAAGACATCGCAACCAACTTCTGCAAAGCAAATTTCAGCGTCATGTATATTCAACAAGTTGCATTTGAAAATTTCATTTCGTCGTCATTACGAGACATAGCACAAGAGCAGAGTAAACACAACGTATGGAAAGAAATTAAACACCTTTGGCAAGATAGCAATAATGTTACCATTAGAAACCATTACACTGTACGCAATAATATTCTGTTTCGCCGCTCTCACCCTGACAGCAACAATTGGTTATTATGTATTCCTGACGAGCTTGTTAACAAATTAATTTGGTATACTCATTTAGGTTACGCACATTACGGAGCCAGAAAATGTTTTCTTATATTGAGACAGAACTGTTATTTTGCCAACATGGAGAAACGTATTCGACGAGTTTTAGCGTCATGTAAAATCTGCCAGAAAGCTAAGTCAGACACAACTTCACATATTCCTCCATTACATCCCATTGTACCTGCTAAATTGAGACACATGGCCGCTGTAGACATTTCTGGTCCGCTTCCCAGAACTAATAGAGGTTTTTGCTACATCTTTGTCGCTGTGGAACTCACTTCAAAATTTGTTACCTTCACTCCGTTACGCAAAGCTACTGCTAAAACTGTTTCGAATGCATTTGTAAAACATTTTTTATTCCATGTAGGGCATGTATTGAAAGTAATTTCCGACAATGGATCACAGTTTCGATCTGCTATATGGACACGTATGTTATGAGCTAGAAACATTTCTCCGATCTATATATCCAGGTACCATGCTTCTTCGAACCCTTGTGAACGACTAATGAAAGAAATTGCTAAACTATGTAGAATATACTGCCATAAAAAACATATTGATTTGGACACACACATACTCTCATTCCAGGATGTAATTAATTCCATACCAAATGAATCTACTATGCTATCTCCGACTGTTATAATGAAAAATGTTGAGCCACCTAACAAAATTACAGAATTAGTAAACTTTCCTACATCTCGTCGACTACGACACCATGAAATAATTGACATTGCGCTGAACAACATCAAACGTGCCGCAGACCGCCGGAGAAGACAGCAAAAAAAACAGGTTTGTAGACGCCGTGACTTTCACATTGGAAAGAAGATATTACTACGCACACATTATTTATCCTACAGAGGAAAGAGTAGATGTAGTAAATTTGAGCTTCTATACGCAGGTCCATATCGAATTCGCAGCATTCCTCACTCCAATGTAGTACACGTCGAAACTCTGAGAACCAGAAAAAGTAAAGGCAATCACCATGTCTCCAATATTAAACCCTTTATTGAATGAACATACTTTATGATTTATCACACTGTAATGCCATTTCCTGATTTTTATATGACCACTTATGCAATTATGTCTATGTGACTATTTACTGATGATTATCATATTTTTTCTTGGCAAGTGCCCGTCAAGGTAAGGTTAGCAGGTCGCTTTTCTTGTCGTTATACATCAGACCGTGCACAATTTCCATTTTTCATGTGTGTATGATTGTTTTCCTGTTTTGTTTGTATGCACTACGAAATCTTTAAGATATAACAAACACCATTTCACTGACATTTTGCCTTATGATATCTCAACATCGTGACTATTTTACATTTTTTTTATTTTTTGCTACTACATTATGATACTCTGTGTACATTTTTGCACCTGAACACTCTCTATGTTTTTGACATAATATGTTTTCTGTCATGCTATGCTGTATGCTTAATTATATCACTAGAAACAAGTTTTTATTTAAAGGGTATATGATTTAAATGCAAGATATTAATCCTTATTCATCATTTGCAGAGAGCAATAACGTGTAAAAGAAATAAATTAAACGAACCACAGTGGATTACTATGAAATGGGAATTTGACCTTCGGAATGAATGAAAGAAATTGGAATACCTAGTGGTGAAGAGTAAATGGATCAGAATTAACAAACACTAACAAGAATATACTATACACATTGTATGATAGCAGTCTTGACCAATTTTTTCTTTCAGAATACGAGGCGATTGATGCAGGCTGTCAGACAGAACTACACAACGTAGTTTTACTGATGAAATATGCTAGAAATAAGAAATTCTATACTATGAATAGTTGTATGAAGTAAATGTTAATATGAATAATGAATAATGAAGTGTCTTTTTTGCAGATGATAATGAATGGTGATGAATAGTTATATGAAGAATATGCTAATATGAATAATGAAGTTTTTCTTTGCAGGTGATGATAGAAATGAAGTTATGCTAATATGAATAATGAAGTTTTTCCTTGCAGATTAGAATAATGATGAAGTTTATATATTTACTATTAGTTAAGAGATGCTATGTAGTTATTTAAGTATTTGTTGCAGTTCGTTTTGACAGTATGTCTTATGTTGCATGGTATAATGACTGAATGTTTTGGAAAGGACAGCTAGAGTACATACATATTGAGTACACGTTTCATTACCTGTTAATTCGAAGTTCACTACTTTTCAGCATAATATGCGTTTCTTCTTTCAGCTTAATAATCCATTTTGTATTTTTTCTAAGAGAAGCTATTCATGACATTAATGTGCTATAAGCAGTTAGTCATTAAACCTGTTCTAGTACTTGCATTTTTTTTACCCAGTTGTGTGTGTCATTCATGAATGTAATCACATATACTCCACTTGTTTCATAACCTTGCTACAGCTGACTCATGACGAATGACGTTACTAATCGTTTTTTGCAGCAATAAGTCAAAAGCAAAAATTTTCATGCCCCAGCAATTAATTATCGATCCCAATGCAATGCATTGCTAGCACAAGAAAAATGTATTACCAGTCCCAAATAATGCTACCAGTTTAAGAGAGTTCTAAGTAATACTGAATGATGTTTTCTAACCACAGACCTTGAGTAATAGTTACAGTGTGTTACATTTTAAATATGTCCTATGTCACTAGAATGATGAGTTCTGAGTAATACTGAATGATGTTTTCCAACCACAGACCTTGAGTAATAGTTACAGTGTGTTACATTTTAAATATGTCCTATGTCACTTGAATGATGAGTTCTAAGTAATACTGAATGATTTTTTCTAACCACAGACCTTGAGTAATAGTTACAGTGTGTTACATTTTAAATATGTCCTATGTCACTTGAATGATGAGTTCTGAGTAATAGTGAATGATGTTTTCTAACCACAGACATTGAGTAATAGTTACAGTGTGTTACATTTTAAATATGTCCTTTGTCACTTGAATGATGAGTTCTGAGTAATAGTGAATGATGTTTTCTAACCACAGACCTTGAGTAATACTTACAGTGTGTTACATTTTAAATATGTCCTATGTCACTTGAATGAAGAGTTCTGAGTAATAGTGAATGATGTTTTCTAACCACAGACCTTGAGTAATAGTTACAGTGTGTTACATTTTAAATATGTCCTATGTCACTTGAATGATGAGTTCCGAGTAATACTGAATGATGTTTTGTAACAATGTACAAATGCTATGCCAATAATTTCTGTAAATAATATTTTTGTTATACTCTATAAATGCTATGCCAATAATTAACTCTCATTTTGAATGATGACTTCAGAACAATACTGAATAATGTTTTATAAAAATATATGAATACTTTGTAACTGGGCAGTGAGTGCCAATAATTACCACAATCAGATGAGTGATGAAAAATGTTTTGTAATATTCAATACTTGGTATATGTTTAGTAACTGGCCAATGAATGCCACTGTTTCTTATATTTTAAATTTGTATTATGTATGAATAACAGTAACTTGATGTTACACTCATTACCTCCTGTTTTGAATGATGACTTCTGATGGTTTGTAACTGGCCAGTGAGTGCCAATGATTACTATAACTAGATGAATTATTTAAATGGTATGCCATTAATTAACTCTTGCTTTGAATTATCACTTTTGAATAATGCATAAAAATGGTTTGTAACGGCCAATGAGTGTCAATGTTCACTGTAATCAGATGACTTATGAATAGTAATCTGTAATACTTCATACATAGTACAGAAATGTTTAGTAACTAGGCAATGAGTGCCACCAATTACTCAAATCGGTTGACAGACTAGTGTAATTCTCAATGATGACTAGCATAAGACTTAATGTCCTTCACCTTCTGACCTAATTACCAGAAATTACTGCAATATCCGTTTGTCCTGTCTATCCTTATGATCATGGAGCACTATATTTGGTTTCTGCACTAATTCTACGTTGGTGACATTTCAGTGTCTTGGCTCCACTGATTAATACTTCGGGGAAGAGAACTTCAGATTGTCTCAATTGGTGTTGTGCTTCTGTAGAAAGATAAGGACTTTCAGTGCAGCTACGTGCAACCTACTGTGCTACAACCATGATGCAATGCTTCCCTTTCCTATCGTAGTTCTTGTAAAATGGTAAAAAAGGTATACAGTGTGTGTGCACTTTATGTCATTTCTTAATATGTTTTGTACTCATAGCGTGTACATTTTGTGATTTCTTGATATGTTCTGTACTCAGTGCATGTGCACTCTATTTCATTTCGTGTTCCTTATATATATATATATATATATATATATATATATATATATATATATACTCTGTGACTGTAAACTTAGTTAATTAAGAAAAATTTGTTGCTCATGGCATGTCCAATCGACTCACCATCGCTGCCAAATTTTTGCCCCCCCAGTGGAAGGTTATGTAAGAGGTCCGAGCAGATGTAATTTCGATGTATTGCTCATGCGCTGCCTGCAATATGCAAGGTATAAGAGAATCGCTGACCAAAGAGCACTGCTGACTCACTAGGAACTGTTGTAACGTTTTTGCTTTGATTTGTTATGAAAGCGGTGCTGCTATTCAAGACCATAAAAGTGGGCTAAAGCTGTGAGCTGTCTGGGGAAGTTAACCTTGCATTACTGAGCAACTGTTTCACCATGTAACCAGTCTAGCTTACCAAATTCCCAACCAGACTAACATTAATTATAATCTTTTAATAGTCATACGACAACTGGTGATATATATATATATATATATATATATATATATATATATATATATATATATTACATATGAAAGAGAATTTAAATAAAAAGAAATAAATCAGTTTACATTTGGAAATTTATTTTGACATGATCATTGAAATTTCAGCATATTAAAATTGAATCATAACTAAGCTGGTGCCTTATTTAGGTCTGTGAAAATGTGAGTTTGTAATCTTATGGAACACATTAAATATGGAGTCAAGATTGGGACACTGCATACAACACTGCATTCAATAAAATAACACACAAAGAACGTTGAAACATATGCAAGAGGAAATTAACCACAAATAACCGATTCAATTTTCACCCAAAGAAGTTACATTCGTAGCGCAATCCTGTCCGTCAAGTAATTACCACACACTGGTATACTAAATTCATACTAACTCTCTGTGAAGTCTTCCCGAAAAGAATAGCTGAGGGCTACTTTGATGATTACACCACATGCTTCACGTGGTCAACTTGGTTCACACAAAGAGTGTAACTCCACAATAATTTTGATAATTAAAATAAATTAGATCGAATAGCAAATTACAAAAGAAAAACCTCTAAATTGGTTACTATCGTCTTACTATTAACCTGATGGGACAAACAATTGTATAAGCACGTGGTACTGGTCTCACAAAGTACACACCACATGGGTTAAACATAAAGAAAAGTTGTTATATTGAAAAATATTGTCAAGACGAGACGTTATAATCACACGAGCATTCGCATTTAAGATTGATGATCTTAGTTAGAGTTACTGATCAACACGTGGTTCCACTTTACTCACAAAGTAGTGACAAAGCAACTACCGGAAGATATTCTGAACTACTTCACATGCGAATTACACTGTGTTGCAATTTAAGATAACATTAGATATTTTAGAGCTAAACCTGAAATAAAGGTGATTAAATTTTCAGTTAGGCTGAACTTAAGAAATCTATTGTCCTACGGACTTAGCAGACACGCGCTTAGCCGGAGATCTTACCACTTCAGACGCTCGCCGCGGACAGACTGACCTGCGCTCCTACCGAGCGTGCTTCCCAAATACAAACGGAAGTCACCAGAGAGGCAGCTTCCTATACCAACATGACAAGGGACAGACAGGACCATACTAAGCATCGAAACCTCTCTGCTTTTAGAAAGCATAGCTACCTGTTCCGACGTTGGTCCTACTGTTCTCTAGCAGACAGGCTTGTCTGCTACCATCCAGCATGCAACTACAAATACATTTGCTCATTCATCCTCTCACACAGAAGGGAAGGGGGATGACAGTTTTTAATCATATACAGTATATAAAAGAAAGCGGATGTAGTTTCCGTATGAGACTGTGTGACAAGAATTACATATAAACTGTGTTTTAAAGTGTAGTGCGACAGATCGTTCTTGTTTATGTGTAAAAGTAACACGTTTCACTGCTCAGTCTCCTCCCAGATAGAAACACCACCGTAAATTTAGAAGAGGAATTTATGCCGTAAATGAGAACAGATTTAAGAAATTAACATGAAAGAAATCCAACAGAAACCTTTCATAACCACAACGCTCCGGGAAAGACTGTGCAGGGAATTTTCTGGCCATGCTAGGACATTCCCAAGCAGGCTTCTCACACCAAACTTACACCAAAAATGTAAAAAAAGGCAAAAGGTCACCAGCTACTTGCTAAAACACAATAATTTCAACTTATCTTTAGAATCTACCAATTTCAAAGAAAAAAAAAACAATCTGTGACACCTATTTAAAAGATGGTGTAGACCTAATTTGGTCAGCAAGTAAAAACAATGGTCCCTGTGTCATTAATATGAAAACAATTTCTGGTTGTTACCCTTTTGGATTTCACCAGTATTTGCTCATTGCAAGAGCCAACTGATCACAGGAAAACTTTTGACTGTTTATTAACAAGGAAAATTTATAGAATAGCAAAGGTGCCACAGTAATTTAAAAAAATACATGAAAATAACATCAGTATTATAAAGCAGAATATTACAATGCACAATCCGCAAAAGCAAAAAATTATAAGAGAAAAAACATGTTTTACAAAGTGGTTATCGCAAAAAAATTCTATAAATTATAAAACTAATAACTTGTAGAATTAAAATAACTTTGTGGCACTAATTTAATCACTCTACTATATTTCAGTTAGTTAACAAACAAAGATCACTGTGTCATTATACTGAAAGCACAATTAATTACGTAATTGTTATGCTTATGGTGTTCCTCACTATATGTCTCATGCAAAGGCTAATCGATCACAGTCCAATGAGAATGAATAGCTATCTGACTGATAAACGAAGCAATGCCACAGGAATGAATTTGCGAAACAAAATATCACATCTAATACAACACACAAAAACAAACATTGAGTAATAAAACATCTCTGAAAGTACAATAGTCAATGTGTAAAAAAAACCAATAAATAAAACACCTGCAAAATACAAGAGTCAAAGTGTAAAAAAAAACAATAAATAGAACACCTGCAAAATGCAATAGTCAGTCTAATAAACACCAATAAATTACATTCCTGCAAAACACACGAGTCAAAGTTTCTCTGACAAAAATACACATATATTCATTGGACTATGAACCGTATAATCACTGTTCACTGACACACTCAGTAGTTCCACTGTTCCGAGGCACAATATAGGAGGGGGGGCGGGGGTTCGTCGCCGCAGCTGTCAGGGATTTTTGTCCACCTGTTGCGTGGAATCCCGCCGTCTCTGCCCTCTCATGAAGTTTTCCTTGTGGCCCGTGTCACATACATCTCGATTTGGTTCCAGGTTTGTGTTGTCAAATTCGTGTGGTATCCTTGTTTGACACCCCAGGTTGATATTCCTGGGCAAGGATGACACTTAATGGCTATTCTTTGTGCCACCCTTAGCTACCAGAGAACATCGAACTATGATTTACTGTCGCTTGACAGTGGGCATCCGCCAGGAAATGTTGATAGGCGTCGTTGAAGTCTGCCAGTTTCTCTGGACAGTATGTGTCAAAAGGCTCCACGCCCCTTGTTACATTCTTGAGTTATCCTCAACTGGCTCGCCAGTTTGATATTCCTGGGCAAGGATGACACTTAATGGCTCTTCTTTGTGCCACCCTTAGCGACCAGAGAACATCGAACCATGATTTACTGTCTTTTGACAGTAGGCATCCGTCAGGAAATGTCGATAGGCGTCGTTGACGTCTGCAAGTTTCTCTGGACAGTACCTGTCAAAAGGCTCCACGCCCCTTTATCCCCTGTCTTTTGTCGTTTCACCGCGGCCTTCTCGTCACGGTCGCGTGCGTGTGGTGCGTTGCCAGCAGATGGATTTCCGCGTGTTGGACCGCTCGGCCATCTCAGGTCATCGCCTCCACGAAGGGTCGTACTGGTTCGGCCGGCCATTAGCTCCGGGCGCAAGGGAAAGTGTTTGTTCCGTACCTTTCTTTTGTGGTCGACCGCGCTCTCGATGTGGCCCGGTAGACAGTGTGTCCTGCTGGGAAACCCACCTGTTTACAACAAGTCCGGCTGCTCCCGCTGTCTCGTAAGAGTTTAGCCGGTTTGCTTGCACGTTCTCAACTGCATTCACAGAAATTGTTCATCATAGTTATGTGATTACAAAATGTCATACATAATACCACTTAGTATTTTCTTTCACAATTTTTAAGAACAAAAGCGAGACTTAATTTTTTTTAAATATAAAAGTTAGATGAATCGGCAATATAAAAATAAAAGTTAAATGACTTGACAATATGAAAAGTAAAAGTGAAATGACTTCACAGTATAAAAATTAATATTAAATGAACTGACAATATAATATTTAAATCCACATCACTAATGTGGTTCATTTGCGCTTTAATAAATCAAATGCTACTTACTAATTCACTAAAATGAATAGGATTATGCCTTGTGCAAGTATAGGTCAGGACAGCATAGAGTTCACATGTTATTTACACACACACAGACATGCACACCTGTTGTCTACACTACAAACTAACTACCCATAAACATGTATTACTCAAAATTCTACTTCAATCCACTACTAGTTGATCCAACAAGCTACTTCAATGCTACTTCAACACAGCGTTTATACCACTACAACATTGTTCTAATTCGTCCTCTTCTTGACGCTCACAGCATACGTCTTGTCACATGATAAATATGGGGAAACATTCCTTAAACGTACATAGTAGATAGAACAATGGTTATTTGCACGTCAAAACATTTATACCAGTTCACACATCTGAAAAGAGACTCGCAATTATACATTTATCACACTCATATGTTTACACACAAAACAGTAAGACAATTTCATCTAAAGTTACGTTATCACAAGAATTAATCACGCAGATGACTCTGAGAAGGGTAAAAAAATTTTTTTTTATCCTACAGGTTATATTACATTTTCTTACCCATTTTGCTCCAATTTCGTTCCTTCTTTAAGTTACCTTTCGCTTCTAAATCAGTTATTTCGCCTGTGGTGGTTATTCTGGATTCATTTCTCATGAATGGCGAAATTGTGCTCTCCTCTATTCTGTAAAACAGTTTCATCTTAACATATTGAACTTACAACAGACACAAAAGATCCGAATCCTCCTGTAGTTTAAATGACAAATGTTTTGCTTCATACTTATTACCTTAAACCAAGCTTTCCTTCGGTCCCATAATCAAAATTATTTAATCTTCCTCTACCTTCAAGAGGGAAATTTCCTCAGTACAAATCATATAGGCTGCAGTGCATACCACACCAGCGAAAACAGTAAGCTGTAATGCTCACAGCATCAGCAAAACACATAAACGTCGCTTTTCTAGGACAAGTATTAACGCAGAATAATTTTTCAGGCTTTGGCTCAACATCAATCAAGACTACAGAAAGGATCCATATTTCTGTTGCATTCTCCATTTGCTGAAAAACTGCTCGAATTTGACTACTACAATAATATTTCAGGGCCATGTAAATTACACAAACCACAACTCTTCTTTCACCTTGAAAGGAATCAATCTACTTACGAAATCCACAGACAGCACTTTATGTATTCAGCTATAAAGAACAAAAAAGACATATATCATCAATATTAACATATTAGCGTATATTGGGAAGCCATTGGTTAAACAATCGTATTATCGCATCCTGTTTTCAAGATTCCAAACTTACTCATTCCTTTCTCAGAGTTCTCCTACCTTAAAATATTCATACAGCACGCATACTATAGTAAGAGATCCTCATTTATACTGACAGATATAGAATAGTAATAGATAGATAGTCGCACTGAAAGCAGAAAATCGGAAACAAGGCTACTAACAGCTGGGGACCTGGGTTTGCCAGACCCATAATACCCACAGATCGGATATTCCCCTGGGTTTTGCATTAATTAGATCTTGCTTCTGTCGGAGCTACTCTTTTCAATTTACACAAAAGAACCATAAACAGCATTTTACTCGTTCACAAAGAAACCTTTTATCTTCACATTCGAACCAACCTAAATCCTAATTGCACAAAGAAAAAAAAATTAAAAATATCACTTCAATCAATCACACTGAAACATCTTTATCATTATTTTTACCAACATATTATTCAAGATGCATATGTCACAAATTTAAACTAAACAATTCTTTTTCATCACCGTCCTCTCTACTCCTCACTGTCCTCTCTATATACCTCATGGACAGCACCAAACTTCGAACAGCGACATGTCGTAACTAGACTTTCTATTCACGGCTTTCATCATCTAATCTGCAAAAACAAAACTTATCACGACCCAACCGCAACATGTGTATGTGAACTGTGTAACGAAGCCTGTGAACGATATCACATAGAACTGTGCAGTAAAAGAGTGAAATCGATAAATGAATATGCAAAAATGTAAAATGTAAGAAAAGTAACTGTATATGGCTATTTGGCTGCAATTTTATTAAATTAATATATACCCTATGTACTCATTTGCCATGTCGCTCATTGTTCCGATTGGGCGCCTTCTGCGCTGGTCATTTGTCATTGCCGGTTTTGTTCATTTCCATTTGCTGGATTATGTCTAGGGTTGGCCTGCCGAATTTCAACATCATGTGGTGCTCCGCCTACAATCCTACTCCCACCGTGTTCATCGTAGTATCGATTCTGGTTGTCGTACCTGTAGCGTTCACGACCCTGTCCACGTCCTCGATCATTTCCGTTGTTCCACCTGTGTTCGCGACTGTTACCCCAGTTTCTATACGGCCGGTTCCGATTATTGTTCCGTTCGCGTCGCGACGACCAGTCACGCCGTTGATTAGTACTACGGCCACGACTGCGATCGCGCTGCTGTGCCCCGTAATAAGTTTGTGCCTGATTTGGCGGGCATTCTGCTGTATTATATTCCAACTCTTGGAGAAGTGTCTTAAATGTTTCCACGTCATCTTTGCATCGTCCCTCAAGAATGACGTGGCGCAAGTGCATTGGCAATTTGGTGATGCATATCCTAATTAGTTCCGTAGGTCCGTATGGATCGTATAGAAATTTATTCGCCTGCAGCATGTGGTCGAATAGGCGTGCTGGGCTGCGAAAACCAGACTGTTTCAAATTTGGCAGCATAATTATGCCATGCTTGACACTATCTTGTGCCGCTTCCGACCAATAGGTCGAGAGAAAGGCTTGTCGAAACTCCCGAGTGGAGTTGCAGTGACGCGCTGCCGACCTCATGCGAATCGCCGGTTCACCTTCCACATAGCCACACATATATTCTATCTTATGTGAACTTGCCCAGTTGGGGGGAAGACAGAACTCAAATTGCTCGAGCCATGCTCGTGGATGTATTCCTTTTTGCGAATTTCGAAATATCTCAAACTTTCTCACCGTAAGGAAATGTTTGAAATCAAATCCCCGCATTTCCTCCCGGCGAGGCCCTTGAATGTTTCTATTTTTCTCATGTCTGTCCCTCAAAATACATTCTTCCCTGTCGTCAAAATCTCCCTCGTGGCCGGAGTCCCTCTCTGCACTGTTTGTACGGCTATTTTTAGCGCTATTGGCGAGTTCGTAATCACACGCCATGCGGTTTTCCAGATGCGCCACACGTTCCTGTAATTCGCCTGTTACAGCTTTGTGCCGCCTGTTCACTTCGAACTGTCCCTTCTGAAATTTAAGAAACGAACGCACTTCTTCGGTCTCTGCGGCCGCTACCGGTGTAGTATTGTTCTCGCTTTCCTTCACCTTCATCGTGCCTATGATGTCCGCTAATGCCGCAATCTTATCATGTATTTTTCTGTTGTCCTCTGCCCGTCTGCTTCAATTGTTCTACTTGCTGTTCCAGTGCGTGAATCGCTTGACTGTTGTCCGCTACTGTGTTGCTAACGGACTTGGGACAATGCGTTTCCACCTCTTGGATCCTCGAGAGTACCTGCTGGTGTTCTCTTTGGCATTCTTCTCTCAGCGCTTGGAAATTCCTAAGTAGATGTTCTTCGCTCTCTTTAGATTCTGCATCGCAACTTCGCTTGCCCTGTTCTAAGGCTTGCAGACGGTCATCGATTTGTTCAAATTCCTTCATAATATCACTTTTTATTTCACTTGCCAGATTGTTTATTCTTTGTGAGATATCTTCGGACACTCTCTACATCGACTTGTCGACTTTATTTGTCTGCTGGATTAGTTTTTCGTCTATTTGTTGGCCTAGCTCGCGGATCGATTTTTCAGATTTCTGCGTCATATGTTCACCTAGCTCACGGATCGATTTTTTAGATTTCTCTGTCATTTGTTCGCCTAGCTCGCGGATCGATTATTCAGATTTCTGCGTCATTTGTTCGCCTAGCTCACAGATCAATTTTTCAGATTTCTCTGTCAATTGTTCGCCTAGCTCGCGGATCGATTTTTCAGATTTCTGTGTCATTTGTTCGCCTAGCTCACGGATCGATTTTTCAGATGATTCTTTTTGTTCTCGGAACGATTTTTCTGATTTATCTGCGTTTTCTTTATTTTGTAGCAATAAGGCTTTCATGAGTTCTGCCAAATCAATTTGGTTAGTAGGAGGCAAATTAATTTCTGGCTCTGGTGTAAGCCCGTTCATCCTGTTTTGCATTTCGTCTGAAGTATTCCCCTTTGCATTTTCGGAACCGACTGACACGTTAATATTCGAAATCAAATTATCCCCTTGGTCCATGTTGCTTAAGTTATTGGACCACCTACTTTTAGCTTGGTTACGTGTCTGCATTAGTACAATTTATACCCAGTACGCAACACACTATCACAATAAATATATCCCCCAAAAATTACGACAGTTACACGAAAGGTACCCAACCTAGTATGCACTTTTTCACATGCAAAACAAATTTTTATCTTTGATCGATGCAGTGCAATTTACAAGCGAGAAAAAAACTACACACACATATAAAACACACAAATATAGAAAACAAAACAACAAGACAAACAACACAACGCCGCTCAACAACGCCGTGAATCATTTGAAAGTCTACTCAGAAACAACGCAGAAGTTGTTTGAGCGCTGCAGGGAAAAAAAAATTAAGATTATACAACGCTTGCAATCTACCGTTTCAGAGATTCCAGAGTCTAGCGGAATCACAGAACAGGGTCGCCAAGTGTAACGTTTTTGCTTTGATTTGTTATGAAAGCGGTGCTGCTATTCAAGACCATAAAAGTGGGCTAAAGCTGTGAGCTGTCTGGGGAAGTTAACCTTGCATTACTGAGCAACTATTTCACCAAGTATCCAGTCTAGCTTACCAAATTCCCAACCAGACTAACATTAATTATAATCTTTTAATATTCATACGACAACCGGTGATATATATATATATATATATATATATATATATATATATATATATATATATATATATATATATATATAAGAGAATTTAAATAAAAAGAAATAAATCAGTTTACATCTGGAAATTTATTTTAACATTAATCATTGAAATTTCAGCATATTAAACTTGAATCATAACTAAGCTGGTGCCTTATTTAGGACTGTGAAAATGTGAGTTTGTAATCTTATGGAACACATTAAATATGGAGTCAAGATTGGGACACTGCATACAACACTGCATTCAATAAAATAACACACAAAGAACGTTGAAACGTATGCAAGAGGATATTAACCACAACCAACCGATTCGATTTTCACCCAAAGAAGTTACGTTCGTAGAGCAATCCTGTCCGTCATGTAATTACCACACACTGGTATACTAAATTCATACTAACTCTCTGTGAAATCTTCCCGAAAAGAATAGCTGAGGGCTACTTTGATGATTACACCACATGCTTCACGTGGTCAACTTGGTTTACACAAAGAGTGTAACTCCACAATAATTTTGATATTTAAAATAAATTAGGTCGAAAAGCAATTTACAAAAGAAAAACCTCGAACTGGTTACTATCGTCTTACTATTAACCTGATGGGTCAAACAATTGTATAAGCACGTGGTACTGGTCTCACAAAGTACACACCACGTGGGTTGAACGTAAAGAAAAGTTGCTATATTGAAAAATATTGTCAAGACGAGACGTTATAATCACACGAGCATTCGCATTTAAGATTGATGATCTTAGTTAGAGTTACTGATCAACACGTGGTTCCACTTTACTCACAAAGTAGTGACAAAGCAACTACCGGAAGATATTCTGAACTACTTCACATGCGAATTACACTGTGTTGCAATTTAAGATAACATTAGATATTTTAGAGCTAAACCTGAAATAAAGGTGATTAAATTTTCAGTTAGGCTGAACTTAAGAAATCCATTGTCCTGCGGACTTAGCAGACACGCGCTTAGCTGGAGATCCTACCACTTCAGACGCTCGCCGCGGAGAGACTGACCTGCGCTCCTACCGAGCGTGCTTCCCAAATAGAAACGGAAGTGACCAGAGAGGCAGCTTCCTATTCCACCATGACAAGGGACAGACAGGACTATACTAAGCATCGAAACCTCTCTGCTTTTAGAAAGCGTAGCTACCTGTTCCGACGTTGGTCCTACTGTTCTCTAGCAGATAGGCTTGTCTGCTACCATCCAGCATGCAACTACAAATACATTTGCTCATTCATCCTCTCACACAGAAGGGAAGGGGATGACAGTATTTTATCATATACAGTGTATGAAAGAAAGTGGATGTAGGTTCTGTATGAGACTGTGTGACATGAATTACATATAAACTGTGTTTTAAAGTGTAGTAGTGTGACAGATCGTTCTTGTTTATGTGTAAAAGTAACACGTTTCACTGCTCAGTCTCCTCCCAGATAGTCAGAAACACCACAGTAAATTTAGAAGAGGAATTTATGCCGTAAATGACAACAGATTTAAGAAATTAACATGAAAGGAATCCAACAGAAACCTTTCACTGTGTAGCTGTAGCAGTAAGTTGTTGCTAGTCTGCGCTAGTCTGCGCTTGTGTGGAGTCTGCTCTGGTCTGGTATAGTGTATGATGTTGGCTGGGCCGGTCGCGGTGCAAGGATGCCGGAGCCTGAGTATTATTGTGTAAGGTAAAAAGCAGGCTCGCGCATATCTAGTAATGTTATGTGAACTCCGATGTAAATGTTTTAAAAATGTCTTAATAATAATCTTTGTGATATAAAGTAATATTTTTTACAAGCATTCATTTCAATTTAAAGAATTTACTAATTTCTCCAATCCATGATCGTTCCGATTGTGCAAAAGAAAAATCAGTTGCTTCCTTTCATAAATGACAAATCTATCGGCCAGCATTGCACAGAGCTGTGCCGGAAAAAGGTTATTGTAAGAGCAGATAGTTGGCGACTTTATTGAGGTAAGAATTTTTGCTTTTTTATTCAGAATGATCTTACTGGGCCATGACGCAGCACTGGTGTCGTCCAAAATTTACCACGTTACTGAATTTACTTTTTAATACGAGGTTTAGGAATTTTTCTGTTTCGAGCTTACATTAAATGGGAAACAAATTTTGTGTGGAGGTCAAATGTGAACGAATTTCTGTAGCGAGGTTATAAATGGGAACCAATTTTGTTCTGAGGTTACAAAAAATAGAATCATATTATTATTATTATTAATATTTATTAAATTTTGTGGGGAGGTTACACTAAAATTAGAATCGTAATCATATTATTATATATACAGATTTTGTGGGGAGGTTACAACATGTTACACATTTGTTTGGCGTTCTGATTGAAATGGAACTTAATTAATTATGGGTGGTTTTGTATCGTGTGTGCCCGTGGACGAGGCTATCCATAAAGAGACTAGTGCCTGTGTATTTATGTGATGTTCCAGAGTTGTTATAAATTGTACAACGCGCTGAAACATGTGCATCGCGCGGTCGATTTTCCTTAAGGATACATGCATTGCACTAAACGCTCCTAATTTGTGTCCTCCTTAAAAAATGGCTCTAAGCACTATAGGACTTAACATCTGAGGTCATCAGTCCCCTAGACTTAGAACTACTTAAGCCTAACTAACCTAAGGACATCACACACATCCATGCCCAAGGCAGGATTCGAACCTGCGACCGTAGCAGCAGCACGATTCCGGACTAAAGCACCTAGAACCGCTCGGCCACGGCGGACGGCTGTCCCTTCCTTAGTTCACTTACTTTTTTTGTAGAGCTAAGTGATTGATATCAAGGTTAATATTTTCTTATGATCGCAAGCGTCTGTTTCCCGTTGGCCCTTCGAAGGTTAACAGTTGTCGTGACGTAAATAATGGTCAGATTCGTACCTATATTAGCTTTCCGAGAAAAACGCTTGTAAACAATTTGTAAAAATAAAATTCTCTCAGACTTCCAGCCGCGTCAAGTTGTTTAAAATCTACTAGCTTTCGAGCGAGCACTTTTCGCTAATTTGTCAAGTGTTCATCAATTGACGCAACTGGAAGCTTACACGTACTTCACATTCTTTATACACCAATAAAGACACGTAACACTTAATCATGCTATCTGTCACGATACTTCATACAGGAAGTCAACACCTAAACTCACAGTTACTACACTTTGCGAGACAATACAAGCATTCAGTGTCCCCGCTTCATGAGCACTTTCTAGATCACAGTCGCTCTTCAGCTACCCTCCTATGGGAATAACATTCGTCTGAAAAACTTAACAAAACTTACTCCATTACCCTATATCTTCGCAAGTAATGTCAAAGCCATAGAGATATCTTTGGCTGATTCCCTGATAGCATGTGCACTGTGTCCAGGAAGACCTGGACTGATTTAACTAATGTCGTCAGTGCCAATAATCCAGTCTCGCATCCGTGTCGTGCCTCAGTATATTGCTGCTTCCGGTCAGTGTCGCATATTATAAAACTGGAAATCTGAGCCATCCGATTCTGTTGCGTCTCTTCGACATGCCCTGATTGGTCGGTGCTAAACTACCACTGGTTACGTCTATCCGTATCACTAAACGCGCTAAGTTCAAATTATTTACATATCCCGCGTAATATATCTGAAGACTCCTCTAATTGGTTGCTATTCATCATATTCACGTTAGAAAATTCCTGTTTTCAAGAAAAACGTACACTATTTTGTCCGTCCCTAACTAAGTTCTCTTCGGAGCCACGGTTCCCCAAGTCTAACAAGGAGACACACGGCAATCGGATTGTTGTAATCCGTTCATACACTCCTGGAAATTGAAATAAGAACACCGTGAATTCATTGTCCCAGGAAGGGGAAACTTTATTGACACATTCCTGGGGTCAGATACATCACATGATCACACTCACAGAACCACAGGCACATAGACACAGGCAACACAGCATGCACAATGTCGACACTAGTACAGTGTGTATCCACATTTCGCAGCAATGCAGGCTGCTATTCTCCCATGGAGACGATCGTAGAGATGCTGGATGTAGTCCTGTGGAACGGCTTGCCATGCCATTTCCACCTGGCGCCTCAGTTGGACCAGCGTTCGTGCTGGACGTGCAGACCGCGTGAGACGGCGCTTCATCCAGTCCCAAACATGCTCAATGGGGGACAGATCCGGAGATCTTGCTGGCCAGGGTAGTTGACTTACACCTTCTAGAGCACGTTGGGTGGCACGGGATACATGCGGACGTGCATTGTCCTGTTGGAACAGCAAGTTCACTTGCCGGTCTAGGAATGGTAGAACGATGGGTTCGATGACGGTTTGGATGTACCGTGCACTATTCAGTGTCCCCTCGACGATCACCAGTGGTGTACGGCCAGTGTAGGAGATCGCTCCCCACACCATGATGCCGGGTGTTGGCCCTGTGTGCCTCGGTCGTATGCAGTCCTGATTGTGGCGCTCACCTGCACGGCGCCAAACACGCATACGACCATCATTGGCACCAAGGCAGAAGCGACTCTCATCGCTGAAGACGACACGTCTCCATTCGTCCCTCCATTCACGCCTGTCGCGACACCACTGGAGGCGGGCTGCACGATGTTGGGGCGTGAGCGGAAGACGGCCTAACGGTGTGCGGGACCGTAGCCCAGCTTCATGGAGACGGTTGCGAATGGTCCTCGCCGATACCCCAGGAGTAACAGTGTCCCTAATTTGCTGGGAAGTGGCGGTGCGGTCCCCTACGGCACTGCGTAGGATCCTACGGTCTTGGCGTGCATCCGTGCGTCGCTGCGGTCCGGTCCCAGGTCGACGGGCACGTGCACCTTCCGCCGACCACTGGCGACAACATCGATGTACTGTGGAGACCTCACGCCCCACGTGTTGAGCAATTCGGCGGTACGTCCACCCGGCCTCCCGCCTGCCCACTATACGCCCTCGCTTAAAGTCCGTCAACTGCACATACGGTTCACGTCCACCCTGTCGCGGCATGCTACCAGTGTTAAAGACTGCGATGGAGCTCCGTATGCCACGGCAAACTGGCTGACACTGACGGCGGCGGTGCACAAATGCTGCGCAGCTAGCGCCATTCGACGGCCAACACCGCGGTTCCTGGTGTGTCCGCTGTGCCGTGCGTGTGATCATTGCTTGTACAGCCCTCTCGCAGTGTCCGGAGCAAGTATGGTGGGTCTGACACACCGGTGTCAATGTGTTCTTTTTTCCATTTCCAGGAGTGTATTATACAAACTGATGTGTGTGTGTGTGTGTGTGTGTGTGTGTGTGTGTGTGTGTGTGTGTGTGCCGGCCAGTGAGGCCGTGCGGTTCTAGGCGCTTCAGTCTGGAACCGCGAGACCTCTACGGTCGCAGGTTCGAATCCTGCCTCGGGCATGGATGTGTGTGATGTCCTTAGGTTAGTTAGGTTTAATTAGTTCTAAGTTGTAGGCGACTGATGACCTCAGCAGTTAAGGCGCATAGTGCTCAGAGGCATTTGAACCATTTTGTGTGTGTGTGTGTGTGTGTGTGTGTGTGTGTGTGTGTGTGTGTGTGTGTGAATGCTCCACACGTCCCCCTAAACCAATGGACCATTTTCAACCGAACTCGGCATATAAATCTCTTACTGTCAGGTAACACTCACTGTGTGGGTAATAAACACGTACCTACCACAATTCAGGAAATATGACGTCTTAAACATTTAGATGGGTGTAAAACTACCGCCTCATACTTGACATGTACATGTGTTACTTCTGTGCTGCTAACTGCATCGCCATAAATTACCCAAGCAGTATCCCCATATGCCGCTAAATGCGCCTACAAAAGTATATTATGGTACCACACTTACTAAAGCGGATATGACGTTATAAACACTGAGATGAGCGAATATCTGCAGCATTGTATGTGCGTGACGCTTAAAGTTCTTACTTCATTTCTACCAGCTCTGTTTGTAACACAATTTACGGGCAGTATCTACATACATTGCTGAATGTACCTACAAAATTATATCACTGTTTGACTCATACATCAGGACAAATGACGTCATGAAGAATGAAATGCGTGAAAAATTGCCGCATCATTCATGACATTTAAATTTATTACGTCTTTGCAACTAACCCTGTTCGTAACATATTTCGCTTACATCCATGTATGGCGTTGAGTGCGCCTACACAAATATGTCATTGTAAGACATACGTCTCAAGAGATATGAAGTCATAAACTCTCACGTACGTGGAAAAAATCCTGCATCGTGCGTTAAGTTTTAATACATTTACTTTTTTGTACTAAGAAACTCCTACACAGTACCTACATTTTTGAACAGTAAGCATATTTCTTTGTACGACTATTTCGTGGTTTCAAAGGTGTTTTCACGAATACACGGAAACAAAACTTTTTCTTTACTTCACTACACTCGCAGTTCCTTTTTTGTTTTCGTGGTAACAAAGATTTGGTAAGACAAATATCACGTCAATGCCGGGCTGCCTATATTTCAGAACTCGAAAAGTCAAACGGAAGCAGTAGATTCGACTTCGAAATTTTCTGGGCGTGTTTAAATCACTGAAGTTATCATGATTTTTCGACGGAAGATAGGCGCATGTTCTACGAGCATTTCACTGTTATGTAAAGTGCGTAGAGGCGGATAAAAATCGGTAGCTCTCGAGACTGGTAATCCCTGGATTGCTGGTTCGAGTCCCGTTTCGGTCGTAAGTTTTTTCTCTTTTTTTCCCGTTCAGTTCGAATATCTTCGTCAATCGAAGAAAATATTCACGAATTTTTTTCTAATTAATATACATACAATTGTATTTTGTATGAAAAATGCACTTACTATTTTTCTAATTACATATTGCACACAAATTTCCAGTTTACACTACAAATATAAATCCCTCATTACTGATCTTTCGCAATAAATTTTTAATGATAGCTGTTTAATTTAGTAAAATACTGTAAATTAGTATATTTCATCTATATGTACTTCACACTTTCCGGAAATGTTCGTAACATGCACGTTTGTTTAAAAATTTACAATGGCCAGGAATCGGAAACTGGACCTTTCAAGTGGCGCTCAAGTGTTCTACAAAACAACCATAAGACCCATCAAAGTATTCTCCTGGCTTTAGCTAACGAAAGTAATTTGGATTATTTAAAAGTCTATTTTTAACAGAATTTTTGAGAGTAGCGTTCGGCCGCTCGGCACCTGTGGCTGACTGATATTTGAGTTTTGAACTTTTCACACCGTAAGTGTAAAAATAATTACAAAAATCCGAATGGTTTGTGGTTTCCCTGTGAAATGCACTCCCACCACTGGTTTGCGTATACCCTGTTACCGGCACACC
Source organism: Schistocerca serialis cubense (assembly GCF_023864345.2). NCBI lineage: Eukaryota > Metazoa > Arthropoda > Insecta > Orthoptera > Acrididae > Schistocerca > Schistocerca serialis. The sequence goes on from NC_064646.1 coordinate 1,771,150, forward strand.
CAGGAAATCACATTGTGCGACAGGCGCACAGGCTGTGTGACCTGGTAAATTACATTGCGTGCATGTTACTGTAGTAACTATGTAGGTAAACGTCTAGATTGAGCACTGAGACACGAGCCGACTCCACTGTGCACCCTGTACCAATGTTAAGCTGTAGGAAATGCTCCGTAAAGTAATACGTTTAACTACTTCCGAAGCATGACTTTCCCTCCTTGAGAAGAACATCACGTAATTCGTTTGTAGCTTTCCAGACAATCACAAATCTAGTCTGATATTCTGTATACTATTCATATGACAACAGTGCACAACTTTACCGAACACAGTATCAACTTAGACACATGTATCTAACAATATCCAAGTTCTTGAACGAACAAAGTGCGTTTCCCCTCTCCATTGTTAAGAACCACATACTACTCGATATGAACTTCAGCCATAAATCACTCTTGATATTATGTATTTAAGAAACATACAGCTGTGACGGGTAGACAAACGAATTAGATCTGACATAAGAACTTTTGAAGATAGGAGCAATCATGACTTGCACGGAGGCACACAACCATGGCTAAAGTATCGTTACATGATGGTTTGATATATTTTTACACAAACTGTAATGACACAATGATGATAGACACCGACTGTACTAGGAAGAGGCATGAGACATAGGACCATCGCCCAGTGTCATGTAGGGTGTAGCAGGATAGCAATGTTTATTTGTCGAACCGAACAAGGCGTGCTATTTCCGCGCAATTGGTGTCCGCATTCACCGACCACAACGGCGTTTCCCTCTTACTAACAAGGGAATCTCCCCATCGCACCCCTCTCAGATTTAGTTATAAGTTGGCACAGAGGATAGGCCTTAAAAAAGGAGAACACAGATCAATCGAGAAAACAGGAAGAAGTTGTGTGGAACTATGAAAAAAAGAAGGAAAATATACAAACTGAGTAGTCCATGCGCAAGGTAGGCAACATCAAGGATAATGTGAGCTGAGGAGCGCCGTGGTCCCGTGGTTGCTGCACAGGTACACAGAGCAGTATTGTTTACGTGATCGTGTTTCAAAATGGTTGGTTGGTTGGTTGGTTGGGGAAGGAGACCAGACAACGTGGTCATCGGTCTCATCGGATTAGGGAAGGAAGGCGGCCGTGCCCTTTCAGAGGAACCATCCTGGCATTTGCCTGGAGCGATTTAGGGAAATCACGGAAAACCTAAATCAGGATCGCAGGACGCGGGATTGAACCGTCGTCCTCCCGAATGCGAGTCCAGTGTCTAACCACTGCGCCACCTCGCTCTCAAAATGGTTCAAATGGCTCTGAGCACTATGGGACTTAACATCTTAGGTCATCAGTCCCATAGAACTTAGAACTACTTAAACCTAACCAACCTAAGGGCATCACACACATCCATGCCCGAGGCAGGATTTGATCCTGCGACCGTAGCAGTCCCGCGGTTCCGTACTACAGCGCCTAGAACCGCATGACCACCGCGGCCGGCGATCGTGTTTCAGTTACCAAAGTTCAGCCATTCACACATAATCAACTTCGCTCTCCAAAATTCCAGGACATGTTCAGATTTACTTGGACATATGCAGGATTTGACGGTCTACACACGGAAAAATTTGAAAACGTTAAAAACATATGTTTCACAGAGCACAGGGAAAACTGTGCGACTATAAAACTGTTGCATTCATTTGTTGCAGTTTATGTGACAAACTCTTACGATTTCGTCACTTTTTTGGGAGTGATTATCACATCCACAAGAAAATCTAAATCGGGCAAGGTAAAAGAATCTTTTTACCCATTCGCCAAGTGTACAAGTTAGGTGGTCGACAACATATTCCTGTCATGTGACGCACATGCCGTCACCAGCGTCGTATAGAATATATCAGACGTGTTTTCCTGTGGAGGAATCGGTTGACCTATGACCTTGCGATCAAATGTTTTCGGTTCCCATTGGAGAGGCACGTCCTTTCGTCTACTAATCGCACGGTTTTGAGTTTCGGTCGCAAAACACAGACACTAAACTTATTACGGTGAACAGAGACGTCAATGAACGAACGGACAGATCATAACTTTGCGAAAATAAAGAAAGTAAACTTTTCACTCAAGGGAAGATTTGAACCAAGGATCTCTGGTTAGCAGCTGCTCACGCTAACCACGGGACCAAGGCGCTCCTGAACTCACGCTATCCTTGATGTTGCCTATCTTGCCCATGGACTACTCAGTTCGTATATTTTGCGTATTTTTTTCATAGTTCCACACAATTTCTTCCTGTTTTCTCGATTTATCTGTGTTCAGTTTTTAAAGGCCTATCCACTGTGCCAACTTATAACTAAATCTGAGAGGGGTGCGATGGGGAGGTTCCCTTGTAAGCCAAGATTAAATTAATACTTCCTTTGGACCATGAACGACCAAAAACGCAGGAAGTAGAACGGCTTATACGGGGCGAAATGCGTCTCCCGGCACAAGATGTTCTCGGAATTCATTTTCCGATCCTCAGTGCTACGGTGTGCATGAAGCTCGCTAATGACGAGCTGTGCGCCGACATTGCGCGGCGCCAGCGCTAACTCTCTTAAGTTCGGATACTCTGACGGACATAAAGGACCTGTCGTGGTTGATCACGCCGGTTTTGACCTCCGAACGTGGCGGGTTTCCGAACTTTCGTTTGAAGTACCGTCGGACGTACGGGCGGCCGCCTTTAAACCTTACGGCAACGTCGTCAGCAACTTGACTGAAACGTGGATGACGTTAGAAACATACCTCAATGATGTCCCTCACATAAAAATTGAACTACGGAAACTCGTGCCTTCCTACTTGGTTTTGCCGGCTGCGAGGCTGTCGTCTTGTACGGGGCCCAACCAGGCACTTGTTCTGGTTGTGACCAGAAAGGTCATCTCCGTTGTGAACGTCTCCAATGTAGACTGGTTCAGACGCCGATTGGAGACGTCACTCTCCCTGTGGCACCCACTGTGTCACCCCTAACTTACACGTCTGAATTAGTTTGCGCTTGCGCTGGCGTCCACTCCTCTCGACGACGCGATGGACGTTTTGCGTGTCTCTTCAACACGGCTACCGGAGGCGGTAAGAACAGACGATGATGGCTCGTCAGCGGACGCAAGCAGTCTGTCCCGACCGCATGATTGTTGATTTTGGAACCTTACCGACCACCGCTTTTCTGCCGTCTGGTCAATGGTGCACAGAGCAACAGACTATGAAGCCATCAGACACAGAGCAACACGTTATAAAGCAACGGTCGCCGAGAAACCGGAAGAGATAACACCTTACCACTTCTGATGACTCCCTGCGTCAGATGTGTGACCAGGATACGACCCTCCTACTGTTGATGTGCTGTCTTCCGACGGTCCTGGCGCTGGGCGACACGACGGCTCCCTCCGCCCCTGTCTCCAGTCAGAATACACCCACGAACACAGCCGACATTCCCCCACCTGAATCTGATGTGGTTGCCTTCCTTTCTGCGTCTCCAACAGCGAGGCATCTGTCCCCACGACATCGAAGGTCGACGATCTTGAGGTGTACAGGACGAGGAAAACCCCTTACTGGGCACGACGCCTTCCTTGTCACAGTGACGTGCCCATTCACTGGGGGGGGGGGGGGGGGGGGTGTGACGAGGAGCCCCCCCCCCGCTTCCCTCATGTTATCATCACCTACCCTCCTGACGTCAGAGGCTTTTCAGACTTGATGCCCAGCCAGGGTCAACATATGGGCGCACCATAAACTGGCATAATTTCATGACATGCTGTTCGCTATAGACATGGACATTGCTCCCCTTTAGGGAATTCATGCAGCATTCTTTTATGCTCCCTGTAGGTTTATGCCACACGTCTACTATGCTTCCCTCCAAAAGCACAGTGGTGAACCTCTCACAAGATGATATCCTCACTGGTGAGTTGCCTATTCCCTGATGCCAGAGGTATCGCTCTCACATTTGGTGGCGTCAGGATCATCAACGCCCATGTGCCAACTGCTATGAGCCACCGCCGCGAATGTTCGACTTCCTTCTCCGACGTTGTCACGCCTGTCCTCCTGGGTCGGCAGGATACTTTGATCATGGGAAGTAACTTCAGCTCCACCCAGGAGCCCGAAGACCAACAGCAGCATCAGTCCCCAAGCGTGGCTCTTACGGCAATTGTCCAGGAACTCAACCTTGCTGACTCTTGTGAGCATGTACATGGTGCTCGTTCATAGTTTACAAATTTCACTAGCCATTCTTCCAACCGCGTCGTTCGTATGTATATCTTCTGCGATATTGTTGGTGGTATGCATGCTGCTGAAGTTTGGCCTGTTGCGTTCTCTGACCATGATGCCTATCTCTGCACCGTCAATCTCTGCCGCCAAAAAGCGTGATGTGGCCGGGATCCACGGACACTTAACAAAATTCATATTACTTCACCTGACTGCTGGTAGCTCATTAAGACCACGTGGACAGTCAGTCATCAAAGCTGCGATGCGTATCAGTCTCCCCTGTCATGGTGGGTCCTCAGCACAAAGCCCGCCCTCCACAAGGCCTTGACTGGCTATGGAAGGGAGATCGCGGCGTGGCGGCGACGAAACACACGATTTCTGCTGCACCACTCTCCAGGAATGTACTATGACGCTGTCTTCGCCAGAGCGTGAGACGATGGTGACTCGTACCAAGGCACAGCTCTCTACCCTCTCTCGACGTCACATTGAGAAAGATATAGTCGTCGTATGCGTACATCAAGCGGTTAGCGCAGCAACGTCCATTTACGTACTAAGTGATAGCAGAACCGTGGTACCGTCACAGGGCTTTGATTAATCCTGTGATGATGGGCGGTGCTTAGAAACCCAATACGATACAGGATCTGCCCTCCATGAGCATTATGATACACAACACTCTGCATAATGTCACCAACCTGTCAACATTACATTGGCCTTCTGCCTATCATTTGGCTCTGTCCCTCGGAATGCAACCGTGGATCAGCTTGCCGAAGTTATGAAGTCCATGATGCTGTCCAAGTGGGTTCTACGAACAAGTTACCTGGTCGTGACGGCCTTCAACGAGAGTTTCATCGGACATTTAATCCCCTACTAACGACAGGAAGTACAGAAGTTTGTTGAGACCTCACATCACCAAGTTTGCAGATCATAGCGGTCTGCTAATTCCCATCCAAAAGGCTCAGGGTACATCACAGATATGTGATTATAGCGCCTTGACGTTGCTCAACAGCGACATCAAGATCTTTAGTCAGCTGTTGGCTGCATGGCTTAAGCAGTCGTCCCAGTATGTGTTTTACCTCTGATCAAACCTCTTTGGGACGTGCCAATAATATCAGCACAGCCCTCTATCGCTATCGAGACGTACTATCTTTTGCTCACGCTCGCAAATGCCTGGACTTTTGGCCACTCTTGACTTCAGCCAGACGTTCGATCGAGTTGATCACGACTACCTGGAAGGGGTGATATGCAATATGGGCCACCCTGATACTACCACTGACGTCGTAATGCGTCTCCTTCATGGAGCTATGTTCCAAGTTCCCTACAACGGCCATCTCAGCCATCCCATCTTGGTCTGTCATCCCATCGTGATCCGTCGTTTTGTTGAATAACAGGGAGACGGCCAATAATTGAATTTTCGATAACTATTACTTGACTTGTACTACTTCTTACTTACCGATTGCTTCTATTTTGTTGCTTGAAGTGCCACTGCATACCTCAGCACGCGACATAAGTTTCCAGACGATAAATGTAAACGCTTCCGAAGGAAAAGCGACCCTTGTGACGATCTGGTATTACGTCATTACGAAAGAAAATGACGAAAACGGGAGGTTTTCTAAGGTTTTTACTACATATTAACATGTTTCGCATTTTCTCGTGTAATGTGGCTGCCAGACGTCTGTTCATGTAAAATCTTAAGATCCTCGGTCAACTGCAAGGCACCAAAACTGGCCAATATATATTCACTTCCAAACGCGTACTACGTCTTTACTGTAAAACCAGAGAAATCTCACAAGTTCACAAGTCGGCACTCTGAAGTATTTCTATCTACCGTGACCACGCGCAAACCGCTCCACACTCTCCAAGCCTCTCCTGCGACCGAGCGTCCAGCACTTCCCGTGTCCTGTGCCGTACTGTCCAGAACTCCCTGTCCTCTCTCCTTCCAGTCTCCCCATTCACGAGCGCTGTGATTGGCTAGAAAGCTCGCGCCATTTCTTCTAGCCAACGAACCCACGCCAACATAATGAAACACATACCAAATACTGGATTTACATTTGAATGTCTTGAAATTACATAAATATTCCTACGGCTGGACCATAAACACGCTCTAGCACACATTGTTAGCTACATAAACAAATTAAATAAACATATATCAAAGGAATAGAACAAAAGTAAGCCAGTAGCCTAATGTCTCTGTGCTTCCTAAAACACAGCAAGTATTTAACCAGTTTCTTCATGAATAGTACATATCGGATATAAACAAAGACATAGATGAATAAATATATTTATAAGCATGCTGCTACCGTTTTTTCGTGTAACTGTGCAGTAGTTATGGCCTGACTCGATCGACAGTAATCGGTCACTTTGACCTCCAATAACGCATGTACTATTTAAGTTACATGCCTGTAACTCATACCCATTTAGGTTTACACTAATAGGTTTCTAAAGATGCGCAGATCGACAAACTCTGATGAACCGTTTAGATTTTGGAAATTCGTTGCTGTGTGCTACTTGTATAATTTATCGTCAGATACTAAACTTTAAACTAATAAATATATTGAAAATCTGATTACACCATCAGAATCGTCGTGCAAAAAATAGTAATGTACATGTTTCTTTTTGAGGTATCATGATTCGTCTGACTACTATTAATTTCTATGCGACTGTGAAATGTTTGCCATTAAGGTTGTGGTGTCACCGCCAGACACCACACTTGCTAGGTGGTAGCCTTTAAATCGGCCGCGGTCCGTTAGTATACGTCGGACCCGCGTGTCGCCACTATCAGTGATTGCAGACCGAGCACCGCCACACGGCAGGTCTAGAGAGACTTCCTAGAACTCGCCCCAGTTGTACAACCGACTTTGCTAGCTATGGTTCACTGCCTACATACGCTCTCATTTGCAGAGACGATAGTTTAGCATAGCCTTCAGCTACGTCATTTGCTACGACCTAGCAAGGCGCCATATTCAGTAATTAGAATGAATTTTGAACAGACAATAATGTGAATCATGTACCGTCAAGAGCGACGTTCATCATTAATTGATTAAAGTTAAGTATCAAACTAATTACGTCTGCTTTCTGTATTCTAAATCCTTGTCATGTTCCAGATCTCACGTCAATATAGTTCATCCCTCCTCACGCTAGCCAGCGTGAGCTAAAACGCGTGCATTTCTGAGTCCTTTCGTAACACGGTGTTGGCTCTTCTGCCAACACAACAAAGGTTTCACGAAGTCCGCCATCTTTGCACTGCCGGCGTGTCTCCATCACCACAGCGTCACGATGGAATTCCCGGCCACGCGGTTGGACCGGCCGTTGTGCGGCATCACACGGTTGCTAAGTTAACGTTCAGCCCCAAGTGGTCGCTGCCGGGCCGCGGTTTTGACGTGCGTCCTATGTGGCCGCCCCAACCCCGAACATAAAATATTTCCAGGGCGCCACAACTCGTCCGTTACCTCACAGAGTGCAGAACGCTCCTAGTGCCTTCGAAGTACACCTCCCGTAAGGACCGTCAAGACAAGAGAACTCATGGCTGGTATCGGTGCATATGCAAAGTCGCTTTTTCCTGACTTCGGTTGCGAGTCGAACAGCAAAGGGAACGACCGACAGTGGAACAACATACCTTCCGCTCTTCAAAGTACGGTGGCTTGTGCAATGTGTACTGCATGTAGATGTACACGTAGAAGAGAAGAATACCGAAAATTTCCGTTTGTCACGAAACATACTTGAAGAGCTACGAGACGTTGAAGGACTACGCAAAAGATGGGGCAAACTGTAGATGAATGAGCAACAATCATTTCATTCATATCGTGAAGTGAATTTCTATTATCAATTACCAACTTTTTGTCGAAATGGCTTGACTAATGGAAGGACTTACTGCTTGAGAACGGGGTTGCTAGTCGCATTGAGTGAATATGAATAAAATGGAAACAAGTAATTACAATGAAATGAACACCCTTAGCTGGTTACAGGCGTTGACATTCGTCAACGGGGACAGATGAAAATGTGTGCCCCGACCGGGACTCGAACCCGGGATCTCCTGCTTACATGGCAGACGCTCTATCCATCTAAGCCACATTTTTTTTTACAGCACTTACACCGCTTTTTTTTGTTGTTTCAACAGATGTTGGGATCGAACCCACACGATAAGATTAAGAACCTATCATCAATCCAACCTTTTTTTTTTCCTTGCATATATTACAATGGCCGTCCGACGAGCGTGGCAGGCAGGTGGCGGCAAGGAGGTCAGGGGTCAATTAGTCCGAGGCCTGGCCACGGTGCCGACCCCATGCCCGTCACCACTCACACTGACTGTAAGGAACATTGATTTCTTTTTTTTTTGTGTGGGGGAGGGGGGGGGAGGAAGCTTCAATACGGGATTTGAGCCAGACTATTCTCTTGATACATAAACGGGTGAAGGTTTTAGATCTCGAACAGCTATCCAATACCTGTTCTATTGAATGCAATATGGAGCATATTACCGTACTTGCGACGGTGATCCGCGTAGAGTCTAATTTTAATATATTCCGTTTCCATGTGTAACAGAAATTCTCTGTAATCGTCGTCCATCAGCCGATTGAATACATGATTTGTATAGTGGCCCAACAGCGACATGACGGCATTATTTTTAATTGGTGGAAAATATTTGACGTCTGGTCTGTGCAGTAAGTTCGTGTCTATGTTATTTTCAGAAGTCCTAGTTATAAGGGCGACTTTTCGACGAACACATTGTCAATTGCGCATGCGGTGACTGCAAGTATATCTGTGGAGAACAGTATGCACAAGGTGACAATCTGGACAATGGTCTGTGTCGCTTAGCCCAATCGCAACGGGGACAGATGAAAATGTGTGCCGCGACTGGGTCTCGAACCCGGGATCTCCTGCTCACATGTACGAAAGAACAGATACCATCTTAGCACATATATTGCTAAGGCTCACCGGCGACTTGACCATCTTCTTCTTCTGTGCGAATGGACAAACAGTGCCCGAACTCTTACGGGAATCGGCAACGCGCCGCGAGTAATGAGTATAATGGGCGGAGCACTACGAATGTAGTGCGGGACAATACGTTCAGAATGTGGGTTTCGCGGGAGGCGTGCCAGAGATAAATCCCTGCAGTCGCGCTATCTTCTGTGTCGTCGGTGGCTCAGATGGATAGAGCGTGTGCCATGTAAGCAGGAGATCCCGAGTTCGAGTCCCGGTCGGGGCACACATTTTCATCTGTCCCCGTTGACGTATGTCAACGCCTGTAAGCAGCTAAGGGTGCTCATTTCATTGTGATTTCACTCTAACGAGCTGCATGGTCACCGATGGTATCTGTTCTTTCGGACATGTCCGAAAGAACAGATACCATCTTAGTATAGGAGACATGCAAGTTGATGACCATATGTCTACAAAATAAATACCTTGTCAGCTAATGGCAGGAGTCAAATTCTCGTTATAATGTAATAGACAAGAGCATGAACCCAGTATGTGGTAGAAACAGATGAAGTTCCAAAAACTCTCTTAGAAACGCTCTTCCTTCACATTCGGCCGGATGCGTCCCTTACCAGCTCCTCGATAGGACTGATGTCACATCTGGCCACCAGAGGCGCTAGCTCAGAGGTGTTCTGCCCACACTGTAGCGTGGCGCTTCTCTCCGGCGCGTCGCCGTTGATTGACGCTATCTGTGGCAGCTCGAAGCAGCTCGTCAGTCGATATCTCGCAGCCGCAGCAACGTCCTGGTCGACGATCCTGCCTCGGCAGATATCTCTCTGTGTCGCAGCTCGGCGCCGCTACTGTGCATAACCGTGGAGCGCCGTGGCTATCTCAAATCGCTTTGTGGGTTGCGTTCTGTGCCACGTAGCACCCACGCCTGGCGATTCTCTGCCTCGCCTTCCCGCTCCAATAACAGTTCCTGTCAGATCTGACTATACGCTTGTATTCTGTACTAGGGTTGCCATATTTGTCTGACAAACCGGGTTATTTCCCTTAAACTAACTAAAAATGGGCGTAATTTGGGGAACAGAAATCAGGACCCTTTTGTTAAGCTTAGAAAAAGTGAATTACTTAATGGAAATATTTTCTCGGCTTTGTGATTCCTTCCGTCTTTACACATACTAAAATAATGGACCTTTGAAAGACCGTCGCATGTTTGACAGTGTCGTGCGCTAACACTGATTTCACAGTTGCCGTTAGTTTTAATCCTCCCGACGTCACATGTTTTGCTAATTTAGAATTACTGAAAAGTTTGGAGCTTAGCCTATAAGTACAGCCCACTGATTTCAAAGGCATAGGGTGTCTGGCAATGGCAAGGAAAGCCTTTCTAAAGAAGAAAAATTTGTTAACATAGAGTATAGATTTAAATGTCAGGAACTCGTTTCTTAAAGTATTTGTATGGAGTGTAGCCATGTATGGAAGTTAAACGTGGACGATAAATAGTTTAGACAAGAAGAGAATAGAAGCTTTCGAAATGTGGTGCTACAGAAGAATGATGAAGATTAGATGGGTAGATCACATAGCTAATGAGGAGGTATTGAATAGAACTGGGGAGAAGAGGAGTTTGTGGCACAACTTGACTAGAAGAAGGAATCGATTGGTAGGACATGTTCTGGGACATCGAGGGATCACCAGTTTAGTATTGGAGGGCAGCGTGGAGGGTAAAAATCGTAGAGGGAGACCAAGAGATGAATACACTAAGCAGATTCAGAAGGATGTCGGCTGCAGCAGGTACTGAGAGATGAAGAAGCTTGCACAGCATGGAGTAGCATGGAGAGCTGCATCAAACCAGTCTCAGGACTGAAGACCACAACAACAAAAAGGTGTCTAACATTGTGACAGCACATTGCTAATTCCCCTGCTGTTACTGAAGTTCTGCGTTTAAATGAACTTGAATTTTTAAGTACTTGCAATGTACAAGTTTGATATATGCTTCACACTAGCTAAGTGATCCTTAAAGCCCGAAGGTTATAATTAAAGTGCAGCTACTTGCAGAGGTCCAGTGTGGGTTTCAGTTATCGTATGGCAACTAAACTTAGTAGATATTCTAACACTTTAATAACAAACCGATTTGAGCTGGTTGAAAACTTAGCTCAAATTTTGCTCACCAGATGCAAATCTGGCGCTTTGAAGGCAAGAAAGAGAAAAATGAGGAAACTGAAATCTATAGAAATGTTTGCATATGTAGTGGATTAGGAACTGGATGTGGGTAGAAAAGGTCAAACATTTGAGAAAGGCACAATGTTGATTTTATTATTAACCGCCGCTTACACCATTTGTTCAACATGACCACTGTAAATGTGGACGAGATATTGTACAGTGCCAGATTTGCCCCTGGTATCGGAAATTAGAACCAACTTTTTTTCTGTGTAAAAATGTTCTACATTAATGTATTAAGATATCTTCCGAGCGGCTTTAAATAAACTTGGCTGTTTCTGGGCAACCGGATATTAGTTTCAATATAAAAATCACACGTACTACCGGTTGCAACTAACTGTTTGGTACACTGGCCAAGGTTTCGACACCTCTTAGGATGCCTTCATCAGAATTAAATTTTGAGAAACAGTTGTTTGCAACCGGTTAGCTGTGTGATTCCTATATTGACACCTACCAAGTTTTGCTGTCATATGTAGCTACAGCCCACACACGACCTCCGTGAGTAGCTACACTTTAATTATAGCTATTCGGTATTCGCTCTTCCCCCATGTGCAATGTAAACAACACAAATTACCCATTCTATTTCATACTCACTTCTCCCTCATTTTATGAAGAACGATTTTTCTGGATGTTTTTCTTGGAATGAACGCTTCCTCTTTGGCATTTTGAGTTCGTTTGAAACACTGAAACACTTTAATAACAAATTAAACGCGATACTACTTAGAGAGAGAAACAAAGAACCCGTTAGTGCAAAGCATAAAAGGAAGTTATATAAGGGAGAATAATGGAAACAGCACCGTTACTGTGCAATAATCCTCCTTAGTGGACTCATTCAGCTGTGTTAATAAAAACTTTCGGCATTTAGATTAACAGCTAGAGATGCCCGAAAGAAATTGCAGAAAAAATAGATAGTATGGGATTATTGCTCTGAAATCCTAAATCTGGGACATACTACCGTTTCGAAAGTATTTTTTGGGGCTCCGATTTCTGTAATGTGTAACCGGGAATATCCCGGTGAACCGTAACAACTGGCAACCCTATTCTATACTGAATTCATCTAACAGACATGAATGGTGCTATGGCATTCGTGACCAGCGGGGATATTTGTGTCCTTTGCAAAAATAGACATAATGTCTAATGGGATAACAGCAATCAGTGATTTTATAATGTTACTTAAAATCCGTCTTGATTGCAAATTTTTGTTTTATTCATATGACCGGTTTCGGTTCATTCAGAACCATCTTCAGATCTGATATTTCAGTTACAGGAGTAACCCGTCCAAATCCAGCAACTTTCACATGCTACGTCACATTAAAAAAATGTGAAAGTTGCTGGATTTGGACGGGATACTCCTGTAACTGAAATATCAGATCTGAAGATGGTTCTGAATGAACCGAAACCGGTCATATGAATACAACAAAAATTTGTAATCAAGACGGATTTTAAGTAACATTATATTTTTGTCCCACATACAAATTTATTTGCCTGTGTTCGCAGGGGTATGAAAGTCCCACTTCTCTGTAGAGTGGCGATCTAACGTTTAATGTATCAGTGATTCGCAGCCACAACGTTCATTGTTTGGCGCTTAATGCACGAAATATAGCTTAATTGTGTCAAAAAATGTTCAAATGCGTGTGAAATCTTATGGGACTGAGCTGCTAAGGTCATCAGTCTCTATGCTCACACACTACTTAACCTAAATTATTCTAAGGCCAAACACAAATGCCAGCCGCGGTGGTCTAGCGGTTCTAGGCGCGTAGTCCGGAACCGCGCGACTGCTCCGGTCGCAGGTTTGAATCCTGCCTCGGGCATGGATGTGTGTGATGTCCTTAGGTTAGTTAGGTTTAAGTAGTTCTAAGTTCTAGGGGACTGATGACCACAGATGTTAAGTCCTATAGTGCTCAGAGCCATTTGAACCATTTTTGAACTACAAACACAAATGGCTCTGAGCACTATGGGACTGCTGTGGTCATCAGTCCCCTAGAACTTAGAACTACTCAAACCTAACTAACCTAAGGACATCACACACATCCATGCCCGAGGCAGGATTCGAACCTGCGACCGTAGCGTCGCGCGGTTCCAGACTGTAGCGCCTAGAACCGCTCGGCCACTCCGACCGGCAAGGACAAACACACACACACACCCGAGGGAGGAATCGAACCTCCGCCGGAACCAGCCTTAATTGTGTCAGATGTATGCCCTGTGTTTTTGGGGATTTATGTTTCTTTTTACTGCCTGCAAGACATGAGTTCTGCAGAGAAACGTATTGTTTTTTTACATTGTTAGCTTGAAATAGAGTTGTGTGCATATTTACTGATAAAACACTTTCAAATTGCCTTGCTGCCAATGTGTGTAGAGAATTTCTACGTGTGCCTTTTGTTCGTATTCGTGCCTAAATTTTTACATTTACACATCTTATTCGGTGCTGTAATCTTATTTTATTTCTCTTGATTGGATGTGAAACGGAAAACTCCACAAACTCCTGTTTTTTTTATGATGACTGTTTGACTTCTCCTTCTCTTTATGCAATACGTGATCAAAAGTATCCGGACACCCCCAAAAACATACGTTTTTCATATTAGGTGCTTTGTGCTCCCACCTACTGCCAGGTACTCCATATCAGCGACCTCAGCAGTCATTAGACATCGTGAGAGAGCAGAATAGGGCGCTCTGCGGATCTTACGGACTTCGAACGTAGTCAGGTGATTGGGTGTCACTTGTGTCATACGTCTGTACGCGACATTTCCATACTCCTAAACATTCCTAGGTCCACTGTTTCAGATGCGATAGTGAAGTGGAAACGTGAAGGTACACATACAGCAGAAAAGCATACAGGCCGGTCTCATCCGTTGACTGACAGAGACCGCCGACAGATAAAGAGGGTCGTAATGTGTAATAGGTAGAGATATATCCAGACCATCACACAGGAATTCAAACAGCATCCAAATCCACTGCAAGTATTATGACAGTTAGGTGAGAGGTAAGTAAATTTGGATTTCATGGTCGAGCGGCTGCTCATAAGTCACGCATCATGCCGTTAAATGACTTTTGATCACATAGTGTATTTCTCATATTTGAGAGCTGCCTTTCAAAAGCAAGGTTAAAAGGAAGTTGGTCTCATTTTCCTCCGTTATTATAGTTCCACATGATGAAACTGTTTAGTATTGCGACGTCCAGAAAAAAATAAAATGACCATGCAGTCATTTCAGTCACCTGCTACGAATAGCATATCTTCCTCTCCACAGGTCAAACCAGTCTACATAGTCCCATTAGATCTGTATACTCTGCTATGGATGCAGGAGGCCAGGACATAGGTTAGTTTGTACAATCTGTTTTTTCCTTGAGAGGAATCTTATATCTTTCGGATGACAAAACTGTAACAGGTTTATTACCTTGGCGTTTTATTGCTGACACTCACCATTTTGTACATATGATGGCATGCACTGGTACGCCGTTAGAACACATTTTCCAGCAAGGATCACAAGGAGACGATGCAGACAATTCAGCACACGGAAGCAAGAGATAACAACTAATTTCATTTGTAGCTACTGCAACATACCACTAAGTATTCAGCCAAGTTTTCACAAATTTCATAAAGTTGTGAACATATAAATTTGTTTGACTTAATAATGGTACTTACTTCCTTCACAGAACGTAATCGCCAGTAAAGAAATTATTTCAAGTGGGGCGTCCCACTGGACTCGAGGAATAAATTTAGGGAATCTTCTGTTCCTCCTCGAGTCCGGTGGGGCATTTACGTCCCACTTAAAATAATTATAAAACTATAAACAATAATCGAAATTAGAAACATAGTCTGACACAGTATACACTGCAGAATCAGGAAACGGTCATAAAACGGCTGATTCATCCTTTTCCTTTGGCTGGTTTTGATACAAAAATGTAGTACATTGGAATGACTCCTCTTCAAACTCCAAAGCCACCGTCAATGGAAGTACTCTTTGATCCTATCAACCGTTTCAATGATTCCTTTTAAGGTAAATTAACAACGATTCAATTTATAGTATTTTGAGGGCAGCACCAAAGGAGCCACCAAGTGTTTATTTTCACTAGAAGCCACTGTAAGACTAGAAGGTGCCGGAGAAAATCAAATAAAAGGCGCATCTTAGAGCCATCTCTGACTGTTGCTAGCCTGACTTTCGACGGAAAGACAAAGAGCAAACAAGATATAATTTCGTAGCTATGTCCAACGGATAAATTGCCTGTACTGTGTCTACGGCAAACGCACAGAGATGAATCAGCTCGTAGGTCCCAAATTAATGGGATGCATTTAGCCATAGGGGTACCACACATTAAATATGATAGTGCAATTTTCATTAACCCTGACTCGGCCTTAACTTCTATAGGGGAAGCAGCAACAAATGGTACTGGGATCGTTAACAATCGAGTGCGGACGGACCCTTCACAGTAACATTCGTATATAAGCCGCTAGGTGAAACCCTTAAGCTTATTATGCCAAACAAGACGCACTTATCGTATGTGCCTTCAACTGCCATAGTAAAAACTGGAGATACAACGAAACTGATGGCAATCGCCAGTTGCTAGAAGAATAGATGGAAGCGAACAACTTCCTTCTACATGACTCAAAGCTGCCCTACTCCTTCACGAGGAAAATTAGGAAACCAGATTACACCCCTGACACCTGCTTTGTCAGCAGAAGTGTCAGCAGATGTGTCAAAATATATGTGAAGTTCTCCCAAACACTCAAAATATGCCCATTGCAGTTCAGGTCTCCGCGGAAGCAAAATCTGTTAATATTCCCTTTCGAAGACGGTTTAGTTTTAAAGAAGCCAGATCGACAGATTTCTCGAGGGAACTAAACGAGTAAACTAGCAACATGAATCCCATATCCAACAACTACACTTTTTCTATAAATTATCCGTAAAATGTCAAATAAGCACATTCCAAGATGCTGTAGACAGAACTTCGTACCATGACTCTCTGATGGTAGCAAAAACATGTTAGAGAAATATGAAGAATTGTACTCAAAAGACCTTGTCAGTGATGGGGCAATAGTTTTAGCACAACTCGTATGACAGCATTAAGTGAAACAAGACAAAAGAATTAGGTCGAAACGTTGGAGGTAATGAGCATGTCACGCAGCAGCAAAACTGCATGGAATCTGATCAGAGAGCTCAGTGGGGGACCTAAAAGAAAGCAGAGAAATGGCTGGAGTGACATCTAATCAATTTGCGTATCTATGCTATTGAATGACAAACGAGACAAAAAATGTGAAGAAAGCAAGTTACAACGTGATATCCACATATAAACCCACAATTTCTTGTCGCCCTTCATAATCAGAGAACTCAGTGATGAATAAACTCTATGAAAAATGGAAGGGCGGCTGGTGTTGATGATGAGTGTGTTGAATAGGTAAAGCAATTTGGAGCGATTGCCAAAAATTGCATGTTAAGACTATTTAACCACCGGCAAGAAAACTTCACAATATCTAAGCTATGGATGAAGTCCAAGGTAATAGCACTCATAAAGCCAGGGAAACAACCTGATTCGCCAACCAGCTATCGGCCCATATCCGTTGTGTGCTACCTCTTCAAATAGTATGAAAGGATGAATCTCAGTCATTGATTCAAAGCAAATGCGGAAGCAAGCTGGGTAAATCTTGTACTGGCCAGATCTTGGCACTCACGGAGCATGTAGAGGAGAGATATGAAAACAAATTAATAACAGGCTTGGCTCTGGTCGAGCTAGGTGCCTCCTGCGGTGCAGCAAACCACAGAAAACTATTACTCAAAATCTACGGGTCATTTCTTCTATGCTGACGATGTGGGTATCACAGCTCAAGGACGAACCTTTGAGGAAGTGGAGGGGAAGATGGAGAATACCCTCGAAGTTATATCAACACTTACGATAACAACTCTTTCTGACCAAATCCCACTAAAATAAAAATTTGCGATTTTCACCTGCATACAGTCCTAGCAAACAGAAAGCTAGACATTAACTGGAATGGGTCTACCGCTGAATACACACACCAGCCAACATACCTCGGCGTGACGCTTGACATGTCCCTCACATACAAACATCACTGCGAAAAATCCTGAAATAAGGTAGCTGAAAGGAATAATATCAGTAGAAAGTTGACTGACAGCAAGTGGGGCGTCAAACCAACTCTGCTCATAACCACCGCTTTAGCACTATGCTCTTTCGCAGATGAGTACGCTTTCTCTGTCTGGTCTAGATCGGAGCACGCAAAAACGATCAAAATAAGGCTAGTCACAGGGTGCATGAAGCATACTCCACTGGAAAAGTTCTACTAAGTTTCAGGTTTCAGAAGTGTCAAGTCTCGTAGGACAGCTTATGAACAAAACGAGCAGTTCAAAAGACATTCGATGAGCAGCCTTTATGGTTTAAAAACACTAAAATCAAGATACTGTTTCCTCAGTTACACTTTATATGAACCCCTTGTCGGCTACCCTGTTTCACAATATCCGCCAAATGATGTTGAATTAAACAGCAGGTAATGGAAAATGCTAAACTGTATCAGGAGTGGTATGGCCCTTGTTAAAACCAATCTACTCTAGACAAGCAAGGTTTAGGATTACAAATGATTTCAATACGGACACAATTTTTAAGTCACAAACAACTTTATTTCCAGTTTTATTAATGACTTACATTGGCTGATACAGCAAGATGAACCATCGTTAATCTCTACTTACAGTTCGCGTCCAGATCATAAGCCAAGAAGAAGAATAGTAATCGTGACAAAAGAGGTCAGAGTTCAAACACAGAATCTCAATTCCATGGAATAGGTATATATTGTAGCATAATATATTGTTCCTTGGTAAAACTCGCAAGTTACGCATACAGCACTTATCGTAAGAACGTGTAATCTATACATTTGACATTCATGTCCACCCAGGAGAAACATTACATCTGCTGAACAAGACATCAACGAGAGTCCACTGTGATGACCTTCATTTCACTGTAGCACGATTATGGCCCTGACACACAGACATCTGTCCTTAGGGAAAATAGGAGAGACATTTCATAAATAATGCACAGGTTGGCACTACTGTGGCTTGTTTGATAAACAACAATAAAAGTTACATCAGATGTAGCTTTCTCTCCTCGCTGTGTGCTGTAACATAAAAGTGGCGAGAGCTAGAAATGCAGCCTGCAGGGATCTCGGATACTGTGAATGTTGAAGACCAGATGTCGTACATAAAATCGTAAACTTTACACGGCAAAAACCCAACAGAAATCCGCAGTGCGTTATGTGAAGTTCATGGTGAGTTTACAGTGGACCATACTACAGATTCACGTTGGATTGACTTCTATCCAAGACACGAAAGGCCAAAAATGTCAACAGAGGAACAAAGTGTGAAACTTGTGGTAGATGCTCTGGAAGAAGATCGCAGAGCGACTTCTGAGGAACTCTTTAGGGCACTGGAAGTTCCCAAACATCAGTACGCCGTAGTCTGACAAATGATTTGAAGAAGAGAAAAATTTCTGCGAGATAGGTCCCACACCGTTTGACTGCTGAAGAGAAGCAGAAGCGCTGGGACATTGCAACCTTGCTCAACAAAGACTCAGCCGTGAAGGTCAAGGATTCTTGTGTCGAGCTGTCGCTATTGATCAAACGTGCATTAGAGTCTCCGAACCAGAGTTGAAATCATAGTCCAGTGAGTGGAGAACTTCAGGCTCTACATGTCCAAAAAATTTCGACCCGCTCAATCAAAGCTCAAGCAACTGGTGAATTTTACTTATAATCACCAAGGAATCATCATGGCTGACCTCGTTGTGGAACAAATGTCACAGCAGTGTGTTTTCGTAACTTTGTGCAAAACCTGCTGAGAAAAATGCACGAAACCCGATCTCAGTTCCTCGAGGCAGTGCCACTCGGTCTCCAAGACAATGCTCGCCCACGTATCGGCAGTGTTGTAGCCCAAAAACTGCGCGAATACCGGTGGGAAGTGTTGCATCATCCTCTGTACTGCCCGGACATGAATCCACCAGACTTCGACTTGTTGACGAAAGTTCAAAAAACCCATCCGTTGACGTCATTATCGTTCTGTCGGAGAGATTTCTGCCACCGGTACACGAGGCATTCGACATATGGAAAGAAGTGGTTTCCTAGATGGAATAAAAAAGCTTCCGCGATGTTAGGATTCAGTCATAGAGAAGCTGGGAGATTATATTGAAGGGCTGTAAAGAGACATTGAAAAAGCAGTCCGCCCCGATAGCTGAGTGGTCAGCGCGACGGATTGCCGTCCTACGGGCCGGGGTTCGATTCCCGGCTCGGTCAGGGACTTTCTCCGCTAATGGACTGGGCTGTTGTGTTGTCTTCATCATCATTTCATCCCCATCCGGCGTTAATGTCACCCAATGTGGCGTCAAGGCGGCCGGACCTGCCCCACATGGGCCTCCCGGCCAATGAGGTCAAACGCTCATTTCCATTTCATTGAAAAAGCAAATCTATAAGCAAAAAAAAAGTTGTGTGCCTTACATATGAACTGTCCCTCGTAGCGTCACCATCGGTGAAGATATCTACAATAATGTTCAAGTAGTTCACAGGTGTCACGGTGCCTTCTATCACAACTACAGCTACAATGGAAGACTTGGCGAATACCCCGCATATCATAATATTGCTCCCCATCTGCTTGTATACGCGACCGGTGAATCTCTTGAGCAGCCGCTCACGTGGATGAAGGTGTCTCAGAACACAGCCATGGATCACATGTAACAAAAGACTTGCATCATCCGGCTAGTCGACGCAGCCAAATCTTGATGGTCCTGCGCCCACGGAAATCGTAATTGACGAAGTCGTTCGGGCCAAGATGGGAACGCGTGTGTCCCGTCTGTTGGGGAACACAGTACTGGACGCTGCTCTGAACGGTGTGCGCCGAAACCCTTGTGGCTGCCATTCCATTGTGGTCAGTCGTCAGCCTGCGCTGCTTAACATAACGGGCAAGCCTTCGATCTTTGCGTTCGGTGATGAGTTATGGATAGCCTAAACCTTGTTACGTAGTCATGGTTTTACTTTCTTTCAACAATTTTCAGTAGATGTTCTTAGTAGTAGTATGCGAAGAGTAGATCTGCTTCGGTATTCCCGAGATGATTATGGAACGGCACAATTGGTGACACTCCATAGTTGAGAAAAGCATTTCAGTAGCTGGTTAAGCTGTGTACACAGATTTTTTTCGGATTATTAACTACTTGTGCTATGGCATTTCAACCCCTTCATATCACTATGAGACATACACCAACATGCCTGTGTAATAAATATTTCTCATTTCGTTTCTTTTTTTTTCCTATTGTGCACCCCCTGTGTCCTTCCTTCCTCTTCCTATCTTTTCCTATAGTCAAGCCTGAATGGTTTTGAGTGCGGTAAGAGACGAGCTAAAGATATTGAGGAAATCTCAGTCTCGTACCAACTTAATTTCAGTCTGGGTGAGGAAAAGAACAGGAACAGGTGACCAAATCAAAGATGACCTTGAAACGTCCCCTTTCAACAATTATACATATGACTGTGCTTAACCTGACACAATATTTTGTTAGCGCAACGCAATCTGACTTTCAAAATTCCCTACAAAAGAATGGCCCTGACTAACATTAAACTATACCTTTCACAAATCACTTACCTCACAAAAATCTTCGCTGCTCAAGCTACTGCAATACAGCGAGCGCCACTACTGCCAGCTAAATAAAAGATTCAAACTATGGAAGGCACTAACTACTGATAGGGATAGTTAGCAAATGAAAGATATTAATAGAGAACAAACAATGTATTTACCTTGATATCATCATATATAAATAAAGCAGTTCATGACAAATTACAAAACTCCGCCATCTCTCTCCCCACATCCACCACTGCTGGCGGCTCACCTCCAACTGCGCAACGCTACGCGCTGTTCACATCCAGCTGCCGCTGCCCAACACTACAATGGCAGACAACAATGCAAAACTAGCTACAGACTGCACACAGCACAGCCAGTGATTTTCATATTGAGCGCTACGTAACGTTGCCAATAAGAAAACATAAACAGCCTACTTACATAGAGAAAACATAAACATCCTACTTACATAGCCCCCATACTCCCCACAAAAATTTTTACAAATTGGTTTGGGCAGTGCCCAATACAGATTTGAAAACATTTTTTCATAATTACAATAACAAAGATATCAAATGCACACACTTATTGATACAACGTTGGTCAAAAGCTAAAATTTTGTCACAGTCCATAAAGACAGTCCTGATCATTCATTACGGTGAAATATAGTGTTTTTTTTCACAAAGTCTCATTAGTAAAAGAAATTGCACACAGAAGTAGTGGATTTCCATGCAGTCTTGAAGAAGTAGTGTTGTCCTTCCAACGGAAAGACAGTGCTGACTCTTGACATGCATACAGGTAATGGTCCACAACAGAGCAAACCCACAGCCGAGTCATTCGAAGTTCTGACGAATATTGGTAGGTAGGTCATCACAGAGCAGACCCACCGTAGTCCTGGTAGAGATTACGATATTGGTGGGCCACCAGAGGTGCAGACCCACTGCAGTCCTTGTAGAAATAATGGTATTGATGGATCATCAAAGATGTAGACCCACTGTAGTCCTTGCAGAGATAATGGTATTGGTGGGCCACCAGAGGTGCAGACTCACTGTAGTCCTTGTAGAGATTGCCAGCAGCCATCTGTTGCGATTGTGCAGGTGCACATTCACCATCGAAGAGTCTTGCGGAGAATATAGCAAGTCCATAAACCACCACTTGTGCACTCACAAAGTTTTTTGGAATTGTCCTTAGAACCAGCAATGCTGTTATCCAGTCCCTTGCTGAATTATTAACACACGTGCAAACACTAACAGTCCCTACTTCTCACATATTGTCCATATACTATGACCAACAGAAACGTGTGCAGTGAAATGTAGCTTACAAGTTAATAATAAGATGAACTGGTGTCAATTACAATTTTATAAATTTACAACATGAAAATACAATTACAAAGGTACAAAATACATCATTAAAGAACATAACAATATAGATAACATTTGTAGTAATAGGGGCTTTACAAAAGAATAGAAATAGACATATACGTCAGTGTTACAGGAATTATGACATGAGTACATACATAGAAGATCAGAATAATTATTGAAACATCAACTTCACACATGAGCATTGAACAGAACAGAATTAATAATGTCTAACATCTTTACAAAGTAAATAACATATTATTAATGCCAATTATATTCGAGGATAACAGTATTCCTCATCATAGTGAATGTAGCTTAATATTAAAAGAGAAAAAAATTCTATGAAACTACACAGGGACAGGAAGAAAACAAATACACAAGGGTACACAAACACGTACTGGGATAACACAAAAGGAAAGGACAGGGATCGTTTTCAGTGTAACATTTGGTACTGCAGTCCATCCCAAAACTTCATTCCATAGTTCTTTCGTCTTATTTCAACCTTTGCTTCCACCAAAAAAATCTTATCCAAGCATGCTTTCTGTATTCTGTTCATATTTCTTTCAAAATAATTATTTCTGATTGTACAATACTCATTTGGGCCCAAATCCTTTTTATATAACTTCGCAATGCATTCTTTACCTATTCTCCATAGTCAGTTTCTCATATAGTCTACCCCCTCTTAAGCTAACTTAAATCTACTGAGCTCAGATGCTAAACTAAGGGACGAGGCAATGCAGCAGCACAAAACAATTAACACAAGCAGCAATGACAAAAAATACAGATTGGCAAAGCTAGCAGCAGCAAATGTAATAATTTATATCAAAACATGACATAGCTCAAGCAGAAAAAAATATTACAGTAAAAACAACAATGCAGATAAGGGAAATGTATATTCACATCTTAATATCTATGTAATTAAAGTGGTGCACCACAACAACTGATTGTAAAAAGAAATATTACCACGTACTTGAAAAGAAAATTATGTGTTACTGTTACTAGTTCCTTCTTATTGTTCTTTCCTTTCCAAGTGCTCCTTTTTTCTAAAGAATGTGGATTACAAAATTATCATTTAATAGATCTATTGACAGAAAGTGTTCACATTAGCAAATGCATCTAAGTTTATTTTATAAAACTAATGCTGTAACACAGCTGGAAAACAGATGTCAAATGAAATAAGCAATTACGCAAACCAAAGCATAAAAACATCATTCAATAGTCATGTGGCATTTCGTAAGTCAGTAGCTCTCAACTCTCATAGAAAGACACTTGTCATAATCAGGTGTGCAGATGTACGAATATTTCCCATCAATTCATAAGCATTGCAGTAATTAGCACAAAGTACGAGTAATCATATGTTTTCAGGTAATGAGCGTGTAATATTTGCGATGCTTTCTACAAAGGAATGTCAATAGCAAGGTTAATGGAAGTAATGAGGGTGTCGCATTTGCAATATTTTCTCTAAAGGAATGTCAATGGCGAGGATAAAGGCCTGCCTTTTTTCCTTTTTTTTTTTTCTACCTGTGCTTCCGGAAAGGCACACCCTAATGGCTTGTTCTCCAGGTGTTTGACACAGCTGCGTGCCCACAACACATTACGTGCAGGTGGTCACTTAACTTTCTTACGGAAATATTTACAACACCAGTTTCCGCTACAGTGACAGTCTCACATAAAAATATTTCACAGGTCAAGAATTGGCGTTGCAAATCTGTAGAAAGAAAATCCTATAAATATAAGTGTCCAAATAAAATATTCGTCAGCATTGTGATACAGTCAAGCATTTACGCACATTTCATAACTCTTAAAGCACGATTCTTGGTTTCCAACATACTTCTTATTCCTCATATACGGTAGCATCATCTTATTGACATAAACATACCTCAATAGCATAATACACATCGTCGTCGTAATAATAACATCATAACACCTCAGTCAAATCTCAAAAACGTCGTAGCTTTCTGCAATAATTTCAAAACCTAAAAAAGTTCTCTACTCATTTCAATAGTGTCATCTACCTCAAACGTACTTTAAAATCATGCTCCCTTACCAAATATATCATTCAAAGCTCTCATAGTATCACAATGGTTCCGAAAAAATGTGAACAGATCACACAGTACAGACAAAATACAATCTCGTAAGTGTGAAGTAATCCAACTCTGTAATTGCGTAAACATGTGTCACTGATGTAGTAAAATAAATGTTTGTCTCTCTCAGTTAAATGATCAGATAGCTGTGTAATTTGAGTGTTAGAAAAATATGGTACCGATGTGTAAAGTTGTATAAGCAAATACCATATTAGCTAGGGTTCCTTGTGGTTGCCACACACATGGTACACAAAGTAAGCATGTACCCCCCTGAGGATAAATGTAATTATACTCCCAGGTGTTACAAATTACAGCAATGGAATGAAATGTATCACGGAAAACTTTCTTTGTAATTAAAAAAAAAATCTTTAAAAATAAGTGTTTTAAGTATAAGATTAATCACTCAAATGCGTGTACTGTAGCGCTAAACTGTGCATCTTGTCGCAACATAATCTCTGTGGAAGTGTCGTAGTTATCGTCCTCCGAAAGCTAAGTTCTGCAGAAGTCAATGTACTTACCACATGATAAACAAAAGTGAAATGCTTTATGTATAGATATCTTAGTTGTTATGCTTATTGGCGTGATGAAGAAAGTACTGTACAGTAACATATTGTTATGCCACGAAAAAGGCTGTCTCATTGTTGCTATGCCACAAAAGTTACTAATAAAACATGTTTTGCTTTCCAGAAGAATTCAGAAAAACTGTCCAGATATAAAACAGATACACTGCAAAAGCAACATTGTAAATTTTCACTCATTAGCAGCGTCATGATAAAACCGTGTAGTTGTCACATAAACTAACCACTGTGTCATCTGGTATCTCACAGAAAGTACTTTAAATCCAGAATATATTTTCAAGTAAACCAAAATGTTGCATTAAAATCTCATTAGCAGTACTCGTAAATGTTCTAAGTGTGTGAGCCTTATAGTCGTTACGTAATCGTGCAACTAACAAGCAAGAATGTACACACACAATTACACTGTGTCGTCTGTTCGCAATAACAATGCATTCGTAATTTCTGTTTAAATAATTTTTCTTGGTTCTTGGCTGGATATTTAACTTCAAACATTGTTGCATGGTAACAGTTTCTAAGTCTGACAAAGCATATTAGTAATGTGAAGCGAAAAATTTTATGACAAAGACTAAGTTAAAAAGCAGATTATCTTTCAATAAACGGTTTTACATGTGAAATGTGGTGTAAACCTTTACTCTTCCTAGTACGCAGAGTTTCAACTTCAAAGCAATTATCATGTTGTATACATCGGTAAAGAATGCTAAAATTTTTCTCCAGGCTAGCGTCTTATGTTATTTTTCTCTGAGCCACCTGGCGCACGCGGCTGCCTGCTGTGCGAGTCATTGTCTGTCTCTTTGTTAGCGCGCGTCGTTATTGGGATTAGGAGACCTAACTTCTACAAATTCACTCTGACGAGAGGGCCCTGCTCTGTTTGAAGCTCGCCAGTTCTGATGGAATTCAGGTCTGTCGTTTTGATCATATCGTCTGTCGTCATTTCGGTAGATTCCGTAGTTTCTTCCTTGTCGGTCACGTGGTGGAGAATTTCTCCCTGAATCGTAACTCAGCGCTGAACTGTTGCGTCTGAAGTTATTCTGTCTCCCTTGATAATAATCGTTTTTGTTCCCATATTGTCTATTTCTATGGTTATCTCTGTCATATTCATTTCTACGGAAATGCGATCTTTCTCTGTAACTATTACTACCCTGCCAACGGTTGTCATACGGGTGGTGTCTATTTTGGTCACGATTTGTGTGGTGAGAATAGCCTTGTCGCGTCCAGTTATCGTTTCTGTCGTCATGGAATTGTGACAGATGTGACCTGTAGTGTTGTGCTCCTGTGTTCCGCGATTGTCAGTGTCACTTTCCAGTTCTTGTAACAGTCCCTGAAAAGCTTCAATGTCGTCTTTGCAACGTCCTGCCAAAATAATATGTCGTAAATGTTCAGGTAATTTGATTAAGCAAATGCGGATGAGTTCTGAGGGGCTGTATGGGTTTGACAGGTACTGATTCTTGTGCAACATGTCTTCAAAATATTTCACAAGACTGGAGAATTCAGATTGTTCAAAATGTTTCATCATTATGATGCCATGTTTTACACGGTCTTGTGTAGCTTGAGACCAATATGCTGAGAGGAAGGCATGGTAAAATTCTCCTTCACTGTGGCAATCGTGAATGACCGATCGCATTCTTACAGCTGGTTCATTCTCTAAGTAGCCACACATAAATTCTAATCTGTGCTCCAATGACCAGTTGGGAGGAAAACAATGAGAGAATTGATGGAGCCATGCTTGTGGATGAATGTCGTTGCCAGAATTCTTAAATGTTTTGAATTTACGTGTAGTAATGAACAGCTTATAGTCAAAATCATCATGTCGTCGAGTCGCATATCGGTCATTGTTAGGTCGTGTCGGCCGTTCCATCTCAAAATTCGGTGCACATTGCCAATTTCTTTCATAACTTCCGAAATGCCCTGTGTTATTATTTTGTGGCTGTTCCGTATTTCTGTGTCCCTCTTCCTGTATTGGGGCGCGAGTATCCTCTGAAATACGTAATTCTTGTATTAATTGTGTCAGCTGATCTTGTACTTCCCGGATTTCTCTTTGGTGTTGCGTATTAATCTGATTCTGATTTTGTTTGAATTTCCTAATTTGTTCGCACTCTTCAGTGTCAGTGAAGGCTACAGGTCTTGTGTCATTCAGATCACCATCTACCTTTGTAGATAAGTTAGTGAACTGATCTGAAAGTTCAGCTACTTTATCCGATAGTGAAATTATTTCCTCTGTATGTTTTTCTGAACCAAGTTTCAGAGTATCTACTGTGTCCTTTAAGTTTTCCTGAGTTTTTGCAAGTTCCGTAACCGAATCGGTAGATGCAACTGAGTCAATTTTAGCTTGCAAGGTGTCGTGATTTTCATGAACAATGGTTTGCAGTTCTTTTATGGCTGCTTCGTGATTCTGTAATACATTTTCATGCCGCGAAAAAATAGGTTGAAAATGCTCACAAATTTGTGTTTTTACGTCATTACAGACTTTTTGACATTTCGATTCAATGTTATGTAACTCAGTAGTTAAATCTTCACGTGTTTGTTCAAGCGTGGTGTGAAGATTTTGTTCCATTGCGTCTAACTGTTGCTGTGTTTGTCTCTGGTGTTGTTCCATTGTGTCTGACTGTTGCTGTGTTTGTCTCTGGTGTTGTTCCATTATGTCTAACTTTTTAAGATTTTGTCCCATTTGTCTCTGATTTTGTTCCATTTGTTGCATTAATTGCAATAATAATGTATTAGTGTCCGGAATCTGTTTCTCTACGCTTTTCGGCAGTGCATTTGCACCGGCAACATTCACATTTTGACAAGCAGAAAATGTGTCTTGACTTATTTGAGAAAACGGTGATGACCCAAAACCTGACTCTACAGTATTTGCGATATTTTGTTCTGTCATTCCCGATTCCTGAGGCGAGCTGTTGCCGACCAATCGATCGATAACGCTTCCCTGTTCACTGCCTGTTTCACTGTCTACACCATTGTTTGCCGCCCGCTCCATTTCCCTATGCACAGTTACCAAATTACTACTAGGAAGTCTGTTAATTCACTACACAGTGGTGCTGATAAGCCACGCTTGTCGTCACTATTATTTCTCAGTTTACTTTGGAGCCTAGTGTTACGTTTTTCACACGCCATTATTGTCACAGTATTTCACACGACAACACAGAAGAACACAATTTGAAGAGCAAAAATAGGGGAACACATTAACATAGCACTGAAAATAATATCTAGTTAATTGCAGCTGCGAAATACTTGCTGTAAATCTACATGCATGCCACAACTGTTTTACTGTACAACAATGAAAAACTACAACTACAAAGGAAATTCTCTCTATAATTACGCACTAGCAATAAACAAAATCTACACTAAATACACAAACCACAAGAAAAAATCAGAAGATTCCAGTGAGGTATCCTAGGCTAAGGGTCGACATATGAAACGTCCCCTTTGAACAATTTATACATGACTGTGCTTAACCTGACACACAATATTTTGTTAGCGCAACGCAATCTGACTTTCAAAATTCCCTACAAAAGAATGGCCCTGACTAACATTAAACTATACCTTTCACAAATCACTTACCTCACAAAAATCTTCGCTGCTCAAGCTACTGCAATACAGCGAGCGCCACTACTGCCAGCTAAATAAAAGATTCAAACTATGGAAGGCACTAACTACTGATAGGGATAGTTAGCAAATGAAAGATATTAATAGAGAACAAACAATGTATTTACCTTGATATCATCATATATAAATAAAGCAGTTCATGACAAATTACAAAACTCCGCCATCTCTCTCCCCACATCCACCACTGCTGGCGGCTCACCTCCAACTGCGCAACGCTACGCGCTGTTCACATCCAGCTGCCGCTGCCCAACACTACAATGGCAGACAACAATGCAAAACTAGCTACAGACTGCACACAGCACAGCCAGTGATTTTCATATTGAGCGCTACGTAACGTTGCCAATAAGAAAATATAAACAGCCTACTTACATAGAGAAAACATAAACAGCCTACTTACAACCTGAAAGCTGACTTTGGTGTGCATGGTTGGTCGTTAGCGCTGGTGCGGTTTCCCCCACCTCTTGTGCTGGGCAGGGAGGCGTCCTTTGGGTCTGTCTTGTTCGGCAACATTCCAGAAGACGGATAAGCGACCAGACGTTCCCTTAGAACGCCTGTGTCGCGCGATCGGGTAAAAGGCGTCAGGTTTTTTTTTTAATTTAAAAATATATCTGATATAGCCAAACATATAAATGAAACACGACACTGTGTTACAATAGACAACGACGTCGAAATACTACATAATTTAAAGAGAGAGCTGGAAAATGGGCATCCTGGAAGATATGGAAATATTCATCCAAGGCCACATGGGGAATAACGGGATCCTGAATGAAATGACAGACTTCAACAATTCACATTTCTTTCCCAGTTTCACTACAGTACTCCTAGAACAAAAGATACATATCATGACAGTCGTTTGACTCTAGCCCCAGCAATAGCTTAGAAATATATAAATAAATAGTTTATATCATGATGTGTTTAATAATATTGTAACAGGTGCTCAATTTGTAATATATTTCGTCAACCTCCATCTGTAATACGATAACATGACCTGCAGAAGACATGTAAACATCTGATATCACATAGCTCGACAAATCGATAGTCAAATCGATACCAGCTGTATTTCGACCGCCATCTCGGCCACTGCACTACAGAACTGTTGGTGATCGTGTCGCCAAGTTACTGCCATTTCCAAGGAAATGGAAACACTGCAACGCATCACAACGAGACTGCCACGCCAGAAGAACAAAGATGACCACAGCATTTACGAAAATACTATGTAACATCAGTATGACCTTATTGTAAAGTTGTTTTTGTAATGCCATTTAGTCTGAAGATGAGGTTTAACCCTCGAAACATGTCGCTAAATAAATAAGTAATACAATTGTTGACACAGTTTGTTACTGGTAGCAGTAATTAAAAAAAAAACCTTGCATATTTCTTGAGACAGTCACGGTCGAAAAACAGTCAAAATGGCTTCAAAAGGCGTTAGAATGGTTCATTTAGTGACTAAGTCTAATTATTGATCCCCGTTTAAGGTTTATGATTGTCGATGAAGTAGGACAATAGTTTTAACTTCATCAGGTTTTCGAATTAGGTACTTTGCAACATGTGGTGTTCAGTTGCGGCCGTTTCCCCTTTGCAAATCCATCCGGTTTGCATTTCTACCATTAGCTTGCGTGTAATTCTTGTTAGTTATCATGTGCCGAATTTCGAAACCAATCTGTGCAGATTTGACCGACTTTCCTTTATGTGCAACATGACATACTTTCTGCGTTACAGAGTGTACTTGTGCTTCACACACTCAACACATAACTTGATGATAGTCGACAGATGCTTAATAAATCTGGACGCTCGACTTAAGCCGGCTCACAAAAAATCTCTGCCCTAATTTTGTTACGTCTCATTGTGTTTGTGACTTTGTGCTGTATGCGATCAACAAGGGGACGCGCAGCGGACAATGCTGCCACGTTTGGGTTCAATACAGGGTTACCACCAATATTCATTATTAAATTCTCGGAGTGTCTGATAAACAACGCCGGTGGAATGTATTCATTGAACTGTTTCGCGAATCTTCGTTTTGGTCGATGTGCGTGTATGACTTGGGCTCAACGCGCACACGTATATCGTTTCTCAACCTTTTCAACTATTAACAGTCTGCCACTGTTTCCCTCCATCGTGTACGACAGAACACGAAGATGTGAGCCATATTCAAATCAGTGATCCTTTAGAAGCGCTTCACGCATATAACCACAACCTCTGTATCCTGTTCGTTGCCTATCTAACTTTTCAATGTAGCTGTTTCTATTTATAAATGTCAGCCTAGGTCCCAGTTTCATACTGCATGTATATGAGCGTTTATGAGCGAGAGCAGAGAGAGTAAATACTTTCGCCAACTTTATATTCATTTCCCAATCAGTATCATGGACAAATGTGTTTAAATATTATGAATTGCAACAGCGTGAAATCCTGGGAATGTTGTTGGCTGCCACAAAATTTTGCTTATTCATAATTTCATTCGTCTTTTTCCAAATGAAGTAAATTTCGTTCTCATGTAAATCTCATGTCTCATGTAGTCACCCCAACTTCAAAGTGCCTGATAAAATATCCTTGAATGATCATCAAGAAATCCAAAGGAAATAGATCGGTAGGCCATGTAAGTACCAGAATGTGCATTAACTGAGTACAGTCCAATGCCAAATGCCATATGGCAAGTATTAATTCAAATAAGTTATCTCATCCCTTTCTCTGACGATCCCACTATCCTCTACCGTTATCCGTCGCGTGTTTAAAAAATAAAAATTTGTAAATTTGTGGTAAGGTCTTATGGGACCAAACTGCTGAGGTCATCGGTCCCTAAGCTTACACACGACATAATCGGTCCGCCCCCGGTAGCTGAGTGGTCAGCTCGAAAGCCTATCAGTCCTAAGGGCCCGGGTTCGATTCCCGGCTGGCTCGGAGATTTTCTCCGCTCAGGGACTGGGTGTTGTGTTGACCTGATCATCATCACTTCATCCCCATCGACGCGCAAGTCACCGAAGCGGCGTCAAATCGAAAAGATTTGCACCAGGCGAGCGGTCTACCCGACGGGAGGCCCTCGTCACACGACATTATTATACTACATAATCTAACTTAAACTAAATTACACAAAGGACAACACAAACACACATGCCCGAAGGAGGACTCGAACATTCGACTCGAACATTCGACAGGGGGGGGGGGGAGAGCCACGTGACAAGGTGCCTCAGACCTGACGGCTACCTCGCGCGGCTCACGTGTTTAAAACATCACTCAGCAACATTTGATACTAACTGTTAAATGCAGTCCGCCGTAGATTCCCATGTTTATATCTCTGGGCCTATTTTTCCACTGAGGTTATGTGGGGTGACCACATCAGAGAAGTTTGTAAAGAAACATGCTTACAATTTCTCCAGGGCAGGTAAAGGGATATTGAAAGAGAATTGAAATGTAATAAAACCCAGTACCCTGCCACAGTATCCCAATGAGTAATCCGGGCTGCTATAATCATTCGGACCGTAATAATCTTCCCTTTGTTAATTTCGCTTAAATCAGTGGATTTCCTCATTGGCCTTCCACGTCGTTGCTAGGACGACTCCATTCGTCTCTCCTCAGCTTGTGAACTTCCCTCACCGAGTCACGCATACACGATGCCACCAGGTGGTCATTGTCTTGGATACATTCCAGGGCTTTCCAAAACTTCCCGATATAATCTTTTTATAAATGTCGCACTTTTTAAAGTCTCCATTCGTTTAAAACTCGCGTTCAGTGGATATCTTGGTTGCGTCTGCCAAACGTCTAATCGCTATGTGTTGTTTTGGATTCATTACAGTGCTTTATATATTTTCCCGATAGAGTCAGTTTAAGATTGCTGTGGGAAAATATCGTGATTTTTAGATTTCTTTCACTTCATGTCTTCTGCACTCAGAGATATTCATCCAGTGAAAATCAGTTGTGTTATTCTACGTCTGCCTGACACCTGAAAGTTGTCCTTGGGACGAGAAATCGTCCCTGAAGGCGGAATAACCAGATTGGTCAACGGCATCAGAATGTGGAAGGAAAAGATAAACCACCACATTCAAGATCCTATGGATATCTCTAGTTGAACATTATGGCTGTGTTCAAAATCAAATTTTCCGGAGTTTCAAATCCCCCAACCCCCAATCGGATCTCCGGTATGTGTGTGTGTGTGTGGGGGGGGGGGTGACGAGACAGCTTTGAGCAACGCTGTCATTCAGAAGAGATAATCGTTGAATAATAGTATAAAGATAAGATGTGAAGACGATGGCTCAGGCTGTAAAAATCAACAATGCAATCCAAGAAATGGAAAGAATGAGCATTAAGATCATGGGCATCAGTGAAATGTGATGCCGAGGTTTAGGTTCTTTTAACATCAATGAATACAGAATTTGCTACACAGGAATTTCTAACGGACAGTGTAAGTCAGGAGTAGGATTTAGAGCATCGAAAGCAATCGCAGAATGTGTCGCTAATTGTGTACCTGTCTCAGAGACATTGATTTTACTCCAACTACCCATACAACTCAGCATTATTCAGGTCTACCCTCCAACAACAGACAAATTCCCAAATCTCAGATTTTAATCCCAAAATAGGAAGGGGATCCGAAGGCGACATTATGCGTTACTATAGACTTGGTTAAAGGATTGAGAGAGGCGAACTACTCAGCGCATTTGCAGGAGAGTGGAGATTCGTAATAACTAACACAATTTTCACAGTACCACCCAGACGTCTCTACACTTGGAGGTGCTCAATAGATTCAGACGAAAATATTACCCGGAATCAGATTGATTATGTCTTGATAAATCAAAGATATAGAAACAGCAGTCTCTCAATGAAAACCTATCCAGGTGCCGACATTAACTCAGACCACGTTCCTCTAGTTGGTGTCTTTAAAATCAGGATGATGAAAGTTCAAAAGAAAAAAGTCAAATGTGTATCAGCAAACTAAAAGAATCTTCCGTAAGGGAAAATGCAGGAGTCCATCTTAATAATGAACTAAATTCTCCGTCAGGTAACTTGTGCACCGAAGAGAAAATTAAAAAGATAAATTCTATACTGGAATCAGTTAAAGAAGAACATCTGGAATCCAATGTCACCAAAAAGAAGTCATGGATGACTGAAGACATACTTAAAATGATGGACAACAAGTAGGGAAGTGAAACGTAATCCTGATGAATACAAGAATATCAACAAGGAGATCAGGAAATGGATACGAAAAGCTAAAGGAAAGAGAAATACAGGAACAGTGCAATGAAATAGAGAAATAACAATTGAAGCATTATAGTTTCAATATTCATTAGAAAGTCAGGGAAGTTACAGGAAATTACAGAAAAACTACAGGAAACGGGTTGGTGAATAATGAAGGAAAAATAATAGTTGGACAAAATGAGCTTAAAAAACATGGGAAACATACATAGAACAACTCATTTATGACAACCGGCCAGAACTTCCTCAAATATATTGCGAAAAAGGACCTAGAATTCTGCTGGGAGAAATACAAGCTGAAATAAATGGAATGAAAGATCGTAAACCACCTGGCCCCGAGAATGTCAATGCGGAAATTCTCAAGGATAATTTAAAATGGTTGACTGCAATATTCAGTGACATCTATGACTCTGGTGACATTCGACGGGAATGACTTAAAACCGAATTTATTACATTGCGAAAAAGCCTGACGCTAAGACTGGTGGTGAATACAGGACCATCAGCCTCATGAGTCACGTGCTGAAGATCTTTCTGAGGGTCATTCACCAAAGAATTTACAAGATCTGTGTAGAACAAATATCTTCTACAGAAATGCATTTGGCAAGCGCGAAGCATTATTTAATGTCCAGGTATTATTTCAAAGGTGCAGAGACGTGAAAGGCGACATTTATGCCTGCTATATTATCACAAGGCTTTCGACAGATTAAAACACCAGAAGATTGTTGACGTTTTAAGAAACATTGGTTTGGTTGATAAAGACCTACGTATAATTGTGAGCCTATATTGGAACCAGTCGGCTTCTGTGCGGCTGGACAAAGAAAATACAGAAGACATAGACTTCTATGAGGTGTAAGGGAGGGTTGTATATTTTCCCCACTGATTTTCAACATCTGTTCATAACCCATCTTTAGGGAGGCTCCTGATGTAGCAGAGATGGGAGTGTTCTTAAACGGAAAAGATATCAATAATATCCAATATATTGACGACACAGTAATTTTTCTGATAGTGACCAGAGTTTTCAGTACCTTGTCGATAAACTAGACTAGCACAAGGAAGTTCTGAATATGGCTTACATGTCAACTCCCCAAAAAACGAAAGCAATGATAATGAGTAGAAACAGAGTCCCTTCTGTCAGCTTAAGATAGTCCAAAATCACATACAGCAAGTACACAAATACAGGTACCTTGACACTACAATAAATGACCAGTGGGATCTTTCTGATGAGATGAGAACTCGAATGGGAAAAGTCAGGGCTGTATTCAATAAGATGAGTAACCTTTTCAAGAATCATGGCTTAGAAATGACGACGAAGATCAGACCTCTACGCTGCTACGTATTTTCCACCCTCTTTTATGGTGTTGAAACATGGACTCTGACAGAATCGCTGGGTAAACGGCTGGAGGCTTTTTAGATGGATGTACAGGAGAATGTTAAGAATACCGTGGACAGCACATGTCACAAATGTCGAGATTCTACAAAGAATGAAGAAAGAGAAAGAAGTACTGGCCACCGTGAAAGCAAGAAAGATCCATTACCTGGGACACATTATGCGGAACTACAACAGATACCAACTCCTCCAGACCATCCTGCAAGGAAAAATACCAGAGAAGAGAAGCGCTGGCCGGAGATGAATGTCCTGGATTAAGAACATCAGAACGTGGACCGCTAAAACATCCACAGAGTTATTTAGAGCTGCAAGTGACAGGAAAAGCACTGTCAAGATGGTTTCCAACATATGGAACGGATAGGAACTAGAAGAAGAAGGAGCTACTATTTTTTGTGATATTTGCAAGACTTTTTGATTGTCTTGATCATGCTACTCTCTCAGAAAATCTGAAGTTTTATGGAATTAACGGTTTTTCACACAGCTTGTTTGAAACATACTTAACAAACAGAGTGCTAAATCTTGTGCTGAATAATTCAAACAGTGCTGGAAGAGTGGAAAATTTTAGTGACTGCGAAGAAATCACAAAGTGTGCCCCACAGGCTTCAATGTCGGGTACATTCTTATTCTTTATACAGGATGTCTCCCCTAAGAGTCGTCAGCACCATTTTCTATAGTGTTTCGGCTAATATTTGCAATTTCATTTTTTCAGTGTTTAACTAGAGCCAATCCAAACAAACGCTGCTCATCCTGTTTTTCATTAAACGCTCACTGTCGACGGAAAGCCACACTTTGCGTCCTCCTACAAACAAAATGATTATTTGAACGAAATGTCACGTGCCCAATCGATAGGTCGGTTGCATATTACTCTGGTGCGATATTCCTTTCGTCGCTATGCACCAACAGGGACATGAAAACACGAAGAGTAGCCACAGCGACAGCACCACATTGGCTCGCACTGACTGCTACCGCCATGCAGGCGCGCTTCTCAGCCGCAGCCGGAGTACTCCTTATTCTTCTTGTCATACTGTCCCTGCTAATGTACATTGATAAAACGAATATTGCATTAAACTAATTTCAGACCGCTTCAAAGACTGGGCTCAAAAAAATAAACTTTAAATGCAATTTTTTTTGTAACCTGAATGTAACCAAGACTTTTCGTCAACTCTCGATGTCTCATAAAAGACTTAACGAGAGGTCTTTATTTCTTGCCGACTCCAGGTACATACTGCAAAGACGAATTTGAAAATATCTGCTGGAACACCAGAGAAATCCGCCAGACCTAGTGAGGTGACATGCCTTTAGATGCATATAGTGACTTGCCCTCTCTCATATTTATATCTTACTCTGAATAATTCGATTTGGGGAAGTATGGGCGAGTATTGTCATTACAAGGCTAGTATTGAGAACTCTGAAGACATGAATATTTTCCTCTCTAATTGCATGCAGTGAAAAGTTGCTGTTGCTTCACACACGGATTTCCCATGCAGCATCTCTGGTCACCTGGGTGGTCCAGTGACAGGCGAGTTCCGCTAAGCTTGAAAGGGTTAAGCCGACGGGCGTGAGGGAGTCGAGTGGATGCTTTCCAGACGCCGACGTTGTCATAAGAGTGGAGGCGACACGCCCACAGGGGCCTGAAGGAGCGGCTGGGGCTAGATACTCCGCTACTTCGCAGAAGCCTAGTGAAAGCACTTTCTGACGGACTTCCAGCGAGGCGTGGGAATGACTTGTGTTCCCAGGCAGTCTTGGCGGGCAAATTCGCGCGTTTTCTACAAAATCATGACTGTGATTGGCTTGGTCAGGGGATAGCTCCGTGACGTAGCAAAATCGGCGAAGAACTTGGCTCCAAGTATCTCCATTGGTGGAATAGTAGTGCTTCAGCAATAGAGTGGAATTTTCCGCCGGTTTTCAAGTTGCTGATTGGCACGTTTTAACCACGGCCACTGTCATCGAGGAGGGAATGTTCTATGTTCGGCTTGTACGGGTGCTCTTGAGACAGTCGGCTCTCGCCTTCCGGTCGGAGTAGGTTACAAGGCTGAGCTCTCGCTGCTCTGGACAGCCTGCCTTCTGTTGGCTGTCTAATATACTTTCATTTTATTGTAACTGTTTGCTGAAGTTGGGACTTCAACGTGACTTTCCGAGTACAGTTGCCAATTGAGCGTTTTGCGTACAAGCGGCCTATGTTGTCCGTCTTGAGCAGCTTTGGCTAAAGTTGACTGTATCGGTGTTACTGTGTGACTTTGCTTGTTAAAATCAATCACTGTACCGTCAGTGATTGTGTAACGAGCCTTCTTCGTCTCCCTCAGAGGCGCATTTGTGTTGCTAGGAAGTCTTTAGTCTGGAACAACCAGACCAGGATAATTAATTTCGGGCTATGCTCGCGACATTATCATCACCACGACGTCGAAGCAACCAGCCTATCGCCTCCGGTATGCAAGATCGTGTCCTTGCAGTTAAGAAGAAAGCTTGGTAATGCATGTCCGCAGCACCGGCATTTTAGGGAATTTAGCTATGTGACAATCAGAGCTCAGCAGAGCGCGCCAGTTCCCTTCTTTTCTAACGTGGTTCTGTCTTGGGTGTTCATTGTCTGAGTTCGCACTACAGTAGCAGCAATTAATGTTGAGTTGGCTAGGTGTTTCTCTTAAGATTTGAGTTGCAAGGAATTAGCTCCACATACCACTTGGTCATAAATGTCACAATCTAGTTTATGGACAACTTCATCTTCACAGCATTTATTTGAGTATCAAGTTTCACATATTGGAAATGTTTCACGTGTTTTGTTTGTTATTTAGAGTTCTAAACATTAACAAGCAAAATTGGAACATTTTTGCAGATGGTGCTAGTGTTATAATAATTCGCACAAGAGAGAAACCAAGAGGAAAGATTGTAAATGATATTTTCGAAATAGATGTAAAATGTGTCTCACCCCTAAATTCTGAAGAATGTACTATATTCAGTTCTGCACGACAAATAGAATCATATCAACAACTGAGGTAGCACATGGGCAGGAGTCAGTAAATAG
Source organism: Schistocerca serialis cubense (assembly GCF_023864345.2). Lineage (NCBI taxonomy): Eukaryota > Metazoa > Arthropoda > Insecta > Orthoptera > Acrididae > Schistocerca > Schistocerca serialis. Next base: position 1,809,269 of record NC_064646.1, read on the forward strand.
GATATAACGCTGCAAATTTTTGAGTGTACATATTGATGAAAACTTGAATCGGAAAAAGCATGTTATTGAGGTTTTCAAAGATTAAAGTTCTGCTACTTTTGATCTCCTTAATCTTGGAAAAAAAAAGAAATTTTCTTGCTGACAAAAGGTTGAATATTTCCAATGATGTCTTATAGAATAATTCTATGGAATAGCACATCGCATAGAAAGAATAGACTGCACAAAAGCAAGCAATGAGAATAATGTTTTCACCCAAACACCCATTTACCTTTTCAAGGAGGTAGGCATTTTAACTGCACTACTGAAATTCATCGTATATAATCCGTCACAATTTCAGAAGAACAGTGATGATCTTACCTAAAACACTAGAGGAAGAAATATCTTTGCCACCCATTATTACGGCTTTCCTTCTCTCAGAAAGAATTTTAATATACAGCAACAAATATGTTTGACCATTTGCCTGTACCATAAAGTTTCAGACAGATAGCAATAAGTTTTCAATCTAATTTAAAGCGATTTCTTCTGGACAGCTTCTTCTTTTCCACTGAAGAATTTCTGTTCAATACTGGTAGCTAGTGTACATATAGGGTGCCCCAAAAACACCGAAAAAGCTTCGTACATTATGTGGGAAGGCAAACTGATCGGTTTTCAAGAAGGAACCAGCATTCAGAAACGCACGGCTTGGACGGTGGAGAGCGTCGAAGATTGAGAACGAAATGTTTTGACTAGAGTTGTTGAACAACCGTAGGCTACCGTAGACTACAGTAAATAAGTGTATACTACGGTAGTTTTCCTAGTAGGTTTGGCCAGTTCTGGTTGAAACTGTGCTGCCTGAAAGTTAGGCGCGTAACATACCTACCGAGAACTACCACATTTCGATCGCCTTGTCTCTGTATGCGATTAGTGTCTTACTAGATACCCTCGAAACACGACGTCAGTGAACCGACTAGAACCTGAGTGTGGATGTAAAAATGGCCTTGTGCCCTATAGGACAATTTTGTTCTACACAGTTATCCTCCTGTGCATTTCTTAAAAATGTGCAGTATTTATAACAAAACTGAAATGTCATTGTTTAGTCCAGGTCTTGTTCGACAGCTGTCGGTTTGTAGAGCGAAACAATGGGATGTTATAGGAAAAAAGGAAACGCATTATCGTAAAGTTCCAGAAAACGCAGATTTGTAAAAAAAAATAAATAAAGAAAAGCAAGCCAAAATCGTGTCAAACTCCCCTCCAATACTTCGTTACTCTTACATATCTTACATAAAGCATGATTCTTTTGTTTCTAAATAATATTCACACTTATCAATTATAACAGGAAATTTTTGCCTTTGATCATGACGACAAACGTTCTGTTGACAAAAGAGTAACACAAATAATTATATATCTTTTTTGTGTTTGTGCTTATAAACTGTACTTTCACCAAAAGTAATTGTTTTGTTGACATAAATGTGCAGACGTTACGCGAGCAGCTAATTTTTGTTTTACTTACAAAATGCCATTTAAATTTTGTAAGGATATAAGATACACAATGGACTAACACTGAGCGATGTGTGGTTCTAATTATGTTAAAAAAAAGAAACAATTTCCCTCTCACACTTCCATTTCAGTCTGTTTCACTGCGAATGCTAGCAATACGACCGGTAGTCCTACCACATACTACGTCATATACTGTACCATAACTACCGGAGCTTACTGTTAGTAGAGCGCTACCACATTTGTGACAGTCTGTTCCGATTCGTTTTGGGTGGCTGAATACGGACGGTACGTAGCCTTTCAGTCATCTGTGTACTGCGGATGGAAGACCTGAGAGTAATGACATTACTGTGCGTGTGATATATTCGTCCACAGAGCCCTTGTGCGCATCCTACCGTTGTTCTTGTGTGGTCTGTCAGTGCAGTAACGCTGTTGACAGCAGTGCGACATGTACTAGTACAGAGCTGTGGAAATGATCGCCACGGTGCTTGCATGCGACAAAGCAGATTGCATTGTAAGAGCTGCCGCATGATTGTTTGTGGAGTGTTTATCAAACAGAAGTACCCCACATCTTTCCAAGTCTGCGACCATCAAGAGGCCCTTCAGAGAAACCGGAAAGATGCACTTAGGTATATCCTGCCTAAGGGTGTGTCCATTGTACTGTGAAGCAATAAAACATGGCGCGTGGTAGTTGCTAATATTGCCCACAGTCTACTAGAGTGTCCTCTGTTAGGTGCAGTTTGTCCACGCTCGTCTCAACGACTACAGATAGAAGAAGACGTCCTGACAATGTTCAAAGAGGACCCACCAACCAATACTGGCAGGTGGGACTGGTGCTGTACAGGGATAAAATTGCCGAGTAGGCTGCTGTACATAACCACCGGCTCCATCTATACCATAACCAAAAAGTCCAGGCATTTCGGTAGGAGGAGTATCCACGATGGGTTCAGTCACCGCAGTGGTATTTACAACAATGCATAATCTACCCACAGTTCCCGAACTTGGTGATATTCACGAATGAATGTGTGTTTACTAGAGAATGCACAATAATATTATCTTGGAACTCTTCCAATTGGGTCGTGTTTGCATTAAAAAACAGTAATATCAGAAATTGAGTCCGCCTAGATGCAAAACACATTGTTATTCGTTTGTCTCTTTATTATCCCAAACTACTCGTAGTTTCGGTGACAAATATCACGATCATCAGTGGGGTTTTTGTAATCTAAAACATGCGCAAAATACTATGATTGTACAAACACAGTAAAACAGTATTACATTTTTACAAATCCTCCCAACAGCAAAACTGGTATCTTTCTACATTACATCCATGTACACAAACATACGCACAGAAGAAACTATAAACATTATAGAACAACAGCTACAATGCCAGAAATTCCTTGCTGTACATATAAATGAAATCTCATCCATCCTTAGGCTAATCACAGAACAAAACTACTTCACTTTCAACAACAACTTCTACTTGCAACAAGGAGAGCTTCCCATGGGGTCCCCCATCAGTGGAATCTTAGCCAACATTTTCTTGGTCCATATAGAGAACACAATATTCAATAAAATTGTAAAACAAGGAGGGTACAAAATAATCTACTGGTACCAATATGTGGATGACATAATCTGTCTTGTAGATGAACCACATAGCAGGATAGAAGAGCTCCACAGTAACATCAACACAGTACACCCACAAATCCACTTCACAATGGAAATAGAAAACAACAAGAAACAAAATTTCTTGGATCTTACAGTCACAAGAAGCAACCACCAACATGAATTCTCCATCTGCAGAAAACCCACATCCACAAGCACTGTTATCCACAGCTCATCCAACCACCTGACTGTGCATAAATATGCCAGTTTCCCACACATGCTCCACAGGATAAACAGATCACCTCTTAAACCAGAAAACTACACATAGGAACTAAACATAACCAAACAAATTGCTGTTGAAAACGACTACAAAACAGACATCATAAACAAACACAACAACAAGGTAAAACGGAAACGTGCAGCACACACAGACAACATAGCAGACCACACCACTTCAGAAAAAAGAGAGAGATGGTACACACTGTTATACAATAACAATGTATGACATAGAACAGGGAACATCTTAAAAAAGCAAGGGGTCCCAATAACATTCAGAACAAACAATACAGTTCAGAAAAGACTGAGGCCAGTCAGAAAAACCTCAGACAAATGTAGCAACGCTGGGATATATCAACTCACTTGCAACTCTTGTCAGGCCCACTACATAGAACAAACAAGCAGGAATTTCCGAACTGGGTACACAGAGCACATGAGAGTTCTAAGAAGTGTCAGCACACATTCAACTTTTGCAGAACATCTAATGAACAAAAACCATAACCGCACTAATATCGAAAAGGATCTACGCATTCTGAGAAACAGCTACAGTCTATACAGACTATTAACAATAGAAGAAAATTACCACATACAAAAGGCTATAGTAGAACGGAAAAATGTAATAAATGAAAACACAACACTCTGCAAACTTTACCGCTCTGAGGGAACTGACCAAGGACACAGAACAGAAAGCACACACACGCAAAAGAACCTCTTCCCCATCACACACAGAGACATAAATAATAAACAGAAGTCGTCGTAATTCGCGATACAGTTTTTCACAGCCTTTCTCGCCACATGCGATACGCCTCTCGTGACACACGCGAACAGCAAGATGGCGTAATATTCTGGATCAGAAACAAGTTGCAAAAGTTTTGTTTGTGTGTGTAAAAAGTAGCCACATACCATCCAACGAACGTGAGTACACGAATAGCTAAGCAACAGCTCAACACACACCAAAATAATTGATTTCCGCAACACTACAACAACCACAAGTATATACAGCTGACATACGAAGCTCACCTTTTAGTATTTGCTTACTAACAGCCGCTCACATGGTTGAAGCTGACATGATGTTCACTAAGTAAAAAGACGGCAACAGAAAAAAAGAGCACAGAAAATATGTCACAAACAGCGTCAATAATTGCTTAAAACATGCTGTAACATACAATAAATAAGGTAGTATGAAAGTATCAATTTGAAACTATATTTCAAAAGACGATTTGTGAAAATGTAATAATGTTTTATTGTGTTTGTACAATCATACCATTTTGTGCATGTCTTAGATTGAAATAAAATCCACTGATGATGGTGATATTTGTCGCCAAAACTAGTTTGGAATTACAAAGAAATAAACTAATAACTAGGTGTTTTGCATCAAGGCGGACTCATTTTCTGATATTACTGTGGAGAATGCACAATACACATGTTTGAGCAAACGAAAATCTGCATGTGCACATGATTCAAAATCAACAACTCACGGTCGGTACTAACATCTGGTCTGGGATAAGTGATGACCATATGATTGTGCCGTATCTACTCACAAACAGTCTAATAGGAGCGATATACTTCACACTTTTAAGAGATGTTTTGCCTACATAAATACATATAGCACCACTTAATGTTAGGATGACTATGTGCCTACAACACGACGGAGATTCAGCACATTTTGATTTTCATCTACTTAGTCATCTCAACGTCGCATGTCGAAATCAGTGGACTGATATAGGTGGTCCAGATCCATGACCTGCACAGTCGCCAGGTCTGACATCTCTCGACCATGTTTTAGTGTGCTGGAGGTCTGGAGGTTTTGGGGACCATGGCCGTTCACTACTGTAACAAAATTAAACGCCTACAGCCGTCCTTATGATCTTATTTATTGTGTACCTGCCTTTATCGGAACTTCAGTGCGTTATCTTCAGGCCGTAGTTGAAGCTGAAGGGGTTACCACGATCCATATACACATCGCATAAGTGGCCAACATAACTGACTTACGATGACTGTCTCTAAACTTTGGTGTTAGCACTCCAACCATCAACTGCCTATCAACCACAATCAGTGGGTAGTATGAGGAGTATGGTGTATGGAACAGCTTTAACCTCAGCAGAAGATCTTATTGCTCGAGTCCACGGAGCGATTGATATACTAGCTCGTGGTCTAATGACTACAGTTGCTGCCTCTGGATCATGGAGTCGCGCGTTCGATTCCCTGCCGGGTTGGGTGTTGGTGTTGACATCATTTCATCCTCATCATCATCATTCGTGACAGTGGCTAGATTGGATTGTGTAAAAATCGGACTGTGTACAAAGTGGGACTTTGTATGGGCGCTGATGACCGCGCAGTTGAGCGCCTCAGAAACCAAACATCATCATCATCATCATCATCACAGATTGAGAAGGTATGTGACGTTATAGCAGTGGTTGCAATATCGAGTTAAATTCACGAAGACGAAAGCAGTATGAGCCCACTTATCAGTATGGTCCTCTGTCCTGGACGCAGCACTCGTTCGTTTGAGAAAAGCGCCATACATCCATTGAATCTAGCCCTGAGGCAAGCAGGCCCACCACTGGTTCTTGAAATTCTTGACACTGACACGGGAACGGGGTTGGCGTTCGAGCCAGTCCACTACATGTTCAATCGTAGACAGATCTGGGGCTCCTAACGGCCACGGGAGTATCACATGGCGCTGGCAGTTTGTAGAGCCGTATTCTGTGTGCGGACAAACAGTTTTCTCTCGAAATGTAGCACCGCGATTCTGTCCCATGAGTGGTGACACATTCGGACCCAACATGTCTGTGACCTAACGTTGTGGCATCAGGGATCCCTAAATCAATACCAGCAGCTAGCTGAAGCTGTACTCAATAGTTCCACAAAGAAAACATTTGAATATTTGGATCTCTCTCTCCACGTCGTCACCATACTCGTCGACGTTGGTCATCCAGGGTAGTGCATAACCGTGATTCGTTACTGGAGAAAGTGCTACGCAGTTCATGAGCAATCCATAATTCTCGGTCGCGACACCACTCCAAGTGCTACCGTTGGTGTTGTGGTGTTTTACGGCAGTCTACGTACGGGACAGTAATCCTCCATCTAGGGTGCTAGATGGAGCACGACCCACAGTGTTACAGGTACTTCACACTTCTCAGATGACAAATGAAGATGTGAAGGCGCTACAATTTGTTTGATGCTCAATACAACGGTCATTTCTTGGGGTGGTCAAACCTTGTCGACCGAAACCTTGACGTACAGCATGCGTCTCCTCACATTTCAATTCAGTCTAATACCGGTCACTGTCAAATCTGAATACCCCAGAAACCTGAAAATTGCACGATTCGATCAGCCGGCCAAATGGAAACGCACAGTGAGTACACTTTGAAACTCTGTGAGGCGCAGATAACGCTGACCCTTTAGAATGACCACTCAACATTTGGAATTATCCACGCTCCTTATATACCATGTCACATCTGGTAAGAATACTAAACCAACGTTATCAGCCGTTCTGTCTGAGAGAAATTCAACTGTAATCTATTCCATATCCACTTACGATATGTACTTCCATGAAGCTACACTGACATTCAACTACGTCTCCTGTGTCTCTATCTCATGACCTCGATGTGTTTAACTTTCTTTTTCGGGCTGCATATATTATATGTTAACTGACTCTAATATAATAAAATAAAATAAAATAAAACCTATACACCTCGAAGGAATATTCCGAATGGGATGGAAGTCATTAGATGTACATGTACAGACAAACAAGTGATCACAGTTCCAGAAAAAAATGGATGATGTATTCATCAGAAAGAAGTTTATCTATTGAGAGAGTCAGTAACATTTTGCTGGATGTCCTCCTGAGGATATCGTGTCGAATTCTATCCAACTGGCGCTTTAGATCGTCAAAACCCCGAGCTGGTTGGAAGGCACTGCCCATAATGCTGCAAATCTTCTCAACTTGGGACAGATACGGCCAACTTGCTGGTGAGGTGAGGGTTTCGCTAGGACGAAGACAGGCAGTAGAAACTCACGCCATGGGCGAGTGTTCCTTACCTTGCTGAATGCAGGCCCAGGATGACTTGCCACGAAGGAGAACAAAACAGGGCATAGAATATTGTGGTGTAAGGGTGTTGCAAATGACAACCAATGGGGCTGCTATGAACAGAAATAGCATCCCAGACCATCACAACTGGTTGCCGCGCCGCATGGTAGGCGACAGTCTGGTTTGATAGCGCACCACTGTCCAGAGCGTCTCCAGACATGTCTTCAGCCTGAATCTCATTGATCGGAGTATAATTGTCTTCACTGATGAGTCCCGATTTCGAATTAAGCCACGATGACAAGTGAAGATATGTCAGGAGATGACATGTCGGTCTTCTGTCTGGAATCTCATTGATCGGAATATAATTGTCTTCACTAATGTGTCTCGGTTTCGAATTAAGCCGCGATGACAAGTGAAGATATATCTGAAGACGCCCTAGAACGTTTTGTGATATCATCCTGACATCACCCACCATAACCAACCAGGAGTGTTGGTCTTGTGAGCAATTTCATTTTGTAACAGGACTCCGTAACTTGCCATTCGCGGCACCCTTACATCACAGAATCACGCCGACGATATTCTCCTCCCCTTTGTGTTTCTCTTCGTGGAAACACATCCTGGATTTACATTTCAGTAAGATAATGCCTGTCCGGACGCGGCGAGATGTTCTACTGCTTGTCTTTGTGCTTGCCAAACCCAAGCTCGGCCAGCAAGTTCGCCGGTTCTCTCCCCAGTTGAGAAAGTTTGGGGCATTATGGGCAGTGCACATCAGCCAGTTCAGGATTTTGACAATTTAGGAGACAGCTGAATAGAAATTGGGATGATGTCGCTAAGGACGACAGCCCAAACTCTACCAACCAGTACCAAGCCAAATAGCTCCTTGCATAAGTGTCACAGGTGGAGCAGTCCATTACTGACCTCTTCAATTTCTGAAGCTCATTCCTCTGAATGATTCATACAGTTTTTCTGAAATTGTAGGTATCTGTTTTTCTATATAGTTACATCACATCTACCGATTTCGGTTGAATTCGGATAGTTTCGAGTTCGGATAGTCACCTCAGATGACCAGATATGGTTCAAATGGCTCTGAGCAGTATGGGACTTAACTTCTGAGGTCATCAGTCCCCTAGAACTTAGAACTATTTAAACCTAACTAACCTAAGGACATCACTCACATCCATGCCCGAGGCAGGATTCGAACCTGGGACCGTAGCAGTCGCGCGATTCCAGACTGTAGCGCCTAGAACCGCTCAGCCACTCCGGCCGGCGATGACCAGATAATTCAGACCTCTGTCTTCAACATTAGTTATACAAAAATGTTACATGAAAGACTTAGTGTAAGAAATTAGCATTTACAAATGTAAGATATACTAATTTGTGAAACATTACCCACAGGAAACATAAAACATCGTATTTATTATATTCTGGACCCTTCCTAGACGGGTAAGACAAAGAGTGTAAATTGTGCCCTTATTTGAAAACCTCTCTCCATACTGTGTTTCTTCTGACTGTGTGAGAGTGGTTCCTTTATTCTTCTTCCTTCGCGGATTACTATGTCTAGATGGTTACGAACTTCTTCTTTTGTTCACATCACTGGTCTTTCCGCCTTTTATTTGGTTGTCCTTGTGACCGGCTCCTTGGCTGATAAATGTGTTTTAGGAATGACGGTATGTCTGCTAGGGTTGTTTGTAAATTTTTCCGTTTACGTGTGCTATTTAGTCTGCTGTACTAGCTCTCTATGACGTGCGTCGATGCATATTTTTTTTGTTACGCGAACATTGTTCATGTACACGTATTTCTTGTCGTATGAACCAGGTGGCATATTGAGATTCATTGTAAGAATTGTAATCCACCTACGGCTTAGTAAACTTTTAAAATACCCATTCTCTCGATCATTGAGTGTTTTATCGCCATTCAAGGCCTTTGTTATGTTGGCTTTTTGTAGAAGAAGTAATATGATTAAATAAGGAGCCGTGCGCTTCGCTATTGGCTTAATCAGTGATCGCGAGAAATTCACGGAGATGCCCATTATGCTGAGGAAACCTTCGCTCTGCTTTTAGACATGTATTGCTTTTCATTCTTGGACCCATATTAGGTAGGACTCATAATGAAAATGATGAAATCTCCAAAAAACTAGCACGGGCTCGGTTACACACGAAAACAGCCCAGAGTCGCTGATTCAGCTCCATTGGCCAACGCTACACTAAGTGCATAACGGTATGATTCTATTCGCAGAAAAATCAACAAAGATACTGCTTTTCCTACGCAAATGAAGATTACATTACAGTTGCAAAAGTTCTTCTCGTGCACCATTCACGACTAGAACTGGAAGAACTTCAAAAAAGTGGGGGATGGGTACACACGTAGATTTAGATGTGATTTACCGTTTTTAACTTCAGTATAGATATAAAATTTTGGGTCTAGTAATGAAGAAGGTCAATGCTACACTCTTTTTCTCTACTGCATAACACGATACACTTTCAGGAATGTTGAAAAAAGGTATATGTACCAGTCTGCATTTTAGAGTCCATATTTACGAAGACTATTTTTTAGGTTTTAGTCCTTACTACCTACTTCAAAAATATGCGGTAGAAAACGTAACAGTGGTGTTTCACGGTACTGAAGATGAACAGGTACTCGTAGGTGTTAGGGTATACATTTTAGAAACCATCTTTATTGAGAACTTTTTTCTTTCTTTGGTCCACATTTCCGCCTCTGAAAGTTACTTAATAGCAACACTGTGAGGGGTATCACAGCGATTTTTTCACATAACTTTCGATTCAATCTCTTCTCTATTAGGGCCTCTACCTCAAATTGATATACTTACGCTTCTCCGTCACCCCTGAAACTTTGGGACGGAATCACCCTGTATAACACGATTTAATATAACTTCACATAAAATTATTTTTCATCTATATTTATTACTTGCATGAAATTTGAACCAAATGAACACACGTGTCAATGTAAAATACGTGTGTGGAGGGCACACACACCAGGCTGGTGTTGTTTCAAAAGTATTCTGCAGATTTTTCCATTCTTTTAATCGACTTTTTTGAAATATTCTTTGGTAAAAATTATGGATAGTGGTGTTATTATTATTATTGAATACCATAACATTTATAAAAACCAAAAAGGATGTACAATATGGATGAAATATTTTTCGTAGCGTTATTACTACTATGAGTAATTGAATATCTTCAATATAGTACCTTCAGTTTGTGAACATGTCAAAGAACATGTTTACGTTCGTGTTGCTTATTACACCCCATGTGATATTTGAATGCATTAGCAGATAAAATTGTTAGGTAAATAAGGAAAGTGAAAACAAAAAGCCTATGACACCTCATTTACTGGTGTGTGAATAAAGTCCTGAAATATTCAATTAACGAAAATTATAATCATATTTTCTTATTTATGCTGAAGTCATTGAGGAAATTCCCGAGGGTATTTTCGTTCTGCTTTCATAACTACAAGAAAATGCGTGTTTTTCTCACCAGACGCGTTTTGATTTACTGAGGCAAACATCAGCAGTGGTCCGTAATTAAAGATATTTACAATGTGATATGCTTTTAAGATCAAAAACAGTTCGTTAATAAGTTTTTTGCTTTTAATTCGGTGATTTCTGCTTCGTTTCTCTCCTACATCAGGAAATGCCGTCTGCTAGCACGCCTATGGTGCCTTTCTTCATTAGGCGCTGATACTTGTAGTCTAATTTTCCGCTGGTAGGTATTTCTTACGCTTCTCACAGCACACTTTCTCGTACAATACTTTTTATTGTTTATTTTTGTATTTGTAAACGTGTACTGTGTTTTTTAGTATTGCCAAATAATATTGGCACTAGTTTGTCTTTGACCTATACTTTCTTTTAGTTAATTATATGTGTGTCTTATTCCGTCATAGTAATATTCACTAGTTTTGTTACTACCCCCTACTGACAAACAAAACACAAACAGAGAAAGGCCACTCCATCACTGTTCCTTCATTACCCTTAAACAGTATATAAATACACAACAACGTAATGAAAAAGAATAACACAAGTCAAAGCATACATCAAAGACAAACTAGTGGCAATATTACGTTCGCAACACTACAAAACGCATTACATACTTAGAAGTATAAAAATTAACAGTAATAAGTGGTGTAGGAAAAAGTGTGCTGTGTAAAACGTAAGAGATGCATTGTACTGGAGAGCAGAGGAAAAGTACAGTACAAGTGTCAGCGTCTAATGAAGAAAGACCCCAGAGTCATAACTATCAGAAGGCATTTCTTGACGTAGACGAGAAATCATGCAAATCACCGTAAGTAAAAATCAATAAATTGTTAACGAACTATTTTTCGATTTTAAAAACAAATTAAATTGTAAATAACTTTAATTACAGACCACTGATCATGCTTTACCTGAATAAAGCAAACGTGTCTGATGAGGAAAACAATCATTTTCTTGTACTTGTAACGACGGAAGGAAAATACCCTCAGAAATTGTAAAGCAACTACGGGCAATATGGCCGCACAAATGAAGAACTCATTGAGGAAATATTGCAAACAGCTGAACTTAATTAAGTTTTATAGTTAGTATTACTTCATTTATATCAGGGTAGCGAATATGAGAGATACTGTAGGTTAGAGTCTGAATATATTTAGCGACACATTTTCGAACAGAAAGTAGTCACGGGTATACTTCGTTCATCGTAATAATAAACCTCATGCAAATTTTACATGTATTCTTCCACGTTTGCTGGAATCTCATTGGATTTCGTTTCACGTGGAGCGGAAGCCAAGTTGTCTGTAGTACAGTCAAATACAATAAAGAGGATACGTTTTACTCTGTTCGTGACTCGTACATCGACTCAGCTATGATACGGGCAACAGCTTTACCGACGCATTTAACTTGGACAACACTGGTCAGGCAAGTGATTCAACGAACCTGGAGTGATGTGAACAGTTGCAGTAAAGACGTAGAAAGAGAGGAGCAGAGAAACAATATAGCTTTGAAGGTAATGTAGTTTTGAAACATAAGGAAATAATACATGGCAAAACTCAGGTGAAATTCTCCTTAGGTGACGACGGACGGAAACAGAACAAGCTCTCGCTGTATTGCAATTAAAAACAAGAATAATGAAATTCCCTGACATTAACATGGGTCATTTTTCTGCATGAGCTATGTGTGGCTTAAAAGAGCACTGCTGATCTCCCATGTAGTTAAATACCGTGGCGTCAGTATTTAACTACATGGGAAATCAGTGGCGTCAGTATTTAAATACATGGGAAATACTGATGCCACTAAAGGTATTACATTCAGTCGTCTGGTAATGTCTGAACTCCTTCCATATCTAAATCGTAGGAATACGAAACATTTCAGTACTGCTGCGTTGATAATGTATTTGTAATTGTAAATAACTGCAAAATACTAACGCGAATTCTTTACAGACGAATGGAAAAACTGGTAGAAGCGGACCTCGGGGAAGATCAGTTTGGATTCCGTAGAAAAGTTGGAACACGTGAGGCAATACTAACCTTACGACTTATCATAGAAGAAAGATTAAGAAAAGGCAAACCTACGTTTCTAGCATTTGTAGACTTAGAGAAAGCTTTTGACAATGTTAACTGGAATACTCTCTTTCAAATTCTGAAGGTGGCAAGGGTAAAATACAGGGAGCGAAAGGCTATTTACAATTTGTACAAGAACCAGATGGCTGTTATAAGAGTCGAGGGGCATGAAAGGGAAGCAGTGGTTGGGAAAGGAGTGACACAGGGTTGTAGCCCTCCCCGATATTATTCAATCTGTATATTGAGCAAGCAGTAATGGAAACAAAAGAAAAATTCGGAGTAGGTATTAAAATTCATGGAGAAGAAGTAAAAACTTTGAGGTTCGCCGATGACATTGTAATTCTGTCAGAGACAGCAAAGGACTTGGAAGAGCAGTTGAACGGAATGGACAGTGTCTTGAAAGGAGGATATAAGATGAACATCAACAAAAGCAAAACGAGGATAATGGAATGTAGTCAAATTAAATCGGGTGATGCTGAGGGAATTAGATTAGGAAATGAGTCACTTAAAGTAGTAAAGGAGTTTTGCTATTTAGGGAGTAAAATAACTGATGTTGGTCGAAGTAGAGAGGATATAAAATGTAGACTGGCAATGGCAAGGAAATCGTTTCTGAAGAAGAGAAATTTGTTAACATCGAGTATAGATTTAAGTGTCAGGAAGTCGTTTCTGAAAGTATTTGTATGGAGTGTAGCCATGTATGGAAGTGAAACATGGACGATAACTAGTTTGGACAAGAAGAGAATAGAAGCTTTCGAAATGTGGTGCTACAGAAGAATGCTGAAGATAAGGTGGGTAGATCACGTAACTAATGAGGCGGTATTGAATAGGATTGGGGAGAAGAGAAGTTTGTGGCACAACTTGACTAGAAGAAGAGATCGGTTGGTTGGACATGTTTTGAGGCATCAAGGGATCACAAATTTAGCATTGGAGGGCAGCATGGAGGGTAAACATCGTATAGGGAGACCAAGAGATGAATACAATAAGCAGATTCAGAAGGATGTAGGTTGCAGTAGGTACTGGGAGATGAAGAAGCTTGCACAGGATAGAGTAGCATGGAGAGCTGCATTAAACCAGTCTCAGTACTGAAGACGACAACAACAACAAACGTTGATAATGAGGCGATCAGCGGCAGAATCGCAAGCCACCAAAAAATCTACATTTCCTCCTCCTCTTTGGTGACGGCCATCGTTCGGCAGCGACGTGTCACAAAGCTTCGTGCATTAGTTCCAGTACGTCTGGCAGCTTAAATGTCTTGTTAGTTCTCGCGACAAATCCCTTAACTTGGGTCCAGATCAATTCTACTGGGTTCAGATTACAGTGTTACGGTGACAACTGTAAAAATGAAGCATTTGTAACAGAGAGCTCGACTCCACGAAAATTATTGTTTTCCAAGTTTCTACGACTGTTATCACTCCGGCTCATATGAGACCACATCAGTCCTACAAAACAATGGACGTATTCAATTAAAGAGTATTTGATTTTTCATTTCTCTCCAACAAATTTGAATGTGCCATATTTTCTTAACTTCAACACCTTGAACGATCTTTTATAAAATATCGATAATTAAGAATGTATATTTGCAATGACAACCAGAATTTTGCGTGCGATATGTGATTAGCAACCATAAGACACGCATTTTTCTTGAAATATGGTGGTAAATTATGAGTTAATTACCACATATGTGATACATTTCATATTTAAATGATGAGATATTCACACCGAACAAAAGAATTATAAACCACGAATCTACGACTGCCGCCCATCAGGATACAGGATTACTATTTTACGACGCTACCGTTTACGCCACGCATATAATTAACACGCCATTTCTTATTATTCATTACAGACTGTTAGTCGAAAAACGTCAGAGCTGATTTTTCTCTGTAATCTTGTGAGAAACAGTAATAAAAACTTTCTTCTCTCCATTAATGATGTTCCACAGGCGTGTTTCACTACGGAATAGGAGGCAGTGTCAACCAGATTTACAGTAAGTATGACCAGCGAGACAATTTGTACAAACGTAGCGTATACAGAGACGGCGACTGTACACGAACGGTGAAATAAAAATTACGCAGCTAAACTACGATTAAGAGAAACGCTGATGGCTGTTAATACATGACAATGTCTTTTCTAGTGTCATAGTAATAAGATATGGAATACACGACTGGCCATTAAAATTGCTACACCTCGAAGATGACGTGCTACAGACGGAAAATTTAACCGACAGGATGAAGATGCTGGGATATGCAAATGATTAGCTTTTCAGAGCATTCACACAAGGTTGGCGCCGGTGGTGACACCTACAATGTGCTGACATGAGGAAAGTTTCCAATCGATTTCTCATACACAAACAGCAGTTGACCGGCGTTGCCTGGTGAAACGTTGTCGTGATGCCTCGCCGGCCGGAGTGGCCGTGCGTTTCTAGGCGCTACAGTCTGGAACCGCGTGACCACTACGGTCGCAGGCTCGAATCCTGCCTCGGGCGTGGATGTGTGTGATGTCCTTAGGTTAGTTTGGTTTAAGTAGTTCTAAGTTCTAGGGGACTGATGACCACAGCAGTTAAGTCCCATAGTGCTCAGAACCATTTGAACCATTTTGCACCATTTGTGATGCCTAGTGTAAGTAGGAGAAATGCGTACCATCACGTTTCCGACTTTGATAAAGGTCGGATTGTAGCCTATCGCAACTGCGGTTCATCGTATCGCGACATTGCTGCTCGCGTTGGTCGAGATCCAATGACTATTAGCAGAAGATAGAATCCGTGGGTTCAGGAGGGTAATACGGAACGCCGTGCTGGATCCCAACGGCCCCGTATCACTAGCAGTCGAGCTGACAGGTATCTTATCCGCATGTCTGTAACGGATCGTGCAGCCACGTCTCGATCCCTGAGTCAACAGATGGGGACACTTGCAAGACATCAACCATCTGCACGAACAGTTCGACGACGTTTGCAGCAGCTTGGACTATCAGCTCGGAGTCCATGGCTGCGGTTACCGTTGACGCTGCATCACAGGCAGCAGCGCCTAGATGGTGTACTCAACGACGAACCTGAGTGCACGAATAGCAAAGCGTAATTTTTTCGGATGAATCCAGGTCCTGTTTACAGCATCATGATGGTCGCATCCGTGTTTGCCGACATCGCGGTGAACGCACATTGGAAGCGCGTATTCGTCATCGCCATACCGGCGTATCACCCGGCGTGATGGTATGGGGTCCGCAGCTCGTGGTCTCGCGGTAGCGTTCTCGCTTCCCGAGCACGGGATAACGCAGGACCGAATGTTGCAGGTCCTGTATGGGCCTTTCTGGATACAGAAAATGTTCGACTGCTGCCCTGGCCAGCGCATTCTCCAGATCTCTCACCAATTGAAAACGTCTGGTTAATGGTGGCCGAGCAACTGGCTCGTCACAATACTCCAGTCACTACTGTGGTATCGTGTTGAAGATGCATGGGCAGCTGCGCCTGTAGACGCCATCCAAGCTCTGTTCGACCTAATGCCCAGGCGTATCAAGGCCGTTATTACGGCCAGAGGTGGTTGTTCTGGGTACTGATTTCTCAGGATCTATGCACCCAAATTGCGTGAAAATGTAATCACATGTCAGTTCTAGTATAATATATTTGGCCAGTGAATATCCGTTTATCATCTGCATTTCTTCTTGGTGTAGCTATTTTAATACCCAGTAGTGTATTTGTACTCTACAGCGTTAGGAATGCCGCCATCCATGATACAGGACTATTATCTTACGACGCTACCGTTTACGCCACGCATATATTAATACACCATTTTTATTGGTCATTACAGGCTGTTAGTGGAAAACCACCAGAGCCGATTTTTCTCTGTAATCTTGTGAGAAACATTAATAAAAACTTGCTTCTCGCCATTACCGATGTTCCACAGGTGTGTTTCAGTACAGATCAGGAGGCAGTGTCAACCAGTTTTACAGTAAGTATAAGCAGCGAGACAATCAGAGCACAAGTAGCGTTTACAGAGACGGCGACTGTACACGAACTGTGAAATAAAAATTACGCAGCTGAACTAAGAATAAGAGAAACGTTGATGGCTGTTAACACGAGGCGGTTTTTAAGTAAGTACCATTTTGTAACTAAACAAATACGTGCTAAGATATCTCAATAATTTTATTTTTACATGAAAGCCTGTACCTTAATCTACTTTTCTACATAATTTTCGTCAATATTGAGGCACTTGTCATAACGTGGTACCAGTTTTTGAATGCCCTCCTCATAGAAGTCTGCCGCCTGAGTTGTTAACCACTGCATCACCACTGTTTTGACTTCGTCATCGTCTTGAAGATGCTGACCGCCCAGGTGTTTCTTCAACTCCAGGAACAGGTGGTAGTCACTGGGCGCAAGATCGGGGCTGTACGGAGGATGATCTAGAGTTTCCCATCGAAAAGATGTGCTGAGGTCTTTGGTCTGACTCGCCACATGCGGACGGGCATTGTCTTGTAGCAAAACGATGCCCTTGCTCAAATTCCTTGGACTGTTGCTTTGATTCTGGTGTGACGTATGCCACCCATGTTTCATCGCCCGTAATAATTTGGCTTAAGAAATCACCACCGTCGTTGTGGTACCGCTCAAGGAAAGTCAATGCACTGTCTAAACGTTTGGTTTTGTGCACATACGTCAACGTTTTCGGTACCCAACGTGCGCACAGTTTTCGGTAATTCAAGTGCTCGGTCACAATGCCATACAAAACACTACGAGAAACATTAGGAAAGTCATCCTGCAAGGAGGAAATCGTAAAGCGTCTGTCTTCTCCCACCTTATTGTCCACTTCCTGCATCAAACTTTCATTAACGACCGAAGGACGCCCACTCCGTTGTTCATCATGCACATTTGTACGGCCATCTTTAAATGCTCTCACCCACTTTCTTACCATTCCATCACTAATAATGTATTCTCCGTAAACTGCACAGATCTCACGATGAATATCGATCGCTTTTAGGCCTTTACCACTAAGAAATCTTATAACAGCCCTTACTTCACAGTCGGCGGGACTCACGATTGTCGGAGGCATCTTAAACACTCAGTACACAACGTAAACAAGGAAGAATCAGACTGTAATGGCGTCAGTGCGTAGATTAAGGTACAGGCTTTTATGCAAAAATAAAATTATTGGGATATCTTAGCACGTCTTTTTTTTTCAAAACCGTACTTACTTAAAAAACACGCCTCGTACATCACAATGTCTTTTACAGTGTCATAGTAATAAGATATCTAATAATAAGGTGGGCCTACTTCCAAGAGCGGAACAACACCAGTGTACAATGGCTACGGCGGCTGACCGGTCATCGCGTTTCTGTTTGTTTACATCAGGTTTATTCATATGATGAATGAAGCGTAGCTGATGAGAGAGAAAAGTTTGGTCCTGCTTTGAGCCTTCGAAAGTGTCTAATACAATTAAAAATCTATAATCGTGTGTACACGCGAGGGAAGGTAGGCGAGCTGCTCCGTCTAGAGCGTCGGGCAGGATGCGAGCCGTATGGCGAATGACAGACTGGGCGACTGTCGGGCACTTTCGCAAGATGGATCGGCAGAGAGGCGTCGGCGCTGCTGGATCGTGACCAGACGCAGGTATTGGGTGGGGGAGGGGGTGGGGGTGGAGGACAAGGTGGCGGAAGGAGGCCGCTCGCTGCCTCCACCTCGCCGTTTGAACTCGTTCCACCCGGCGGTAGCGGGGGCGAGGGTGGGTCGATGACTGCATTCTCTCTCTGCACTGACGAACCGTCATCAGCTTTTGTTCCTTGTCTGTCCACAACTGTGCCGTGGAGAAGCGTGTTCCGCTAAAGTGTGCCTCGCTGACTCCCACACTATGCGCTCCTCTCACTGTCGCCAAGAAGTCAACGAGGCCTCACAAGCCTTTGTAGCTACTGTGTGGATACAGATATCGCTACCACTACAACGTATCGAATGTGCTGGAGGCAAGATCGCTGACTGTGCATGGATACCTTTGCCCACAGCTGTGTCGTGAACAAGTGTGTTCTGCTGAGTTGTGCCTCGCTGACTCCCAGAGTATGTGCTCCTGTGATGGTCGTCTCCTTCGTAACTACTGTGTGGATACAGATATCGTTATCACTACGATGTATCGAATTTCTTGGCCACAAGGTCGCTGGCGATGTGAGATGCCCCGTCATCCAGGAAGCTTTTGGCTCCTGTACAAAAGGCACGTATCTAGTACTGTTCGAGATTCAACTCATAGAACGCAAGGGTCTTAGTCAGGGCACAGATGGGTTGTGAAGTATTTGGTCATTGATTATTATTATGTGCTCTCCTTGTCACAAAAGATCAGAAGAGATGTTTTAAAAACAGAAAATTGCATTTACCGAGTAATGATCCCAGCTTCTATGGAAGTAGTTAAGAAAAAATGGTTCAAATGGCTGCAAGCACTATGGGACTTAACATCTGAGATCATCTGTCCCCTATAACTTAGAACTAATTAAACCTAACTTACCTAAGGACATCACACACATCCATGCCCAAAGCAGGATTCGAACCTGCGACCGTAGCGGTCACGCGGTCGCACGTTTTCAGTCTGAAGCGCCTAGAACCACTCGGCCACACCGGCCGGCTCTATCGATGTAGTCCCCTTTGTTAGCTATACTCAGTTACCAACGTTTCTGGAGGTCTTGTAAATAAGTAGCGAAACCTGCAACTGCGATTCTTGTAAGCTCATTTTTCACAGCCGGTGGGATGTCTGCGATACGAAGCTTTTCTTTCAGTCGCCTTTTCACTCGTGGAAAAAAGAAAGAATCGCAAGAGATCGGCGAAAATGGCGGATGTGGACTGGCAATAACAGAATGTCTGGCCAGATCCTCGGTAACAGATAAAGCAGTATGGGATCTCGGATTACCGCACAGAAAGAACCAGTCCTGAGAAAGCCAGAAATCTGGGCGGCGACTTCCAATCGCTTGTCGCAAACGTTTCAGTACTTCAGTGTAAAGAGTTTGGTTCGCTGTTTGACCTGGAGAAACATACTCGTGGTGAACCAATCCTTCACTGTCAAAGAATGCGATCAACATTGCGTTTGTCCTCGAACGTTGTCGTTTGACTGTTTTCGAGACTGGTAGCACCAGCTTTCATCCCAAGCAATAATCCCAGACAGAAATGATGGATCACGTGTAGCTTTATCCAGCAGTTCGGCAGAAACCCTTCGTGTTTCCTCTTTCTGTTCGTCTGTTACTGTATCAGGGACCAGTTTTGCGTTAAGTATCCGTTTCCCTATACCTCTGCGTAAAATCTCACGACAAACATCACGATTCGCATTAAGTTTTTCTGATATCGCATGCACAGTCACGTGAAGGTCTGCTTGCAATAATTGCCTTACACGCTCCACATTTGCACCGGTATGTTCTGTAGACGGGCGACCAGCTCTGGGGTAGTATTGCACTGAATCTCTACCTTCACTAAGCAGCTTGTGCCACTCGAAAACACGACTTCTTGAAAGTGCCTTTCCTGCACATGCTTGCTTAATCATTGTGCACGTTTCAATAGGGCTTTCCCGAAATAACGCAGAACTTAATGCTCACTCTTTGCTCACAATCAGCATCCATTGTGTTACCTTAACTATTGCTCTAAGAACCAAAACAGTATGTTGCTAATCACAACCCCGCCGCCCGCATCTCGTGGTCGTGCGGTAGCGTTCTCGCTTCCCACGCCCGGGTTCCCGGGTTCGACTCCCGGCGGGGTCAGGGATTTTCTCTGCCTCGTGATGGCTGGGTGTTGTGTGATGTCCTTAGGTTAGTTAGGTTTAAGTAGTTCTAAGTTCTAGGGGACTGATGACCATAGATGTTAAGTCCCATAGTGCTCAGAGCCGTTTGAACCATTTGAACCATTTGAACCACAACCCCGCCACCTACTGAGTTTGCGCAGAAACATGTCAAAGGTCATTTCAAGGCCATACCAGGTAACATAAAAACAAAATATGTTCCTTTTTAGTGTTGCAAACTCAGAAATAAAAAAACCTGTCCTGGAACTTTTCTGAGAAAGGGAATGATATAAAAGAGTATTTTTTAGTTATTGTGCCCTAAGGGAATTCTAAAGGGCTGTGGCTAAGTGAATTACAAAAGTGAATAGGGCATACGTTCATGTAAGCTGAGTGGACGTAACATCGACATAGCTACCTTTTACACGAAGTAAAAAATGTAATAAAGTCAGTGTTATTTATAAAGGTTTTCATTGTAATATGTCTATTGAGTTATTTATATTTGAGAGTGGCAGTAGCACATCGATAGGAGAGGTGTCACGTAAGTTCTCAGTTACGGTAGTTACTACAGTGATACGTATTCCTTCGTAGTATATTGTTCGGAAATACTGCCTACAACATTTTGATGCTGAATCAATACGACAGAAAATTATATGTCAAGCAAACGGACGGGATGCAAGGTGTCCCGCCCAACTTTGCCACCTCATATCGTTCCGTAATGAAGCAAAATGTGAAAAATGCACTTGGCCAGGGATGCACCTCTGTCAGGGGCTCAGTCAATGGACAGGAATGCATAAACCCTACAAGTGAACAAATATCATTTACAACCCAAAGTTAGTCTCTTTTAAATGGCAAACATATATTTTTTCTACAGAAATGAAAGCTAGAGGTGCAATTTGTGGTGTCACCGCCAGACACCACACTTGCTAGGTGGTAGCCTTTAAATCGGCCGCGGTCCATTAGTATACGTCGGACCCGCGTGTCGCCACTGTCAGTGATTGCAGACCGAGCGCCGTCACATGGCAGGTCTAGAGAGACTTCCTAGCACTCGCCCCAGTTGTACAGCCGACTTTGCTAGGAAAGGTTCACTGACAAATACGCTCTCATTTGCCGAGACGATAGTTAGCATAGCCTTCAGCTACGTCATTTGCTACGACCTAGCAAAGCGCCATTACCAGTTTATATTGAGGTTATAACATGTACCGTCAAGAGCGATGTACACCTATTGTGGATTAAAGTTAAGTATTCTACCAGTTACCTCCTGTTTTGCTAGTCTTATTTCTCTGACCTTGTTCCAGACCTCACGCCAATCTACGTGAGCTTAAAATCGTACATGTCGGCCTCCTCTAGCAACACGGTGTTGGCTCTTTTGCCAACACTTCGCAATTAGTGATTGCAAAATTGGTTTCACGTTTCTAAACCTCATACTTTCTGGAATACAAACGAAGAAAACGTAGTAAATGGCATAAACCCGATTTCACAGAAACTTTGCTCACTGGGAGAGGAGTCAAAATAAGCGAAAACGTGTCTCGGCTTATTCGGAGATACGCCATTGTTTCAGAGAAAACAACCCTCGAAGTTATCGATGCATTTCAGGTGTCTTCTCTCCGCTCGTGGACTGGGTATTGTGTTTTCCTTACTTACCTATCGTTGTAACTGACACGGAAACTCTCCTCAATACGGTATCGTATCGTCTTTCCTTTACTGAGATGGCTGAATGAGCACGCCCCGAAAGTCAATAACTTCAAATCAATATAGCCCTCTAGCCCCCAACCACGAAGGAGGTTCCTGTTTTAACCTCAAGGGTGTGCTGTTGAACATGTAAGGTCTGGGAAGTTTCGCCATCTAGAAATTTCTAGAACATACCGGAACATTCGAGAGTATTCGAGAACTCTGCAAAACACTTGAGAGTATTCGAGATCATTTCACAACATTCTAGAATGTTCATGAATATTCTGTAACGCTCGGGAAGATTACAGAATGTTTGGGAACATCCAACAGCATTGTGGAACTTTCCAGAGCACTCTCGAATGTTGTTGGTTGTTCTGGATCATTTTGGACTATTCGAAGATGAATTGCGATAGGGAGCTGGTGTTGAGTGGAAAAGTGGTGAGCCATAATGAATTTATTAACGTTTCTAAAAACTCTAACGAATTTTTTTTAAAGGCAGAAATCCAAGAATAACATTAACAAATGGTCTCCAGAACTGAAAAGATTAAATTTCAGTAACACAACTGACAGCAAACATCTCGAAACGGCAACAGTAGAAAATTATTTCCCTTTAGTAAAGAATCTTAAATGAAGTAAAAAAAAACATTTACATTACAAACAGCAAAACATAACATAAGCAGCAAAACAAAACAGAATTTCAAGTACAACCTAACAAATGAAATATACCACTACGACCAGACGAAAAAATATAACAAACACAAACACGTCGTAATTGGAAAAATGGATAACATCTGGCAATTTTGTAATGCGAAAATAATTCTGTAGAGCAACACCAGGATTGTTTTGCATGGACGGAAAAATTCAGTTACCACAACTGGAAGCAACTCCGCAGGAATTTTATAGATTACATGACCGGGGAAACCCCGGAATCAGAACACTGTTTTGTAAATATAAAGGCGTACAGCCCCTACTTCCAGATTACTTCTTTCGGTGTAACTTCTATCAACACTAACAGAGATGAAATCGATTATGTTTCCTCCATCCAAGGACAAATCTATAATACAACATGGGATCATTACTACCATTACTCAAAACAAGAATTCGTGGTAGACATGTGTGCAAAAATAGAAGCGGAACGGATACTTTACATAAGACTGAGTCAGAAGAAACTGCGCACGCAAGAATACATCCATATTCGAGACGAAATCATAACTGATGGAAACATTGACGACGCTGGAGCCATGGTAATCTTACTCTTATCATACGTAGGAAGTCCGATATAACTACGCAAGCATTTAAACGACAATATAGCACACGTTTTCCGAACAAAAACAAGTGAGATTTATTGAAGTCATCTTAAATTATCAAGCCTTCGAAACCGTTAGATGATGGATTTATACATTTTAATGGCAAAAAGGAGAAATGCCTCACTCATACGACAGAATTCATCCATCGGATATTGACAAAATCATCCAAGTTGAATTTTTCATTCCACTAGACGATCCGGAACTGTACAACGTAATAGTGAAAAAACATGATTCTCGAACCATGGGGGCTACTAAACCCCAATTCGTCATGTATGAGTGATGAAAAATGTACAAAAAAATACCCAAAACCATTCTTGGACGACAAACAAACCGGAGTTGATGCCTATCCCAAACACACAAAAGATCACCCCAAAACGGTGGCTTCACAGCAAAAATACGAATACGAGGCAGAGATTAACAGGAAATAGATAATCAGTGGGTAGTACCATATAACACAGTACTTTCCAAAATGTTCCAAGCACACGTAAACGCGGAATACTGCGATTCAGTGAAATCCATCAGATATGTCTGTAAGTACGTGAACAAAGGCAGTGGAATGGCAGTATTTAAAATAGCTAAAGACAGCGAACAACAAAACAGTAGCGAAGAGATCCTCAGGTCCTCATGGGAAGACACATCAACAGTGACGAAAAAGAGTGGCGGATTTTCGGTTTTCCCATAGACGAACGCGAACCACCTCTGCAACATCTAGCAGCAAATTTGGGGAATGGACAGAGAGTTTACTTCACAAAATCGTCGCCAAGAAAACTGGAAGCAAACCATCTCAGAAGACGACGTTTACAGCTTTTTACCGACTGTGCCAAACGGATCCGATATGTTATACGTGGAACACAACAAGGAAAACTTTTTAAAGAGGAATTCCAGTAGAATATCATCCAAGAATCAAAAACTGGCGCCCTAGGCCGAGTATACACCGTACATCCAAACAACGCCGAATGTTTCTATGTCCGGATATTGATACACGCAGTATGGGTACCAACAAGTTTCTCAAGACTGTTGACTGTTACCCATGCGAGACGCACAGGGAATTATGTCAGTGCTTAGAACTACTGGAAAACGGCAACCACTGGGAATCAACACCATAAGAAGCTCCACTCACAGACTCAGCTGAACTAATGAGAGTCTTATTCGCCATAATTCCAACAACATGTAACTTATTGAATTCAAAACTGCAATAGGACTCCTTCAAGGAGAGTATGAGTGATGACATACTGTACCAGATCCGACAAGCTCATCCTGAACTGACCATCGAATTCAACGACTGCATCTCCAATCAAGTACTCACTCGCCCAGAGGATAATTGTTTAGCAATAAACAACATTATTACACCTTGGGATGCAAGCATCACGAAAAGATGCTATCAGTGTGCTAAACATCGAAATTACAAAGGAAAAAAGCTACAACATCAACGAAATAGCTCAATACATTGCTCACAACAAATCACCCCTCAATGAAAATCAAACGAAAATTTGCAACGTTATCATAGAAAGGATCAATAACAACACTGGCGGAATTATTTTCTTGGACGCACCATGCGGCAGCGGGCAAACGTTTCTAATAAACCTATTGCCGGCGGAAGTACGTGATAAACAACAGAGCGCACTTGCACTGGCATTTTCCAGCATTTTAACCGCACTTGTGGAAGAAAAACGAACCGCTCGTTCTGCCGTACAACTACCGTTGAATATAGACGAAGAACAATTAAAAAATACGTTCAAATATGTGTGAAATCTTATAGGACTTAACTGCTAGGGCCATCAGTCCCTTACACACTACTTGGGGGGGGGGGGGGGGGGGGTAGGACGTCAAACGGGCCGACAGAGAAGGAGAGGCACCACAGGACATTTTAATTCCCGCTGTCTATACTTTTACAAACAAATTCATAAAACTTTGTAAGCATGACCAGGAAGGATTAAGGATTTACACTCGTAGCAATGGAAGTTCAAAAACGTAACAAAGTAAATTTTCTTTACATGTGACATTTAATAATTTTTTCACTTACTATTGGCTGTATTTGTTGCTGTAGGCACAGTTTTCTTCATAAATAAGAGAGATTCTTCGATGAATTTTGCACAGCACACAAACCATACTTACAGGTGTATGAACTCTAGAATTTATTTAATTTATGAAAAAATGAATGTGCTGTTACATTTTAAACTTAATGTTTAGAAAAACTTAAAATTTATAGTTAATTTTCTCAATTTTTACCACAGCTTTTAATAGATTTGGAAAATCCTAGAGTTTTGCATTAAGGAGTTTGTGTTTAATAAGCAGGGCAGAAATTAATGGAAGAATCTCTCTTACTTATGAAGAAAAGTGTACCTACAGCAACAAATGCAGCCAGTAGTAATTTAAAAAAATAATGTAATTTCACATGTAAAAAAATTATTTTGTTATATTTTTGAACATCCACTGCTATGAGAGTCAATCCTGAATCCTTCCTGCTCTTGCTCACAAAGTTTTATGAATTTACTTGTAACAGTATAGACACTGGAAATTAAAATGTCCTGTGATGCCTCTCTTGCTCCAGGTCGGTCCCTTTGACGTCCTGCCCCCCTCAACCTAAATTATCCTAAGGACAAACACACACACCCATGCCCGAGGGAGGACTCGAACCTCCGCCGGGACCAGCCGCACGGTCCAAGACTACAGCGCCTTAGACCGCTAGGCTAATCCCACGCGGCGAAGAACAGTTCGCGGTATGTAAAACCTCAAGAGCATCTGGCCGGTGTGAACTTCTAAAGCAAGCTGAAATTATCTGCTGGGACGAGTGCACAATGGCACCTAAAAAATCACTCTAAGTCATTAGCACAACATTACAAGACTTGCGAAGAAATTCTGAAGTAATGGGAGGAGCCCTACTCAACTCTCAGGAGATTTTCGACAAACATTTCGAGTTATCCTCAATTCAACACCAGCAGACGAGATGAATGCATGTTTCAAAATCACATCTCTGGCCACATGTACAAATATGCAAGTATAAAAAAAGTGAGAGTTTAACTACCGAAAGGCTAAACAACAGTACATTTTCCTCAACAACTTATAGAAATAAACTAAGAGACATGATCTACTGACGAGACGATCGGCGTTATGAAACTCGACAGTGATTTCTGCAATATAATCACTGCTGAAAACGAACTCGTCTACCATATTTATCCAAAAATTGTTCACAGCTATTGTTTACTGGCTATTTTGGAAGTAAGAATACTATTGTCGACAATATTAACTTCAATATTCAAGAGAACATTCCCGGTGAAGAGAAAATATTCAAATCGAACGACATGATGGAAAACGTTTAAGAAAGTATGAACCTACCTAGAGAATTTCGAAACTTTTTGCAAGTACCAGGAATACAATTAAACTGCCTTCAACTTTAAATTGAATCTCCGATCGTACTACTAACAAATTTTAACTCATCAGAACTATGCAATGGAACAAGAAACTAACGAATAACATCATAGAAGTCGAACTTATGACTGGAAAGTACAGAAGACACACTATTTATCCGAAGAATAACACTGACCTCTACTGAACTGCCATTCAAGTTTAAAAGACTGCAATTTCCAATCAAATTAGCCTACAGTTTCACAATTAACTAAGCTCAAGGAAAAACTTGAAAATATTGGAACATCTGCCTCAAAGACTTCTGCTTCTTTCATGGTCAGCTGTACGTAGCTTTGTCTCGAGTAGGAGATTCGAAAAATTTGTACGTATGTGCCCTGGATAACAAGACGAAAAAATTTGTTTTTAAACAACTACTGCAAATAGTTGGAATATGTTTTCAATAATATCTTTTTACCTTTTATACTTTAACAAGTGTTGCAAAATGTTAGAATCTACACTCCTGGAAATGGAAAAAAGAACACATTGACATCGGTGTGTCAGACCCACCATACTTGCTCCGGACACTGCGAGAGGGCTGTACAAGCAATGATCACACGCACGGCACAGCGGACACACCAGGAACCGCGGTGTTGGCCGTCGAATGGCGCTAGCTGCGCAGCATTTGTGCACCGCCGCCGTCAGTGTCAGCCAGTTTGCCGTGGCATACGGAGCTCCATCGCAGTCTTTAACACTGGTAGCATGCCGCGACAGCGTGGACGTGAACCGTATGTGCAGTTGACGGACTTTGAGCGAGGGCGTATAGTGGGCATGCGGGAGGCCGGGTGAACGTACCGCCGAATTGCTCAACACGTGGGGCGTGAGGTCTCCGCAGTACATCGATGTTGTCGCCAGTGGTCAGCGGAAGGTGCACGTGCCCGTCGACCTGGGACCGGACCGCAGCGACGCACGGATGCACGCCAAGACCGTAGGATCCTACGCAGTGCCGTAGGGGACCGCACCGCCACTTCCCAGCAAATTAGGGACACTGTTGCTCCTGGGGTATCGGCGAGGACCATTCGCAACCGTCTCCATGAAGCTGGGCTACGGTCCCGCACACCGTTAGGCCGTCTTCCGCTCACGCCCCAACATCGTGCAGCCCGCCTCCAGTGGTGTCGCGACAGGCGTGAATGGAGGGACGAATGGAGACGTGTCGTCTTCAGCGATGAGAGTCGCTTCTGCCTTGGTGCCAATGATGGTCGTATGCGTGTTTGGCGCCGTGCAGGTGAGCGCCACAATCAGGACTGCATACGACCGAGGCACACAGGGCCAACACCCGGCATCATGATGTGGGGAGCGATCTCCTACACTGGCCGTACACCACTGGTGATCGTCGAGGGGACACTGAATAGTGCACGGTACATCCAAACCGTCATCGAACCCATCGTTCTACCATTCCTAGACCGGCAAGGGAACTTGCTGTTCCAACAGGAAAATGTACGTCCACATGTATCCCGTGCCACCCAACGTGCTCTAGAAGGTGTAAGTCAACTACCCTGGCCTGCAAGATCTCCGGATCTGTCCCCCATTGAGCATGTTTGGGACTGGATGAAGCGTCGTCTCACGCGGTATGCACGTCCAGCACGAACGCTGGTGCAACTGAGGCGCCAGGTGGAAATGGCATGGCAAGCCGTTCCACAGGACTACATCCAGCATCTCTACGATCGTCTCCATGGGATAATAGCAGCCTGCATTGCTGCGAAAGGTGGATATACACTGTACTAGTGCCGACATTGTGCATGCTCTGTTGCCTGTGTCTATGTGCCTGTGGTTCTGTCAGTGTGATCATGTGATGTATCTGACCCCAGGAATGTGTCCCCTTCCTGGGACAATGAATTCACGGTGTTCTTATTTCAATTTCCAGGAGTGTATTTCAATAAAATACATTACAGTTTATCCTTTTACTCCAACTACCACACACACAATCTCGTATCAGCTCCCTGAGCGAAGCCGAGTACCTGTGCTAGTAAAAAAGTTAAATAATAATTTAGATGCCTTTTCAGTCTTTGCCTTTCGCGCCCCGTGGTCGAAACCCAATTACTGCATTTATTTGTTCTATTATGTTTTATTCATTTATCTACCAAAGTCCGCAGAAGGTTACTACACGAATGTTTCTTACCAAAATAAGGGATATGTGGAAGTTATACTAACTGTAAAATTACAACTGGCTTTCATAATAAGTGGCATATAGTTATTGTATAAGTTATGTGTCTGGTATTTTCAAGGGTTGTACTCTTTTTAAATGCTCATATTCTTATATTTCATTCTTGTATCGATTCCTTTGTTATGCTCTTATGTTCATTCTGCAGCAAGATCTGGTGCGTTTCCTTGGATGATATTAATCGGAGAAACAGTCGTAACGTAGAAATTCCGAAAACGACGTCCATTGCGGGAAGGCAGGTTTGTCACAGTGAGGTTTCTTCACGTGAAATTCACGGCCGAAAAAAGCGTCGGTAACACTGCTAAAGATTTCACGAACTGGCAATAATTTCGTGGAAAACCAACCATAACGAACCGTTTTAACGGAAACGGGCACTTGAAATTGGTTACGAATCACGACGCACTACGAGAATTTCACCGAAAACAACATTAAATGGTTTTATCATTCATATAACTCATTCATATATCTAATGAGGAGGTACTGAATAGAATTGGGGAGAAGAGGAATTTGTGGCACAGCTTGACTAGAAGAAGGGATCGGTTGGTAGGACATGTTCTGACGCATCAAGGGATCACCAATTTAGTACTGGAGGGCAGCGTGGAGGGTAAAAATCGTAGAGGGAGACCGAGAGATGAATACACTAAGCTAATTCAGAAGGATGCAGGCTGCAGTAGGTACTGGGAGATGAAGAGGCTTGCACAGGATAGAGCAGCTGGGAGAGCTGCATCAAACCAGTCTCAGGACTGAAGACAACAACAACATATTCTTTTTATTATTTTTTTGTTCATTCACCAAAAATACAATTTGCAGAAGAATAAATACAAAGTTATTTCAACACACGCTGGAAAACATTCGTATAATAATGTTGTACGAACATGGGAAAATAACAGAAAAACAAAAATAACAATAATAATCGGCTTTCGAACACGGGTCACAAAAGTGTAAAGGCGCGACGCTTGCCATTGTGCTGCCGCTTTAGTTGAACTGTCCTTTGTACCTATGCTGTGATGCAGTTCGCACAGAATAACATATATTCCACACATTTGTGTGGAGGAAGCTCCATCTAAAGACGTCCTAAATAAATGTTTCTTATGATCATGTTGGTAACAGGGACACACAATTTACCACAAATGAGAATTTTAATACAAAATTAGTAATATGCAACTCTTATGCTTGTCTTTATTCGTGTGCCAGCGTTCGCCACATTACCATACGTTAGTTTGACATTTGAAATAAAACTACACATGACGTGGTTTTAAAACTGAATAGCTTACATGACAGAGGATTTAACTGCACGGTTGGGCTATCTTATTGTTGTATTCTTATTGTTCTTTCTACATGATGTATATTATCCATCTTGCCTTGTAGCCTACAACAGTTTTTCAGACTGTTTCAAATATATTGCCCTACTGTACAGTAGCGAAAGATTTCTGTAGGCTGACAGATCTTACGATAATGTCTTGATTTTCCGTAGCTC
Organism: Schistocerca serialis cubense; assembly: GCF_023864345.2. Classification (NCBI taxonomy): domain Eukaryota; kingdom Metazoa; phylum Arthropoda; class Insecta; order Orthoptera; family Acrididae; genus Schistocerca; species Schistocerca serialis. The sequence goes on from NC_064646.1 coordinate 1,839,939, forward strand.
TTCCCTCTATTATCAACCGCAACGTCAGAACTCCCTCTCCGATGCGTTTACCTTTTCTAAGGTCAAATTGATCAACTAATGGGCCCTCAGTTTTCTTTCCATACTTGTGTAAAGTAACTGTGGCAGCAACCTGGATGAATGAAGTGTTAAGCTGATTGTACACTAGTTCTCTCACCCGTCTGCACAGGGATATGAGGTCACATCCATTTCTTTCTTTTCTCCTGTTTTTGAGTCATCAGTCTTCCGTTCTGTTTAACGCGACCAGTCACGAATTCCTCTACTACTCTAACCTCTACATTTTAGAGCTGCACTTGCACACTACTTCCCCAATTATTTGCCGGAAGTATTCCAATCCTGTCTTCCCTCTCCGTTTCTATCATTTAAAGTTCCCCCTAGCACCACGGAAGGTATTCTCTGGTGCCTTAACACATCTCCCATCATCCTGTTTCATCTTCTTGTCAGTGTCTACCATATGTTCATTTCTTTGTTGATTCTTCGGAGAACCTCTTCATTCCTTATCTTACCAGACCAACTAATTTTCAACATTTTTCTGTGGCACCTCACATGAACGCTTGTATTATCTTCTGTTCCCGTTTTCCCACTATCCATGACTCAACTACCATACAATGCTTTGCTCCAAATGCACATCCTCAGAAATTTCTTCCTCAAATTAAGGCCCGCTGTCTTCGGAATTGAACGGATGATATATATCTGTAAGTCGCACTAGAAACGTATTGCAGCTCAGATAAATACTAGCTGTCATGCTTTGCTCCGTTCTCAGGCCCTCCGAAGCAATATAAATAACTTCTGGTAGCGTTCTTAGACACATCACCATTTTGGACCGGTGATAAAACAATTTTTCTTAAAAGAAACCTGTCTTGGAGGTGTAAAGTTGATGTTTCTTTTCCGATAGACTATTGCGTGTTGGAGAGGCAGCAAAAATAAATCAGAAGATGTCTCCTGGAAGTTCGGCTGCTCACACATTCGGCCATTCCGCCTGACAAGTGGGATAAAGTGCCCCCGCTGCGGCAGAACTTCCTCCGCTAGCGCAGTGCTTATGGGCGGCCATCGCTTACGACCTGGTGCCGCTGACACTTCTCGGCAGATCCACCAGAGTGTCGTTTACCCAGTCACACCGTCTCAGATATATTCCCACCACACACCGACGTTCGGCTGCGATAAGAAATTTCGGCGATACGCCTTGCCGATCGTAAACATGAAACTGTTTTCTACAAAAATATGCGTGGATCACCCGTGTCTCTAACTTCCTCTCCCTTTTTCCGCACTCTGTTACAGTCGTATAAAATCGATACTCAATCTCGCTTGTTCCCATGGACGTCCGCAGTTCTCACCAAGGAAATGTCACACAGGGTAGCAAACATTAACGGAGTTTCTCTTTATCTTAATCTATACTGACGTGACAAAGCATTATGAACACCGGCTTAATAGCATATTTTTCCGTCTTTGGAACGAAATATATCACTCACTCTGTGTATCAGGGACCAGACAGTTTTTTGGTAGGTACATGGACGTATGTGGCATCAGATATCTACTCAAAGGCAACATAATTTGCATAAATAACGGGCCACAAAATTATGTACGAGGTGATGACGCCCGATAGCTACCCAGATGCGTTCCATAGGACTCACATCAGACGACTTCGATCACCGAGACATTAACATGAGTTCACTGTAATGCTTTTCAAATCACTGTAGCACGGTTCCGGTTCCGAGACACAGACAATTATATTGCTGAAAGATGACTGAAATGCCCTGCTAAACCAGCAGGACAAGACAGATAGTTGGAATTGTGGAAAGGGGCCAAAATGAGCGGCCGTCAATTACACTCGACCTGGTATAACTTTATTTATTTGACAAAACATTACCGTACGAATTCTTGAACTTAGTTATCGGCTGAATACGCCACACTATCTTATGCCTTAAGGGCACAACCACTTTAACATTTTTTTAAGGAAAATTCAGCACTGTCTGTATGAATGATTTTTATTAAATCTGCGACCGGTTTCGCACCACTTATCGGTATAACCTCAGGCAATCTGAACAAAAAATAATATAATATTGTTGTTGTGGTCTTCAGTCCTGAGACTGGTTTGATGCAGCTCTCCATGCTACTCCGCCCTGTACAAGCTTCTTCATCTCCCAGTACATACTGCAGCCAACATCCTTCTGAATCTGCTTGGTGTATTCATCTCTTGGTCTCCCTCTACGATTTTTACCCTTCACGCTGCCCTCCAATGCTAAATTGGTGATCCCTTGATGCCTCAGAACATGTCCTGACAACCGATCCCTCCTTCTAGTCATGTTGCACCACAAACTCCTCCCCAATCCTATTCAATACCTCCTCATTAGTTACGTGATCTACACATCTAATCTTCAGCATTCTTCTGTAGCACCACATTTCGAAAGCTTCTATTCTCTTCTTGTCCAAACTATTTATCGTCCATGTTTCACTTCCATACATGGCTACACTCCATACAAGTACTTCCTGACACTTAAATCTTCACTCGATGTTAACAAATTTCTCTGCCCGCATCTCGTGGTCGTGCGGTAGCGTTCTTGCTTCCAACGCCCGGGTTCCCGGGTTCGATTCCCGGCGGGGTCGGGGATTTTCTCTGCCTCGTGATCGCTGGGTGTTGTGTGATGTCCTTAAGTTAGTTATGTTTAAGTAGTTCTAAGTTCTAGGGGACTGATGACCCATAGTGCTCAGAGGCATTTGAACAAATTTCTCTTCTTCAGAAACGATTTCCTTGCCATTGCCAGTCTACAAATTATATCCTCTCTACTTCGACCATCATCAGTTATTTTGCTCCCCAAATAGCAAAACTCGTTTACTACTTTAAGTGTCTCATTTCCTAATCTAATACCCTCAGCATCTCCCAACTTAATTCGACTACATTCCATTATCCTCGTTTTGCTTTTGTTGATGTTCATCATATATCCTCCTTTCAAGACGCTATCCATTCCGTGCAACTTCTCTTCCAAGTCCTTTCCTGTCTCTGACAGAATTACAATGTCTTCGGTGAACCTCAAGGTTTTATTTCTTCTCCATGGATTTTAATACCTACTCCGAGTTTTTCTTTTGTTTCCTTCACTGGCTGCTCAATATACAGATTGAATAACATCGGGGAGAGGCTACAATCCTGTCTCACTCCCTTCCCAACCACTGCTACCCTTTCATACCACTTGACTCTTATAGCTGCCATCTGGTTTCTGCACAAATTGTAAATAGCCTTTCGTTCCCTGTATTTTACCCCTGCCACCTTCAGAATCTGAAAGAGAGTATTCCAGTCAACATTGTCAAAAGTTTTCTCTAAGTCTACAAATGCTAGAAACGTAGGGTTACCTTTCCTTAATCTAGCTTCCAAGATAAGCCGTAGGGTCAGTATTGCCACACGTATTCCAATATTTCTACGGAATCCAAACTGATCTTCCCCGAGGTCGACTTCTACTAGTTTTCCCATTCGTCTGTAAACAATTCGCGTTAGTATTTTGCAGCCGTGACTTATTAAACTGATTGTTCGGTAATTTTCACATCTGTCAACACCTGCTTTCTTTGGGATTGGAATTCTTGTTGAAGTCTGAGGGAATTTCGCCTGTCTCATACATCTTGCTCACCAGATGGTAGAGATTTGTCAGGACTGGCTCTCCCAAGGCTGTCAGTAGTTCTAATGGAATGTTGTCTACTCCCGGGGCCTTGTTTCGACTTAGGCTTTCAGTGCTCTGTCAAACTCTTCAAGCAGTATCATATCTCCCATTTCATCTACATCCTCTTCCATTTCCATAATGTTGTCCTCAAATACATCGCCCTTGTATAGACCCACTATATACTCCTTCCACCTTTCTGCTTTCCCTTCTTTGTTTAGAACTGGGTTTCCATCTGAGCTCTTGATATTCATACAAGTGGTTCTCTTTTCGCCAAAGGTCTCTTTAATTTTCCTGTAGGCAGTATCTATCTTACCCCTAGTGAGATAAGCCTCTACATCCTTACATTTGTTCTCTGGCCATCCCTGCTTAGCCATTTTGCACTTCCTGTCGATCTCATTTTTGAGACGTTTGTATTCCTTTCTGTCTCCTTCATTTAGTGCATTTTTATATTTTCTCCTTTCATCAATTAAATTCAATATTTCTTCTGTTACCTAAGGATTTCTACTAGCCCTCGTCTTTTAACCTACTTGATCCTCTGCTGCCTTCACTACTTCATCCCTCAAAGCTACCCATTCTTCTTCTACTGTATTTCTTTCCCCCATTCCTGTCAATTGTTCCCTTATGCTCTCCCTGAAACTCTGTACAACCTCTGGTTCTTTCAGTTTATCCAGGTCCCATCTCCTTAAATTCCCACCTTTTTGCAGTTTCTTCAGTTTTAATCTACAGTTCATAACCAATAGATTGTGGTCAGAGTCCACATCTGCCCCTGGAAATGTCTTACAGTTAAAACGTGGTTCCTAAAACTCTGTCTTACCATTAAATAATCTATGTGAAACCTGTCAGTGTCTCCAGGCTTCTTCCATGTATGCAATCTTCTTTTATGATTCTTGAACCAAGTGTTAGCTATGATTACGTTATGCTCTGTGAAAAATTCTACCAGTTGGCGTTCTCTTTCATTTCTTACCCCCAATCCATATTCACCAATAATATAATAAGAGCTCATATAAGCTATACGATCCCCCAATTCTGAGGGGTAAATTAAACTTTTAAATAGCCAGTCTTTTTAATGAAACAAGAAAGTACTCACATACGCTACTTATAACATAGAAACGTTGAACATTGCCCTGTAGCCACTCCCCACTATTCACGTCCAATATACCGTCGTCTGGTGAAAGCGGTAGTTAAAAATCTATTTAATTTTTTTAAATTAATGGAAGCGGCAAATAAAATACGATGTTAATGAAACTCCCCTAAACAAGAACGACGAAGAGCATAACATTAGCATGAACAAACAGCGGAATTAGGGACACGTAAACAAATCAGAACATTCCGTTCAAGTTGAGAGGAGCCGCGCGGCAGTGGACTGGCCGAAACCCTTTCCTTTTTCTAATTTCCTTATTTCACAGCATTTAATACACGCATAAATTTATGTTTATTTTTTAGCTGTAGCATGGCACGAATTTCTAAGACGAGTAAGATATCTGCAGCTGATCCCAATTTTGAAGCGTGCGTGCAAGAGAATTTACATCACATACGTGAAGCTGAAAACACGTGTGAAACTGTTTGAAAGGAGAAATGCCTCACGCATCAGCAAAAATTGACTTTTGCGGCAAAGGCCGGCTAAATCAAAAACGTAGGAGAATTTAGTTTATGACTACATCTTACTTGTATACCAAGTGATGTAGTGGAAAAGAGAAAGACGTTTATGAAATGTCCTGGCTGCAAGAGAAGGAAAACGCCGTAAAAGTGCATCAAATGTGTAAGTAGGCTGTTTAGGTTTTTATGTTGGTAATGCCATGTAGTGCTGTGTATGAAAATCGCTGATGCGCTGTGTGCAGTCTGTGGCTGCTGGTTGGACTCATTGTTGGAATATTTGCTAGTGTAGTGTTGGGCAGTTGGATGTGAACAGCGCGTAGCGTTGGGCAGTTGGAGGTGAGCCGCCAGCAGTGGTGGATGTGGGGAGAGAGAGGCCAGAGTTTTGAGAGGTTACTACAAGCGGACGTGTGTCGCCAGAAAAGGGAAATGTGTAAAGATGGTTGTCATGAATTCACAAATATATGAAGGGCTTATTTCAATAGTGGTACAAGTCTATTACCTTCACTTTTCTGATTATAGTGCTTCTGACATTGATGATCCAAACAAACAGAAAGAAAGGTTCATCTCTAGCAAGAAGCCAAATGCTTGAATATTTCTGGTATCTTACTGCAGAATTTTCAGCGCTCATTTAACTTTAGGACTCTATATCTTAAAATGAACAAAATGGACATGTGCCACTATTGAAATAAGCCCTTCATGCATATGATGACTTTTGAACATTATTAAAGCAAATACATTCTTTGTTCTACATCAAAATCTATCATTTTGCTAACTATGCCTATCAGTAGTTAGTGCCTTCCGTAGTTAGAATCTTTTATTTAGCTGGCAATATTGGCGCTAGCTGTATTACAGTAGTTTGAGTAACGAAGATTTTTGTGAGGTAAGTGGTTCATGAAAGGTATAAGTTATTGTTAGTCAGGGCCATTCTGCTGTAGGGATTACTGAAAGTCAGATTGCGTTGCGATAAAATGGTGTCTGTCAGTTTGGTGATGATCAGAATAAGTAAAGAGAGAACCGTCTGCGTACGTTCAGTTTTGCTCAGCTTTTGGAAAATCAAACAACTTAAGAGTTTTGCCAGCACTGTCATTCTTAATTTTTCAAAGGGACGTTTCAAATGTTGTCAACCGGTTAACCTGGAATATGGCAGAAAGGTGTGCTTCAACTGTGCATTAGTGATGTGATTTTAAACTTTCAGTTCAATTTATTATTTATTATTTTCTGCATTCTTTCATTCATTTTCATGAAAATCATGAGTGCTGTAATAGTGTTAATAGCTATTTAGAGACTGATAGTAAATGAGTGCAAAAACTCATACACCATGTCGTTTTATTAGATTGGCGTTTCTTTTGCTTGTTGGTATCCCTGTTGCTATTGGTTTATTTATCGATTGTTACTTTGTGTTTGTAGTTGATTCTTGCTGTCTTAGCTTACATATTACATTTTATCATTTGGAGATAGTGGATGGAGCTGTAGACACTACAAAATGGAGTGCCAAGCGGAGAAATGAGACTATTTCCTACATATTCTTCTATCTGAGTCCGGTAGAGGGTTTACAGTGGCGGAGGCAGCCAGAAACAGCATGGGATAATTTTTTTTTTTTTTCCTTGTAAGGAAGACCTGTTTGACATTAGTCACTCTTCACGTTCTGGAAGACCTTCGGGTTTGATGAAGCTTGCTGAAACGCATTAATCCACAATGATCCACATCAGAACTGACAGATGTGATGAAGTGTGATCAGTCACTATCGTGCGTCTTCTAAGCCAAAATCACAAATGTCAACTGGTGGCCAGACGTGCATCTCTGCTTGCTCGTCATCAACTGGCTCTTGAGCAACACCTACCATTCTTATCTTGTATCGTTACTGGTGACGAAAAATGGTGTCTTTATGCTAAGATAAACTGCAGTGTGATGGACTATGATACGCGTCCGCTAGGTGTAACGGTCACTACTGACATTTGTCGCCAACAAATGAGACACCTTCCAGAAGCATTTCAAGAAAACGACTAGGAAGCACTCTGTTCAAAATGGTTCAAATGGCTCTGAGCACTATGGGACTTAACTTCTAAGGTCATCAGTCCCCTAGAACTTAGAACTAGTTAAACCTAACTAACCTAAGGACATCACACACATCAATGCCCGAGGCAGGATTCGAACCTGCGACCGTAGCGGTCACGCGGTTCCAGACTGTAGCGCCTTTAACCGCTTGGCCGCACTCTGTTAGACTGACAAGAAGCGCCATACAGGAGTTCGGTTGGGAAGGCGACCGGTGTGGCCGAGCGGTTCTAGGCACTTCAGTCTGGAACCGAGCGACCGCTACGGTCGCAGGTTCGAATCCTACCTCGGGCATGGATGTGTGTGATGTCCTTAGGTTAGTTAGGCTTAAGTAGTTCTAAGTTCTAGGGGACTGATGACCTCAGATGCTAAGTCACATAGTGCTCAGAGCCATCTGAACCAATTTTTTGGGTTGGGAAGTCGATCCGCACCCAACTTATTCACCTAATCTTGTGCCCTCAGATTTTCACCTTTTCTGCTGTCTGTCGAACAACCTTCGAGGAACATTCTTTCACGATGAAAAAGCCCTACAGGGCTCGACAAATTCTACGCCTCTAGTCTCGGAACTAGAAGTTATCCCATCGCTTGCAGACTGTTGCAAATAGTGAGGGAGAAACGCTACGAATTCATGCACCAATCCAATAATAACGTAAGCAAGAATGCCATTATACATGCTGAATAGTACGAAATTTACTTATGGTGCTAATTACCTGACAATTTATTTAATTTTTGTCAATTAGTATGGAGTTGTGTGATAAAAAACAGATCGCATGTTTCTACTTTATCACGGTTGAGAGATGTTTCGCGTGAAGGGCTAAAGCTGCACGCTCGGTTCAGCAACTTGTACAAAATGTATGGAATTTAGAGCAAGCAGCTGCTGGTTTAGGGATTCCATATCGGGCAACACAGGCGTCACTTTTTTTTTAAATCTGACAGTAAAGCGTCAAGTCGTAGAAAATTCACGTTGATGCTTTTTTTCATAAGAAGAGCATTCAAAAATTTGATTTCTTTAGCAGACGATAAGACATCATTAGTTTTGATGTATTATGCAGTTATTAAGTGCTTTATGCCAGAGGGTTGAAATAACATACGTATCCTGTTGAGCACGAAATATTCGTATTAAAGGGGAGCCATAACCGCGGGTTTTGATGTACAGGAGGTTCCAGGGCATGAGTGTCACTTTAAATAATTGAAGCGAAACGCGGGCAAACGGAAAGCTACACGTCATCGGAAATGTTGACCAACCGTCTGACAACAGGCAAGGTTTCCATAGCTGCGGTCAAAATGTAATCAGGGACGCGTATTATAGCAGAGTTTCCGATAGTTTACTCTCGCACGTGTTAGCTGTATATTATACTGTTTGTTTGTAGTATGAAATAATTTGCAGGCCTATTCTGAATTGTTTATTCAGCTGCTGTGTAACTCGAGACCGTATATACTGCTTGAATGAAAAAAGATTTTGAATGTTTACAGGTGGGCAAAGTGCCACTAGTACTAAACATGGTCTGAATTTTATATTAGTCTCCCTACACACTCGACCAAGGCACCTATACAATACGCTGACCATGTCACTTTGAAACGATTGCAATAAAACACGATCTAGTCCTTCAGTGTCTCTTTCATTCCTTTTAAATGATTAAATTTGCCTTATTACAGGCAAATCTGCCAATGGATAAAGAACACCTCCGAGAAACACATTGTTCAAGTAACTATACAGGCCAAACGGAAATACAGGGGAAACATGGATAGTTCCCAATGGTAAACGCAGAGCACAAAAAGCAGATTCGGAAATTGCTGCAGCTTAGTTGTTGCTAATCACATCCTTCAAACGAAATCAAAGACGACAGATTTCAACCATGATTAAAAGGGCAAATGTCTGACTTTGTAGAACTACTAAAAATAGCTATTCACATCAAGAAACATTCATAAAAAGCAAATTTTTAACGACTTCAGTGCTTTTGTTTAATGTGATTACTTGGTCGAGATACTGTAACTTTTCACATGAGTAAGAAAATGCGGTTTGCTGTTTGTAGTATGATTGTAAAGGGTTTCCTATGATGATGATACGGTGAAGGTTTTAGCCATGACTTCGAGAGTATAACTTTATGCCAAGGTTCCTGCTGCGCTGTACTGCGTGCCTCGCTACGAAACGTTTGGACTATATGTATAAACATGATTGCTTGTATTGGCTTGTGCTGCTTTCCAAATTTCAGTGATTCGAAGCCGAAGTTTCGTCGATAGAAAAAGTTCTTACATGTCTACCTGATTAAGTGCTCTTTATGACAGGTGCAACTGACATCTTGGGCAGATAGCATTATGATTACTCTAGCAACGAAGACATCGAGCACTTAAAAAAACGCAACTCATTCCGATTTTCAAAAAGATTCTTTGGACAAATGCATGTAATTATAGGCCTATATCACTGATTGCGGCAAACTGCCTTGCCGCAATGGTAACACCGGTTCCCGTCATATCACCAAAGTTAAGAGCTGTCGGTCTTGAATAGTACTTGGATGGGTCACCGACCGGATCTGCCGAGTGCTGTTGGCAAGCGGTGCGCACTCAGCCCTTGTGAGGACAGTTGAGGAGCTACATGACTGAAGAGTAGCTACGCTGGTCATGAAATTCACAATTGGCAGGAGAGCGGTGTGCTGACCACATGCCCCTCTGTATCCGCATCGGGGTGACGCCAAAGGACTGAGGTGGCCACGGCGTCCGTCGGTACCTTTGGGCCTTCAAGGCCTGTTGGAACGGTGTATGTTTTTCTCTATATCACTGACTATTCTGAAATAATAAACACAATGAATGGTCACCTGTTAAGACCTTTGTCGGGAATTACACTACTGGCCATTAAAATTGCTACACCAAGAAGAAATGCAGATGATAAACGGGTATTCATAGGACAAATATATTGTACTAGAACTGACATGTGATTACATTTTCACGCAATTTGGGTGCATAGATCCTGAGAAATCAGTACCCAGAACAACCTCCTCTGGCCGTAATAACGGCCTTGATACATCTGGGCATTGAGTCAAACAAAGCAGGTACACCTGCCCATGCAGCTTCAACACGATACCACAGTTCAGAGTAGTTGTTACGAACCAGTTGCTTGGCCACCATTGACCAGACGTTTTCTGTTGGTGAGAGATCTGGAGAAAGTGCTGGCCAGGGCAGCAGTCAAACACTTTCTGTATCCAGAAAGGCCCGTACAGGACCTGCGACATGCGGTCGTGTATTATCCTGCTCAAATGTAGGGTTTCGCAGGGATCGAATGATGGGTAGAGCCACGGGTCGTATCACATCTGAAATGTAACGTCCACTGTTCAAAAAGCCGTCAATGCGAACAACAGGTGACCAAGACGTGTAAGCAAAGGCACCCCATACCATCACGTCGGGTGATAGGCCCGTATGGCGATGACGATTACACGATGCCAATGTGCGTTCACCGCGATGTCGCCAAACACGGATGCGACCATCATAACGCTGTAAACAGAACATGGATTCATCCGAAAAAATTACGTTTTGCCATTCGTGCACTCAGGTTCGTCATTGAGTACACCATCGCAGGCGCTCCTGTATGTGATGCAGCGTCAAGGGTAACCGCAGCCATGGTCTCCGAGCTGATACTCCATGCTGCTGCGAACGCCGACGAACTGTTCGTGCAGATGGTTGTTGTCCTGCAAACGTCCCCATCTGTTGACTCAGGGATCGAGACGTGGGTGCACAATCCGTTACAGCCTGCGCATAACATACCTGTCATCTCGACTGCTAGTGATACGAGGCCGTTGGGATCCAGCACGGCGTTCCGTATTACCCTCCTGATCCCACAGATTCCATATTCTGCAAACAGTCATTATCAATGTCGGAAACGTGATGGTACGCATTTCTCCTCCTTACACGAGGCATCACGACAACGTTTCACTAGGCAATGCCGGTCAACTGCTATTTGTGTATGAGACATCGGTTGGAAACTTTCCTCATGTCATCACGTTGTAGGTGTCGCCACCGGCGCCAACCTTATGTGAATGCTCTGGAAAGCTAATCATTTGCTTATCACAGCATCTTTTTCCTGTCGGTTAAATTTCGCGTCTGTAGCACAGGCGTTGCAATTTTAATGGCCATTAATGGAAAATCAGCAGGATGTCAACATGTTTTCTGCAAACGGAGATCGTATGAAACACAGGTTGCTGTTTTCCTCTGAGATTCGTAACACCGTAGACATTGGCGCCCAAACTCATGCCGCGTTCCTTGATTTCAGCGAGGCGTTCGATGCAGTTCTGTACCATTACTTAGTGAATGAAGTAATAGCATTCAAAGCATTGGATCAGATATATTTCATTCATTTTACCGTATTGTACCTGAGTAGGCATAAATACTCGTTACTGTTCGATTACTCTGCTTGTGATCAATCAGTGGAAACAGTGACGACTGCCAAATTATGGGCGAATGACGTCTGGAGGGATCCAAAGTGGAACTTCGACATTAAAGTGGCTATGAGAGAAGACTATAACAGTACTGAGACCCACTGGAAGAGTTGTTAAGAAATGTTCATCTGTGAAATACTCGTTCATCGGATTCTTCTGTTCTAGTCAGGCTGGGATTGGTTCCTGGTAGGATTAACAGTGGGTACAGAGAAGGTGCCAAGAACAGTGGTTCAAATGGTTCAAATGGCAGTGAGCACTATGGGACTTAACTTCTGAGGTCATCAATCCGCTAGAATTTAGAACTACTTAAACCTAACTAACCTAAGGACATCACACACATCCATGCCCGAGGCAGGATTCGAACCTGCGACCGTAGAAGAACATGTGGTGACGTACGTCACAGGTTCGGTCAGTAGGTGCGAGTCTGTTAAACTGATGGTCGCCAACCTCCAATGGCAGCCTCTACAAGAGAGGTGTTTAGCAGCTGTGCTGTTACACGTCCGACGACATACGCTCCAACAAGAATTTAGTACCATATTACACCCATCATATACATCTCTTTTTGACCCAGACGAGAAAATTAGAGGGTACGACAATCACTTTCTTACGTGTTATTCGCGAAAGCAACAAGGAAAGAGGAAATTTAAAATTGCATCAGAAGTACCCTCCGCCATTCACCGTAAGCTAGGTTTTGGGGGGGGGGGTGTAGATGTAGATGTAGCTGCAGATCTGAATGTATAATGGGAGCGTGACACAAGCGGACATAAGACAAGAGGATGGAACGACAAGGTGTTAGTGTCAGCGGCGAGTAGAAACTTATAGTTGACATCCCTTGCTAGCGTGTGAGTGCAAGACGGATGTTTTTAAAATAAAGAAGACCTCCCAACGGACTGTAATTATTACATATTGACCCCAGTACAGACTTCAAATTATGTGATTTAAATTCAACAAATTGAAAAATGGAACTTCTCAAGTTTCATTTCTCTCTCCTACGCTTTTCAAATACGTAATACAGTCCTTAAGTTCCGAGAGTGGGCAGGTAGCGGCGGTGTGGTGAACTAGAGCGCATAGACGTCTCCATGGTATGGTACTTGTCACTTAGTCTCTCGGCCCAGCAAGAGACAATCGAGAGCATTCTCTGCAAGTAGAACTACAGTTGTAGTCGCGCGCGTCGGAAGTCGCGCATGTAGCCGTTGGAACAACAGAGAAACTTAAAGTTCTGCCAGAAATTAGGGAAAGCCGCTACCGAAACTTTTCAAATGATACAGCAAGTTTACAGTGACGACGCACTGAATCCCAATGACGTGTTTGTGTGCCATCGATATTTTTCACAAGGGAGCGATTGATTAGGGGATGCTATTCGAACTAATCGGTCACAATGTCACAAATGGTTCTAACTGAACGTAAGATTGAAGAGTTGCCAATGCTCATGCGTGCTAACCGCTCTCCAACGGTTGACGATCTCGCAGGAACAGTAGAAGTCAGCCTTGGGTCATGCTACAAAATGACTTAAACATGTCACGTGTAACCCACCAAAGTGTACGCCGTGTGACGTGACACCTCTTGGGTCAATCAGCTTCTTTTTTGCGCATGCCTACTCTCCATGTCTGTTTCAAAACTTGACTGCAGAAGTATGACGGCTCTTTTCTTTCATGCTCCAATCGGCCGCGAAATTGCAACCACAGTGGAAATAAGAAATCTTTTATTTGCAAGATTTAGCTACGCCTTCCGGATACCTCTTCACGTAGCCACCCTCTGACTTAGATGTCTGCTGTAGAGTGGTACCAACTTGCCAAAACCCTTTTCATAGAGCCTAGCCACCGGCTGTTTCCGTCAATTCCCTGCTCAGGCCTGCAGCACACTGTCTGCACCAAAATGCTGTCGTCATAGCCAGCAGTTCATGTGTGTAAAGGGGTGAAAATCAGAGGCTGCCAGGACCGAGCTGTAAAGTGGGTGATCAAACACTTCCCGTCGAAAGCGCTGTAGAAATGTCGTTGTCGCACCTGCAGTTTACAGTCGATAACTGCCAGGAACAACGAAACGCCTGACGGATGCGCTATATAGGCTGTATGAAATCAGGCGGAACCCTCAACAGGCATTCACGTTTTGCAGAAGGGTCTGTTGTTATAAGTACCTGTATGTGTTCACTGTGCGCGATGTGGTGCGATCGACAGGTATGGTAGAGACACTGTGGAACACATTTGTGCAAAGCTTCATCGGATTTCATGACGTTTCAATTTCGTGCCTGGTCGGTGCTTCAATCGAAATAGCCTTCGCTCATGTATTGACGTGCAAAACACGTGGGTGGTAGGCAGGTAAGTGTTTCGTGATAAGATGCCAGGAACAATTGTGGCCAGGATATACGCACGCAGTTTTGCTGCCTCAGTCCTCTACGAAAATAACAAACATCAAATTTCTTGAAAATATATCTCAACATTTGATCATAAAATAACATTTAGTCAGTTCAGTAGTTAAACAATGAAAGACTTTTACTAACTGAATTAACTAAACAACCTTCATTTCAGGACAGTTAATAAGGTATAATTCTGATTCATTGCTGTTGACATAACCAGTCACTAGAGCCTTTGCAATAGTCATAACAGTCAATCATGACAACGAATGATGCAGAAAAATAACACGGAGAAAGAAATACAATTACAGCGGAGCATTTAAATACTTAAACGTGAATTTAAACAATTAATGAAATCTGGGTACAGAAGGACGGGAGATGGCAACTAAACAATCTGAAACATTTACAGGTTACACTTAGATATAAAGAAAAGGTAGTTGTGGTTAAGCGATACCCGTACTGTGTACGGCTTTGGCACTCTTGAACTTATTACATAACTCAAGAAAAACGTACAATGTTTATGAATGGTTTCCAGCTGTGGTGCTAAATTAAAACATTTGATACAACATTTAACAGTTACCGTCCGTTTCATAGGGAGGGAAGGTAAACATCATCACTCCCTGCAAACTTATGTTGATCAACCACCCGAAGCAGCAGTAACCGAATGTTCAACTACAATTTTATGGTGAGATTCGATAGATAACTTTAGCAAAAAGTTCACACCAATTAATTTTCCGCTGTGAGCGTCCCAGAGTAACGGTTTCATATTCGTTCATGTGTGGCGGTCTTCATCCACTTAGACTAGTTTCCTTCTTAAGACACTCGTCCAGGTTGGTAACGACACCTGGACTGCTACAACCGCACCAGAAGTAGAGCGCGCCAGGCAGAAGTTTCCGACTCGACCACAACATAGATTCATATGGCAATGTGGCGCCTTTAGTCGCGATCACCGCTGAAAATGTCCCGACTAATTCCAGCGCACGCCTTACACCACAAGCGCGACCGATCCGCTTAATGGCTAATTCACACTGTATGCCACGTCACGTCACGGCACGTCATGTCCATTCAAGTCACGTGATCTCTATCCACACGGGAGTCCTCAATTAATTTTTTTCGCTTAATTTCGATATTCGCTAGGTGATTTTCTGCTGTTACACGCGCTAAGTGCATATACACAGCATGGCAGCTTGTATACGTGGGTAATGAATCTACATTTGTACGAAAATGACATTTATTGCAATCAAATGGCTTGTAGCTTGCAGGAATAGCTTGCATATTAAAGGAAGACAGAAGTACGAAACACAAAAAACAATGTTGTCCGAAAAGTATAATTACGTGGTAGAGAAAGAGTATTCCACACAATATACAAGGAGCTCGAGGAAGAGGAATCTTCATTTTATATTTTACAAAGTCGAAGCATCAGCTTTTTTATTTTTTTTTACGTCAAATTGCTTTCAGAATTACCAGAAGAAAAGCAGTGTTACGAGATTTTATCACAACCCTTCAAAAATTGGTTTGTTTGAGGCTAAGTTTTGTTGCTAGTCGAGTGCAATATATTTTTTTTTTTTTTTTTGCAATAGTCACATCTCCCTTAATACCTTTCCCTTCAAGGTTTTCTTTGCGCCTTGTATTTGGCTTTTAATAGTTCAAGTGCCTTATTTGTACTGGAGTTAACTAGTGAAACCACATATACACTGGCCACTGATGCCTGCAAAACTATATCATACACAATACAGAGAGGTATTTAACAATAAATAAGGCTGCCACAAACACATATTTAAACAATCGACTTGCGGTGTCTGAAGGTTTCAGACAATTTCTTTACGAATCACTACAAATGCCTGGCAATACATAAACAAATTCCACCTACTAATCAATCTGATTCAAAAAAATGGTTCAAATGGCTCTGAGCACTATGGGACTTAACATCTGAGGTCATCAGTCCCCTAGAACTTAGAACTACTTAAACCTAACTAACCTAAGGACATCACACACATACATGCCCCAGGCAGGATTCGAACCTGAGACCGTAGCGGTCGCGCGGTTCCAGACTGAAGCGCCTAGAACCGCTCGGCCACACCGGCCGGCAATCTGATTCTATCCACAGTACTTTTCTCACCTCAAGTCGCAGCCATTTTACTTGCATTTCATTGTAAAATATTAAATACCTTACCGGTATATATAAAAGTACTCTTTATAAATGTAGTACGGGGCAAGTAATTTAGTACGCTTATGTCATACAATTCAGACTGCTGCCTCACTGCTTCAATTAATCTTTCGTCAATTATTATCAATTTTAACAAAATAAATAACGAAACGAAACAGTTTTATAACAAATAACGAACAAAAAACTAGCTGTATTAGCCACTACAACGACAATTAAACTAAATATGGAGATCTGTGTGTGGCCGTATATTGGGTGTAAATGAGCTTGGGGGACAACGGACGGATGAAGTCAACCGTCAAAACTTCCTTGCCGGGAAACCTTGGCTGTGCGGTGACGTGACGCGACTTGACGGAACGGAACGGCTTGTGTGGATGCCGCCATTTGAAATGCATTGCAGAATGTTTTGACGTGACATAACGTGACAGCCAGTGTGAATTGGCCTTATGTCAGTGTAGCGCCGTCTGTCACTTGTGGGGGGCGGAAGGTGTACACGTTCTCGCGTGTTAGGCAACATACAGTAAGGCACAATGTCGATACAGTGGATTCGCATGAGTCACAAACCACAGGATGAAATTTCCTCACAATGTGTCGCTGTCAGCTAACGCAGCTTGATAAAGCTTGCACCAGACATAGAATGAAATGCTACAGCGTAATACAGGAGGTAATCGAAAGCATCAAAAAATCAGACCCAAGGAAATAGTTACACTAAAATCACCGCAATTTGTCCGCGTCCGTAGCGCAGCGGTAGCGTTACCGTCTACCACGTAAGGGAGCCCGGGATCGATTCCCGGCAGGGGAGTGGCTGTTGTGTGTCCTTCATCACCATTTTCGTCATCATTGACACGCAAGTCGCCGAAGTGGCATCAACTAAAAGGACTTGCAATACGGCCGCCGAACCCCGAAAGGGATATCCCGGCGGCCGGTGTGGCCGAGGGGTTCTAGGCGCTTCAGTCTCGAACCGCGCGACCGCTACGGTCGCAGGTTCGAATCCTGCCGCGGGCATGGATGTGTGTGATGTCCTTAGGTTATTTAGGTTTAAGTAGTTCTAAGTTCTAGGGGACTGATGACCTCAGATGTTAAGTCCGATAGTGCTCAGAGCCATTTGAACCATTTGATATCCCGACCAATAAATGCCATACGTTGGCTTCATATTTCATTGCGACGTTACAAAAGGCGCTACATGGTTCTTCATAGCGTGTGTGATCACCACGGACGGCAGTGCACGCTGTGAAACGTGCTCTCAGACTGGCCACAAGGATGAATGGCAAGGAGTTGTCGTAGCAAGGCTTTCCATTCACCACCAACGCGGCTGACAGCTGTTGAACTGCTGTTGGTGAACGCAGACGCCTGTTCGACGGGGTTTACTGGGAAACGTACAGGTCAGCCTATTCGCCTATCCTCTCATTCCAAGAGCACCTTCACCTAGGAGTTTCGTCACGGTAGATCATAGTCATCCATAAAATTAAAACCAGGGCCGAATAAACCCCTGAAAAGACGCACGTGGGCAGGAGGTTAAGTTTCACACTAACGTTGACCGGTGAGCAGACGCTGTTGAAAGATGTAATGGTCAGTACACCCATGTAACACTATGCTTTGTCACACCACAACACCTGAACCATCAAAAAGACTATGTTCGAAAATGTTCTTGGTGCATTACGTGTTTCCACTTCACGCACTACTAGGGTACGTCCAGCACTGTCAAAAGAGATCCATGTACTTTGAAGAACAAGAGGTTCGTCGATTCTATGACAGTCTCGGCTGCAGATTTCTGGACCTGCTTTATAGCGAGGAGAATTGCAAGATTCCTCTTGACAGGTGTGGGTTGCAGTAAACAGAGCACGCAGCTGTTCTTGTAACTGAGAACTCGTGGAGGTTCCCTTTTTTTCATTTAAAGGGTAGGCGATTGATTTGAACGCTCACCAATATGTACGTAAAGAACTACGTCAGATCGCATGCAGAGTAAAGACACTTTTAAAATCAAAATTTTAACGTAAATTGGCGAAGGATTTATAACAAATTCCCTAAATTTGTTGGCACCTAGGAATGCTGTCACCCTCAGGACAGAAAGCTGGATATAGCCTGAAGGAGAGAGCTCCGAAATATCTAACGAGGAATGAAAGGTATGTCGAAAAAATAGTTGAGATGTCATAGGAGGGGGAGCGTTCGTTGCAGTCGACAAAACTGTTATGCCTATGGAGGTCGAAACTTGAGTCTGAAGTTATCTGGACACGTGTAATTGATGTAGGTGAACTTGAAGTGATGGACCTACGTAATGAAAAGAATGGTGCACAATGCCCTAATATCGCATTAAATCTCGAGATTTTCAGAAATCTGCTATCGATGAACATAGCTTCACAAACAAAAATACGATTATGTTTGATAAAACAAAAATATTATCCCATGGATGTACCTGCCGTCGTTGTGATCAGAATGTGGAACAACGACTTTAATGGCGACTGTGTCTAGATCTGTAGCGCTGCACTGAAAATGGTGCTCGATGCTTGAAGCATACAGAGAAATGATCTACCTGACAGAAAACTGAATCATCACCGCTTCTGGTATTCCTCCACCACACACATGTCTGTTATCTCTAGTACCATATGGACGTATTGTCACTTATTGGCGTGTTCATGATGCAGTTCGGCCAACAATGTACGTTAAACCATGCAGCTTATTAGTACGAGTGTTAACTCTTTACGTTGGAGACAGGGGGAGTCATTGAAAACTTGTGTTTACAAACAAATGTGACGCGAGAAACATTCAAAGACGTACCTCAAACAAGGTTGCACCGATATCACATTTTCGGCAAAGTTGAATTTTAGGTGGAATAAAGTGATACGTCACATGAGACGTGCTACTCTAGCAGGGACTGTCTTTTTCTCTGTTTAGAAGCTGAGATATTTGCAATGATAAAGTTGGCCACTCGAGAAGAACCTTTTATATCAATGAAAATAGCAGACGTGATGGAAGTGAGTTTCAGTTCATAGGATTTTGTATCGCTAAATAACAGCATAGAAAGGAAGACAGGATTAAACTGGGAGCAGAATGTCAAATAAAGAAGGAGGAATAGTTGGAAATCTTATACGTCTACAGCTGGTAAAGACATGCATGAAAGTACTACATAAAAATGGAATGCTGTTGTATTTCATCATTATAAAAATTGTATGCTACAATAATTTCCTTGGTCCGGCCGTTGATTTTGTCAAAACAACAACAGGACGATGATACTTTTGTACAACTACCTTGTTTTGACAGGATGTTTTACAGCAGTAGAGCATGTTTATTGCTTAGGGGCTGTCTGCCTTGGAACCGTAATTTTACATTATTCGGGAAAGTATGGAGAGATATATATATCATGATTACATATTGTTCATTTGGTCTCCTAAGCGTATATCCTAACCATCTCCACGTCCTACTTCTTATTTGCAGCTCAGTTGGCTTCTGGATGGTTCTTTCCCAGAGTATTTCGTCAGAGATGACATTTGGCCACAGTACCCCCAGGATGAACCTCAGACATATGTTGTTGAATGTCTGCAGCTTACGGATTAGCTGCTTAGTCACTCTCAATGATTCACATCCGTATAGAAGCACGGATTTTACATTACTTTCAAATATTCACAATGTGGTCCTCAATGTTATTTCTGTTAACGTTGCCTAAAAGTAAAGGAGAAAATGAACTGCAAGTTAACATCCCTATACCTATTTTGAGATTTCTTTGCATGTGGAAAGAGCTTCATCCTCTATCAGCAGACAAAATGAGAAACTTGTAGCATACGTGTGACCATCTTAAAGTACAGTCCTGAGAATTTTATGTGAACCTACCTTCTGAGTGAACAGTTCTGTTTATTTTTTCCTTTCTTTAGTTATTTCTTTCCTATTGTTTTTTGACCTGTACAGAACCAGTTTTTAGCGTGGAGGTTAACTAAATAAATACATAGTATTATTTCAGTATGTCGTATAATATAATATGTTAATAAGTTCCATTATTATTACCATTGTGAAAGAAAATTAATATTTTTTAATATACAAAGATATTTCACAATCTTCCTTGCATGGAAAGCTACTTAAGAATTGAGATAACTACACTAGTGGCCATTAAAATTGCTGCACCAAGAAGAAATGCAGATGATAAACGGGTATTCATTGGACAAAATATTATACTAGAACTAACATATTATTACGTTTTCACGCAATTTGGGTGCATAGGTCCCGAGATATGAGTACTCAGAACAACCTCCTCTGGCCATAATAACGGCCTTGATACGCCTGGGCATTGAGTCAAACAGAGCTTGGATGGCGTGTACAGGTACAGCTGCCCATGCAGCTTCAACACGATACCACGGTTCATCAAGAGGAGTGACTGGCGTATTGTGACGAGCCAGGTGCTCGGCCACCATTGACCAGACGTTTTCAATTGGTGAAAGATCTGGAGAATGTGCTGGCCAAGGCAGCAGTCGAACATTTTCTGTATCCAGAAAGGCCCGTACAGGACCTGCAACATGCGGTCGTGCATTATCCTGCTGAAATGTAGGGTTTCGGAGGGATCGAATGAAGGGTAGAGCCACGCGTCGTAACACATCTGAAATTTAACGTCCACTGTTCAAAGTTCCGTCAATGCGAACAAGAGGTGACAGAGACGTGTAACCAATGGCACCCCATACCATCACGCCAGGTGATAGGCCAGTATGGCGATGACGAATACACGCTTCCAATGTGCGTTCACCGCCATGTCGCCAAACATGGATGCGACCATCATGATGCTGTAAACAGAACCTGGATTCGTCCGAAAAAACAACGTTTTGCCATTCTTGCACCCAGGTTTGTCGTTGAGTTCACCATCGCAAGCGCTCCTGTCTGCGATGCAGCCTTAAGGGTAACCGCAGCCATGGTCTCCGAGCTGATAGTCAATGCTGCTGCAAACGTCGTCGAACTGTCTGTGCAGAGGTTGTTGTCTTGCAAACGTCCCCATCTGTTGACTCAGGGATCGAGACGTGGCTGCACGATCCGTTACGGCCATAGGGATAAGATGCCTGTCATCACGACTGCTAGTGATACGAGGCTGTTGGGATCCAGCACAGCGTTCCCTATTACCCTCCTGAACCCACCGATTCCATATTCTGCTATCAGCCATTGGATCTCGACCAACGCGAACAGCAATACTGCGATACGATAAACCGCAATCGCGATAGTCTACA
Source organism: Schistocerca serialis cubense (assembly GCF_023864345.2). NCBI lineage: Eukaryota > Metazoa > Arthropoda > Insecta > Orthoptera > Acrididae > Schistocerca > Schistocerca serialis. Next base: position 1,861,391 of record NC_064646.1, read on the forward strand.
ATCCGACCTTTATCAAAGTCAGAAACGTGATGGTAAGCATTTCTCCTCCTTACACGAGGCATCACAGCAACGTTTCACCAGGCAACGCCGGTGAACTGCTGTTTGTGTATGAGAAATCAGTTGGAAACTTTCCTCGTGTCAGCACGTTGTAGGTGTCGCCACCGGTACCAAACTTGTGTGATTGCTCTGAAAAGCTTATCATTTGCATATCACAGCATCTTCTTCCTGTCGGTTAAATTTCGCGTCTGTAGCACGTCATCTTCGTGGTGTAGCAATTTTAATGGCCAGTAGTGTATCTAAATATGTCCAATACATGTTGCTGTTGTATAATACATACTGCATCTCTTTAATATGCAAAGTAAGTAGTATAAATAATTATTACCAAAAGAAAACCACAATTACTTTTACTTCATGAGAAGTTATGGAAATGTGGTATGCAATCTTTTTTGAGGGAGATCTTCATATATCCAAGAGTGTTGCTGTGGTAAACTACTTTAACATATAATCGTGCTATAGTTTTCATGCTCATCCTCACAAGTACCTTCGTATCGCAGCTGAGTGGCGGCCGTCGGTCACGCATTCCTTTACGTCTCACAGGGGAACGCTCCCGTGTTTTAACGTGATGGATACACGAGGCCATTGCCGTTCCCCTGCGCGTGGTCGCCCGCCTTGCTTGTGTGCGCTGCTCCGTGCCTACCTGTGCTGGCGCTGCGCGCCTAAAGCAGAACTGCTACCACGGGCGCGCTGCACCGCGTTTCTAAAGGGGTACTCTCAGTACACGGCACTTTTGACACGATCTCGTATTCGAGGTGAGCCACTACGTCCTTACTTGCAAAGCGAGTGTCTCCTTTCGTTTCATCTCCGCTGCATCGGAAGATAACAATAAGGGCAGTGTTTCGGAGCACCAGAGTGTTAGGAGTAAAATCATAAAGTGTTGATTCTACTTCATTCCATAATTTTAGAAACGGATCCACGAAATAAAAAGGTCATTCCACTGCTGCTACAAATCTTCTGTTTTTCATAAATTTCCAGAAAAAGTTACCATTACATCAGTGAAGAACTGTCCTAACCCTCGCAATACTGAGGACCTTGGATGGGGATACCTTATACTCACCATTGGAAATGTTATAATGTAACTTCCTAGCAGATTAAGACTGTGTGCCGGAGCGAGACTCGAACTCGGGACCTTGGTGTTGGCAAAGGTCCCGAGTTCGAGTCTCGGTCTGGCACACAGTTTTAATCTGCCAGGAAGTTTCATATCAGCGCACACTCCGCTGCAGAGTGGAAATCTCATTATTGTAGTGTAGTCCGTTACTTCATATTTTAAAATTTTCAAAAAAATTGTTTTTAATGAATTCTTTTACCACATTCCATATATGATTTATATTTTCCGGTAAACTTAATCCATCTCTGTGTGTGTGTGTGTGTGTGTGTGTGTGTGTGTGTGTGTGTGTGTGTGCGGAGGACTTATTTCAATACTGGTACAAGTCAATTTTTGTTCATATTGAGATACAGAGAACTTAAGTTAAATGAGAGCTGAAAAATCTGCAGTTGTGATACCAGAAACATTCAAGCATATGGCTTCGTTCTAGAGATGAACTTTTTTTTCTGTTTGTTTGGCTCATTAATTTCAGAAGCATTGTAGACAGAAAAGTGGAGGTAATGGACTTGTATCACTATTGAAATAAGCCCTTCATATGTGTGTGTGTGTGTGTGTGTGTGTGTGTGTGTGTGTGTGTGTGTGTGTGTGTGTGTGTGCGTGTGCGTGTGTGTCTGTTCTGTCGGCACAAATTTTCAGCTTTCCCCATTAACTTACTCAATATGCCCACTGACAGCTAACATCGTTAATCGCATTGTGCCAGAAATGTAAGTCTCTCTTCTTGATGTCACTTTCCCCAATAAATTCCAATTCAATATTTCCAGATGCAGGGCGTTATTTGCATTTCAATATCTATTTAAAAACGACGTTGAGAATGAAAATGAACAAAAATGAACTAAATCTACATTTTAAACTTATTGCGGTGGTCGTAAAGTCGTTAGTACACATTATTGAAATTATTAGGAGGGTGATAAACGATATTTTCAGGGTCTAAACCCTACTTACATATCAGTACTTTTTGAAAACGCATGCTGTTAATACAATTCAACAACAATTAAGCAATTTATAAAAAAAAATTACAATGTACACAAAATTAACCCCTCCCCCTCCCCCCCCCGCCCTTGGCCCAGTAATGCGTGTTATGCAAAATGGGTTGGTATTGCTATGGTTAACCATTAGTCTTCCACACTATACATTAAAAAAGAAATGAAAAATTTCCGGTTGGAATTTACTTCGGGCTGTCATATATCTGAGGTACCATAAAGGGAAAGAATGAATTCTGAGAGCAAGGCCATTCGAAGGTAGGGTAAGGATATAATCCGCGTCATTTTCATGGGAATTGCCTCTACATTTTTATTAACCGATTTAATGGAATCGCGAAAACAAATTTAAGTGGCTGACCGGGACATTGAGTCTCCGTGTTCTTGGGAGTAGGCTATGAGTCTTATGACTGCGCCAGGACATTCTGTCCGACCACAGATTTATTAATGGAAGAAAAGGTCAGCACATGAAAACTTTATAGCACTAGTGGATCTACAGAAATTCTTTGACAATTTAAGGTGGAGTAAGGCACTATAACACTGAAGCAAAATACGAATAAATCACTCAGACAAATAACACAGCGGTATGGTGAATATAAACAATTTACACTCTAAAATCCATTTCACAGTAGAAACAGAAAGAGACAACACACTTACTTTTGTGGATGTCGCCACGCAAAGAATAAACAACATACATGATTTTGCAGTAAACAATAAACTTACAACCAAAATCACCAAAATCCACATCAGTCAACCACCCCATGGGCATTCAAACAAGCACACTCTTAATTCAATATCTTAAATAGAAAACCCATAAATAAACTGAACTGTACCACAGAGGCAAACACAGTAAAATAGTAATATTGCAGAATGATTATAACACCCCCTATTATACAGAAACTGAGCCATTAAGTACGCAAATCCACAGGCAATGAGCATGTTACCTACCCCCCCCCCCCCCCGCCACCCCCCCCCCCCACACATTCACACAGATAGGAAGAGAGAGAGAGAGAGGAGGTGTCAAAAGGAGTATAGAGACAAACTGACATCAACAGAGATCAGACACAGAGCAACAAAACAAGCGGTTTGATTACATAAAAATTGGACGTTTAAACTAAGCATGTATCGTGTTTCTCTGTGCATTTCTACAACGAAATGAACACAGGCACCACTAAAATAACTAAGCAGTCGCTAAACATAACCTCGAGAAATGTTCATGCTATGAAATTAGCTTAATAGATAAACTAACCTCATAAAAATTTCTTTTCTTTGTGGATGATAAACTACAGAACTATGATAAGATAGTATTTCCAGTACCTTACACTCTATAGAATCAGATAACAATCTAAATAGACAAAAATACTTTTAGGCCTAATTTTTATTACAATAGTTATTGATTAAGTCCTTATTGATTCAAAGTACCAACTGATGATGGCTCAAAGTAGCCGAAACATGTTTCGGCATCAACATTAGTAGACAGACATGACTTCCCATACACGTTGACTAAAGGATATACTGAAAGAAAGATAACTGAACTGAACGTAATTTATTGTCTAGTACAATCACATTAACTTCAAATCTAAATGACCACGGTCGGCAGTCAGCTGTCATCCTCAGATCATAAAACAGATACACTGATTAGATCCTGTCACTGCAGAAGTTACATTATCCCTGAATTGAATAATTTTCTTACTGCAGGTTAACAATTGTTACAATGATCGGCATTACATATTTAATCTTATCTCCAAGAATTTAGCTTAGATATTTATATATGTGTATTTACCTTACTCAGTACCACAGACTCCGGATAATCAAGTCTTTAAAATATTTCAGTAGAGGGTTTAATCATGTTACTTATGCAAATCTAAACTGTTATCCAACCAGAGAATTTCTTACCTTCCGGATCTTTCTCCTTCTCAACGGTCGATCAGCAGTCTTCTGATTTGTTTGATGCGGTCCATGACGAGCGCCTCCCCTGTGCCAACCTCTTCATCTCAGAGCATCATTCGTAACTTACATCCTCAATTATTTGCTGATGTATTCCATTCTCTTACTGTCCCTACAGTTTTTACCCTGCACAGCTTCCTCTAATACCTTAATAGTTACTTCACGACGTGTTAACAGATATTCTGTTATCCTGTCCGTTATTCTTGTCAATGCTTTACATATATTCTTTGCATCTCCCATTTAGATGAGAATGTCATCATTCCTTACCTTATCTGCCCACCTAATTTTCAACATGCTTCTGTAGTATCAAATTTCTAACGCTTCGATTATCTTCCCTTTTGTTTTTCCAGGTGTCCATGACTTACTACCACACAATTCTATGCTCCAAACGTACATACTCAGAAATTTCTTCCTCTAAGTAAGATCTAAGTTTGATTCCAGTAAACTTATTTTGGACCGGAATACTCTCTTCGGCTACTTTTTATTTCCTCATTGCTTCGTCCGACGTTTTTTTGTTTTTTTGCTTCAGGTGTTGAAGAATTCCTTAACTCGTCCATTTAGTGATCAACAATTTTATCTTTCACTTCTCATTATTTGCATGTTCTTCCGTTTCCTGTCAGTCTATATTCTGAACTCATTAGACTGTTCATACCATTCAACGGATTATGTTATCCTTCTTCACATTCACTGAGAATAGCAACGTCGTCACAGAATCTTACAACTGATATTCTTTCACGCTGAAGTCAGTCTCACCTTTGAATATTGGTTTTACTTGTCAATGCATCTTCATTAGACTGAACAGTAGGAGTGAAAGACTGTATCCTTGTCTTATGCCTTGTTTAATCTGAGCATTTCTCTTTTGACCTTCCAGTCTTGATTCCTGTCGATATTGCATACTACTCTTTTTTCCCTATAGCTTACTCCTACTTTTCTCTGAATTTCGAACGTCTAGCATCCTCTTACACTGTCAAACGCTTCTTGCAGGTCAACAAATCCTACTGACGTGTACTGATTTTTCTTCAGCCTTGCCTCACTCATCAAGCGCAACATCAAGTCTACCTCCCAGTTGCTTTCCCACACCTAGAATGGAAATGGGCTTTCTCCTTTTAGTTCCCATTCATTTGTATATTATTCTTGTCAGCAACTTGTGTGTACTACATGAGCCGTTAAGCTCATTGTGCTATATTTCTCGTACTTAGCTGCTCTTTCTATCTTCGGAACTGAATGGATGGTATTTTTTCGAAAGTCTGATGGTATGTCTCCAGCCTCACTTAATCCAATTTTTTTTTTTGGTCATCAGTCTACTGACTGGTTTGATGCGGCCCGCCACGAATTCCTTTCCTGTGCTAACCTCTTCATCTCAGAGTAGCACTTGCAACCTACGTCCTCAATTATTTGCTTCACGTATTCCAATCTCTGTCTTCCTCTACAGTTTTTGCCCTCTACAGCTCCCTCTAGTACCATAGAAGTCATTCCCTCATGTCTTAGCAGATGTCCTATCATCCTGTCCCTTCTCCTTATCAATGTTTTCCACATATCCCTTTCCTCTCCGATTCTGCGTAGAACCTCCTCATTCCTTACCTTATCAGTCCACCTATTTTTCAACATTCGTCTATAGCACCACATCTCAAATGCTTAGATTCTCTTCTGTTCCGGTTTTCCCACAGTCCATGTTTCACTACCATACAATGCTGTACTCCAGACGTACATCCTCAGAAATTTCTTCCTCAAATTATGGCCGTTAGTTGATATTAGTAGACTTCTCTTGGCAGAAATGCCTTTTTTGCCATAGCGAGTCTGCTTTTGATGTCCTCCTTGCTCTGTCCGTCATTGGTTATTTTACTGCCTAGGTAGCAGAATTCCTTAACTTCATTGACTTTGTGACCATCAATCCAGATGTTAAGTTTCTCGCTGTTCTCATTTCTACTACTTCTCATTACCTTCGTCTTTCTCCGATTTACTCTCAAACCATACTGTGTACTCATTAGACTGTTCATTCCGTTCAGCAGACCATTTAATTCTTCTTCACTTTCACTCAGGATAGTAATGTCATCAGCGAATCGTATCATTGATAGCCTTTCACCTTGTATTTTAATTCCACCCCTGAACCTTTCTTTTATTTCCATCATTGCTTTCTCGATGTACAGATTGAAGAGTAGGGGCGAAAGGCTACAGCCTTGTCTTACACCCTTCTTAATACGAGCACTTCGTTCTTGATCGTCCACTCTTGGTTGTTGTACGTATTGTATATGACCCGTCCCTCCCTATAGCTTACCCCTACTTTTTTCAGAATCTTGAACAGCTTGCACCATTTTATATTGTCGAACGCTTTTTCCAGGTCGACAAATCCTATGAAAGTGTCTTGATTGTTCTTTGGCCTTATTAGCCGTAACGTCAGAATTGCCTCACTCGCCCCTTTACTTTTCCTAAAGCCAAACTGATAGCGCATTCTCAATTTTCTTTTCCATTCTTCTCTATATTATTCTTGTAAGCAGCTTCGATGCATGAGCTGTTAAGCTGATTGTGCGATAATTCTCGCACTTGTCAGCTCTTGCCGTCTTCGGAATTGTGTGGATGATGCTTTTCCGAAAGTCAGATGGTATGTCGCCAGACTCATATATTCTACACACCAACGTGAATAGTCGTTTTGTTGCCACTTCTCCCAATGATTTTAGAAATTCTGATGGAATGTTATCTATCCCTTCTGCCTTATTTGACCGTAAGTCCTCCAAAGCCCTTTTAAATTCCGATTCTAATACTGGGTCCTCTATCTCTTCTAAATCGACTCCTGTTTCTTCTTCTATCAGATCAGACAAATCTTCACCCTCATAGAGGCTTTCAATGTATTCTTTCCACCTATCTGCTCTCTCCTCTGCATTTTACAGTGGAATTCCCGTTGCACTCTTAATGTTACCACCGTTGCTTTTAATGTCACCAAAGGTTGTTTTGACTTTCCTGTATGCTGAGTCTGTCCTTCCGACAATCATATCTTTGTCGATGTCTTCACATTTTTCCTGCAGCCATTTGGTCTTTGCTTCCCTGCACTTCCTATTTATTTCATTCCTCAGCGACTTGTATTTCCGTATTCCTGATTTTGTCGGAACATGTTTGTACTTCCTCCTTTCATCAATCAGCTGAAGTACTTCTTCTGTTACCCATGGTTTCTTCGCAGCTACCTTCTTTGTACCGATGTTTTCCTTCCCAACTTCTGTGATGGCCCTTTTTAGAGATGTCCATTCCTCTTCAACTGTACTGCCTACTGCGCTATTCCTTATTGCTGTATCTATAGCGTTAGAGATCTTCAAACGTATCTCGTCATTCCTTAGTACTTCCGTATCCCACTTCTTCGCGTATTGATTCTTCCTGAATAATGTCTTGAACTTCAGCCTACTCTTCATCACTACTATATTGTGATCTGAGTCTACATCTGCTCCTGGGTACGCCTTACAATCCAGTATCTGATTCCATACTCCAATCCAAATAGTGTTTTATCTTCCACTTAGAATGATTTTAAAAATTCCGATGGAATATTGACTACCACTGCTGCCTTATTTAATCTAAAGTTTTCTAAAATTCTTTTAAATACTGGATCTCCTATCTCTTCCACATCGACTCCAATTTCTTCTTCTGTCACGTTATCAGATAATTTCTCCCCCTATATTCTTATTTATTTATTTAATTTGATCTGATTATGGCCTTCAGGCTCTCTCTTACATCGGACCAGGGTTTCACACTTGCAGTACATTTTTTGCATCACTGTTTGCTAAGAAATAATAATTTTAATACAACAAATAGTATTAAGAAGATTCGAGTATCTGAAGCGACAGTGTGAGTAAATTATAGTCACTAGACGCTGATAAAGTTAATACTGGCAGTACTTATACTACTGAAGCTGCTGCCATTTATTGTGACAGTAGGAATAATAATGACAATAATTAATGGTAATCATAATGATAACAAGAAGAATGTCTAGGTAGACAAAACAAAATACATGCTTACTGTTACTGGATATTCTGGAGAAAGAAATTTAAGAAGATTCCTTCTGCCAAGAATACTGGAAAATTAAAAAGATCAGGCTGGAAAGGGTAACGAGTGCGTACAGGGACGATGGGAAAGCTTATTGTTGCTTTAGTAGATATGTCATGACCTGTCTTTTGAAGCTGGAGATTTTTTCTTTTCTCTAACACAATGCGAGGGGTTATTAAAGAGTTAAGTTCCTGCTACTGACTGATTTCGAGAAAATGACTGAACAATGGCGTGAGAAAGCAAAGATTTGCTCTGATGTGAATGGGTGTTATTAAGAATTTTCCATATGCTGAGTCGTATATCCAAACGATCACTCATTTTTAGATTTCTGCACATTTTTCCTGCAGCCATTTTTGCCTTGGGTTTCCTGTATTTCTTGTTTACTTCATTCCTGAGAGATATATATTGTTGTGTATGTCTTCCCCTGAACTTTTCTATGCTTCTTTTTCTAGACAGTCAATTGAACTATTTCATCTGTTACACATGTTTTCTTCGCAGTTCCGTTCCCAGTACCTATAATAGTCTTTCCACGATCAGTGATTGCTCTTTTTACAGAAATAACCTACCCTACAACTGAACTGCCTATTCTGGTATTTCTTATTGCAGTATCCACATCTTTAGCGAACCTCAGACGTGTGTCCTTATTCCGTACTTCAGGATCCCACTTCCTTCCACACTGATCCTGCCGTACGATTTCCGTAAACTTCAGTCTATTTTTCATCATCACTGAATTGTAGTCTGAGTCTATAACTGGTCCTGAGTTGATCCTACAATCCAATATGTGATTTATAAATTTTTTTCCTGACCATAATGTAATCTAATTGGTTTCTTCCCGTATCTCTCTGCCTTTTCCGAGTATAATTCCTCCTGTTGGAGATTTCTGAACAGTTTATTCACAACTTGTGACTAACTTTTGCGGAGCTCAATTAATCTTTCCCCTGTCTCATTCCTAATACCAAATTCATATTCTCCGTTTAATATCCTGACATGTTTTCTCTCCCTTTTCAGCTCTCGCTTTTGACGTCGTCATGTATGTGTGAAATATTGTTTTCGGCGTTGGTTTGATGCCGATTCTGATGAAAAGAGCAAACTGATCAATCACCGAACTGTTCACAATAACTCCCTCTCCCTCACTGCTATCCATACGGACCCTACTCCTGTTGTACCATTTTATGCTGCTGTTAGTATTATCCTAAATTCGTATGATGAGAATCCATGCCTTCTTTCCATTGCGCTTCTCCGCCTTTACTATATCTACACAGAGCCTTTGCATTTCTCTCTTCAGATTTTCTAGCCTCCCTACCACCTTTAAATATCTACACATACATCACACTCCGCAAGCCACCTAATGGTGTGTGGCGGAGGGTACTTTCGGTACCACTTTCTAATCCTTACAACCCTGTTCCACTCGGGAATAGTGAGTGGTAAGAATGATTGTCGGTAATCCTCTGTATTGGCTCTAATTTCTCAAATTTTCTCCTCGTGGTCAATACGCGGGATGTATGTGGGAGAAAGTAATATTTTGTACGACTCCTCCTGAAAAGTGCTGTCCCGAAATTTCTGTAGTAACTCTCTCCGTGATGCACAACGCCTCTCCTGCAAGGTCTGCCAGTGGAATTTGTTAAGCATCAACATAACGCTCTCTCGAGAGCTAAACGACCCTGTGTCGAAACGCGCCACTCTTCGTTGGATCTTCTAAATATCTGACATTCCACTCTATGACTCCTAGAATATTATCCCATCGTAGGTTATTCAATATTTTTCTCATGGGTACCTCCTCCTTGGCAGTCCCCTACTGGAGATCCGAATTGTGGACTAATCCGTAATCTTTTACTGCCGGAGAGATCGTCATGACACTGAACCCCGACCTCTGGCACAACGAGGCTGACTTCTTATGGCGGGAGTCTTAGGCCATCACTGCTGATGAATTTTATTCGAAATTTCAGTAGAGACTTCACTAGTACCCTGGGCCCAGGAAATTTCCTTTATTAGTCGACGATGCTAGCGCTAGAGCACGGGTATCTCAGCACATCGTACTGAACAGCGTATAATAATAATAATAATAATAATAACAGTAATACCAAAGGGAACAAATCATCAGCTCGTCAAAGCGAAAGACATCCAAATTCTTTGAAAGGTATGCCACGTAATATCTATAGTATTCAGAAAATGTAAATTTCAATTCCTACTCAAATTAATATTTACAAAAACATAGACAATGGACGTAGTATTCACACCGAGTGAAAAAAAGTGTAGAATATGCAGCCTTGCGATTACGCAAGCGACATTACAGATTTTTAGTGTCATCTGTCTTTGAATCAAATAGTCTTCCAGAGCCAGTGTAACGCCAGCAGAAGTACACAAAATTTATGAAGCGCTATCTCCATGCAGCTATTACTACGTACGTTTAAGAGTACGATCATGAGGAACATGATCGATTTTTTTTTTCAGAGCTGACACTTCCAAGAGGTATGAATGGAATGAGAGACAAATTCATGTTCTTACTGTTTTTTATTCACGTTCTCCGACTAGGAGACATCAGTTGAAGCAAGAAGGAATAAAATTTTTAATGACGTTCGACAGGGCTGAATGGAAAGTACCTGTTCGTTCATTTGATTTCGTGTGTTAGGAAGTCACTGGCAAGAAGAAGGTCAAGTACACGTTAAAAATGGAGGGAAAGAGAGAGAGTAACTTGTGCCCTTGATTATGGAAAAAAGCAATTGCATGCAGGTAGAAGGATTTAATGAACCTGTGGCGAAAATAACGAGGAAACTCGCAACACTTGTATTTGAACGGATCCGCGAGACTGTAGGTGGCACTAATTCTGTCAGCAGGTTAATTAGAATGGGCTGTCCACCTAATTTTCTTTATTTTTTATCCGATTCTTGTTTTATTAGTTGGCTAATTGTGAATAGTAATTATAGATAAATCTGTCACAGCTCTGTTGAAAATATCTTCGTAGTAGACTCCTTTCTACCTGGCGTCTCAAACAGGAAAATCCCGCTACTAATATAATGTAAGTTCCTATTTTTAAATATAGAAGCTATCTCTATTGCGATTTGGTGTTTAGATAGATCATTTTGGAAGAGATAAACAAATAACAAAGAATTAGGGCAGCTCTTCCCAGAAAAAGTCTTCATAATGGAAATGTATGCACTAGTCGGTATTCCCATCAGCACCTCGTCTAATTCCGCGTTATTCATATTATGTCGTTATAAACCGTTCAAATTGAACAACAGAAGGTATCACTAACAAGGGAGTAGGACAGTCCTGTTTCACACTTTTAGTTAGTAAATAGACAACCTCTTAACAGTGTGGATAAACACAATAGTAACCAGAGAATTCCCTCACGATGTCAGCCCAGTGAACGTATTGGAACGTCTCTGCACATCAGCTGGTTTCCTCGACCAAACTGCCGAGCTGAATTCATCACTGAAATTCTCATTGAGAGCCTAAATTTGAATTTTTTCGACAAATAACTGACAAGCCAACATCTAAATTTTGACCCAGTCCTAAAAGTTATGGAGAAACATCCAGTTTCTCATAACACTAACACACGATCTCTTTCAAAGTGACTGAGGCCTTAATGATGGCGTCTTTGTCGCCTTAAAGGAATTCTTGACTAACATCAACTCGCCGCATCCAAATCTCAAAGGTAACTAACACTCACTACCGTTTATTTAAGGCAAACCTGATTTGCATCCTCAAAGTGGCGCTACTCAACGCACCCCATATGAGACTGGTCTGAAATATGAACAGACACCATATTTCAGATGTAGGAACACCCCTAACAACTTTTACTGATGTCGCACAACTCCTTTTTGGTGTTATGATTCTTTTTCTTTGCTTTCACTGTACAGGATGGTTATAATTATAGGTAAACTTTCCAACCGCTGTAGAAATAACACCACTGGTCAGAATGACGTCAAATTGCAACGGAATATTATAGGAGACCGGGGAAAACGTACGACAGAAGAAAAATAAATAGTTACAAAATGCTGCTATAGATGGAGCTGGAAGCATCATAATTTAATAGTGGTCGACTACAAATGACAAATGAATCATTCATCAACCTTAAACAAACTGTATTACTCAGTGTGGATGGGTGTACAAGTGTGATACTCTTAGTTACGTAAGCCCTTCCATCACGGCAAGGCCATATCACGTCGAATGGGTAAAATCGGTTTTTAATTGTCCTGAGGCCAAAAAGCACGTAAAAATCATCAATCAAACTGAAATCTAATTTTTAATTTCCGCGTGACTGGCGCAAAACATGTTCAATTTGCTGTCCACCGTTTCCCGCAGAAACGAGTTGAAATCGAGAAACAGCATATTCCACAACTAATCGAAGTGTCTCCGTTGTCACGTTCAGAATGTGGTGCGCAATGCGTGCGCTCAATTGAGGTAAGTTTGCAGTCGGGAAACTGAACACAATATCGTTCAGATAGCCCCACAGCCAGAAGTCACACGGATTAAGATCAGGTGATCGGGACGGCCACACTGTAGGGAAATGGCGGCTGATTATTGGATTTGCAAAGTGCAGAGGTGCGCCATCTTGCACAAAAATGATCGCATCCACACATTCAATCGGTTGCAGAGCAAGAATGACGTAGTTGCGCAAAAGACACTCTTAGCACTTACCAGTGACGGTACGGGTAACAGGACCGGAAGCACCCGTTTCTTCGAAAAAATATGACCCTATGATAAAAATGATGCCATAAACCCGCATCACAGACTGAACATTTTTCAGGATGAAGTGGTACTGTTTGATTTGCGTGTGGAGTTTCCGCTGCCCACATTCGACAATGTCCTGTCAGATGGAAGTGGGCTTCGTCTGTTGACAAAATCCTCCACGGCCAATCATTGTCCACTTCCATGCGAGCAAGTAATTCTACAGCAAAGGTCTCTGTTGCTGGCAGGTCAACATGAAGCACCTCGTGCACATGAGTAATTTTGAATGTGTAGCAAAGAAGGATGTTTCGTAAGATTTTACGCACCGTGCTCACACTATGTCCAGTATTCGCGCAGTTCTCTGTGCACTACACGTTTGCACACCACCACTCGTCTCCTTCTGCGTTGCTGTGGGCACTGCTTCCACTGACGTCGTATCAATTGTAAGTAGGCTGTTTAGGTTTTTATGTTGGTAACGCCACGTAGCGCTCTGTATGAAAATCACTGGCTGTGCTGTGTGCGGTCTGAGGCTGGTCGGCATTGTTGCAATAGTCGTTATTGTAGCGTTGGGCAGTTGGCTGTTAACAGCGCGTAGCGTTGAGCAATTGGAGGTGAGTCGCCTGCAGTGGTGGATGTGGGGAGAGAGATGGCGGAGTTTTGAGAGCGGATGATCTGGACGTGTGTCCATCACAGACAGTATATTTGTGAGACTGGATGTCATGAACTAATATATATATATATATATATATATATATATATATATATATATATATATATATATATATATAATGACTTTTGAGCACTATTAAGGTAAATACATTGTTTGTTCTCTATCAAAATCTTTCATTTGCTAACTATGCCTATCAGCAGTTAGTCCCTTCAGTAGAATCTTTTATTTAGCTGCCAGTAGTGGCTCTCTCTGTATTGCAGTAGTTCGAGTAACGAAGAATTTTGTGAGGTAAGTGATTCATGAAATGTATAGGTTATTGTTAGTCAGGGCCATTCTTTTGTAGGGAGTTTTGAAAGTCTGATTGCGTTGCGCTTAAAATATTGTGTGTCAGTTTAGTGTTGATCAGAATAAGTAAAGAGAGTAATGTCTGAGTACGTTCAGTTTTGCTCAGCTGTTTGAAAATCAAATAATGTAAGAGGTTTATCAGCACAGTCATTCATAAATTTTTCTAAGGGTATGTTTCATGTGGCGACCCTGCCACGATACCTCACTGGAATCTTCTGATTTTCTCTAGTAGTTTGTGTAGGTACTGTTTATTGCTAGCGTATAATTGTAGAGAGAATCTTCTTTGTAGTTGTAGTTTTTCATTGTTGTACAGTAGAACAGTTGTGGCATGCATGTAGATTTGCAGCAAGTATTTTGCAGCTGCGCTTGCAATTAACTAGATATTATTTTCAGTGCTATGTTAATGTGTTTTCTTATTTTGCTCTCCAAATTGTGCTTTTCTGTGTCATCGTGTGAAATATTGTGACAATAATGGCGTGTGAAAAACGTAACACTAGGCTCCAAAGTAAACTGAGAAATAATAATGACGACGAGCGTAGCTTATCAGCACCACTGTGTAATGAATTAACAGACATTCAAAGTAGTAATTTGGTAATTGTGCATAGGGAAATGGAGCGGGTTGCAAATAATGGTGTAGGCAGTGAAACAATTAGTGAACAGGGAAGCATTATCGATCGATCGGTCGGCAACAGCTCGTCTCAGGATTCCGAAATGACAGGACACAATCTTGCAAATGCTGCAGATTCAGGTTTTTCGTCCTCACCGTTTTCTCAAATAAGTCAAGACACATTTTCTGCTTTTCAAAATGCGAATATTTCCGAATCAAATGCACTGCCGAAAAGCACTGAGGAACATGTTTCAGACACCAGTGCATTGTTATTACAGTTAATGCAACAAATGGGACAAAAGCTTTAAAAGTTAGACACAATGGAACAAAATCTTCAAAAGTTAGACACAGTGGAACAAAATCAGAGACAAACACAGCAGAAGTTAGACGCAATGGAATAAAATGAAAAACAGTCACAGCAACAGCTTCAAAAGTTAGACACCGCGCTTGAACAAACACGTGAAGATTTAACTGCTGAGTTACTTAAAATCGAATCTGAATGTCAAAAAGTCTGTAATGACGTAAAAACACAAAATTGTGAGCCTTTTCAACCTATTTTTTCGTGTCATGAAAATGCATTACAGAATCACGAAGCAGCCATAAAAGAACTGCAAACTATAGTTAATGAAAATCACGACACCTTGCAAGCTAAAATTGACTCAGTTGCATCTACTGATTCGGTTACGCAACTTGCAAAAACTCAGCAAAAATTAAAGGACACAGTAGATACGATTTCAACACAAATGGACACTCTGAAACTTGGTTCAGAAAAACACACTGAGGAAATCAGTTCACTATCGGAGAAAGTAGCCGAACTTTCGGGTCAATTCACCAACTTATCTACGAAGGTAGATGATACTCTGAATGACACAAGACCGGTAGTCTTTAATGACACAGAAGAGTATGAACAAATTAGAAAATTCAAACAAAATCACAATCAAATTAGTACGCAACACAAAAGAGAAATCCGGGAAGTACATGATCAGTTGGCGCAAATAATACAAGAATCACATATTTGAGAGGAGACTCGCGCTCCAACACGGGAAGAGGAACTTAGAAATACGGAAGAGTCACAAAATAATAACACAGGGCATTTCGGAAATTATGAAAGAAATTAGGAAGGAATTTTGAGATTGAACCGCCGAAACGAAGTAACAACGACCGATATGCGACTCGCCGACATGATGATTTTGACTATAAGTAGTTCATTACAACACATAAATTCAAAACATTTAAGAATTCCGGCAACGACATTCATCCACAAGAATGGCTTCATCAATTCTCTCATTGTTTTCCTCCCAACTGGTTATTGGAGCACAGGTTATAATTTATCGGTCATTCACAATTGTCACAGTGAAGGAGAATTTTATCATCCCTTCCTCTCAGCATATTGGTCTCAAGCTACACAAGACAGAGTAAAATATAGCATCATAATAATGAAACATTTCGAACAATCCGAATTTTCCATTCTTGTCAAATATTTCGATGACATGTTACATAAGAATCAGTATCTTTCAAACCCATACAGCTCCTCAGAAGTCATCCGCATTTGCTTAATCAAATTGCCTGAACACTTAGGACACATTATTTCGGCAGGACGTTGCAAAGACGACAATAAAGCTTTTGAGGGACTGTTAAGGCGGGTCCACACTGAGCGCGCCGCGCCGTTCCGGCTGTTGTCGGTACATCAAAGGAAATGGGCGCGTCTGCGCGCGCTCGGTTTAGACGGGGCTTCGGCTCGCTCCATCTTCAGACCGTGCGCGCGCTCCAACTGGAACACAGTGCTCGCCTCGGAGCGGCGCGGCGGGACGCGGACGGCGCACTCCTAGGCGCAAATTGAGACGCGTATAGCGCGTCTGGCGCGACGCAGCGCAGCGCGCCTTTTTGTAACATCACAGGTTCAAATAGGACCGCGCAAATTGCGACGCGACGCGACTGGGACGCGACACGCGCCTGCGCCAAGTCGCGCGGCGTTGCAGCGGTTGAGGCACAGTTTCTCGCGCCGCGCGTCGCGCTTGCCTCGCTAGTAGCGTGGGATATTTGAGGCGGGGAGCGGAAAAGTAGCCCGGCCATATACTCACATCGGAAGGGCGCGTATGAGCAGTGGTAGTATTGCCCATACGATAAATTTGGCCTTACTGTGTACTGAATTTTATTGCCTTTGGGTAGTGTTTCGTTTTTCGCCATTTAAACGCTCCAGCTTTCTTCGTTAGCACGTTATACTTTTCTGTTATTTAAATCTACATAGTTTTGTTTTGTTTTTCTTCTGTCAAGAAAAATGTATACTTCAGTAACTGATGAGCCATTGGCCGCTGGAATTGCACCATATGCCTCCGCGATGTTTTCAGATCGCAAGAAGGGACAAAGCGTAGTGAATAAGGAAGCAAGGAATATTATAAAATTATGTGATTAAGAATCAAGGAATAAGCTAGCGTATCTGTACCATCTGTTACAAAAATTTAGAAAGGGATAATCTCCACAGGTGTGATCCCTTTGTGCTTCTGGTAAAAAGGGTCCAAGATCTGCAGTATAGAAGTTTCACTGTGATTACTCTGATATGGACGTAATAATGTAATACGACACACTGTACTACATGCATGTGAACAACATATTTCCACTGCAAGCTAGAAACAATCTCAAAAGCAGTTACAAGTAAGAATGTTTTAATTGGTTCACCGTCATGAGAAAAAGCATTTCAATTGTTGCATGGACATTGTTGTTGTTGTTGTGGTCTTCAGTCCTGAGACTGGTTTGATGCAGCTCTCCATGCTACTCTATCCTGTGCAAGCTTTTTCATCTCCCAGTACCTACTGCAACCTACATCCTTCTGAATCTGCTTAGTGTATTCATCTCTTGGTCTCCCTCTACGATTTTTACCCTCCATGCTGCCCTCCAATACTAAATTGGTGATCCCTTGATGCCTCAGAACATGTCCTACCAACCGATCCCTTCTTCTGGTCAAGTTGTGCCACAAACTTCTCTTCTCCCCAATCCTATTCAATACTTCCTCATTAGTTATGTGATCTACCCATCTAATCTTCAGCATTCTTCTGTAGCACCACATTTCGAAAGCTTCTATTCTCTTCTTGTCCAAACTATTTATCGTCCATGTTTCACTTCCATACATGGCTACACTCCATACAAATACTTTCAGAAACGACTTCCTGACATTACAGCATTAATAAACTAATTATACAACAAGAGGCTACACAAATGAAGAAAATGGTCGGTGTTATTACGAAAGTAGGAATATCCTAAAAGAGTGTTGTGATTACATATATTTAATTTGTTGAAATGTGCTGCTGACAAAGGCAGATCTGCTTTCATGACAATGTTTTTAGAATTCCGTCTCACAAGGCACACATGGCTAGCTTGTGCATTCCTGTCGCGCGCATTATCCGTCGCTGCTGACAATACACTGACCATTGTGTTGGGCGACAGGTCAATTATTTATTTTTCTAAATAACAACTAATTTATTTGCGATCACGCATTGTGAGTTTGAGAAGCCCTAGGTTAGTAAACAGTATCTGTTCCGCCTGAAGGAACGCTCGTCATTATTTTAATACTGCTCAGATCAAGAGAAGGAATAAAATCCTTTGCTAAGTTTCCATTCCAGTCGCTCAGTGTTAAAAATACGATGGGTTACGGGGATTCCACCAAAATTCCAACAGAACTGCCAACCTGTTTTTGTGTGAGTTGTTAACCTTCTCTCATTCGAAGAAGCATCACCATTTATGAGTAAAAGCCACATTTCTCTTGGTGACTGGT
This sequence comes from Schistocerca serialis cubense, assembly GCF_023864345.2. Lineage (NCBI taxonomy): Eukaryota > Metazoa > Arthropoda > Insecta > Orthoptera > Acrididae > Schistocerca > Schistocerca serialis. The sequence continues at coordinate 1,879,565 of NC_064646.1, forward strand.
TTAATTGTACTTCCTTTGTCACAATGTAATTTGCCAAACTCATCTCACAGCAGCTATTGAGACAGAATTCCGAAACGGAGGGCCTCATTAAACAAGTAATTGGCAATCACAGAGCTCAATAGCTTACGAAAAACCTCATAGTATCGGTTTGCAGTAACATAAAAGAAGAAATTTCGCGTTTATTTTCATACTAGGAAGCTCTTGTTTCGCTATCTGTCGATAACTCTTACAAAATTACAGTCACTGGAGTGAAATAAATAAAAAAAGAAGTATAAGTAGTGATATATCGCCGTAGATAAGAATGTTCCGTGTGTTTAATAATTGGAAAAACACTCTCCTCCTTGTGTGCTATCATTCGCCAAACTTTCGTTTCGATGTCTCGAGCGGTTTAGGAGATAAGAGAGATGTTGCGAGTATTTCATTCTCGCGGTCGTGAGATCGGAAGTGAGCGCGCTACGTGGGATCCATTTTCTCCAGATCGGAGGCAGATAGAGATCTCCTCCCAAATCGAAACAAAAATGCAGCATGTTAGCTAAATTTCTTACGCAGCAACATATGGTGTAATACGCACCAAACGCAAAATCATAGCGACCCCTAATTTTCGTTGCAAACTTTTTGAGTTTTGTGTAGTATCTTATTAAAATGTGTACATCACAATAAGAATGGGCATTAGCGAGGTGATGGGCACTTCGGCACGAAGCTGGAATATAACGCTACAATTAAGGCTTCTCAGAGAATAGTTTCTGTAAAATCGTTTGAGAAAGATAAGAGGTCGCGCGCGCTTCGGTTCAGTCAGCACAGAGCGTCGCCAGTCGGGCGTGCGAAGAGTGGTGTACGCGTCGCAATATGCGCTGGACCCGCGCGACTCGTGCGGCACATGCGTGTCGCGCTGTAGTGTCGTGTCACGTCACACGTGCTATACGCTTCTCAATTTGCGCCTAGTTTATACAGCTGTGCGCGGACTGCAGCAGCACGGCGCGGCGCTGCGCGATCAGTGTGGACGCGCCTTTACAAGGATTGGAAATTGACACTGACAATCGCGGAACGCGAAAACAGGAGCATAACAATTACAGGCCACATCGATCACAATTCAACGATGAAAGAAATGAAACTGAACACTGTAACGCCGGAAATGCATATCCTTCTATTTCCATCTATTGTACTACAGATTTTTCCTTATTTTGTTACCCGAAGATATGACATTTCTGTGTCTTTATCTATTGTAATTGTTTTACTATTTGTATATATTTATTTATGCATTTATGTCGATTTATAATTGGTTTGTTTTGGTTGTTTGTATTTATACGCTGGGTCTGGTCTAGGGAAAACTATGCTATCGAACGAATACATCGATAGGTCGTGTGGAGAACCCAAGTGTTTAGGATCTTTGGTAGTGTTAACTCTACCGCGGATAGTTTCTGACACGGTGTCGCGGACGGGAAGCATTAGCTGGCGCGCATCAAGAGCCCGTTTCGCCTGGTGACCGTGTCGAGAAGAAGGCGCGCCAACATCCAGCTTCTGCAACAGCAACGGCCGACAATGAGTGACTGTCGCCATCTCCTCGATCGACGCCTTCAAACCTTCAATCAACCAACAAGGAAGACTGGAAGCACGTAGAGTCTTAGAACTGTATGGCAGACCTCAGCTTTTAAAACTGTTCAAATCACAAAATTACAGCAACGTAGCATGAACTTTTGTTGCTCATTGTCCCAGTGGCATTACCAAGCAGGGTCCCTTCCTTTTCCGGAATGAACCTGAGTGTCGTTGAAATTCAAACGCCAGCATTAAAGCAATATTATTCTATTTCACCGCTTTAATTTCAAAGTTCAGTTAAAGTATTCATAGCTGGCTACAATATTTACATTACACAAGCACAAATTATGAGTGCGAGTTTTGTTACCATATTTTAGCTTACCTGTGACTACAGCTCAGCTTGGTATGTACTAAATTTTACTATTGTTAATTGTTCAGAATCATTTAATTCAAGTTCAAAGTTAAATCTCTTATTTCTAAATTGCATAGATTCAAGTAGCTTTTGAAATGGTTGTTGAGGTAGTCCAAGACTAACCATATTTTACTGAATTTCGATGTGCTTCAGAAAGAGAGCTCACTGTTAACTTCAGTCACTAAATTAACTTTCGATTTTCCGGTTTCATTAATTCTTTTGCTAAATTAAGTCAAGAGTGTAGTGAAATTTATTACTTCTGACAAACTTTCAGTTTTCACACTACACGTGTTAACCTTCAGTTGCCACGCTTCTAGTGCTAATTATATGTGTAATAATCTTTCTTTTTCAGTTACTATAGTAATTGTCCTTAGGACTGGCGACCGTAATTTCCCCCAAATCTCAAATATCTAATTACCGCTAGTTAATTGTTAACGTAATGGCCGCACATTTACTTTAACTTTACCCCTTGTCAAAATTAATTTCCACCAGTTTCATTTGCATTTTTCCTTTCATTTAGATGTAACCCTTTCCTCCCTCTTTACCGACAAATTAACTTCAGTGATGAAAGCTTTTCCCAAATTTCCATTAGGTACACGCAGTTTAATTTTTCACTGTTATTAAGGTCGATAAGTGAGGGGGAGGTTACAACACGGCAAGACTATTCTTACAATGTAAATCGTGACCAAAACAGACACCACTCGTGTGACAACCATTGGCAGAGTAGTAGGAATTACAGGGAAAGATCACCTCTCCGCGGTAAAGACTATCACAGAGACAATCAGAGAAACAGACAATATGGGAACCAAAATAATTATTATCAAGGGAGACAGAGTAACTTCAGATGCAACGGTCCACCGTGCAGTTACGATTCCGGGAGAAGTTCTCCACCACATGGCCGACAAAAAAGAAACTATGCAACTACCGACAAAACGACAGATCTGAATTTCATCAGAACTGGCGGGATTCAAACAGGGCAAGGCCCTCTCGACAAGATGAATTTGTAGATCTCCAAACCCCAATAACGAGGCGCGCCAACAAAGAGACAAAGGGCAATGACTCACACCGCTGGCAGCCACAAAACGTACTTATGAAGCTGACGACGTGGCTGCCGTGGCTAGAAATTACGTAAAAATGAAAGACATTAGGGACATCTTACTCCAGGAACACGACGTAAAACATAACAACATTGCATATCCTGCAATTCACATTACAGTAAATGACGTAAAATTTACGGCAGTACTTGACTCTGGCAGTCTCATTTCAGTAATTAGTGAAACAGCCTTTAGCAAATGCAACAAATCGAACGATTGCCCCACACTTCCGTTACGTAAGATTAAATTACAAGGTGAAATCGTTGGAAAAAGTGTATATGTACGCCAACAAACCAACTTAGAATTCTTCTGTCAAAGCCACAGTGTCTCTATGTACTTCCGTATTGTTCCATTATTGTCAACAGAAATTATATTGGGAGTAGACTTTTTGAATGAATACAAAGCAATCTTAAACTTTCACGATGCTGAAATAAGTTTAGAGAAAGAGGGTAAGTCAATAGCTTTGAAATTTGAAGATTGGCTCTCAAACCATGACGAGGAAATTAATTGGCTTTACCTTTGGTTAGAATACAGTTCGGAATTTTCGACGGAACTTGACACTTACAATCACTCTGCAAGTACTGACAGGGGTGATATCGACGGCGTATTTGATACTAATGAGTTAATTCAGAATGAAATTCAAACAATAGAGAATTGTAATGACACTGACAGGCAGGACCTTTTTGAGATTTTACAAGCACATTCCACAGTTTTTACTCTCAAAACAGGAACCATCAAGGGATTTCAATTCCAATTTCGTGTTCGTGAGCATACTAAATTTTGTGTTAGACCATACGTAATTCCGGCACATTATAGGGACTGTGTTAGAACAGAAATACAATCTATGCTTGACGAGGGCATCATTGAGCCTGCAGTTAGCTCATACAACAATCCATTACATGTTGTTGACAAGAAAAATTGATCGATCAGGCTTGTCTTAGATTCGAGACAAATCAATACTATCATCATTCCTGAAACAGACAGGCCGCAAACGTTGGAAGAACTTCTTCAAAAATTTTAATGGTGTTAAAGTGTTGTCTTCTATTGATCTCAGATCCAGCTTTTATCAGATCGAACTTCATCCAGAATGTAGAAAATACACAGCTCTTCTTTGTTTCGGCGTTTGTTATGAGTTTCGGAAACTTCCTTTTGGTTTGAACATTTCTTCGGCAGCATTCATTCGTGGGCTAAATTCCATATTACCTGATTTCTTAAAACATCACATCACATTATATGTGGATGATATTCTAATAACAGAACCCTCATGGGAACAACATAATCGCATCCTCAACAGTTTATTACGTAACTTTGCAGAATCTGGAATTACAGCTAACTTGGAAAAGTCTGAATTCGGTAGGTCAAAGGTGAGGTTTTTGGGACATATTATTTCTTCTGAAGGCATTCAGCTGGATGCTGAAAAGTTAGAAGAAATCAGAGCCATTCCAGTTCCATCCACAAAAAAACAAGTCCGCAGTTTTCTAGGTCTCGTAAATTTTTACCGTCGTTTTCTGAATATGTTGATTCTAGTTGCACCAAAACTTTGTTCTCTCACTGGAAAAAACGCTATTTGGAACTGGGACGAACAAGCACAGTTCAATTCTTTGAAAGAAGCGCTACTTAACGCGCCAATACTAGCTCATCAAGATCTGTCACAAGATTTCTGCCTTAGCACGGATTCTTCTAAAGTCGGTCTTGGTGCTCGTTTCTTTCAAGAAGCCATAGAAAATGACACTACTGTTCTGAAAACCATTGCTTTTGCTAGCTGAGTGCTAACAAAATCTGAAAAAATTATTCCGTTACTGAATTTGAAGCTTTATCTATCGTTTGGGCATTTAACAAATTCCGTTTCTTTCTTTCTCGTAAGCACGTAAAAGTATACAGTGATCATCGTGCATTACAATTTCTTATGTCTTCAAAATTAAATCATGACAGGTTAAAACGTTGGGATTTGTTTCTGCAAGAATTCCACTTCACAATAGTCTACATTCCCGGCAAGGAGAACATTGTTGCGGACGCACTGTCACGCGCGCCGCCTTGGCTTGAGAAAAGTAACACAGAAGGCAACCTCGAGAAAAATTTCAGTATTCCTTACATTGAGACAGTCGCCTTTGAAAACTTCATCGCCACATCTTTAAAAGACATTGCTCATGAACAAGATAAAGATCCGATTTGGAAAGACATCAAATGTAAATGGCATGAAAAGACACACACACAAATTCGGTATTATTATCTGCTTAGAAACAACATACTCTTCAAACGCTGCACTGTTGATGACAAGCTATTGGTACTTTGCATTTCTGACGATTTTCTTAATAATCTCATTTGGTACATTCATTTCAGTTACGCACATTTTGGTCCACGAAAATGTTATCACATTCTTCGGACGACTAGTTATTTTAACAACATGGAAAAGAGAATTCGAAGAGTCTTGTCTATTTGTAAACTTTGTCAAAAGGCTAAACCATCTACTGTCTCACATCGTGCTCCGTTGTTTCCTATCATTCTTTCTAAATTAAAAGAATTTGCAGCTGTTGATCTCTTGGGACCCCTTGTCAGAACATCTAATGGATTTTCGTACGTTCTAGTCGCTGCTGAACTTACTTCAAAATTTGTTTCTTTCACACCGTTACGTAAAGCCACTGGACGGTCTGTATCCAACGCCTTTGTTAAATTTCTTACATGACGTTGGACACGTTAGTAAAGTCATTTCATATAACGGACCGCAATTCAGATCTGCTGTTTGGTCACGCATGCTTCGGAATCATAAAACCAAGCCTGTTTTTATTTCATTGTACTCACCACATTGTAACCCGTCTGCACGGATTATGATAGAAAGCAATAAGCTTTGCAGACTTTATTGTCACAGGAAGCATCAGCATTGGGACAGATATTTACACTTATTTCAAAACGTGCTGAATGAAATGCCTCATGACTCCACTGCTTTATTACCTACTCTTGTACTGAAGAATGAAGAACCACCGATGAGAATCAGAGAGCTTGTACCTTATCCGAATACACGTAAACTTCGACTCAAAGACATAACTGATTTGGCTATTAAAAATATAAATTCTGCAGCAGACAAAAGAAGAAAACTACACGGTAAGGCAAATGCAAAGAAATTATATATTGGTCAACAGGTCCTCATTAAAGCTCATTCATTGTCACATAAGAAGAAACACTTGAGTCACAAATTCTTTCTGATTTACAATGGACCTTACAGAATCTGACGTATACAACATGATAATTGCGTTGAAACTGAAACTCTGCGTTCTAGGAGAGTAAAGGATAGCACCAAATTTCACATGTAAAACCGTTTATTGAGAGATAATCTTTATTTTAACTTAGCCTTTGTTATAAAATTTTTCCCTTCACGTTACTAGTACTCTTTGCCACACTTAGAAACTGTTAACATGCAACTATGTTTTAAAATTAACTATCCAGTCCAGAACCTAGGGAACATATTTAGACAGTAATTACGAGTGCATTGTTATAGTGAACAGCTGACACAGTTTTATTGTGTGTGTACATTCTTGCTTGTTAGTTGCACGATTACGTAACGACTATAAGGCTTACATACTTAGAACATATACCAGTACTGCTAATGAGATTTTATTGAAATATTTCGATTTACTTGAAAATACATTATGGATTTAAAGTGCTTTCTGAGAGATACCAGATGACACAGTGGTTAGTTTCTTTGACAGCTACACGACTATATCACGACCCTACTAATGTGTGACACAATTTACATTGTTGCTTCTGCGGTGTATCTGTTTTATATCTGCACAGTTTTTCTGAATTCTTCTGGAAAGGAAAACATGTTTTAGTAGTAAGTTTTGTGGTATAATAACAATGAGACAGCCTTTTCTGTAGCACAAAAATACGTTACAGTACAGTACTTACTTCATCACGGCAATAAGCGTAACAACTAAGATATCTATACTCATAGCAATTCACTTTGTTTATTACGAGGTAAGTACATTGACTTCTACAGAACTTTGCTTATGGACGACGATAATTATGACACTTGGCACATTTTTACCCTTAAGTAATGACATAGATTGTCTTACAACAAGACGCACAGTTTAGCGCTACAGTACACGTATTTGAGTGATTGATTTTGTACTTAAAACATTTATGTTTAAAGATTTTTGAATTACAGTGATACAAAGGTTTTCTGTGATACATTTCATTCCATTGCTGTAATCTGTAACACCTGAGGGTATAATTACATTAATCCTCAGGGGGGTACACGCTTACTTTGTGTACCATGTGCTTGGCAAGCACAAGAAGCCCTGGCTAATATGGTATTTGCTTATACAACTTTACACATCGGTACCATATTCCTCTAACACAGAATTACACAGCTTTCTGACTATTTAACAGAGAAACAAACATTTTTTTTACCACATCAGTGACAGATGTTTACATAATTACACAGTTGGATAACTTCACACTTATGAAATTGTATTTTGTATGTACTTTGTGAACTGTTGATATTTTTTTCGGAACCATTGTGATACTATGAGAGCTTTGAATAATGTGTTTGGTATGGGATCATGATTTTTAAAGTAAATTTGAGGTAGATGACACTATTGAAATGAGCAGAGAATTTTTTTTACGTTTTGAAATTATTGCAGAAAGCTACGACGTTTTTGAGATTTTGCTGTGTTTTTATGATGTTATTATTACGATGACAATGTGTATTATGCTGTTGAGGTATGTTTATGATCAATAAGTTGATGCTATATGAGGAATTTGATTATGCTATGTATTTATTATGATGAAATATTGAAGAAGTGTCGACGAATATGTATATGTGTAATAAGGTAAGGAATAATGAGTAGTGGTTAGGGACTCTGATTTGCGGAAAAGGATGTTGGAAACAAAGAATTGTACAATAAGAATTGTGAAATGTGTGTACCATCATGAATGTATCACAATGCCACCAAAAATTATTTGGACACTGTTATGTTTATAGGATTTTGTTTCTGCACATTTGTAACGCCAATTTTCGACCTGTGAAAATTTTTATATGAGACTGTCACTGTAGCAGAAACTGCTGTCGTAAATATTTCGGTAAGAAAGCTAAGTGATCTTGACGTAATGCATTGTGGGCGTCCAGCTGTGCCAGCTACCTGGAGAAACAGCCATTAGGTGAAAAAAAAGGAGGCCATTATCCTCGCTATTGACATTTCTTTGTAGAAAGCATCGCAAATACGACAAGCTCAAACTTGAAAACATATGATTACACTGTGGAGCTCTTAATTTATGATATTTATTAAAATGCCTAATGAAATGGTGAGAAATATTTTACATCTATTGCCTTTCTAGTTGAGAGATTGCTCATTTTGTTTAATATCTAGTTTCTAGCTGCACTGCAGCATTGGTTAAAATAAAATTTAATAGATGTACTAATATAGTTATTTTATGCCTACAGATCCATTAAGTAATAATTTTATGATCTACTTCCAAGAAAACGAGGGAACATAAATAGACATTTCCCTTCACAGGAATTGCATAAATAATTTTTTTACAATTTGGTAACTTGTCTGCTAGAGTAAGTTCTCGTGATGAATAACTCTAGCATTAAGATGTGACATAGATATTAAACATGGCCATTTTTACTGTAATATTTTTTCTGCTTGAGCTTTGTCATTTTTAGGTATAAGTTATATCATTTCATGGTGTTGTTTGCCAGGCATAGTTCTACTGCATTTTACATTGTATTAAGCCAGTTTTACTACTGATTAATTTTTATTTTTGCTGTGCATTGGCTCATATTAGTGGTAATGTTGCATTTGCTTTGCTAATTTAGATATACTGCTGCTTGCTTTGCCAGTTTGCATTTTTTTGTCATTGCTGTTTGTGTTAATTGTTTTGTGCTGCTGCATTGCCTGGTCCCTTAGTTTAGCATCTGAGCTCAGTAGATTTAAGTTAGCTTAAGAGGGGGTAGGCTATATAAGAGAATGAGTTGTGATGAATTGGAAGTAATGCATTGACAAGGTAAAAAAAAAACGTGAAATTAGAGGAAACATTTATAAAATGAAGTTTTGGGTTGGACTGCAGTACGAAATGTCACACTGAAAACAAACCATGCCCTTTCCTTTTTTATTATTCAGCTATATGTTTGTGTACCCTAGTGTATTTGTGTTTTTCCTGTCTTTATGTGTTTAGCTAATAAGATTTGTGTTGTAGAATTTTTCTAATACTCAGCTACATTCACTATGATGAGGAAGACTGTTATCCTCAAATATAATTTGCATTTATAATATGTTATTCACTTTGTACAGATGTTTAGACATTATTTATTCTGTTTTGTTTTTATGCTCATGTATGAAGTTGATGTTTCGAAAGTTATTCTGACCTCTTATGTATTTACTTATGTCATAATTCCTGTAAAACTGATGTATATGTAATTTCGATTCTTTTGTAAGGCCTGTATTACTACAAATGTTATCTGAATTTTGATGTTTTTTTAATGATGTTTTCTGTACCTTTATAATTGTATTCTCATGTTATAAAATAGTAATTGACACCAGTTCATCAAATTAAGCAACTTGTATGCATTCATTTCACTGCACACAGATCTGTTGGTCATAGCATATGCACAATATGTGAGAAGTTGGGACTGTTAGTGTTTGCACATGTGTTGATAATTCAGCAAGGGACTGGTTAACAACATTGCTAGTTCTAAGGACAATTCCAAAAACTTTGTGAGTGCACAAGTGGTGGTTTATGGACTTGCTATTGCTGATTCTAAGGACAATTGCAAAAACTTTGTGAGTGCACAAGTGGTGGTTTATGGACTTGCTATTGCTGATTCTAAGGACAATTGCAAAAACTTTGTGAGTGCACAAGTGGTGGTTTATGGACTTGCTATATTGTCCGCAAAACTCGTCGATGGTGATTGTGCACTTGCACAGTCGCAACAGATGGCTGCTGGCCGTCTCTACAAGGACTGCAGTGGGTCTGCAGCTTTGATGGCCCACCAATACCATAACCTCTACCAGGACTACAGTGGGTCTGCTCTGTGATGACCTGCCTACCAATATTCTTCAAAACTTCGACTGACTGTGCTGTGGGGTTGCTCTGTTGTGGCCCATTACCTGTCTGCATGTCAAGAGTCAGCAGTGTCTTTCCGTTGGAAGGGCAACACTACTTCTTCAAGACAGCATGGAACTATACTACTTCCTTGTGCATTTTCTTTTACTACTCAGACTTTGTGCGTAAAATTGTGATTAATACTGTGATGAATGATCAGGACTGTCTTTATGGACTGTGAGAAAATCTTTGCTTTTGCCCTACAGTGTATCAATAAGTGTGTGCATTGGATATGTTTGTTAATGTAATAATGAAAAAAATTTTCAAATCTGTATTGGCCACTGCCCAAAACAATTTGTAAAATTTTTTGTGGGGAGCTTGGGGGCTATGTAAGTAGGCTGTTTGGGTGTTTATGTTGGTAACGCCACGTAGCGCTCTGTATGAAAATCACTGGCTGTGCTGTATGCAGTCTGATATATATATATATATATATATATATATATATATATATATATATATATATATATATATATATAATGACTTTTGAGCACTATTAAGGTAAATACATTGTTTGTTCTCTATCAAAATCTTTCATTTGCTAACTATGCCTATTAGTAGTTATACCCTTCAGTAGTTTGAATCTTTTATTTAGCTGGCAGTAGTGGCTCTCGCTGTATTGCAGTAGTTCGAGTAACGAAGATTTTTGTGAGGTAAGTGATTCATGAAAGGTATAGGTTATTGTTAGTCAGGGCCATTCTTTTGTAGGGATTTTTGAAAGTCAGATTGCGTTGCGCTTAAAATGTTGTGTGTCAGTTTAGTGCTGATCAGAATAAGTAAAGAGTGTAATGTCTGAATACGTTCAGTTTTGCTCAGCTGTTTGAAATCAAATAATGTAATAGGTTTATCAGCACAGTCATTGATAAATTTTTCCAAGGGGATGTTTCACAATTCGTTGCCTCCCTCTACCAGGTTGCACTCCAAAAGAACCAGTCTTTTCGAATTTCCGAATCATTTTCTCCAGACCCATGGCAGTCATCGGACCAACGCCTTTTTTCAAACCCTTTAGTGTACGGAACTTCTGCAGAGCGACGTGTGCACAGTCATCATTCCTGTAATACAGCTTTACGAGCAGAGCGCGATCCTGCATTGAGACAGTCATGGCGAACGTCGCATTCGCGAAAAGAGGAAAATCCGTGTACCCGGTGTGTTTGCCGGCCGGCGTGGCCGTGCGGTTCTATGCGCTACAGTCTGGAGCCGAGCGACCGCTCCGGTCGCAGGTTCGAATCCTGCCTCGGGCATGGATGTGTGTGATGTCCTTAGGTTACTTAGGTTTAATTAGTTCTAAGTTCTAGGCTACTGATGACCTCAGAAGTTAAGTCGCATAGTGCTCAGAGCCATTTGAACCGGCGTGTTTATATCAATTTCAATTGTTCGTGCGCATGACAGGTGTTTTCATTAACGTATTCTGATACGGAGCGCAATCTATTGATCAATTTTCACACTATTTTTCCTGCCATACGATTTACCCCATCTTCGATAATATTCTGTTGCGATTTGACGTCATTCTGACCAGTGGTGTGTTATTTCTACAGCGTTTTGAAAGTTTAACTATAATCACCATTTAGGTAGTCTGTTCTAGCGATCGAGTATGTGGTAAGCTGCCTGATAGGAGAACTTCTTACAACTTCTTCTTTGGTGGAAGAACATACATCGCTTTCACAGTTATCTCGTTGGCCAGACATTGGCGCAGCTTCTTCATCGGAGGGTTGCATTTTTTGGCGCGGACTCTGCTCAGAGAAGGTACAGATGACATGGAGGCTCACTGAAGGCTAAGACTGCGAGGAGAATACTTGGTATTAAGATTTCGAAGAGTAGTCTTGTTCGAAGTGAGACTGGAGACTTGGGGCCTTCAGCGACGAGAGGCATGAGTGAGCGGAGCTTCTGCTTCTGTAGGCAGTCTGCGCATTGTCTGACTGAAATGTCTGATGAGTGGCGGTGGCAGCCATCAGGGGCATAGGCAGCTCACGTCTCTGCACAGCCGTTATGGTGAGATTATCTGGCGGCATTGGTTGGTTACGGAGAAGTGAAGTTAGGCGTTTATCGCCATTCAGTTACATTCAACCTTGCTCATCCCTGACCCAGTGAGCAGAATTATTTACTTATTTGGTTTCCATTCTCCGTTCGATACAATCTTACAATCGCCGTGTGTACACCAGAGGTTTGCTCAACTAAGTTGTTACGATTTCAATTGCTTCTGAAATCCTCCATTCCTTTTCCAAGGACTTTGACACGTTGACCAGTGCTGGTTCTGTCCTACTTGTTTGTCCCATTTAACTGTTGACTTTGTCGTATGCCCATTTGTGATATGTTAATGTCATGTTTGACGTCTGGGCACTGTGAATAGACCTAGATTCACTTTGGTTAAGATTTTAATTCAGTAGGCAGCCAATCTTTTTTGCCCAGCAGCATACCTTTAATGGTTTCGGTCAAGCCCAACACCCCAGACTCATTTACCGGGCCATTACTTAGCTATAGTTAGATCCATTGGCCAAAAATTTTAATTCGGTATGTGAGTTGTTTGGGGGGGGGGGGGGGGTGGAGCTCTCTGCCCCTCAGTATCGTAGCTGATGCGGATCCCTACAGCAGCAGCAGTCGGAAGGCTCCCGTTCATAACTCGGTTGGCGTTTTTCACGACCCATATGACAGCCCAGTTTAGTTTATCCCGGTGACAACAGCCTCTTGTGTTTCCTCCGAAAGATCCGAAAGGCCAACTATTTTAGTTCTGGGATGCTATACCCACAGAATAACAAACGATGGGATAACATTCGAAGAGTCAGAGCACGGAATGTCACAATTCTGAACGTAGTAGGAAACCTAGAAAGTCTCGAGAAGGAAATCCAAAGGCTCAATTTAGATACAGTAGGGATCAGTGAAGTGAAATGGAAAAAAAATTTAGGATTTCTGGTCAGACGAATGTAGGGTAATACCCTCAGCAGTATAAAATGGTATAACGTGATTGGGATTCCTTATGAATAGGAAAGCAGGGCACAAAGTGAGCTCCTGTGAACAATTCAGAGGCAGGTTTGTAAGTTGTTCAGATCACTTTCGAAGGTAATCCAGGACCGACACTAATAGTTCAGGTAGACGTGCCAAAGTCGCCAGCAAAAGATGAAGGGACAGTGTATGAAAATACTGAACGGGTGATTTAGTATGTAAAGGGAGAGGAAAATCTAACAGCCATGTAGGATTGGAACATGGTTGTAAGAGAAGGGATAGAACAAAGGTTTACCGGGTAATAAGAACTTGGCAGTATGAAAGAGAGAGGAGAAAATTAACAGAATTCTGGAATAAATTTCAGATGGTAATAGCGAATACTCCGTCGAAGAATCAGTAGAAGAAGAGGCATGCTTGGAAAAGACACGGAGACACAGCAAGGTTCCAGCTGGATAATGTCATGGTCAGAGATTCCGAAATCTGATATTGGATTGTAAGGCGTACCGAGGTGCAGATATGGCCTCAGATCACAGTTTAGTACTGATGAAGAGTAAAATAAAGCTTAAGAGGATCGTTCGAAAGAATCAATATGGGAGGAAATGGAATCCTGAGGAACTGAGGAAAGTTCGTTAGGGAAGTGGATAGTGCGATAAGGAATAGCAGAGAAGACATTTTAGTAGAAGAGGAGTGGACATATGTAAAAAGGGGGATCCAAGATGTTGGAGAAACACCGTTGCTGTAATTGAAAAAAAAAAAAAAAACTTGGGTATCAGATGAAATACTTTAACTAATCGACGAAAGAACGAAGTACAAAAGCGATCAGGGAAAACCACGAATACAGCAGTATTAATCACTTAGGAGTGAAATACAGTAAACAGCAAATGCGCAGCCAAGGCGAATTGGCGGCAGGAAAGACGTTAAGAGATAGACAAGGAAATGATCCTTTTGAGGAGTTACCCTACATACAGTAGAAAAATCAAAACATAACTCGCTGGATTTAAAAGCAAGGGTGCAATGCAGATTCCACAGTTAGGCAGGAGCGAGAGCGGATGGGTGCAAAAAGACAGAGTGAGGCTCTATGGGGGGGGGGGGGGGGAGAGGACTTGTCTAATGATTTGATAGAATAAATGGATGAAATAGGGAATCTAGTATTAGCATAATAATTCAAAAGGATTCTTTATGATCTGAGATCAGTAAGGCAGACGGGATGGATAACATTCCATTGCAATTCATAAATTTATTTGTGAAGTGGAAACCAAACGACAACTCAAATTGGTATGCTGACACTGTGAGACTGGCGACAAACCGCCAGACTTGCGATAAAATGTCATCCACACAATTACGAAGATAGAAAGGACAGATCAACGTGGAAGCCATCACACAATCAGCTTAACAGCTCATGCATCCAAGCTGCTGACAAGAATAATATCGAGAAGAATGAAAAAGAACGTGGAGAAGGCTTACATGGCGTTCATATGAGTTTTAGAAAGGTTATAGCAACAGGAAAGGCCGATCTGACGGTACAGTTGGTAACTGAAACAAGTCCGAAAAAAAATGAAGACACGCTCATAGGATTCGTCCATCTGGAAAATGTAAAGTAGTGCGAAACGTTCTAAATTTTGAGATAAATAGGAGTATGCTATAGCGAAAGGTGGGTACTATACAATATGCACACGAACCAAGAGGGAACTATAAAACTGGAACACGAAGAATGAAGTGCTCGGAATAAAAAGGGTTAGGACAAGGATACAGTCTTTCACCGCTCCTTTTCAATTTATTCATCGAAGAAACAATGAATGACATAAATGTTCAAGAGTGGGAATAAAATACAGGGTCAGTGGATATCAGTGATAAGATTTCCTAATGACATTGTTATGCTCAGACAAACCGTTTCTCGATTGATGTTACGCTCTTCTGCAATCATTTTCATGGATAATCTTCGATCAGATAGTACATGCTCATGCACCGTGGCCAAGTGAAGATGAATTAAAAGATCTGTAGGGTGGAATGAAAAGTCTAATGAGTACAGCCGGGAAAGGACAAAGGTAATGAGATGTAGCAGGAATGAGAATAGCGAAAAATTTAACATTACAATTGGTGATCACGAAGTAGTCTACGTTAAGGAATTCTGCAACTTCGAAAGCAAAATTACCCATCACCGACAAAGCAAGGAGGAAATTAGAAACAGACTGGCCCAAACGAAGAGGGCATTCGGGGCCAAGAGAAGACTGCTGGTATCAACTATAGACGTTTCAGCAAGAAATTTCTGAAAATGTACGTTTCGACCACAGAATGATTGTGTATAATGGAGAGTGATAAAATCGAAAGAGAGGAGAGTCCAGCGGTTTCAATTGCGGTGTTGCAGAAGAATGTTGAAAATAAGATAGACTGATAAGGTAAGGAGAGAGGAGATTCTCTGCAAAATCGGTGACAAAAGAAACGTATCGAAAACAGAGCCGACCGCAGTGGCCGAGCGGTTCCAGACGCTTCAGTCTGGACAGACTGAACTCCGCGCGACCGCTAAGGTCGCGGTTTCGAATCCTGTCTCGGGCATGGATGTGTGTGATGTCCTTAGGCTAGTTAGGTTTAAGTAGTTCTAACTTCTAGGGGACTGATGACCTCAGAAGTTGAGATCCATAGTGGTCAGAGCCATTTTTGAAGACACTGAAGAGACAGGATGATAAGAAAGGTGTTAAGACCACACGGAGTAACCTGCATGGTATTAGAGGGAGCTCTAGAGGGGAGAAACTGTAGAGGAAGACAGAGACTGAAATACATACAGCAAGTAGGACGTCGGGTGTAAATACTATTCTGAGATGAAGGAGTTGGCACAGGAGAGGAATTCTTGGTGGGTCGGATCATACCAGTCTACGTTTGATGCCAGCAGACTTCTCTTGGCCAGGAATGTTCTTCACGCTTGGGCTAGTCTGCTTCTAATTTCTTGCTTGTTTCGTCTCTTACGGGTAATTTTACTTCCGAAGTTGCAAAATTCCTTAACTTAGGCTATTTCGCGATTACCAATTGTGATGATAAGTTTTCGTTATTCTCATTTCTGCAACATCTCTTTACCTTTCTCCCTGCCCGGTTTATTCTCAGTCCATATTTTCATCTCATCCTACAGATCCTATAACTCATCTTCACTTTCACTGAGCGTAACAATGTCATCAGCAAATCTTATCATTAATATCCATTGCAACTAAATTTTATCTCACTTTGAACCTTTCCTTTATTTCATTCATTGCTTCTTCCATGAATAAATTGAACAGCAGTGGTGGAAGACTACATACTTATCTTAACACTTTTTTATTAACACTTTTTTAATCGGAGGATTTCGTTCTTGGAATTCCAGTCTTATATTTCCCTTTTACTTCTTATACATATTGACATTACCCACGTTTCGTTATAGCTTACTCCTACGTTTACCAGAATTTCGAACGTCTCACACCACTGTACATTTTCTAGATCGACGAATCCCATGGACGTGTCTTCATTTTTCTTCACACTTGCTTCCGTTACGAACCGCAACGTCAGATCTGCTTGTCCGGTTCCTTTAACCATTCTAAAGCCCAAGAGAACGTCATCGTATCCTTCCTCCACTTTGTTTTCCATTTTCTGAAAGATATAATCGCCATTTGACTGGTGACTGAATAAAAGGATGTTGTACCCAATAAGGTGCTCTTATCATTTTAGTAGACCTGCATATTATCCAAAAATATAAAGGCAATGGTCTCCCTTATCCTTCAGCTGTTCACAGTACCAAGATAAGTCGACCATGTTGGCTACTATTACAAAGACACATCATACAGCCGTCCAGACTGTTGGCACTGCAAGAACTTGGATGCTGCACTCTTCAGAAACCAGGCGTTGATCTGCATGCTCCAGACACCAGTCCAAAGCAATTGCATCTAAGGTATGACGATATGTATGGTGAAGGGACATCACGTACTTCTCCGCGACATAACCCTTGGTTCGGGGTAAGATATTAAACTTTCTATAGACAAAACTGACATCTAGACCTGTATAGTTGATTTACTGAAAGACGTCCACGCGAGGTAATGTCAGATTATTCAGAGCAAATGGTTCAAATGGCTCTGAGCACTATGGGACTTAACTTCTGAGGCCATCAGCCCCCTAGAACTTAGAACTACTTAAACCTACCTAACCGAAGGACATCACACACATCCATGCCCGAGACAGGATTCGAACCTGCGACCGTAGCGGTCGCGCGGTTCCAGACTGAAGAGCCTAGAACCGTTCGGCCACCCCGGCCGGCTATTCAGAGCAAAATGATATTGTCATCACTATGTGCACAAAACGTAGCTTAACGAATGTTACATAAATTCAAAAATTACATATATTTCTGACGAAAAGACATTCTAGTCTAAATAAATCACTTACAGTATGTGATCAAAAGTATTAAGACACCCCCAAAAACATACGTTTTTCATATTAGGTGCATTGTGCTGCCACCTACTGCCAGTTACTCCACATCAGCGACCTCAGTAGTCTTTAGATATGGTGAGACAGAACAATGGGGCGCTCCGTGGAATTCACGGACTTCTAACTCGGTCAGGTGATTGGGTGTCAGTTGTGTCATACGTATGTGCGCGAGATTTCCAAGCTCCTAAACATCCCTAGGTCCACTGTTTCCTGTGTGATCGTGAAGTGGAAACGTGAAGGGACACGTGCAACACAAAAGCGTACAGGCCGACCTCGTCTGTTGACTGATAGAGACCGCCGATAGTTGAAGAGGGTCGTAATGTGTAACAGGAATTCCAAACTGCATCAATATCGACTGCAAGTACTATGACAGTTAGGTGGGAGGTGAGAATACTTGGATTTAGTGGTCTAGTGGCTGCTCATGACCCACACAGCTCACCGGTAAATGCCAAATGACGCCTCGCTTGCTGTAAGGAGCGTAAACATTGGACGATTGAACAGCGAAAAAACGTTGAGTGGAGTAACAAATCACGGTACACAAGGTGGCGATCCGATGGCAGGATGTGGGTACGGTGAATGCCCGGTGAACGTCATCTGCCATCTTGTGTAGTGCCAGCAGTAAAATTCGGAGGTGGTGGTTTTATGGTGTTATCGTGTTTTTCATGGAGGGGGCTTGCACACCTTGCTATCACACCGCAGACCTACAATGTTTTTTTAAGCACCTTCTTGTTTCCCACTGTTGGAAAGTAATTCGGGTATGGCGATTGCATCTTTCAACACGAACGAACACCTGTTCGTAATGCACGGGCTGTGGCGAAGTTGTTACACAACAGTAACATCCCTGTAATGGACTCACCTGCACAGAGTCCTGAACTGAATAATATAGAACACTTCTGGGATGTGTTGCAACGCCAGCTTGGTGCCAGGCCTAACCGACCGACATCAATACCTCTCCTCAGTGCAGCACTCCGTAAAGAATGTACTGCAATTCCCCAACAAACCTTCCAGGACGTGATTTAACGTATTCCTAAAGGTGGGCCAACACCATATTGAAATCCACCATTAACGATGTAGGGTGCCACGAACCTGTAAGCCATTTTCAGCCAGGTGTCCCGATACTTTTGATCACATAGTGTATATTGCTCGTACATTCTGTGGACCTACCACGTATTGTTGAATATGGTTGCACTCAGTACGGTGAGTGGTGATCGCAGTAAGTTGGGAGGGCCTTCGGCAAGACCGCTGACCAAAAGAAAGGCGTTTGCCCCATTTTAACCACACATTGTGACGCTAGCTCAGCAAGGCAAATAGGTCTCACTCCACTGATCCTAGCTGGCGCTGCCTTCTGGTCAGATGCTTACATCTGGTGAGGAGATGCTCACATAGACGCCCCATGGGGCTGAAGAGAGGCTTCAGGAAAGATCTACTAGGGCAGTGGCAGTAGCCATGGTTTTACAGTCAGTGGTACTGCATGTTGCTATGCGATGGCGTTCCACTGGAAAATTCTTGCGACTCAGCCCCCGCATGCGCTCACTGCAGTGGTACGTGGTAAATGCTGTTCATGGGTAGCGACTCCTTTTGGTAGGAGTCGGCTGGTGGGTGGCGCGGATGGGAGGTTGGCAACACTGCAGCACCAAGTCCCACAAGGAAGTGAGTGCAAGCGGTGGGTGTTACTGGCTGCATCTCGGTGGCACTGTGGCACCGAGCGCTGCGAGGAACTCAGGCACATCTCGGACCCAGGCTGAAGGATTCCGCTGGCGATGTCCAGTCATGTTGTCATTCCCCTGGCCATGACGCCATGTGGCTGCCTCAAAATCCACTCCTATTTGTACGGCTATGGTGCGATTTTGATGCACCAAAATCTGGCACCTAGTCACTTAGTCCACAACAATAGTCACCTTGGTGTGGTGACATCGACCCACCAACTACAACTGTGTGGTGCGGTTTTCCACGGAGTACGGCTAGCCCGTCTCGCAATCCTGCTGTGTACATGTTATTCTTACCCACACGTCGCAACACTGCGACTACCAGCTGGCATCTACAACTAGACATAAATCTATATGGATACTCCGCAAATCACATTTAAGTGACTGGCAGATGGTTCATCGAACCACCTTCACAATTCTCTGTTGTTCCAATCTCGCATAGCGCTCGGTAAGAACGAACATCTATATCTTTCTGTACGAGCTCAGATATTGTGGTAATCGTTTCTCCCTATGTACGTCGGTGTCAACAAAATATTTTCGCATTCAAAGGAGAAAGTTCGTTGTTGGAATTTCGTGAGAGGATTCCGTCGCAACAAAAAACGCCTTTGTTTTAATGATGTCCAGCCCAAATCCTGTATCATTTCAGTGACACTCTTTCCAATATTTGGCGATAATACAAAACGTGCTGCTCTCCTTTGAACTTTTTCGATGAACTCCGTCAGTCCTACCTGGTAAGGCTCCCACACCGCGCAGCAGTATTCTAAAAGACGATGGACAAGCGTAGTGTAGGCAGTTTCCTTAGTAGATCTGTTACACTTTCTAAGTGTCCTGCCAATAAAACGCAGTCATTCGTTAGCCTTCCCCACAACATTTGTTATGTGTTCCTACCAATTTAAGTTCTAAATAATTGTAATTCCTAGATACTTATTTGAATTTACGGCCCTTAGACTTGACTGATTTATCGTGTAACCCAAGTTTAACGGATTCTTTTTAGCACTAATGTGGATGACCTCACACTTTCCGTTATTTAGGGTCAACTGACAATTTCGCAATTTGTTTTGATCTTATGATGACTTTATTACGCTATAAACGACAGTGTCATCTGCAAACAATCTAAGACGGCTGCTCAGTTTGTCTCCGAAATCGTTTATATAGAGAAGGAACAGTAAAGGACCTATAACACTACCTTGAGGAGCCGCGGGAAGTGGCCGCGCGGTTCAGGCGTCTTGTCTCGGAGTGCGCTGCCCCTCCCGCCGGAGGGTCGACTCCTCCCTCGGGCATGGATGTGTGTTGTTCTTAGCATAAGTTAGTTTAAGTAGTGTGTAAGTCTAGGGTCCGATGACTTCAGCAGTTTGGTTCCTTAGGAATTCACACACATTTGAACATTTTTGAACTACCTTGAGGAACGCCAGATATCGCAACTGCTTTACTCAATGACTTTCCGTCAGTTACTACGAACTGTGACCCCTCTGACAGGAAATCACAAATCCAGTCACATAACTGTGACGATATTCAATAAGCACGCAATTTCGCGGCAAGCCGCTTGTGTGGTACAGCTTCAAAAGCCTTCCGGAAATCCAGAAATACGGAATCAATCTGATGTCAATAGCACTCAACACTTCATGCGAGTAAAGAGTTAGTTGTCTTTCACAGGCACGATGTTTTCTAAATCCGTGTTGATTGTGTGTCAATAGACCGTTTTCTTCGAGGTAATTTGTAATGTTTGAACACAATATATGATCCAAAATCCTGCTGCATATCGCCGTTAATGATATGGGCCTATAATTTAGTGGACTGTCCGCCCCTGGCATCTGAGTGGTCAGCTCGACGGAATGTCATACCCAACGGGCCGGGTTCGATTCCCGGCTGGCTCGGATATTTTCCCCCTCTCAGAGACTGGGTGTTGTGTGTCCTTATCATCATAATTTCATCCCCATCGACAGACAAGTCGCCGAAGTGGTGTCAACTCGAAAGACTTGCACCGGGCGAACGGTCTACCCGACGGGAGGTCCTAGCCACCCGACATTTCCATTTCCATTTAGTGGAATATTTCTTGAATATTGGTGTAACCTGTGCAACTTTCCATTCTTTGGGTATAGATCTATCGTCGAGCGAACGGTTATATATGATTCTTAAGTATGGAACTAATGCATCAGCATACTCCGAAAGAAACCTAATTGGTATACAGTCTGGACCAGAAGACTTGCTTTTATTAAGTGATTTAAGTTGCTTCACTGCTCCGAGGATGTTTACTTCTACGTTACTCATGTTGGCAGCTGTTCGTGATTCGAATTCTGGAATATTTACTTCGTCTTCTTTTGTGGAGGCATTTCGGAAGGCTGTGTTTAGTAACTCTGCTTTGGCAGCACTGTCTTCGATAGTATCACCATTGCTATAACGCAGAGAAGGCATCGACTGTTTCTTGCCGCTAACACACTTCCCATATAAACGGTCTCCAGGGCGGCTTTTTTACTACTTCGTATTATTTTCTCTAAAATTATGTAGCTCCAGTACAGCCTGAAATGCTGATCGAAACTGGAATTGCATCACACATCACTGCACTTGATTCTGCTATCATTTGTGCTATGCGAAGCAACAGTGGTAATTATGAGGCTTTAGCCCGTTGGAAGACTCCCAGCTTTAACCTGTAAGTAATAGGCAGCAGATTAAACTGAACGAGGCAATAGTACGGCGCCATTTTGGAAACTCCACAGATGTGTCAAACTGCTGTGGCTCTCACCAGGTACGCAGTGGTTTCCGCAATTAGAGTACGGTGGCTCGGTTCGTGTTGAGCAGTGCTGAGTATCCCGCTCTTCATATTTTTCAGACTTTGTGTATTTGTTGACAAAAAACGTGAAAAGAGGAAATACGAGGTGGAACGAGCGTGGCGCCGAGCTACGGCATCGTTAGCGCTTCGTGCGCCATTCACGCGTGTCGGTGACGCAGCTTCCGTCGCCCAGACTCCAATTAGTGGCGCACACCAGCTGACGTCACGCCGCACCTCAGTGCTGCTCTGTACGCACCTCTTGTTTTGTATACGCTCTTCACGCATTTATGAAACGCACAAAACACTTCACGCACCAACAGTACCTGGACTATATACCGGATACCATTACTTAAAGCCACATCGCATGAAATGTGAAGATCACATTTACCACGAAATGTGTTTTGTAATGTGCAGATCCGTACCTCATTGGTTTTGACCATTAGTCTTCCGATATGTTCCTTGCGGCATCGTTAATTTCTTTTCTACTTCTTCCTTAAACTTCCGTATTCTTGTGGCTCATCTTCAACACGTATTCTGCGCTCATCAGACTGTTCATTCCGTCAAACACATCGTGAACTCTTTCATTCATATTCTTTCGCTCTATATTTTAATTGCATGTTCGAACCGTCCTTTATTACTTTCATTTGTTGGTTCCGTCGACAAACAGGTTTAACTGTAGAGGAGAAGGGCTACGTACTGATTTACGCCCTTTTCTACTTCTAACGGTTATAGCTTGTTTGCTCTTCCACTCTAGCTCTTCCTTCTTGGTTCTTGTATATATTATGTATTACCCGTGTTTCCCTATAACCTATACCTATTTTTCTGACGAATCTCATGAAGGCATCTGGATTCTCCTTAAAGTCTTGCTTCCATTATGAAGCGTAATGTTATTATTGTTTCTCATGCATATTTCCTAAAATCTACATCTGCATCGACATGATTGCTCCGCTTGAACCTATAAATACTTTGCGATTGTTTCTCTAATGACCCACACTCGAACAACAAGTGGGCAAAATGAATCACTCAATCTTTGTTTTCTTTCATTTGCTAAGGATGGCCATTTCTCCCTTCATAGGTGTGAATCAACAAAACATTTTCATATTAGCTGTATGGAAATGGTAACTCGAATTCCGTGAAAAGACCACGCCGCAGCGAAAAACGCCTTTGGTTTAATGATTTCCAATCCAATGGCGTATCGTATCTGTAACACTCTCTCCACTATTTGTCGATATTACAATACGTGCGGCCTTTCCCTGAACTTCTTCGAAGTCCTCCATCCGTCCAATGCGATAAGAATCCCATACCCCCTATATGTACTCCAGAAGAAAAGTGACAATCGGAGACATTTTCTGCAGCAGATTTTTTCGGTCAACAAAACGGTGTCTTTTGTCCTACTTTCCCATGACGTTTTCTGTGTGAAAGTTCCAGTTGAAGTTGATCATACTCCCAGTTCCTAGATATGCTCAATCGAATATCGTTTACGTTTTTGAATTTACATGAAAATTATCGTTATCAAAGTAATCTTAAGTATTTCTTGTAATTTTTCTGGACTGCAGCTTGAATGAACGAGATGCCATGCTTATATTGCGATAGTTCTGGAGTGGCTCTGGACTTGCTATTTCGGGATTACATGTACGACATTCTCCGATGTAACGTTCAAGAAAAAAAATGAAGGAAAGATATCAACTGTTGCGGTGTGAAGTCAAGATCCAGCACATCAACCGGGAACGAGAGAGCAGAGAGGCCTTTGAAGAAGACGTCAGCCAATTGCAAGCTGACGGACCTCTCTCCAGGACGACAAGGCGACAGCAACGGCCTCTATGCGAAGAGAACACAAGCGCCGCGCGCACTGGTGGCGGGCCAGTCGAAGAGAAGCTTCAAGACTAGCGACGTGAATAGAAGCATCAACTCTATTACTTCTCTTGTATTGGAATTTTTGTCGTGAAGAAGTTTGTTTATTTAGCATGTCGCCCTTTGCTTGAGACACATCTAAGTAATTCTCAGTGTTAAGTATTGTCATTTACTTTTCGTAACAAAACTTATTAATACGATTTGTTTGAATTGTTTGTCTGGCGATCCGAGAAAGCTGGTTTCCTAGACACCCCACCATTGACGATTAGACAGAATTCAACATCATCAACCCGAGGGTTGAATTCAGCGATACGATGCTTTACTGCGCATTGCTGTGTAGAGGTTCTATGCCTTCGCCTTCCACCGGTATTTCCATCCGGGCATAGGGAGCACTATATTTTAAGGTAAACTCTAAAAGACTGAGATATTCGGAATTTTTTTACATTACAGATACTGCCGAAACTCAATGGAGTGAATATATGACGTGTCATGAAATGAAGATACTAACTTGCATAATGGTTTTGTTATCACTTCGCCACTTTGCTACTATACCGAATGATATAAGAAATTACAGGAAATGTTATCTATACCTTCTGCCTATATTGACAGACACTCCACACTCCAGGTCTAATACTGGATTCCCTGTGTCATTCAGACGAATCCACATTTCTTATTCCATTACGTTACCTGCAGTTGCTTCCACTCACAGAGGTCCTAAATGTACACTCTCAGAGGTCCTAAATGTACTCTTTTCAACTGTCTACTACTTCTTCTCCGTTTAGCAATGGAATTCTCACCTTAATGTTGGCGTCTTTCCTTCTAATCTTCCCGAACGTCGTTGTAAGCTCTCTATCTTCCCGAAGACCACCCTTCTTCCTACCTATTGACTTCGCTCTATCTTTCTTACCACCAGTTCCCCCAGCCCCCTCCATTTCTCTCACACACATGATAAGTTCACCAATCTTCTGTCTTGTTTGATGCGATCCACCACAACTTCCTCTCCTTTGTCGACTTCTTCACTTAGAGCACAACTTACAACCATGGTCCTCAGTTATTTGTCGGATACATTCCAATCTGATTTCCTCTACAGTGTATTGCATACTTTGGACACATCAACTGCCATGGAAGTTGTTTCCTATTAGCACTTATCCCAATCTCTTGTCCCTCCGTGTACTCAGTTATCAAATGTTCCTACCAGCAACGATTTGATATGCAATCTAGTCATTTTTAGCTTTTCAGTCGACTGTATCTCAACTACTTTGACACTAATTTATTTTTCCGGGGCCCCAAAGGCTGTGAATCACTTCCACAGAATACTAGATGTACGGTATAGGAGATTTATTTATTAAACTAAGACCAGTTTTTAATACTAATTGTGGTGTCGCCGCCAGACACCACACTTGCTAGGTGGTAGCCTTTAAATCGGCCGCGGTCCGTTAGTATACGTCGGACCCGCGTGTCGCCACTATCAGTGATTGCAGACCGAGCGCCTCCACAGAGAGACGTCCTAGCACTCGCCCAAGTTCTACAGCCGACTTTGCTAGCGATGGTTCACTGACAAATTACGCTCTCGTTTGCCGAGACGATGGTTGGCATGGCCTTCAGCTACGTCATTTGCTACGACCTAGCAAAGCGCCATTGCCAGTTACTATTGATGCTGTAAGGCATGTGCCGTCAAGAGCGATGTTCGCCATTTACGGATTAAAGTTAAGTATTCCAACAGCTGCGTCCTTTTTTGCTAAAGTCTAACTTCCTTGTCCTGTTCCAGACCTCACGCCAGCCTGCGTGAGCTAAAACGCGTGCCTTTCGGCTTCCTCTCATAGTGGGTTGGCTCTCTTGCCAATCCACAACACTAATAATGCGGTATCGATAGCTACGATGCCACAACGTAGGTGCGCTCTGCTAGGTTGTCACTACGACACCAACACCGACGACAGCTCCCTCTAGCCGGCGCTCTGCAGCTCTACGAGCGCCGCTCCAAATTCAGCCCATGTGATTCCGAGGAGACGACCTAGCAACATTGTTTTTACTTCATTTGGGCGCCATTACAGACTCTGTTACTTCAGTTAAGTCAATGATAAACTACTAGTAGCAGTTAGCGGTGATACCTGTACGGCTTCGCACGTACGTGCTCATCTCAGCCAAAGTTACATAAGCCTAATGTAATCCTAATTCTTCCTGTAGTAAAGGTGATTTAAATTCACACTGGAGTACCAAGATTTTTACCTCACCTGCTCTTACTCGCTTCCTACATTCGGCCTATCCTCCAGTTTACAGGAGCAGACCCGCGCGCCGCCTACCAGGCAGGATACAAAAAGTAAAATTATTTAGACAAAGGAAGCTCTCTATTCTACTACTAGTCTGGTTTTTATGTTCCCCCTGCTTCGTCCATCGTGAGTTGTTTTCATGGCATCATTCATTCACTTCGTCTAGCGCTTCGCCCGCAGTTATAATGATTGGTTCATTGCTAATCTCATTTCTGCTACTTCTCAATACTTTAGTCTTCCTTTGGTTATCTCTCAATCCCTGTTCTGTGCTCACCCAATTGTTCTTAACATTAAAGGAATTCTGTAATATTCTTCCTCACCATCACTCATCACAAGAATGTAATCAGCGAATTTTACCATGTACATCATTTCATCTTCAGTATTTATCCCACTGCTGGAACTTTCTTTTAATTCTATCACTGTGTCTGCGATATGCAGGTTGAAAGGTAGGTTACAATGTTTAAAGTTCCCTCTTGTCTCTTGTATGAAGATTTTCTACGGTTTTGCAACATTTTACAGCATGAAACGATTATTTAATTTTGATAAACACTATCAAAAGTATTCAATTTTCTTATGTCCTACTTACCCAGCTAATATCACAATTGTCTCTCTGGCTCTTTCAGTTTTCCTAAAACTAAACTGGCGTCATATAACACACCCTCAATTTAACTATTACTAAATCTAGTGTCACTTTTCCACAAGATGAATATTATCTCCAGGCTATTTTCTTTTCGTTTTGTTAACGTATATTTGTAACAGCCCTTAGCTTCATTCCTTCATGTCGATTTTTTTTCAGAAGTATCGTATACTCAAGTACCGATGTCTTATTTTATTGATCCCTCAGTCAGTTTGTAACCTCCTCCTCACTTATCAACCTTAATGACAGTGAAAAATTAAGCCGCGTGCACCTAATGGAAATTTGGGAAAAGCAATCGTCACCGAAGTTAATTTATAGCTAAAGAGGGAGGAAAGGGTTACATCTAAAAGAAAGGAAAAATGCAAATGAAATAGGTGAAAATTCATTTTGAGAAAAGGGTAAAATTAATAAAGGAAGTAAATGTGCGGTCGTTACGTTAACAATTAACTGGCGTTAACTAGATATT
Source organism: Schistocerca serialis cubense (assembly GCF_023864345.2). NCBI lineage: Eukaryota > Metazoa > Arthropoda > Insecta > Orthoptera > Acrididae > Schistocerca > Schistocerca serialis. Next base: position 1,906,776 of record NC_064646.1, read on the forward strand.
TAACGTTTGGGGAAAATTACGGTCACCAGTCCTATGGACAACTACTATAATAACTGAAAATGGAAGATTAATGCACATACAATTAGCACTAAAAGCGTGGCAACTGAAGGTTGACACGTGCTGTGTGAAGACTGAATGTTTGTCAGAAGTAATAAATTTCGCTACACTCTGACTTAATTTAGCAAAAGAATTAATAAAACCGGAAAATTGAAAGTTAATTTAGTGACTGAAATTACTAGTGAACTTTGTTTCTGAAGCACTATGAAATTCAATAAAATAAGGTTAGGCTTGGGCTATCTCAACAATAATTTCAAAAGCTACTTGAATCTGCGCAATTTAGAAATAAGAGAGTTAACTTTGAACTTGAATTAAATGATTCTGAACAATTGACAGTAGTAAAATTTAGTACGTACCAAGCTGAGCCGCAGTCACAGGTAAGCTAAAATATGGTAACAAAACTCACACCCTTCATTTGTGCTTGTGTAATCTAAATATTGTAGACAGCTATAAACACTTTAACTGAACTTTGAAATTAAAGCAGTGAAATGGAATGTTATTACTTTAACGCTGGCATATGAATTTCAACGACACTCGGGTTCATTCCAGAAAAGGAAGGGACCCTGCTTGGTAATGCAATTGGGACAATGAGCAACAAAGGTTCATGCTAAGTTGCTGTATTTTTGTGATGCAACAATTTGAAAAGCTGAGGTCTGCCATACAGTTCTAAAACTTTACGTGCTTTTAGTATTCCTTGTTGGTTGAACGAAGGTTTGCAGTCGTCGATCGGAGAGGTGGCGACAGTCACTCATTGTCGGCCGTCGCTGTTGCAGAAGCTGGATGTTGGCGCGCCTTCTTCTCAAAATGGCTCAAATGGCTCTGAGCACTATGGGACTTAACATCTGAGGTCATCAGTCCCCTAGAACTTAGAACTACTTAAACCTAACTAACCTAAGGACATCACACACACCCATGCCCGAGGCAGGATTCGAACCTGTGACCGTAGCGATCGCGCGGTTCCAGACTGAAGCGCTTAGAACCGCTCGGCCACCAACGGCCGGCTCCTTCTTCTCGACACGGTCACCAGGCGAAACGGGCTCTTGATGTGCGCCAGCTAATGCTTCCCGTCCGCGACAACGTGTCAGAAACTATCATGGCAAGTCGAGCGCAATTACATGCTGGCAAACTCCGAAAGCGCGGCAACTCGCGGGAGCGTCACGCAACACACCTGCTCCACCGCCCTACTCCAGCCAGATTCCCTCTGCCCGCGCTCCACGCGGCAGAGTTAACACTACCAAAGCTCCTAAACACTTTGGTTCTCCACACGACCTATCGATGTATTCGTTCGATAGCATAGTTTTCCCTAGGCCAGACTCATCGTAAAAATGCAAATAATATTTACAAAACAAACCAATTATACATCGACATAAATGCATATATATATATATATATATATATATATATATATATATATATATATATATATATATATAGGGTGTTAAAAAAAGGTATGGCCAAACTTTGAGGAAACATTCGTCACACACAAATAAAGAAAAGATATTATGTGGATATGTGTCTGGAAACGCATAATTTACATGTTAGAGCTCATTTTAGTTTGTTGTTCCACCTACGCTCAATGGAGCACGTTATCATGATTTCATACGGGATACTGTGCCTGTGCTGCTAGAACATGTGCCTTTACAACTACGACACAACATATGGTTCATGCACGATGGAGATCCTGCACATTTCAGTCGAAGTGTTCATACGCTTCTCAACAACAGATTCGGCGACCAATGGATTGGTAGAGGAGGACCAATTCCATGGCCTTCACACTCTCCTGACCTCAACCCTCTTGACTTTCATTTATGGGGGCATTTGAAAGCTCTTGCTACGCAACCCCGGTACCAAATGAAGAGATTCTTCGTGCTCGTATTGTGGACGGCTGTGATACAGTACGCCATTCTCCAGGGCTGCATCAGCCCATCAGGGATTCCATGCGACGGAGGGTGGATGCATGTATCCTCGCAAACGGAGGACTTTTGAACATTTCCTGTAACAAAGTGTTTGAAGTCATGCTGGTACGTTCTATTGCTGTGTGTTTCCATTCAATGATTAATGTGATTTGAAGAGAAGTAATAAAATGAGTTCTAACATGGAAAGTAAGCGTTTCCGGACGCATGTCGACATAACATATTTTAACATATTTTCTCTCTTTGTATGTGAGGAATGTTTGCTGAAAGTTTGGCCGTACCTTTTTGTAACACCCTATATATATATATATATATATAGAACAATTACAATATATAAAGACACAGAAATGTCATATCTTCAGGTAACAAAATAAGGAAAATTTATAGTACAATAGATGGAAATAGGAGGATATGCATTTCCGGCGTTACAAGTTCACGAGGACCGTTCAGTAAATAATGGAACACTTCTTTTATTGACGAATTTACGTTGAAAATAAGCGGAATTTGTTACGCGACATCGTGGAAAACTTCACGAGGCCTTAAATACGGCACCTGTAACGGAGGTCCGTTTAAACCAGAAAGCTGTTACTGAGTTTCTTTTGGCCCATAACCAGACCATCGAAGATATTCGCAGGCGCTTGCAGGACGTCTACGGATATCTCGCGATGAACAAACGGACTGTGAGTAGTTGGGGGAGACGTTGCTATCATTGTAACCAGGTCACGCAAAACCTGTTCGATCTCCCGCACGCCGGCTCGCCACACTCAGCTGTAACGACTGCGTTGTTGGAATGTGCCGACGTCTCTTTCGAGGTGATCAATGGATCGTACTCAAACACCTCGCTGCTCAGCTGGACACCTCTGATGGTAACGCTGCCACACTTGACCACTTGTTCGGGTGCTCAAATGTGTGCCCACTGCGTTCCTACCCACCTAACAGACGACAATAAAGAGAATGAAATTTTCAGTCCGCAGTGGAATGCGCTTTAATATAAACTTCGTGAAAGATTAAAACTGTGTGCCGGACCAATACTCGAACTAGGGACCTACCTTTGTCTTTTAGGGGGCAAGTGCTCTACCAGCTGAGATACCCAAGCAAGACTCACTACACTTTGTCACAGATTTATTTCAGCCAGTACCCTGTCTCCAACCTTTCAACACTCACAAAAACTTTTCTGCGAACCTTCCAGAACTAGGACTCCTGGAAGAAAAGATACAGCGGAGACATGGCTTAGCCACAGACTGAGGGATGTTTACAGAATGAAAATTTTCACTCTGCAGCGGAGTGTGTGCTGGTATGGAACTTCCAGTAAGATTAAAAGTGTGTGTCTTACCGACGATCGAAATCGAGAGCTTCGCCTTTTGAGGGAAAGTACTCTACCGACCGAACTACCCTAGCACAACCCCTCTACACAGCTTTAATTCTGACAGTACCTCGTCTTCTACGGTCCCAACTTCACACAAGTTCTCCGGCCATTCGCGGGCCGTTACTCAACACTATCCATTCCTCTAGTAGTGCTACTTCTGCAAGGTTTGCAGGACTGTTTCTGCAAAGTTTGGTAGGTAGGAGACGAGATACTGGCAGAAAGCTGTAAGATCGGGCACTGAGTCGTTACTGGGTAAATCAGTGCTAGAGCACTTGCGCTTAAAAGGCAAAGGCTCAGACTTCGTCTCGGTGCGGCACACATGTAAGGTTATGGTTAGGTGGTTTCTTATTCTATGACTGAACACAATTGTGTAAGCTATAATGACATTGTTTGATATTGCAATCTTGTCACGGGAATACATGCCTCTACAGAATTTACAATGTGACAATGTTAGAACAGTTGTCAAAATGACGCATCTCGTCCCCTGAAAGTGAACTAATCCTAAACACAACAGCCTTAAATTTTAACTCTAAGAAAGGTAAATAATCCTAAACACAATATAATTAAATTTTAGCTAGAAGTTCTTTACAAAGTGATTTTTACGATTAAGATATGATGTTGGCCAGTACTACGATAAATCATCCTATTCTGGTTCAAAGTTCGGTACTATTTTTAGGATGACAATCAAGTCTCCTGAGGATCGTTAGTTTCGTGACAAGTTGAACAAAAGATTACCCAAGGTCGCTCGAGTTTACAGTGGACGCAAGCTAGTGAACCAGCAAGTTTATGCCTCTGCACAGGGTATTTACTTTAGTTGCGATGAGCTGTCGTCTGCCTGGCTGTTCTTGCACTCTGAAATTCGTATAAATCTAATTAAACCTTTGCTGAATTTTCCAGCAGAAACTCTCCCTATGTTTCTCCATATGCGAGGAAACATGAACTCATCCCTAGTTTCAGACTGTGGGGATATACACGCACATAACTGTAGCAGTGTGCTTATTATAATGCTCTCTCAGATCTTGCAAGAACAATTAAATAACTGTCTGGTTCGTGTCACCACAGATGGAGCTCAATGACGCTACAGCTATTTTCTAGCTGGATGTAAGGCGCTGTGAACGCAGTGTTCACACAAATTTCTCCTCTGCGTCGTACACAGCGTTATGTGCCCCATTGTGGACTAGATACCAGTTTAGAGAAGAGTCCCTAAAAATTTCCGTCTTGTCTTTCCATAGGTGAACTGTCTCCCTACCTGGGTTCTTTCTTTCTCCATGTCATGTCTTTTTTTGACACATAGGAGCGTTCCTGTTTTCTGTGGAAACTCTCTCTACCAATCGCAAGGGTCCTACCATTAAATTGTGTCGAAATCTCGTCACTTTACTCCTTTCCAGTGCGTTTCCGCCAATCGGACGTTTTGTGCCCGCTCCAGACGTCTAAAGAGTTATATTTGTTTATCACGTGTGTACCAATTGCAGTTAACTTGATCAAATGCGTCAATGGCTTTGTTTGTATCCATTCAGAATTCTGAAATGCAATTTTCTAAAGCTTTTCCTGTCCTCCTCCTGATGGTGTGCCCCTTTACTCTCTCCCATCTAAGTCACCTGGTCGATTGGTCGTTGACTCTCGCTTGGGACGCCCCTTAAGTTGTTTCCGTGGTAACCCCTGTGGCACGGCATTTGCCACTGCCCACTCTTGCTTAAACCAAAACGTTTCCTCTCGCTGCTTGTTCCTCCTTCTGCTCATAGACATGCATTATATAGGACCGGTGTGTTAGTAACGTCGATTGAGTGTCATCCCTTTTTGCATTACATAATGATAGGAAATTTTGCTCATTACTGCCGAAATTCCCGTTACAATTCATAAAGCTATCATGTAAGGTGCAAAACCGACCTTCATTTATTCTGCTCCCTTACACACTATTTTAATCTTCAGAGCAAATAAGGGTGATCTCTGCAAAATATCCTGAGCATTGCAGGGCTAATGGTGACAATTTTTTGCCAAACATCGTCACAGGTGATGAAGCATGGGTTCATTACTTCGAACTGGAAAGAAAGTGGCAATCCATATTTTGTCGCCACTATACCTGTTCTCCCAGGAAAAAGTGCAAAGCCACACCCTCAGTCTTTAAAATCGTGGCGACTGTCTTCTGTGGCTCTGGATCTGTTATTACGTTTGATGTCGTCCCTCATGGTGTATCGATTGACTATGAGGTGTGCTACCCTCAGGATATTGGAAAAGCGACTTCCGCGACTTCGTCGACACAAAAATGAAAATTAGCTTCTCCTTCTTAATGACAACGCATGGCCTTACACAAGTCCGTGCCCCCGAGGGGAGGCTACAGTACTTCATTGGGCCGTTCTTCCTCATCCACCCTACAGCCGGGATCTCGCACTGCCGACTTCCATCTGTTTCCTCCTATGCACTCCCTGGGAAACAATACGTAGATGATGCGGAGGTTATTGTTGCAACAAGACATTGGCTCCCACGTCGACGAAACAGTGGTACCATGTGAGCATACAGACCGTCTGTATCGTAAGGACGTCTCATTCAGCAGAGGTTATGTTGGACAGTAGGGTTCTGTAGCCAAAAGAATGAGATATTATATAGCGTATTGGAATCCGGAATGAAAGCAACCTGGGTTCAGGAAAACAAATGTTTTGCATTACTTATTGAACGCCTCTCCTAAGTATTCCATTGTTACTCAAAGTTTCCTCAAAGTTCACTTTCTAATGACGTAATTATATCTGTCTGTACAACTTTAGTGTTTATTCTTTTCACGAGTTTCCATTGTTTCTCATCCAAACTCCATACTGTAGCACTCTTTATATACCTATCTTCATTTATCTTTAGTTTTAAATTTAACCTGATCATAGGCTCTTTGGGCCCACTCGTAAATCGGAATAGCGTCATACTCTTGCAGTGAAATTAACGTCTTAGTTACCTGAATATAAAATAACGTTAATGGAAGTAAAATTGTTTGTATGTATAAAATGACAAAGTGAATAAAGAAATCTGACAATGAAACGATAATGTAGATCCAGCAATTGTAGTACGACTGTTACTGCCACTAATAGCAATAATAATAATAGTGATAATACTAATAACAATATTCTCTTCAAGTTTCCCAGGTGAATACAAAACTCCATCACTTTTCGGGTGTGCATTCGAGAAACTGTTTATTCTTCTTTCGATATTTCTGCTCGTATCTGTACAGCCATCTTCAAGGCGAGTAGGAGACGGAATTAAAACCATTGACACATTAATGTGGAGTAAACATGAGTATAATGCATTGTTGGTGGAACACCAAGGGGAAACCAAACCTTTCCACTACACTTCGCTAAAAATTTGCTCTGCTAATACTGACAACTACAATATCGTAGTGGACAGCGTCAAAGGCTTTGCTGAAGTTTAAGAAGCATTTGATAACAGCCCTTTATCTGCCTACTACTGCCTTCTCGTCATCGTTATTGTGATATCTACAGCCTAATTAAACTCGGAACGCACATCAACTTTCTTTAGTGGTTCAATTCGCACTTCTTTAAACACCGATTTTTTCTTACGTTTTTCTTAATGTTCCCCAATTCAGATGCCGGCCGCGGTGGTCTAGCGGTTCTAGGCGCTCAGTCCGGAACCGCGCGACTGCTACGGTCGCAGGTTCGAATCCTGCCTCGGGCATGGATGTGTGTGATGTCCTTAGGTTAGTTAGGTTTAAGTAGTTCTAAGTTCTAGGGGACTGATGACCACAGATGTTAAGTCCCATAGTGCTCAGAGCCATTTTGAACCAATTCAGATAAGATACCCTTTCAAGTCTCATTCGTGTCATAATCAATTACTTTGTTGCTGGCTTTTACTAATATAACACAGAAGATTAGCTAGAAGTCTGCTGAAACTTGCTGACAGATTAAAACTGTGTGCCGGATCGAGACTCGAACTCGGGACCTTTGCCTTTCGCGGGCAAGTGCTTTACCATCTGAGCTACCCAAGCACGACCCACGACCCGTCCTCACAGCTTCAGTTCTGCCAGTACCTCGTCTCCTACCTTCCCGACTTCACAGAAGCTCTTATGCGAACCTGTCGAAAAGAATATGATCGTATAGATGGAAGTATAGCTGTACGTGTATCTGTGCCAGTTTGTGCCGCTAACAAGGTTCCAATTGTCTAAAAATGTGGACAGACTAAGACATGTAAGAAAGGTAACTGCGAAGAGACTGTGCATAGCCGACGAAGTCAGTCGATCGACAAAAAGAGGAAATACAAAAACGTTCGGCAAAATAAATGATGACAACAATGTAAGTCAGATAGAAATAAACTCTACAAGAACTGAAAGAACGATAAATATAAATGAATGCAGACAAAAATGCGATGAAATGGAAAAGAAAATGCTCGTTGGGAGGTCAAAACAGATATGCAGGAAAATATATTGAGATGACAAAAGTCATAAGATACCTCAAAACATCGTGTCGGACCTTCTTTTTGCCCGGTGTTGAGCAGTAGCTTGGCATGGCATGGTCTCAACAAGTCGATGGAGAACCTCTGCAGAACTATTGAGCCATGCTGTTTCTATAGCCATCCATAATTCCAAAAGTGTTGCCGGTGTAGGATTTTCTGCACGAACTGACCTCGCAGTTACATTCCAGAAATATACCATGGGATTCATGTCGGACGATCCGGCCGGCCAAATCATTCATTCGAATTATCCACAATATTTTTCAAACGAATAGCGAACAATTTTATCCCGGTGACATGGCGCATCATCATCCATAAAAACTCCGTCGTCGTTTGGGAACATCATGAATGGCTGAAAAATCAACAATCGGTTCAGTAGAACCACAGGACCCAATCACTTCCACGAAAACCCAGCCCACATACTTATGTAGCCACCACCAATCTGCACTGTGACAACTTGGGTCCATGGTTTCGTGTGGTCTACGCCCCACGCGGACCCTACCATCAGCTCCTACCAACTGAAATCGGGAATCGTATGACCAGGCCAGGTTTTCAACTCGTCTAGGGTCCAACCGACATGGTCACGCGGTCAGGAGAGGCGCATCAGGTGAAGTCGCGCTGTTAGAAAAGACCCTTGCATTGCTCACCTACTGCCATAACCCATTAACGCCAAATTTTGCCGCACTGTGCTAACGGATACGTTCGTCGTACGTACCTCAATGATTTCTGCGGTTCATTCATGCAATATTTCTTGTATCTTTGCGCTGACGGCTCTTCGTAAACACTGCAACTCTCGGTCGTTAAGTGAAGGCTGTCGGCCAGAACATTGTCTGTGGTGAGAGATGATACCTAAAATTTGGTATTCTCGGTACACTCTTTCCATATGGTCTTGCAACGTTTTCCCTAAAGACCTCCAAAACGGAGTATAATATGAGTCTATGCTCAACTGCCATTCCGCTTTCAAAGTCTGTTAATTCCAAATGTTTTAATTCCAGTGTTTGATCACAATATGAATTCTTTAGACGATGACCGGTTTCAGTCTGTGATGAGCATCCTCAGATCTTTTTTACACCATGTCCTAAAGTGATAAGGCCATAATGGCATCGTCAAAACATATAAATACGAGGGCTGTCCAGAAAGTAAGTTGCGATTGATCGCGAAATGGAAACCTCAGTGAAAATCAGAAATGTTTTACTTCTAACAGTTAGCTACACCTTCCATCTACTTCTCTAGGTAATCGCCGTTCAGAATCGTTGTACCAGCTTTCCGATACCCTCATCATAAAAGACAGCCGCCAGTGCTTTCCGCCAAATCTCTACGCTGGCCTGCAGCTCGTTTCCTGTGCCAAAATGTTGTCTTCATAGCCAGCGGTTTATATGAGCAGACATGAAGCTCAGAGGGAGACAATTACGGGCTGTATTGTGGGTAAGCAAACATTTCCAATTGAAAACAATGGAGGAGCATGTTCATTGCCCCTGCAGAATGCAGCTGAGAATTGCCTTGAAGAAGAAACCGCACAACATTTATGTAATGTTGGCTGCATAGCTTCAGGCGAAATATCTCGCCAGGCCCTCGTACTAGGCGGGAGACATTTTCTAGACATTTTTACGCGATTGCTGTGAGCTCAGAAATGAGAAGAGCGACGTGATAATTTCTAGGGTCATACTAGAGATACTGTACAACACATCTGTGCAAAGCTCTATCGGATTTTCACAGTCGTTTCTGTTTCGCGACCGATCGGAACTTACTTTCTGGACACCCTCGTATAATCAGCATAGCATCGTCATATAGATCTAAAATAAGTGTAGAATAGGCTGCATCGCCCACACAGTCATTATTGCGACTGGCTAGTGAAGTACAGTAGCTACCAGAAATCTGTTTGCCTACATCATCCCTAGATGTCGCTACTGTTAATTTCCATCTTGTGGCTATAGCGTCGGAAATACTTTTGTATGTATCACCTGAGTAGAAATAATAGTTTCGCCAATACGCTGCCTTTTATACCTTGTGTACGCTATATTACCGTCCCGTATATGCACATACATGTCGCTATATCATAGCTTCTGTCAGCTAAGTGTACAGCTGCGACTATGTCGTAAATCCATGTCCGTTTCTGCTGTTAATCATGATCCAATTGTCACTGAGGTTACTTTTTATTCTGACGGATGTTTTCGCACTCCTGAAGCCGGCGACCTCCACTCGAAACGTCAAGTGTCGAGGATGGAGTTGCAGTCGCCAATCCGGCGGACCGTTTCCCCAGGGAGCGGCCGCCGCCGCTGGTGCTGACGTGGCGGCCGTCTAATGAATTGTTTTGTGGGGGCGGCGGAGCCCGGTCCGCCCCCACCGCCCCCCGGACTACTTCCTCAATTTATTTGTGCGGCGCCGCAGCGAGCAGCGCGCGAGTCCGCCCCTGCAGGCTGCGCCAATCACGACCGATGAAGGCGGCTCGTTAATCCGGCATCCACCCCAGCCTGGCCGACCCTCCGGCGCTCGGGGCTCCAGATTAACGCATCCAGCACCTACCCCCCCCCCCCCCCCCCACTTCCACTTGGAAAATGTTCCATCGGGACGGTTCGTCATCAGGCGACTCCTGGCTCCGAGTAAGTGGCAGTTTAAAAGCAAATGAGGAGGCGGACCGCGAAATCAGACGGGGATTCCTGCCCATGTCCGCTAGAATCGGCTCCAGCCCAGAGAACCTCGCCTTCAGAAGGAACGTCTGTGACGGATACCTCAGTACTGATATGGCACCTGAAAACAGCAAACTAATACCGACATTTTAAATTTCATATTCAAGAAATCGTTCACGCAGGTATATCGTAGAAACATACCGTCCTTTGACCGTCGATCAAACTCCCGTATGGGCGACGAATTAATAAGCGTATGTAGCGTGTAGGAACAACTGAAGCTGCTGAAAATACCCGGCCGGAGTGGCCGTGCGATTCTAGGCGCTCCAGTCTGGTGCCGAGTGACCGCTACGGTGGCAGGTTCCAATCCTGCCTTGGGCATGGATGTGTGTGATGTCCTTAGGTTAATTAGGTTTAATTAGTTCTAAGTTCTACGCGATTTATTACCTCAGAAGTTAAGTCGCATAGTGCTCAGAGCCATTTGAACCTTTTTTTTTTGCTGAAAACAAACAAGTCATCAGGTTCGGACGGGATCGCAGTTCGGTATTTCAAAGAGTACTCTATGGCACTAGCCTCTTACTAAGCTTGCATTTATGGCGAATCTATCGTCCGGTGCAAAGTTCCAAGCGACTGGGAAAAAAAGGGAGATGACTCCTGTATATAAAAAGAATAACAGAACAGACGCACAGAATTGCAGACCATTGATAACATCGGTTTACTGCAGAATTCTAGAATGTATTCTGAGTTCGAATATAATAAATTTTCTTGAGACCTTGAAGCCTGAGTCTCTACGATTTAGCACTGTCGTACACAGCATCGTTCGTGCGACGGTTTTACAAAGCACGGTTCGTGCGAAGCTCAGCCTGTCGTTTTCTCATGTTACACATGGCTAACTATAGATGAAGAGCAACAGGCAGATTTCATATTTCTAGATTTCCGGATAGCGATTGACACGGTGTACCATTTCAGGCTGCAGAAGTTACGAGCATATCCAATAGTTGCACAGAGATGGTTCGAAGACTTCCTAAGCAACAGAGCCCAGTATGTTGTCCTAGATGGCGAGTGTTCATCAGAGAGAATGGTATCGAGAAGTACCCCATGGAAGTGTGATGGGTCCACTACAATTATCTTTATACACAAGTGATTTGGTGGACAAGATGGGCAGCAACCTGCGGTTGTTTGCTGGTGATGCTGTGGCGTACGTTAAGGTGTCGTAGTTGAGCGACTATAGGAGGATACAAGGGGACATTCTAGTTGGTTTGATGAACGGCAGCTAGCTCGAAAAGTTGAAAAATGTAAGTTAATGCAAATAAGTAGGGAAAGCAAGCCTAATGTGAGGACTGTGGTAGGAAAGGCAAATGGTCGACTTAACACGCTGGCGCACCTATAACGCTACAGGTAGTGTAGATTAGTTAAGTACAGACAAAGCAGCATATAAAGAAAATACACCATTAGTGAAGTAACCCTAAGCAACATAGCAATAACAGAAACATGTAGCATAAGATAGCACTATAACTTAGTAATGCCTATAGTGGAAATAGAAGTAGCACTAACACTTCTGTAGTAACAAAATAAGATAAACTGAAGTATTTGGATCATAAATATAAATAAGGATCCACTAATGTATTTAGGTGGTGGGTTAAACATGTATCTTGTAGGTTCTGAATAAAGAAAGTATTTTAAAAAATATTGTTAAAAATAGTTGAATTCTGTTTACTGGAAGACTTCCAGAAAGTGTGGTTCACCTGTAAAGGAGACCAAATATAGGACGCAAATGCGTCCTGTACTTGATATTTTTAAAGGAGTGTTTCGGATCCGTACCAGGTCGGATCAGAGGAAGACATCAAAGCATTTCAGAGGTGGGCTGCTAGACTTGTTACTAGTAGGTTGAAACAACAAGGAAATGTTACGGAGATGCTTCGGGAATTCAAATGAGATTTCCTGGAGAAAAACGACAATCTTTTCCAGGAACACTATAGGGAAATTTATAGAACCGGCAATTAAAGCTGACTGCAGAATGATTCTGTCGCCTCCAACAACCACTGCATGTAAGGACCACGAAGACATGATAAGACGAATTTGGACTCATTCGGAGGCAAATAGATAGACGTTTTTCCATCGTTCTATTTTAGAGTGGAACATGATAGGAAATGGCTGGTAGTGTTTCAGGGTACCCTCCGCTACGCGCCGTAAGGAGTCTTGCGGAGTAACGATTTAGATGTAGATGTACTTCGAGATGAATTCAGAAATAGCGTATAGGCTAAAAGCGCAGATCACAAATGAGTGCATATTACCCGGTACGCCTCAGAGGCACCCATAACAGTACATTAGGATTATTCGAAGACAAAATTGATAGTAGACTAGGGAAGGACTAATCTTACGTAACCCTACGAGTGTATAAAAACTATCCGGTCCCAGAAAACTGATTGTCAGCCTTTATGATCGAAGTTATCAATTTTAATGGGAATTTTAATGGATAACGTGATTTCTAAGGTCCTAATTATAGAGCCTAATCTGCAGATTTGCACAAAATAGATCCTAAACTGGAGATTTACACGAATCTTTATTTCAGTGTGAATGGAAGGTGTCTAATAGCAACAATGTTTCAGATACCCCAATAATGTATTCAATAAAACATTGTAAAAATTAAGAAGTTGTTCAAGTTTGGTGGATTATTTTATAAACTCGGTTGTAGTGACACAATTAAATAAAGACAGTAAGGTACATTTAAATACACTCACTTTTAGAACATGGAGGCACAGCACAATTTTTATTCGTATATTTTTCAATTTCAGTTCTTAGTGAAGTATGAGACATTTGAAACTAAGCCCGAGTATTCTGTGAATTTAAGAAGTAACGCCCTCTTGTAGAATCGTAAAGAACTATTTCCACATTTTAGTAATTAATGCTTTGCCGGCCAGAGTGGCGGAGTGGCTCCAGGCGCTTCAGCCTGGAACCGCGCGACCGCTACGGTCGCAGGTTCGAATCCTGCCTCGGGCATGGATGTGTGTGGTGTCCTTAGGTTAGTTAGGTTTAAGTAGTTCTAAGTTCTAGGGGACTGATGACCTCAGATGTTAAGTCCCATAGTGCTCAGAGCCATCTGAAATTAATTCTTTCACAAGTTTAATAGGTAGGAAACCATTAAATACGAGGCCTGTTCAGAAAGTAAGCTCCGATTGATTGCCAAATTGAAACCACAGTGAACATCAGAAATGTTTTACTTCTAACAATTAGCTACACCTTTCAGCTACTTCTCTAGGTAGTCGCCGTTCTGACTTAGACTTTTGTCATAGCGTTGTACCAACTTTTCAATAGCCTCATCATAGAAGGCAGCCGCCAGTGCTTTCCGCCAATTCTCCACGCTGGCCTACACCTCGTTGTCTGTGTCAAAACGTTGTCTTCAAAGACAGCGGTTCATGTGACCAGAGATGAAACTCAGGGGGAGACAATTGCGGACTGTATTGTGGGTAATCTAACATTTCCATTTGAAAACGATGCAGGAGCATCTTCATTGCCCCTGCAGAATGCGGCTGAGAATTGTCGTGAAGACGAAACAGCACGACAGTTATGTAATGTTAGCTGCATAGCTACAGGCGAAATTTCTCACCAGGCCCTCGTACTTGGCGGCAGACACTATTTTCTAGACATCTTTACGCACTCACTGCGAGCGCAGAAATGAGAAGAGCGACGTGATGCTAACTGGGGTTATACTAGAGACACTACCCAACACATCTGTGCAAAGCTTTATCGGATTTTCATAGTCGTTTCCATTTCGCGACCGATCGGAGCTTACTTTCTGAACGCCCCTCGTACATAATTAAAGCAAATTCAGCTTTATAACAAATTAACATAGCTCTACTGGGGCTTAACTCACTAGGCAGAGACTTTACTTTCGTAATACCTTCGATTACAGTGACAGTTTTTGGCAGTTGGTTATCGTGCGAAGTGTTCGTCAGGCAGCAGCAGCACTTGTTTCTGACAATAAAGGAAGGCACAGGTGAAATTTATATGTAACATGGCAGTATAGATGAATATTAGAAGAAGAGGAAGGACACTATGGAATCATTGATGTGACATTGCCATAAAATGAACGATGAAGGACGTGAAGGTTATCTGCCACTAAAACACGACACAACGACAAAAATCCAGATAAGTGTCCGTTTACAAAGGAAGTACAGTTTCCCAACAAACAAGAATTATTTATTATCAATTTAAGTACCATCTTTCATTAAAATCAATAAAATTGATCCATGTGTTATTTGACTGTTTTTCTAACCCGCCTGTAGATATCTTTTGGCACTGAATCAAATATAATGTATTTTTTTTCCATTGTAGTAAACTGGTAGAGTCAAAAACTGCACAGCATTTCTTGTACAAACAATGATCTCGCTTAATTCTTAATTAGTAGATTATTTTTGTGTGTGACAGTGTGAGGAATTATTGTGTGTACTCCGCCTGTAAGTTACTGTGTAGTCCGAAGCAACATAAGCAACGTAGCTAGGAGACTTTCTCCAACGCCAAAGTACTGTCGAAGTTTTGTTTATTACTGGTTTAAAATTTGCGCACCATACGGTGCCTATAACTTCAGGTATTGTGTTTGCAAGAGTACTTATCCCAGCGAGGTACCTAAGTCCATTTAACGCAAAATATCAAACAATAATTTGATCCCAAAATTCTTCAACGCGAAACGAGCATAGCTTCTTGACACTTGCTGGTTAATTAAGAGGCTCATGCACTCGATACAGCAACAGCGAATCTGAGATACTTCGTCAGGTAGTTATCCTCAAGTGCGGACCGAGACTGCCCTGTCATGCTGGTGCTGCAGTAGCTTTTGCTCACCGTAATCATTCTCAGACAGCTATGCTGGAGGCCACAGCCATGCGGTTGGCACTGCTGTAGAGGATGTGGACGTGGTGCTGTGGCTGCAACGCTGAGCCGACGTCGCCAGCTAAGATATGCTTTCCGGGACGTGACTTCAGCATCTCAAATACGCGCTCCCAACTCGTTTCACCGCAAACTCTAGTCACTGTCACCCATTTTCTAGCGTCTTTGTACACTCATCGATAATTTCCCGCCAAGCCATACATGTTCGTCAAATGCAAGAACGTGCCTACATGGTGGTCCAATGAAATGGGTTCACTCCCCCACCAAGACAACCATATCGTAAATAACCTTCCCACTATTAAAAAACTGTCGTTCCATTCCGTCTCCATGACACCAATGGCTAATTTAGCGATGGCACATTTTCAGGCCGGCACTAACCTCCAGGGGCAGGTTGTAAAATACACAATAACCGCTGCGCCCCCTGAATGCAGATTGTCAACCCAACTTTCGCGAACGCAGGCACCTGAGGTCACAGTGTCAGCTCACGGTAAAGAGCCGCTCCTTTTTCGCGGCACTCTGTCGATTCTGCTCTAAGTCAGAGGCACTGGGGTTTCCCACACTCACCAAAGTCATCCACAAAATAGGCCGTACCACCACCACTTTAAAGTGACGCTAGAAAGATCGCAGTATGTTAGTGCTCTGGCTTGTGTCACTATGGCGGAATTCCAGACTGCAGTTTAATAAACATTGCCCATGTGATCTGTGCCATTATCTTTCTCTACTCGCTTAATCGACTTCATACAGGATGAAAGAGACATGCAGAATAGCTCTCCGCGTTTGAGCCTCGCAGCTTGAATGCAACGTTGTCATGTTAACAAACATAGGAGCATAAAATTAACACTTCCTGCAAATGACAAAAATCGGGCTCCTAAGCTGTCATATTCAGTCTACATCTACATATACATATATACTCTGCTAGCCACCAGGCGGTGTGTGGCGTATGGCACAATTCGCACCAAAGTCATATTTCTCCTCCTCTGTTCCACTCGCGGATCGCGCGAGGGGAAAACGACTGTCTGAACGCCTCAGTACGAGCTCTTATTTCGCTTGTCTTTGAATGATGATCATTACGCGATTTGAAAGTCGGTGGTAATAATATATGCTCTACATCCTGGGTGAAGATAGGATTTCGGAATTTAGAGAGCAGCCCCTTCTTTTTAGCGCGTCGTCTATGTGCAGGTGTGTTCCACTTCAAACTTTCTATGAGATTTGTAACGCTCTCGCGATGGCTAAATGTACCAGTCACGAATCTTGCCGCTCTTCTTTGGACCTTCTCAATCTCTTGAATCAGACTCAACTGGTAAGGGTCCCATACAGACGAACAATACTCTAAGACTGGACGAACTAACGTGTTGTAAGCTATTTCCTTTGTTGAAGGACTGCATCACTTCAGGATTCCACCAATAAAACGCAATCTAGAGTTCGCCTTACACGTTATTTTTGTAATCTGATCATTCCATTTGAGATCATTTCGAATAATCACACGCAGATACTTGACTGATGTTACCGCTTCCATAGACTGATCGTTTATTTTGTGCTCATTTATTAGAGGGGATTTTCGCCTTGTTATACGCAGTAGATTACACTTACTAATATTGAGAGATAACTGCCAGTCACTACACCACGCATTTGTTTTCTGCAGATCCTCTTTGATTTGTTCACAACTTTCGTGTGATAATACTTTCCTGTAGACTACAGCATCATCGGCAAACAGTCTAAGGCCGCTGTCAACACCATCAACCAGATCGTTTATGTAAATCATAAAAAGCAGAGTACCTATTACGCTGCCCTGGAGCACACCTGAAGTTACTCTTGTTTCTGTTGAAGTTACCCCATTCGGGACGACATACTGCTCCCTGTCTGTTAGAAAAGTCAAGAGTAACTTCGTGATGAAATCACAAATCGACTAATAATTTGACGACGTTGTGTTTGCGAATATATAATCTTATTTTATGACACAAATTACCACCACACCACCATTGCCACTAATGCCATTCATTGCTGAACAGCGGAAACAAAGTTTTAGACCTAACACAATACTATCGAATTCGCGTTGTGTTCTCTGCCATCGACTTTCGTGCCGTAGCGGTAATACGAGGTATGTCCACAAAGTATGTTCCGTTTGGTTATATAAAACAAACGTGTACAGATACAGAAAAATATTTATTGTACAAAAATCTACAACTGTTAAACTACTTTTCTACATACCTTCCGAAATTTGTCATAGCGTGGCACAAGTTTTTGTATGTCTTCTTCGTAGAAGGTTGCCACCTGTGTATTCAGCCATGTGGTAACATGTTCTTTCAGCTCGTTATCATCATTAAAGTGTTGACCACCAAGGATAGATTTTATCTGTAAGAAGAGATGAAAGTCGCTGACTAGGAGCGAGGTCCGGGCCCTGTGGAGGATGATCAAATGCGTCGCAGTAAAACTCCCGTAAGAGTTGTTTGGCCACATTCGTCGTATGAGGTCGATCATTATCGTGAAAAGAAAACAACACCTTTTGGCAGTAATCCTCCGCGCTTGTTCTGTATAGCGTGGCGCAATTTCTTAATGGTCTCGCAGTACCCATGTGCATTGATTGTTTAGCCTCGTGGTAAGAAATCAATCAGCAAAATGCCTTTTCTGACCCAAGGAACGGTGCGCATGAATTTTCGAGGTGTCAAGATTGCTTAGGCTTAACCTTCGTTGGGGACGAAGTGTCCCTTCGTTCCACTGATGGCCGTTTTCTTCAGGGGTGTTGTACGATGCCCAAGTTTCATCCCCCGTTACTATCCGAGAGAGAAAACCATCGCTTTCTTTATTGTAGCGTGTCAAAAACTGAAGTGCACTGCCCATTACTTGTTTTTTGTGTTGTTCAGTAAGAATTTTAGATGCTCAACTTGAACAAAGTTTTCGAAATTCCAGTTTTTCAGTAATAATTTCATGAATTAGTGATCGTGAGATTTGCGGCGCTTCCATAGCAAGGGCACTAAGTGTAAACTTACGGTTGTGTTTAATCTCCTCTTCAGCTATGTGGACTAGTTCATCAGTAACCAGAGATGGGCGTCCACTTGGTTCTCCATCGTGCACTTGATCACTTCTTTCATTACACGGTATGACCCATCTTCTAACCATTGAATCACTCATAGCATTTTGTCCGTAAACCTCGCAGATTTGCCAATGAATTTCCTTTTGCTAAACTTTCTTTGCATTTAGAAAACGAATCACAGATCTGATTTCACACGCGGCGGCATTTTCAGTTACGGCTGACATTATAAAGAAGCACTAGAAAGCACATATCGGCCGCAGCGATCTGAAAATGGCGTACATGTCTTCTCCTTGAGTCAGTGTAACTGCCGCGCATGATCGGAGCTGCGATCGTAGCACTGCCGCAGATAGAAATAGAAATGGAACTTACTTTGTAGACGACCCTCGTAAAATATACACAGAAACATTAATTATTTCCTGAGATCTTCTTTCGCATAGGGGCAGAAAGATGTGTCAGGGGACATTAATTCATAAAATCTGTAGATGGATATTAATAGATGTTCGTATGAATAAACGGAAGAGCTTAAACAGATACCGTCGTTTTGAGATCTGAATGAGGTCGTTGAAATACGAGTGGCCTATGGCCCGGCGAACAGAAACAGTGACTTCACTCTCGGTGAGGCATGGGATCGAGCACTCAACTACCTGAAGCCACAGCGTCGGCCGAGAGCGAATTTCGCGCCAGGAAGTGGCGACAGAAGCAATGAAGGACCGGAGTTCACGACCAGCATTCAGCCATCGGGTCCCCTCTCCACTCCACCTGACATGGAGTATGACCAGAAATTGAAGGAAAAGGCGCAGTGTAGGAAAGACGCTCATACTGGTTGAAATAGTTCCCGCCAATTGCTGGCTGGATCGACACAATAACAATCCCCCCCCCCCCTCTCCCACCCGCCCCTCTCCAGTAGCGGGAGACTGAGCGAGGTATTAACCTATAGCATAAACATCTGCAGAAGGACTGTAAGTAGGAACTACCCTATCCCAGCATTCAGTATAGTAAAGTAATTCCATCTAACAGTACTGGTACAGTACGAGCAATTCTAATCAACTCTTGTAAGGGATGAGACTCTTAACAAGTAATGTCATTTCATTTCTTCTTCTGCCTCCTGAGGTCATTAGTGGTTGGCGAGACCCTCGGTGTAGGAAGGATCTATTCGTCACAGAATTCACGTAGATGCCCACATGAAAACTCTGTAAGCTGATCCACCTGCGGCTATCCAAATGACGTCCCTCCATGAGACGTCCCTCCATGACAATACCAGACAGTGGTACGTCCTATATTGGTGATCTAAAGCGAATTGGAAAAAGAGATCCTTTAGAGGGTGACTGGCTGGCGTCATTGTGTTGAGATGCCAAACTGCAGTTATTCTCTAACATACACTCCTCGCACGGCATAGTCCAATTGTACCTATAGTGAACTGTTCTTCATTGTAACAATGGGGAAATATATCTTGCAGATAAATTAATGTTCAGAGTGTAAGATATTCTTAAGTTAGGAAATCCGTGCATCGACGTGATGATATTTTGCCTGTACAGTGCAACCACATTTTATGCACCTTCTCATTCTTTGGAAAGCTCAAAAACAATTTTTCAGGAGGTTTTACAAATATATTTGTACAATGTGACACTTCATTCGATTTGTAACCCATTTTCGAAACATAACTTCCAAAACAAGATATCGCTGTTAATGAGCTTTACGACAATAGGAGCAGCGAGCTACCCAGTGACGTCATAGGCATCACATAAGTCAAATGGGCTATCAAATTATTTGAATTTAATTTGAGTTTTTTTAATACTGAAATTTAAGAGGATAAAAACGTACCATGAGCGTAAAGTGATGTAACTGACCATTTCAGACGATTTCCAGAATACAGTGTAATACCGTTTTAGAGAACAGTTGTAATGGGGTCACCATTTTAATGTCTCCACTGTCAATACTGTGGGGATCTTGCACATAACCACATAAGTTAACTATCCTGACTGGACGAGTTGTTTACATTGTTGCTACCGTTAATTATTTTGGTAGGCGGAGAGTTTAGAAAGATTGTTCTGGTATGATCTTGTCATTTATAATGTTCATACTGTAAATTATTACTGTTTCTGGGGGACGATCAAAGAAACTGAGCAGAGATACATTCAGTTAGAAGTACTGATACCATATACTCATTATCTGAGAATTGGGGCCACAATATTACCTACAAAAGGTTATCCATTGATTTCTATTTATTCTTATTATTTATTACATTTATAGTTTAACCGTTTATTTTCATAATATTATACACGGATGACATACGTATGAGGAGAAAACAATCATTAACTCAGTATCCTAATGGAATTACATGCACAACATAACAAAATCTCGGGTACGAGGGCCACAAGATGGAACATGTAATGGAAAGGAATTGAAAGGCATCTTTTCTAATAAATGAAGTCATAAGGCTTCTACGTTCTGGCAATAACAAAAACAGAAGCATCAATCAACTTATTAGTATTGAAAAGTGAATTACTGATGCACGCTACTGGAGTCGATAGTACCCAGTCGACATCATGTGAGCAGTTCTTTCAACATCAACGTATGTACCTCAAGAGCTAATCTATGGAATGTGTCGTCACATGGAAGCCTATCTAATGTATGACGCGATTTATGAATGTAATGAAAATAAGAAAGTGATGCCTATGATATTATGAGTCATTGTGTCTAATCCGATAATATTTTGTGACAAATATTGTAAATATTTTCCATTAATCGCGAAGATAAATAATACCACAGTTCAGTCATTCCATGAAAGCTTGGAACTTCAAGTGTAATATACACTTCTGGAAATGGAAAAAAGAACACATTGACACCGGTGTGTCAGACCCACCATACTTGCTCCGGACACTGCGAGAGGGCTGTACAAGCAATGATCACACGCACGGCACAGCGGACACACCAGGAACCGCGGTGTTGGCCGTCGAATGGCGCTAGCTGCGCAGCATTTGTGCACCGCCGCCGTCAGTGTCAGCCAGTTTGCCGTGGCATACGGAGCTCCATCGCAGTCTTTAACACTGGTAGCATGCCGCGACAGCGTGGACGTGAACCGTATGTGCAGTTGACGGACTTTGAGCGAGGGCGTATAGTGGGCATGCGGGAGGCCGGGTGGACGTACCGCCGAATTGCTCAACACGTGGGGCGTGAGGTCTCCACAGTACATCGATGTTGTCGCCAGTGGTCGGCGGAAGGTGCACGTGCCCGTCACCTGGGACCGGACCGCAGCGACGCACGGATGCACGCCAAGACCGTAGGATCCTACGCAGTGCCGTAGGGGACCGCACCGCCACTTCCCAGCAAATTAGGGACACTGTTGCTCCTGGGGTATCGACGAGGACCATTCGCAACCGTCTCCATGAAGCTGGGCTACGGTCCCGCACACCGTTAGGCCGTCTTCCGCTCACGCCCCAACATCGTGCCGCCCACCTCCAGTGGTGTCGCGACAGGCGTGAACGGAGGGACGAATGGAGACGTGTCGTCTTCAGCGATGAGAGTCGCTTCTGCCTTGGTGCCAATGATGGTCATATGCGTGTTTGGCGCCGTGAAGGTGAGCGCCACAATCAGGACTGCATACGACCGAGGCACACAGGGCCAACACCCGGCATCATGGTGTGGGGAGCGATCTCCTACACTGGCCGTACACCACTGGTGATCGTCGAGGGGACACTGAATAGTGCACAGTACATCCAGACAGTCATCGAACCCATCGTTCTACCATTCTTAGACCGGCAAGGGAACTTGCTGTTCCAACAGGACAACGCACGTCCGCATGTATCCCGTGCCACCCAACGTACTCTAGAAGGTGTAAGTCAACTACCCTGGCCAGCAAGATCTCCGGATCTGTCCCCCATTGAGCATGTTTGGGACTGGATGAAGCGTCGTCTCAGGCGGTCTGCACGTCCAGCACGAACGCTGGTCCAACTGAGGCGCCAGGTGGAAATGGCATGGCAAGCCGTTCCACAGGACTACATCCAGCATCTCTACGATCGTCTGCATGGGAGAATAGCAGCCTGCATTGCTGCGAAAGGTGGATATACACTGTACCAGTGCCGACATTGTGCATGCTCTGTTGCCTGTGTCTATGTGCCTGTGGTTCTGTCAGTGTGATCATGTGATGTATCTGACCCGAGGAATGTGTCAATTAAGTTTCCCCTTCCTGGGACAATGAATTCACGGTGTTCTTATTTCAATTTCCAGGAGTGTATAAACACAAGAGCGATGTTGTTCGCCACTGTTTGTGCTCTGTTTCTCGCCTGTTTGTTCTCTCTCTCATTCTCTCCTGTGCATAGATGTATCTCTAAGTAGCTGTCTATATGAGCTTTAAGATTATAATATATTGTTAATTGGAAGTATCTGATGTTTCCTTTAAAAATACCTCTCCCTCCACGTGAAACTTGTTTAAAGAGAATAACAGTATTGCTGTCGATTGCGCATCTCGCTTCGACTGAGTCCTCCATTACGTGTACTTAAGTATATTTCAGTGTTTGTGAGCTTCACTCGCAACGGAAAATAATTCTAAGTGCTTTTATGAATTTTTACGGTCACTTTTCAAAGAGTCAATTGACCTCCCAGTGTTTCCTTTGCGTGAAAAAGTTCTTTGCTTCCCACCAAAAACTATGGATTATCCAATCCAAATATTGCCACCAGATATGTTGCGGTCAGTGCTGACCAATGGAGAGAGACTTTTCGAAAACAATACCAACTTCTTCTTTCCTAAGGGTGCTTTTCGCAGGGTTCGTGCGCGAAGTTCCTGTAGCTTTTCCCTGTTTCTATGTACATAAGGGAACATATTCGTTTGTCAGACTGAGAGCAGCGTTCAGTCTCCCATCCAAGTGGAGCAGGAGACAGGTGAGCGTTCTGGAAATAGCTTTTTTGAAGAGAAGGTATTCGTTTCCAGGATCTTTTCTGGTGCAGACCGGCAACCTCACGTGCTATACTTGAGGAATGGAAGTTTCACTCAGACACTACCGCAATTCATCTTCTGGTCAGCTCGCACTTAACTCACTTGGTTATGCATCTCGTACACTCAGTTATCTGTCTTGAATGTCTGTCTCATTTATCTTGTCTCATTTATCTTTTTCGAGTTTCCCAAATGCAGGGGTCATATTCAATTTGCTTTGTGCATTGTTCCAATTGAACTTCTTCTCCACGGAATTTAGAGTGATTTGATTTTAGTCTGAAACGATTTTGAGGAAACTTCTGTATGCTAATCGTTGTTAAATGACCAGATTGAATTAAAGTTTTCTGTTCTCACTCTGAACTAGTTTTTGAGATCCCTCTCTCCTAAAACATCCCTATAGCTAGACAATTTTTAAATAATAAATACAATTAGCAGTGTTGTAGGAATTTGCTTCATTGTATCGTTTCCGTTTTGTGCACTGGTCAAGCACAATTTCTGGGGCTACAAGAAAACTGGGGCTGCTAACGACTATGAAACGCTTTCCGGTTCTTATAGCAGGAATAGTTAATGCACAAGCTACTGAGCCTTACTTTGACCTTTCCAGGTCTGGTGAATGAGGCACTGTTCATTGTGTTATATATTGCGTGTAGGAGCATTCTGTATACTTCGAATTCAAATTCCACAGGCACTATATCAGCTAATTAAGTAGCCGTTTAAATATTAATACACAGAGGATAATTTTGAACGTCGACAAACTCGACCAACTGAAAAAAGAGCAAACAATGTAGGCACGGATATTTTTTCACCTTCCAGAAAATGGCAACCTATCTGTAGAGCAGCCTAAGAACAGCAGAAGCCAATTGTAGAAAGGGAATAATTTCTTATGGGAGCATGTACCTGGGATGACAATAGAACATAGTCATTAAGCAACGGTTTTCACGATTGATTATCTTAGTTGATGGTGAATCAGTTAGTTTATATCGTTGTTTGCTCCTTAATATTCTCGAAAGTAGCAGATAAATGGCATCCACAATGGCATACTCTTTCTTTGTTGAGTGTGAGTCTATAAATAGGATCGATCAGGATCAAGAACCCCCCCGCCCCTCCTTTCGCTAGTTACAGGAGCAGGCAACACGTAACAGTCACTTAGTAGTCAGTGGTCACGATAAGAGCCATCTTTCCACGCAGCTTGTTAGTGAAAGCCATGCGCTGAAAACCCATCCAGTTCGAAGACAGATAAGATCCTCCAATAAAGACTCGGTGGTTACTGTTTGCAAAGCGTAATTATATTCGTAATTTACACGAGTGGGAGATGATTCGATTGCTCATAGTCTGCTGCTGCATATTGAGATGATACCTCCTACAGGCAAGGTAACGAACATGACGTCACGTTGTTTTCCCCTTCCAGCTATCTCACTCGCTCGTCTCAAACCTATAACGCCTTTCTATGTGTCGGAAGGTATTAATATCGTTACCTTTTTCTAGACTGAGGCCTTTATTAACATGCGAAGCATGATGATCAATACTAGTACGTTCCGTTCCTCGCACAGGATGTTTCAAAAAGCATACATTTCAAACACATACATTTATTAAAATGTAAGACATACATTTGTTAAAATGTAACACATACAGCTGTGAAAATTGGGGCACATATATACGAGCCTCTCAAGTTGAAATGGCAGGTTTTCAACATCTCCTCCACCAGTGACAGGAACAATAGCACATCAATACTCAATTTCCTCCCGTTCTTGGTTAAACATGTACGTCGTAACTGATGTTATGGCAATATGAATCCGGTTCTTCAATTCTTTTGAGTTCAGAGGTAGCGTTGACACGTCAAAGTCATCATTCATAAAAACCCGGGAAGAGGTCACAGAGGGTCAAATCCGGTGACCGTGGAAAACTGCTGAGGAGTGCCAAGTCCTCTGCTGTTTGACGAACAACACAACGGCTGGGTAGAGTTTCTTTCAGATATTCACGCACTTGGCGACTCCAGTGAGGGGAGCCCGCATTGTTGAAAGATGGTGTCTTTAATGAGCCTCGAAGACCACCAGTTATGTAACTTGGCAAAATACGACTGTTTCCATAAAGGAATAGTAAGTGTGATATCGCACAAAACACTCTGACTTTGGGCGACTCTTGTAAATGTTCATTATGTACATGGGTTCTATAGATGGTTCTGTAGGCTCCAAATTCGAACTTTGTTCACATTCCC
This sequence comes from Schistocerca serialis cubense, assembly GCF_023864345.2. Classification (NCBI taxonomy): domain Eukaryota; kingdom Metazoa; phylum Arthropoda; class Insecta; order Orthoptera; family Acrididae; genus Schistocerca; species Schistocerca serialis. Next base: position 1,932,239 of record NC_064646.1, read on the forward strand.
ACTAAGGTGGGGCATCACTGAACACGATGTGTCGCGCGAACGGGTTATTGTTGTCAATAGCAGTCTGAAGCACGTCAGAAAACACCGAATGTCGTCATGACGTAAAGTCTGTAACAGGTGTAATGTGTACGGCTTCATAACGAATCGATATCTGAAAACAAGTCAAACTGTTGTTGTAGGCAGTAGTAGAACCCGACTGGCATGACGAGTTGATTCTGTACGTCTACGTTGGAAAGTGGTTTGGATTCATGGCACATCTTCCCCGGAAATATTGCATACACATGCCGCATCTGCAGACTGTCGATACCATTTGCTTGTGTTCCATCCAGTTGGAAGGTCAGTGTGCTCCCTCAACCTGAAACACCTTTCGTGAGGTAACGGGCGAGTTGTCTAAGTTCCCAGGTGGGGCCTCTTGGTGGGTCGCGGCCCGGCAGCAACCCCGTGGTGCCGAACGTTAGCTTAGCAACTGCGTGATGCCGCACAACGGCCAGTCCAGCCACGTGGCTGGAAATTCCATGGTGATGCCGTGTTGATGAAGGAGACATGCCGGGAGTGCCAAAGGTGGTGGCCTTTATGAAACCTTAATGGCAGCCATTTCACAGTTCGTACATAAATTAATAGTAACCAGATGAATCATGATACCTCAAAAAGAAACATGTACATTACTGTTATTTGCACGACGATTCTGATGGTGTAATCAGATTTTCAATATCTTCATTAGTTTAAAGTTTAGTATCTGATGGTAAATTATACAAGTAACGCCCAGCCACGAATTTCCAAAATATAAATTGTTCACCCGATTTTGCCGATCTACATGTTTTTAGAAAGCTATTAGTGTAAACCTAAATTGGTGTGAATTACAGGCATCTAACTTAAATAGTACATGAGTTATTGGAGATCAAAGTGGCCGATTATCATCGATCGCGTCAGACCATAAGTACTCCATAGTTACACGAAAAAACGGTAGCAGCATGCTTATAAATATATGTATTCGTCTACGTCTTTGTTTATATCCGATGTATTCTATTGATGAAGAAATTGGTAAGTTATTTAATGTGTTTCAGAAAGCACAGAGACGTTAGTCTACTGGCCTACTTTTGCTTGCTATTCCTTTGATATGTGTCTAATTTATTTATGTATTTAATAATGTGTGTTAGAGCGTGTATATGGTCCAGCAGTAGGAATATTTATTTAATTTCAGGTTATTTAAATGTAACTCCAGTGTTTTGTATGTGTTTAAATATGTTTGTTAGTGTATGTTGGCTTGGAGACATGGATAGAGCGCTCTAGCCAATCACAGTGCTCGTTAATGGTCAGACTGTATGGAAGTGGGGAAGGAGGATCGTTTCGAGAGAGGACACTGGGGTAGTTCTGGCAGTGCGGAGTTATGGACAGGACGCTACTGGATGCGGGAAGTGCAGGACGCGACGGCGCGACGGACTCGGTGTCGGAGGGAGTGGAGCAGTTTGTGCGTGGTCGCGGGGGATAGAAATATTTCGAAGTGCTGACCTGTGCTCTGGTGTGATTTCCGTGGCTTCTGCACTGAAGTCGTAGTATGCGTTCAGAAGTGAATATCTCGCGATCTATGTTGTTGTTCATAACTAATTACGTGAAGTAGGAATCTGTTGTTTCCCTGTTATTCAACTTATATTTTATTTAATTGCTAGACCATCGACACCAATAAATGTTTTGCAGAAATATACCGCATTCTCAAAAGTACCTCTACAATCGTAATCATCATTTAAAGTCGTTAAGATAGTACCTGCAGATTTTACTTAATTGCATTTTTTGTTAAGAAATTTATTTGTTACTTCCATAATTCGCAATTGTTGAGTGATAGGAACCTTCGACCATTCGATTCATCTGTCCATTTTTATCATATACTGTAGACTTAGCAGCATTTCGCCTGTAATATGGCAACTACGTTTCCCAGTCCATAGACAACGAAACCAGCCAAAACCTTTAATATTGCAACTCTGAGTGGGAAGGTACGTAGTTGAGGGCCACCACACTATCATTTACTTTTTTTGAAAGCCCGCACTTTGCACTGTAATAACGATGTATACTCCAGTCATCGAGTGAAATTGGGGTTCTAATGAGTGTTGAGCTGGGGTATGGTGCTTCCTACTGACAGACATTCCCGTGCTTCAATCATGCCTGTAAGTGGTGAAGAGTACAATACATTCGAGGTTACTGGCCATGGAATCGCGCTACACAGGTTTCACTTTGTCAGAGGAACTCGTGTTTTGTTGGTTGTATGATAGTGAGAAAGAACTCCCTTGACTGCGAACGTTGTTTCAAAAGTAATACAACACGATCGTGAAAATAAGGTTATAAAATTTACATTCCAGGAAGAAAGTTTACGTGCTTCTATGTGTGCCTGTAGACATAAATCGTGGTTAGAAACTCTCCCAAGTGTGAGGCGAAAGTAATTTGTCACGGAGCAGCGTGACATAAAAATGAAAAACGGCTGCAAGACGACCTTAGCGCCGCAGAAGACATTTGGCAAAACATACTCGCTCTGCGGTTTCACTGCCGCACTTCTCTAGCGCGAGCATATGACAGTTTCAGTATTTATCACTTACGTTTGATTCGTAATCTGAGTGTGTCTAAATCTCAACAAAAAGAAATGGAAGTAACTGTTTCTTACAGAGAATATTTTCTGGGTGAACTAACTGCAACTCAAGTCAGCACTATTCTTTTTAATTACTTATTTATTTTTAATTTCGCACGCTATGGAAATCACTGTTTGTGGGTTACAGTAATTCTGAGACACATGCTGAATGTACACGGTGATTTTTAGCTGCAACTCCCGATTTATTTTATGCAACCCTACATAACAGAACAACGTTGCTGGCTAGTTCGCTCTGGAGATGTGAAGCACATCGTCAAAATGCCGCATGGTAACTGGAGAAGTGTACGACCTTGGACCTATTGTACAAATTTTCTTCATGAAACTACTTTGGCACATTAACGTGGTGAGTGATACATTGATCTCTTCATAGGGTTAAATACTGCAATGTTGTTGCTTCCAGACTTACTATTTTGATATCTGTTAAATTCGCCGTTTGCGATGATGAAAGAGAGTTATAAAGTAACATTTTTAATCCACTTACGAAAGAAGGTTGTATACATGGAAGAACCCTGGAGATACTAAAAGGTATCAGACAGATTATATAATGGTAAGATAAGATTTAGGAACCAGGTTTTAAATTGTAAGACATTTCCAGGGGCAGATGTAGACTCTGACCACAATCTATTGGTTATGACCTGTAGATTAAAACTGAAGAAACTGCAAAAAGGTGGGAATTTAAGGAGATGGAACCTGGATAAACTGAAAGAACCAGAGGTTGTACAGAGTTTCATGGAGAGCATAAGGGAACAATTGACAGGAATGGGGGAAAGAAATACAGTAGAAGAAGAATGGGTAGCTTTGAGGGATGAAGTAGCGACGGCAGCAGAGGATCAAGTAGGTAAAAAGACGAGGGCTAGCAGAAATCCTTGGGTAACAGAAGAAATACTGAATTTAATTGATGAAAGGATAAAATATAAAAAAGCAGTAAATGAAGCAGGCAAAAAGGAATACAAACGTCTCAAAAATGTGATCGACAGGAAGTGCAAAATGGCTAAGCAGGGATGGCTAGAGGACAAATGTAAGGATGTAGAGGTCTATCTCACTAGGGGTAAGATAGATACTGCCTACAGGAAAATTAAAGACACCTTTGGAGATAAGAGAACGACTTGTATGAATATTAAGAGCTCAGATGGAAACCCAGTTCTAAGCAAAGAAGGGAAAGCAGAAATGTGGAAGGAGTATACAGAGGGTCTATTCAAGGGCGATGTACTTGAGGACAATATTATGGAAATGGAAGAGGATGTTGATGAAGATGAAATGGGAGATGTGATACTGCGTGAAGAATTTGATAGAGCACTGAAAGACCTGAGTCGAAACAAGGCCCCCGGAGTAGACAACATTCCATTGGAACTACTGACGGCCTTGGGAGAGCCAGTCCTGACAAAACTCTACCATCTGGTGAGCAAGATGAAACAGGCGAAATACCCTCAGACTTCAAGAAGAATATAATAATTCCAATCCCAAAGAAAGCAGGTGTTGACAGATGTGAAAATTACCGAACTATCAGTTTAATAAGTCACAGCTGCAAAATACTAACACGAATTCTTTACAGACGAATGGAAAAACTAGTAGAAGCCAACCTCGGGGAAGATCAGTTTGGATTCCGTAGAAACACTGGAACACGTGAGGCAATACTGACCTTACGGCTTATCTTAGAAGAAAGATTAAGGAAAGGCAAACCTACGTTTCTAGCATTTGTAGACTTAGAGAAAGCTTTTGACAATGTTGACTGGAATACTCTCTTTCAAATTCTAAAGGTGGCAGGGGTAAAATACAGGGAGCGAAAGGCTATTTACAATTTGTACAGAAACCAGATGGCAGTTATAAGAGTTGAGGGACATGAAAGGGAAGCAGTGGTTGGGAAGGGAGTAAGACAGGTTTGTAGCCTCTCCCCGATGTTGTTCAATCTGTATATCGAGAAAGCAGTAAAGGAAACAAAAGAAAAATTCGGAGTAGGTATTAAAATTCATGGGGAAGAAATAAAAACTTTGAGGTTCGCCGATGTCATTGTAATTCTGTCAGAGATACAAAGGACTTGGAAGAGCAGTTGAATGGAATGGACAGTGTCTTGAAAGGAGGATATAAGATGAACATCAACAAAAGCAAAACAAGGATAATGGAATGTAGTCTAATTAAGTCGGGTGATGCTGAGGGAATTAGATTAGGAAATGAGGCACTTAAAGTAGTAAAGGAGTTTTGCTATTTGGGGCGCAAAATAACTGATGATTGTCGAAGTAGAGAGGATATAAAATGTAGGCTGGCAATGGCAAGGAAAGCGTTTCTGAAGAAGAGAAATTTGTTAACATCCAGTATTGATATAAGTGTCAGGAAGTCATTTCTGAAAGTATTCGTATGGGGTGTAGTCATGTACGGAAGTGAAACATGGACGATAAATAGTTTGGACAAGAAGAGAATAGAAGCTTTCGAAATGTGGTGCTACAGAAGATTGCTGAAGATTAGATGGGTAGATCGCATAACTAATGAGGAAGGATTGGGGAGAAGAGAAGTTTGTGGCACAACTTGACCAGAAGAAGGGATCGGTTGGTAGGACATGTTCTGAGGCATCCAGGGATCACCAATTTAGTATTGGAGGGCAGCGTGGAGGGTAAAAATCGTAGAGGGAGACCAAGAGATGAATACACAAAGCAGATTCAGAAGGATGTAGGTTACAGTAGGTACTGGGAGATGAAAAAGCTTGCACAAGATAGAGTAGCATGGAAAGCTGAATCAAACCAGTCTCAGGACTGAAGACCACAACAACAACAAACGAAAGATTAAGCACTATAAATAGACTACACTGTGTGACGGTACGTCACATAAATATTGATATTTTTATCGGTTGTAAACAGTGAACAATATTGTGAAGTGTTAAGGGTGAACTAAAAATTATTTGTAAGACCCTTAAATATTTTATGAACATAATTGCTATTAAAGACACAGTTAATGATCTGGAAACAACTGATATGCAGCGATAATTTAAAAGTAGCATCTTTATTTAAAACATGTCTATGAAAATAAAAGCCGGCCGAAGTGGCCGTGCGGTTAAAGGCGCTGCAGTCTGGAACCGCAAGACCGCTACGGTCGCAGGTTCGAATCCAGACTCGGGCATGGATGTTTGTGATGTCCTTAGGTTAGTTAGGTTTAACTAGTTCTAAGTTCTAGGGGACTGATGACCGCAGCTTAAGTCCCATAGTGCTCAGAGCCATTTTGAACCATAGTGCTCAGAGCCATTTGAACCATTTTTTTTGTCTGTTGACAGCATCGGAGAGAAGGGCGCCCATGATGGTAACAGGAGTATTTACGAACGAGTTTCGTTTCGGCATCGCAATGGACAAATGGTTCAAATGGCTCTGAGCATTATGGGACTCAACTGCTGTGGTCATTAGTCCCCTAGAACTTAGAACTACTTAAACCTAAATAACCTAAGGACATCACAAACATCCATGCCCGAGGCAGGATTCGAACCTGCGACCGTAGCAGTCGCGCGGTTCCGGACTGCGCGCCTAGAACCGCGAGACCACCGCGGCCGGCCGCAATGGACATATCCTTGAGGAGAGGCTCCAAGGAAAACTAACGTAACCAGATCACATTTCTCATTCTCATGCTGCGCCTTGTAGCGGTACTACTATCCTAGTTAGAGTAATTACCTTGTGCGGTTAGTAGCACGCAACTACACTGAGGTCATGAAAGTCATGGAATGCCTCCTAATGTCGTGTGGTGCCTCCTTTTGTCCGGCGTAGTACAGCAGCTCGACTTTGCATGGACTCAATAAGTCTATGGAAATCCCCTGCAGAAACAACAGTCTATGCTGCCTCTACAACCGTTCATAATTTTGAAAGTGTTGCCGGTGCATTATGTTGTGCATGAACTGATCTCTCTATTATGTCCCATAAATGTCCGATAGGATTCATGTCGGGCAATCTGGGTGGCAAGGTCATCCGCTCGAACTGTCTAGAACGTTTTTCAAGCTATTTGGGAGCAATTGTAACCCGCTGACGGAACATCGTAGTTTGGGAACATGAAGTCCGTGAATGGCTGCAAATGGTCTCCAAGCAGCCGAACATAACCATATAAAGTCAATGAGCTGTTCAAATGGACCAGAGGATCAATCCACAGCCAACACCAGTGTAGACCCACTACCAGCTTTCATAGTGCCATGTTCACAACTTGGGTCAGTGGTTTCATTGGATCTGCTCCGTACTTGAACCCTATCATCATCTCTTATCAACTATAACCGGAACTCATCTGACCAGGCCATGGTAATTGAGTTTTCTAATGTCAAACCGATTTGGTCAGGACCCCAAGAGAGGCACTAGACAACGTTGTGCTATTAGCAAAGGCAGTCACGTCGGTCATCTGGAACCATAGATTATTAACGCCAATTCCGCCGCACTGACCTAACGGATGCGTTTGTCGTACGTCCCACGGTTATTTCATGCAGTGCTGCTGGTCTGTTAACATTGACAGATCTACACGCAAGAACGAAAAAATGGCTGACATCGAAATAAGTGTCCAACAGAGGAAAGACCAGTGGACCTGACGGGATACCAATTCGATTCTACACAGAGTACGCGAAAGAACTTGTCCCGCTTCTAACAGCCGTGAACCGCAAGTCTCTAGAGGAACGGAAGGTTCCAAATGATTGGAAAAGAGCACAGGTAGTCCCAGTTTTCAAGAAGGGTCGTCGAGCAGATGCGCAAAACTATAGACCTATATCTCTGGCATCGATCCGATGTAGAAATATAGAACACGTTTTTTTTTCGCGTATCATGCCATTTCTGGAAACCCAGAATCTACTCTGTAGGAATCAACATGGATTCCAGAAACAGTGATCGTGTGAGACCCAACTCGCTTTATTTCTTCACGAGATCCTCAAATATTAGATACAGGCACCCAGATAGATGCCATTTTCCTTGACTTCCGGAAGGCGTTCGATACAGTTCCGCACTGTCGCCTGATAAACAAAGTAAGAGCCTACAGAATATCAGACCAGCTGTGTGGCTGGATTGAAGAGTTTTTAGCAAACGGAACACAGAATGTTGTTCTCAATGGAGAGACGTCTGCAGACGTTAAAGTAACCTCTGGCGTACCACAGGGGAGTGTTATGGGACCATTGCTTTTCACAATATACATAAATGACTTAGTAGATAGTGTCGGAAGTTCCATGCGGCTTTTCGCGGATGATGCTATAGACAAATGTAATGTATTGCGAATACATAGAAAGAAGGATCCTTTACTGTATGATTATATGATAGCGGAACAAAACTGGTAGCAGTTACTTCTGTAAAATATCTTGGGGTATGCGTACGGAACGTTTTGAAGTGGAATGATCATATAAAATTAATTGTTGGTATGCCGGGTACCAGGTTGAGATTCATTGGGGGAGTCCTTGGAAAATGTAGTCCATTAACAAAGGAGGTGGCTTACAAAACACTCGTTCGTCCTATACTTGAGTATTGCTCATCAGTGTGGGATCCGTATCACGTCGGGTTGACAGAGGAGATAGAGAAGATCCAAAGAAGAGCGACGCCTTTCGTCACAGCGTTATTTGGTAGGCGTGATAGCGTTACGGAGATGTTTAGCCAACTCAAGTGGCAGACTCTTCAAGAGAGGCGCTGTGCATCGCGGTGTAGCTTGCTGTCCACGTTTCGAGAGGGTGCGTTTCTGGATGAGGTATCTAATATATTGCTTCCCCCTACTTATACCTCACGAGGAGATCACTAATGTAAAAGTAGAGAGATTCGAGCGCCCACGGAGGCTTTCCGGCAGTCGTTCTTATCGCGAGCCATACGCGACTGGAACAGGTAAGGGAGGTAATGACAGTGGCACGTAAAGTGCCCTCCGCCACACACCTTTGGGTGGCTTGCGGAGTATAAATGTAGATGTAGATGTACACAAACGATGCTGCTCTCGGTCGTTAAGTGAAGGCCGTCGGTCCCTGCGTTGTCCTTGGTGAGAAGTAATGTCTAAAATTTGGTATCCTTGGCACACTCTTGACACAGTGGATGCCGGAATATTGAATTTCCTAACAGTTTCGGAAATGGAACGACCGATTCGCCTAGCTACAACTACCATTCCGCATTCATTGTCTCTCAATGCTCGTCGTGCTGCAACAATCACATAGGAAACCTTTTCACCTGAATTGCCTAAGTATAAATGACAGTTCCTCAACTGCGTTGCCATTTTATACTTTGTGTACGCGATACTACCCCCATATGGATTTGTGTATATCGCTATCCCACGATTTTTGACACCTCAGTGTTCTATACAATCATCTGCCGTTCGCAGGCAGGTCATTTGTAAGAGGGATTCACATTTTTAACACGTTGGTATCTGTGACTGATCTGCAGTGTGTGTTTGTTGTCTCTCAGCAAGCTAACGTAAGAATGCAATTGTCCTGTGCTGTCCTACATATCTCCGTAGGAGGGATCTTCGACTCTTGCCCAGACCAGGACATTCTATCCTCCAGATATCTCAGCTACTGAAATCATCCGGTGATTGGATGCCTAAATAGTGTCACGCCATCTCTCCAGCGTCTACTATAGATCTCGCGAGCCATTACTATAGACGACTCTAAAATGAAGTTCAAGGGTGCTGTAAGGACATACCCATCTCTATCACCCAAGGACTGTCAAACTTGATGCCCAGATGGGTTACAGATATCTGGAATAGTAATGGAACTGTACCGGCCCTGGGATCTTTAGAGCTATTTTTTAATACGAGACGAGTGTCTGAGTTTGCAGAAGATGGTCATAAACTGTCTGAAATGCGTATAAGGTAGCTGCAGGGATGTTTGTGCTGCGAAATAATTGCTGAATAAAATTCGATACGTTGCTCCCTTTCCGAGTAATTTAGCATTAAAGTTAGTCAATCAGGTCGAGACATGAGAAAATTAAAGCAGTCTGTCAAAGACAGTGGCACTCTACACTTCGTTAGTTTGGTTTCCTCGAACCGAACAAACGTAGGCTTTTCTCGTATAGCTTAAATTTATCCCAACCGAAAAAGTGACGTTTTAACAGGGATTCAGCATTTAAGCTAGGGGTAACTCACAGACCCACAGACGTCTATGAATTACAGCATTTTAGTGCCTGTAGGTGCTTGAATTTGCATGCACAACGACCTAATTGGCTAACTTCAAAGGTATATGACTCGGAATTGGCAAAACATGGAATTCGTCTCATGAAAATTGTTTTGAAACACAGCCTCCCCCCTTACAAACTCTTCTAACTATGGTGTAGACAGAAACTGTAGCTCTCGTTTTGTAAAATGATGTCTCTCGGTTCCGAACGACGGGCGTGTTGGAAATTCAGTGACGAATGGGAGCTATGTTTTATTGAATTTGTTGAGACAACCAGTTAGAAGACTATGAAGACGAGCAGTGTACCGAACTGCCGGAACGTGAGGGGAGCACAGGTAGTCGGTGTTAGCCTGGTCTTCGCAGCCGTAAGCGTGAATAGTGAGTGCCGATTGCGGCGAGAGCGATCGAGTGTAGCCATCACGAAGGAAGAGATTGACAGTTCTAAATGGGGCAGCGGAAAGGGAAGAGAAGCGGTGTTCTCAGTCAAAGGTATTGTGCCGAAGGGGACTCATAATTTTTTTGCGGGTGGGATGAAGGAATTCAGTCCGGTGCAAGACTGGAGGACTCGCAGATTTCTGTAACGGTAAGAAGTTTTGTGTAAGGACTTGAAATGTCTTAAAAACACTAAGTTAAGGTGTACGTCTCAACGTGTGTTAAAGTACGGACACGTGAATTATCCAGGATCAGTGAGACACCTACACTTTCAATTTGCCTTATCGTGTCCTTTTTAATAGTTGTCTTTTTCTCAATAAGTGTTTTCAGATACTTTGTGTTATCCTTTTACTGTCAGTGTATGCGGTACTTTTTCTGTGCAATGGAGGTATGTGAACAGAAGAGGTATATGTCTAATTTTAATTATTGCTGCGAATTCTCTGAAGTTGAAACGCACACAGTTCATCAGTACTACGGAAAAATTCTGTACCTTATGTATTGTTAGAGTAGTTTGTAAAAAAGTTACCATTTACTCACGGGACAAGCCAATTAATTTCATACATGAAATTTATTCGACAGTTACGAATATGGACAGTCATCATCTGTATTATCTAGTTATGATAGTGAAAATTTGTGTCAGATCGGGACTCCAAACCGAATTTTCTGCTTGTCGCAAGCTGTCGTCTTACCATTATGCTATCCGAGGACACTTTATAGACACAGCAGAACTTCCACATATCAACGATATGTGATGTGGTCTACCAACACAAGTACAAGGATAGCGTACCAACAGGGACAAGAAAGGAGGCATAAGGGCGCCAAAACAGAAATAGCAATAATCCATTTATTGCACGACGGTAGCGTTCTCCCTTCCCGCGCCCGGGTTCGCGGGTTCGATTCCCGGGCGGGGTCAGGGAATTTTTCTGCATCGTGTTGACTGGGTGTTGTGTGATGTCCTTAGGTTAGTTAGGTTTAAGTAGTTCTAAGTTCTAGGGGACTGATGACCATAGATGTTAAGTCCCATAGTGCTCAGAGCCAGCCATTGCACCATTACACACGCACATCGTGATATATGAGACATTATAATTGCCGTACTCAATCAATAAACAATGTGTATCACAAAGGGCACATAATGGAGTTTAATAAATTACAATGGCACATCAACTGCGCCATGACAAACAGTGTGCATAATGAAGGCCGAACAATTTTACCAATGTCAGAAAAAAAAATACTAGCATAAAATTAACTAAAATGCCTTGAAGGAAACGTCTATGAGCAGAACACGACGGGTCTGCAAGGGAGGAGGCAACACAATACTTAACTGAGGTGCACCAAAACAAACAACGAACACCAGGCCGTGCCGACAACGGACATGTAAGGCACGAAACTACTCTCTCCGTTGCGGTTCCGCGCGTTCCACCCAAGTAATAGCTACCTGAAACATTTAATACGTGGACAGTACACCAGTGATCAGCAAATTAACAAAACAATAACACGACATAAAAATACAATAACTTAAGAAAATCACATCATATGACTATGAGCTTAAGGTCTTCCGGTAATTAACAGATTAATTTCTCAGTACCCAAATTACAACTAACGCAACAAGAATTAAATTATTTAAGTGATAATGTTCCTTTAAAATAATATACGGCAGAGAACCGAGAATGGCCCCATCAGTACTCCCCAGTGACGCAGTGCACACAAATGGTACCCCACGGCCGGCCGCGGTGGCCGTGCGGTTCTAGGCGCTGCAGTCTGGAACCGCGAAACCGCTACGGTCGCAGGTTCGAATCCTGCCTCGAGCATGGATGTGTATGATGTCCTTAGGTTAGTTAGGTTTAAGTAGTTCTTAGTTCTAGGGGACTGATGACCTCAGATGTTAAGTCCCATAGTGCTCAGAGCCACTTGAACCATTTGGTACTCCACGGCTCCGAGTACACTGTAACTAACCTGTTACTATGGTTTATTACGTTATTATTGGGAATGGAAATACTTATTGCTTATGAAATTAACGTGAGAAGATTAGGGTCGCCACCGACTCTAACCATACAACTAATCAAAGGTTTGGTCGAGTCGTAAAATAAATTAATTTGATCAGAGACCAAAAACACACAAAAATGCATATGTTGTGATGTTGCTCATAGGGGATACGATGTAATTAATAGTATTCCCCGTGCACTGTTCACGACAATCAAACATTTAAAATAAAATAGCACATGCAAGAACACTGTGCAGAAGATCAGCTCCCAGCAACACACCTGAAAATAAGACTTAATCTAAAGCATTTGTTATAAAATACAAGGGGAGACTAATCACTGGACCTGTGCATAAGGAAACGCATTGGATGTGCTAACGGGAAAGCTACTAGGTGAGTGGCTTAGGTGCAAAAACGTAATCTCGGAACACAAGAGAAAATTGTAGATAAAATCATTTATTCCTAAGATAAGGATGTGAGGCATGTACAGATTCCTGATAACACGTGGTTTGTGGAGACACAATTTCTAGGTATAGTGCCAAATTCCAACAATATCACATCACACAATCATGTTAACATTATCTAAAACAAACATGCGATCGGACAGTTAGTGATGCCGGTAGCCCAACAACTATAATGTTCTACCACGTGGTTGGCTCCCCACGGACGAAAGACACATAAAGCAAGGAAAATTTACGAGAAGGCAAAGCTCTAAATAAAGGTGAAAGCTTATGCAGGCACAGCTGAAGGCAAACAGACATTCATACAGAAGCGAGTGCTCACTTCTTATCGACAACTTTGTGTGGCGCTCTTCCGGAGGATCCAAGTCTGCTACAGAAATTTGCTAAAAGAAAAATCTGCCAAAGTTTTGCATTCCTTGCTGCGTCAAGGCAAAGCAATCTTCCAGATTTGAAAAGCGAGACCAAAAGCTAACAGCTCTCCCCTCGCCAAGTAACAGCGCGCCACGCGGTCAGTCCAACTCACCCTTCTTCGACTGGAGCACAGTTGTGGACGCTTCCCGTACCGGCGGCAGACTGTCTCCCGCTTCTTCTCCAGCCTCTTCCACGCTCCGCGTGGCACGGAAAACCCAAAGATGCCATTTCCGGCTACAACGTAACGCTGGTGGATTTTTCACAAGTAGCGAAAACCTCTTTGCCTACTTGACCACTACGAGAGTTGGCTATTCTGTACAACTCCTGCTGAATCTGTACGGCTATCGCAGACTTGCTGCAGCAGAGTACGCCACCGTCTAGCAACGTGACACACAACCACATTCATTCAATCACACCACTATGATAATTATGGGAAAGGAGAAACAAGGAAGGAAAGAGAAATACTAGTGAAAATGGGCTACCGGACTAATGAAAGCTGGCTACAGGACCGTTTCAACACAGCCCCATACAAAATGCAACACAACCACAGAGACCCGGCGTACTGCCAGAACCACCAGCCAATAAATCAAAATCGTACTAAGCCAAAACAAGGACCGACCTTTAAAAGAACGAGACCTAGTCCGGCCGGACAACAGACCAAATCCCAGGAAATCCATAAGAAACCTCAGCCAACTAAATACCAAAACAACAATTTATGAACACTGTGCAAAACACAATACCGCTCACTCCAAAGGCTTCCGTTTAGTCTCGAAGGTGGCTCCGACCCGTCTGCTGAGGTGCCAAGCGTCGTAAGGAGAGCAGAATCAAGCTTAACCTTCGTTGACGGAAAGCGGAAGCACCACAAGACAAAATAAACTCCAATCTAACTGCGCGAGGATAACTCTAAGGAGTGCCACTCGAAGACTATGCACTTGAAGATCAAACATAAAGCACCGAGACTAACGTGCCGCTGAACGACGCACTTCCATCACCAGCGTCTAGTAGAATACGGAGAGCAGCGTAGCCCATCGATATACATCCATGGGACGGTAAACGAGGATAGCAATCCCAGCGACGAAAAGACAGGAGGACGAAATGATATCCCTCCGCACATTGAAGGTATTTCAAACTCAGGCTCGACAAACTAAAACAGGCGCTGTCCACACTATTCGCCCTAAAATCACTGTTCGGTCTTCGCATCGGCTCCCACTCGGCGTCCAGACGCCAACAACCCCAGCCGAGCCGAACTGTCTTCACGCCAAGGCAGCCACCTCTTCCTTCCTCACACGCCTCCAGCTAAGCCCCGGCCAGCAATCACACACGGAAACAACCGCCTAACGCCAAAGCGCCATCTGAGTGAAAACTCACCACTAGGATCGATACGGATTTGGAAATAAGCGAGCACCATAACAATGTGTGTACAACCTGCACTGGCTACATCGTGTATGGGAACATACATAACGGGTAAACGAGTGCAGGCTGTAGACACATGGCTGATGATGTATGGCAGTGAAGCGTGCTCAGATAGTATAATGGTAAGATAAATGATATAAGCGGGAAATCAAGGTTCGGGTCCAGCTCCAGCACAAACTTTCACTGTCGTTATTGCATTACACAATTGATCGTTGTCCATATTCACGACTGCGAATACATTTCGTATATCTCATAACGGCTGTAGTCGTCACAGTACCTGTTTCTTCGCACAAGCATGTATGTCGGAAGGAGCATTCCTTCGTACTTCCGAACAATACAGGCACTACAATATCATATCGCAATTAATTTCCGATAGAAGTATTGGGAGGGGGGGGGGGGGGCAAAAAGAGGCAGCTGAACGTGAATACCTATATGTAGGGGGTTAAATAAAGGGGCGGAACGTTATAATACGCACCTGAAAATACGCTACGTGGGATGAAATGTTCCTTCTTTGTGTTGCACTTGTCAGAGAAACTGATGCACACGTACAGTGTCGCGCCACAGAGTTTTTCATTCTGGGTGCTGAGCTGATGAGGCGATTGGCACACGGATCGGCAGAGACGCGGCGCTCCAGTTCTGTATTTGGCCCCAGGGCAGGCCTCATGGCTTCTCGGCCTAATGAGTTCATTCTGAGTGGGTCTCACACCGCGTCTCGCCAATCAGAGGCCTGAAAGGCACTAATTACCGCCCTCGCAGAGGCTGTCTCGTACGAAATACGCCGCCTGCCTCCCAACATACCGCTGAAATAGAACCAGTACTGTCTGTCAATCTTGGCAGTAAATGTACGACTCACAGATTACAGTTTATCAAACAACCAGACAAATGCAAGTAGGACACGCGCTCTGATGTTTATTCACAGACTTAATTATGTATACTACCAGAAAAAAAATCGTAACACCAAGAAGGAGCTATGCGTCCTAAATCGAAGGTGGTAGGTCTGTTTCTATAGCTGATAGACGATGCGTATTCAAATTCCGCGCCAGTCGCGCAAGAGAGACTCTAGTACCACCACTATGAGGATGCAGTTCAAGTTTGCTTTAAATACACGCTGTAACGGACTTGAGCGTTAGTTGCCTTTGAGATCCCACGTGGTGAGTTGATGTTACTCAAGAATACCTTTAAAGGGAGCCGGATCGATCCATCTCCTCCATGTTAATTTTAGCAAATACAAGGAACATTGTTTCTTAAACCATTAAACATACTGCTCTGAAATTTGGACTTCATGTTCAGTGACTATTTCTCTACAAAGCTATAATGCCATGTTAAGAAACATTTATTGGTTTTTGTTTTACAATTTTTTTAAACAGATGTTTATTTTTTTCTCTAACATTTTCCACTTTTCTTCTATAACTCTTGAATTATACAATTTTTGTTTTGCAATTTGTTATAAAAATGAAGGAAAAGAAGTAAACAATATTGTGTATAAATTTCCTTGATATACTTTTAACATTGTTCGAGAAAATGTTCCTCAAAGATGAAAATATTAAAGTTACAGGAAATAGCTTCCAAAGCTTTTTTAATACTTTCCTGCCCCTTGGATTATCAGCATCCTCGTCATTTTCCAGAGTTAGTTTCTTTTTCACTGGATTTTTATTCCCTTTTGCTGCATGTTCTAGGCTTTTGTCTCTTCTTCCTGCACCTCTTCATCAATTAGGCGCATTGTGGAAATGGTGTTGTGTCCTGGTTAGAAACCTAAACGTTTCAGCACATCACATTTGATAGTTTCCTTCATTGTATGTTGCCACTGCATCATACACTCCAAAATGCAATGTTTTTATCTGTACAAACACTCATTTGGGAATCCTAATCTAATTAAATTATTTACACTTTCATTTGGATTTTGTGTTTTCCCATGTAAACACTTCTGCAATAAACTTGGCTGCGATAAATCTCTGAATATGGGCTTAATTACATCAGTTACAGTATTTAGCAAACTGTTTTTATGGGCATATTCCTTTCCTGATTGGTACTTACACCATGCATCATCACCTGTGGGGCACAGTGCATGTTGTTGGTGCTCATTTGTTGATGCATTATGAAAAAATAATGCCCACACTGCTCTCCTTATATGCTCAATGCTTCTTGTATTTTGCCTAATTGCACACCCATAATACCTTTGCAATCTTTCAATTGCTTCATCTGCCAATCTTCCTCTTCCTCCAAGGGTCTTACCGTCACTAAGCTTCTTTGATCCTAATGCCTGCTTTAGTTTGCGCAAGCGAGCCCCCATGCGCTTCTGCACATGTCCAATGCACTCCTGTTTTTTAATGATAATTTCATTGCAATAAGGTTTGAGTTCCTCTACAGCTTTATATCCCTTAGAACCACCATCTCCTTGATATTTAGTGTATCGTACATTATACCACTCCTGTGATCTGTGAAAAATTGCTTTCACTCCCTCTACTTCCATCGCTCCACTCGTGCCATGAAAATTTGCTTCACAACTTTCACTATGTTCGTCCTTGGTATTGCCCTTACATCTACAATGTTTTGAGAGAATAGCAACATCAATTACTTTGCAACTGTCTCCACTGGTAGCTGTCACAACTGCATTTAGACATTTATGACCTCCACATTGCCATGATCCATATAAAGCAACAGTTAAATCTCTACAATTCCCATTTTCTGTCACAGTTTCTTCAACTGCTTTCTTCATTGTTGCTTGAGCAATATCTTCAGCAGAAGATCCCACCAATTCATTATAAAATCCAAACTTGGTTGGTGGTTTTGGAAAGTTCATAATTCCACATAACATTCTCCCTGCAGCAGTGCCCTTGCCAATGCCACGCAAGCCATACACTAGCCTAATATTTATATCATACACCTTCTTTCCTCTATTACCATTACGAGGAATAGTATTAGAATTAGAAACGAAACTTCTGCAGCACATTTGTTACACTTCAATAACATTTTACATACCAAACGAATGTGTGAAGTTATTTTCAGTTCCAGTCCTCTTTCTTTGCAAACTTGGCATAATACGTTATGTTTCAAAATGTTAGAGAGCAAGAAATGTTAATTATTTCATTCATATCATTACAGTCACTTTCATAGTTTTCAAATTTTTCTTTGCTGTCACAAAGTTTCTTGCTGGAAGAAGTTCTATCACATTCATTAGGAGCAATCGGTGAAGTAGTCTGAGAAGCATCTCCCTTCAAAACAACAAAACATTGTGACTCTTTCTTAAACACTCGATTGCTGAAACTGGGCATATTGATATCCACAAACCAAATACTTAAAACAGGTACGAGCAAATTCCATCCAATACGCAATATTGAACAGCTAAAGAACACAAAGCAAACTCCACAAGTCAACACACACGGTATAGCGTTTATGTTTACCGATATGAACAGTCACTTGCCACAGAGATAAAGCCATACAACGTTGGAAAACAAAACACTGTCTAATTCCGCAAAGATACCCTGCTTGCAGCCAGCGAGCGGCGCCGTCAGAGATGACACACCAAGACGCTACAACCGTTTATACGGCGCGTCAATTTTGCAGCGATAAGAAACACACTTAGAATTCACCTAGAAGGGTGAAACTTGATTTGTTTTGTTAAGAGAACTCCAAATAATTTTATAATGAAAAAAAATGTTAATTTTGTCAGTTTCATCGTTCCGGCTTCCATTAAGGCGACAAAGACTCCATTTTCAACATCCCACATAGTTTGAATGAAGTCGTGTAATAGGGCTACCTGAAACTGGATGTTCCTTTCTGGGATACTGCAGGAAGACTCGGCTGGATTAGAGTCATTGACTGCTGGCAGTGCTGATTACAAGAATGTATGGTCTCAAGAAGACTGGAGTGCGGCCAGCCAGTGGCACCATTGAGAGGAAGAACAATGCGTTGGGCACTTGGCTCTGGAGCATCGTACTGCATCCACAGCAGCAATTCCAGCAGCAGTTGCCACCACAGTGACACAACGGTTACAAATTGGTTACTTCAAGAACAGCTCGGTTCCAGAATCCCAGTAGCATGCATTCCCCTAACCCCAAACCATCGTCGTTTGTGACTTCAGTGGTGTCAAACGAGAGCTAATTTGGGGTCAGGGCGGACGTCTGTTGTGTTTTCTGGTGAAAGCTGGTTCTACCTCGGTGCCAGCGATGACCGTCTGTTGATTAGAAGAAGGTATGAGAATGGGAATAGCTGTTATGGAGACTATTAAAATAGCAAAATAGCCACAGGTATAGTTGTGGCCACTCCTTTTAATGACACTTTTCGGAAATATCGTCATCGGATTCAATTAAGGGAACAGACACCATGCAATGTATTGTGTCAACTTTGTGTGCCACGATGAATAGGAAGTCATTGTGCTAAAACAAAAAACAAGTAAATAAAAAGAGAGAGAGAGCTCCTATTCAAAATCAGCATGGGCGCACTCCTCATTCCAGATTTAGGATCGCAAATGCAGATTAGAAGATCTCCAGTTGAGAACATGCAGGCAACCTGTCTGCATGCTACACACACTGGACCTACATCTGGAGGTATGGTGTGGGATGCGATTTCGTAGGACAGTAGGAGCACTCTCGTGGTATTCCACTCGTCCTGACTGCAAATTTGTACGTGGTGATTCGACCTGTCGTGCTGTCACTCATGAATAGCGTTCCAGTGGGTTTCTACAACAGGATAACGCTCACCCACATATCGCCCACCCGACGTGCTCTACAGGCTGTCGAAATGTTACCTTAACCTTCCCGATCTCCAGATCTCTCTGCAATCGAGAACGTGTAAGACATCATAGGACGATAAGTCCGGCGTCATCCACAAACGGCATTAACCGTCCCTGTGCTGACCGACAAAATACACGGAAATATACAAGTGTCAACTCTATACGGTTCTCCTTGTTTCTGGTCATGTGTCGCTTACACGTCAATAAGCAATAACGGATGTAGGTTTGTGCTTTGATTTTTTCCTTCAGTGTGCCTTTCAGTGTCCAGCCTATAGCTTCAATCTGTTTTGTCATCCATTCTTTACATGAATATAAATTAGTAAGTGACAAATATTTACTAGAATTCTCCAGGATGAATTTCCACTCTGCAACGGAGTTTGTGTTGATTTGAAACTTCCTGGCATATTAAAACTGTGTGTCGGACGACTACTCGAACCTGGGACTCTTATCTTTCGTGGTCAAATGCTCTGCCAACTGGGCTATCCAAACACGACCCACGACAAGCTCTCACAGCTCTTCACGATTAGTACATATCCTGTCTTTGCAAATTCAGAGAAATTCTCCTGAATACCTTGCGTGTTTAGCACTCGTGGAAAAAACGAAACTGCGAAGATACGACTTATCTGCAACATAAGAGTTTATTTCCAGAAAATCCTCATTTGGTCTGATTAAACTGCCAGTCTGCAAACACTGCCGCAAAAAACTGTAGCACTCTACACCGGTTAAGCCCATGCCCATGTGTCGTCGCCCCACCGCGCACTTTCTGATTTTATATGCAAATTATGTTTCATAACATTTTAATTAACTGTACATTGCTTATTGTTGCGAGCACAAAAGATAACATGAGATTCTCACTATTAGTTTCTGTAGTTGTAAAACTTTAACTTTGTGCACCTCGACCTATTATGTGGGAATACGTACAACACTAAAAGGTTTGCTGCTATGAACGTGTGAGCTTTAATTTGCAAACTATTTCCGTATAATCCTGATCTGGCCTGTTAGAAATGGAACACGGTATCATTACAGTAACTAATTACGAAATTAAACATGCCCTTCTCTACTTTCATCTCTGAAATGCACTGAGAATTACTCTTATTTACACGTACAGATGTTACAGTATGCTATGTACGCTAAACATAAAAGCCGTAGTGGATTTATTAACATATGATCACTCTTGATTGCCACGACTAACACGAGAGCATGAAACAAAAAATGAAATTTGATTTTAATATGATTATTAGCTAGAACAGGTTTCAGCACAGCAGTCTTTGATATCACACAAGTAAAGTAATACCACTCTGAATACTGATATTGTAATAGCAATTGCCCACGTCCACCTGAAAATGACTTAATAAAATCCACAGTTCTCCACTGAGGTCTCCGAGAAGCTGAAAGAAATAATTTTAATGTACCATTACCTGACCGCTTAATTGCGGGAAAACTGCTTTCATTCAATTATAATTTGAATTTGCCGCTGCAGCGGCTCCCGCGATCGCGGCCTAGCTCAGCTTCATGAAAAATTCTAAATCTGCTGAAAACGGCGAGAAATGTGAAGTGAAATACTGTGCAAGCTAGCAATAAATTGTTATAAGTATTTTCAACAATTTCTATTTTCTAAATCAACATAAATTCAAATTGCACGCCTTTTTTATACATCAGCCTCCAATGGCGTCTCTCTCGAACAAAGAACAAAAGAAAGCTAACCAAGCATTCAAGCGAGCGTCACAGGCTCTTACCACTTTAACGGCTACAAGAAGACAGAGTGAGTAACATTTAAGCCTCCACTATTTATAATCAATTCTTTACACTAATAAATATCTTTGTTAATTTTTTCACTTATCATTGTCTGCTTCGATTTCCACACTCTCTGACCACAGACTGTTATTTGCAAAATATAGATACATAGATATTGCACAAACACAAAAACGAAAAATGATTATTTTCTTTTTTACAGACTCTACATAATAGACAATCGTTCAGACAGAAATGAAATAATAATAATAATACAGATAAATTTTTCTTTTTTCACATATATTACACCGATTTTGCAAATGTCTTGCCAGGAGACGTCACACACACAAGCATTTTAGCTGAACCAAGTAGCAGATGAAACAAGTTACGGCTAACGCTCCAGTTCTCTGCTTTGTGTAAAGGAGAACAACTCTCTTGGATGCAAAGTAAAGAAGTGACCCGAACGAAAGTAATAGTAAACATGTGGATCTAAGTGACAGTTAGTTGGTTAGTTAATTAGGTACGTGTGTCATAGATCATTAGAACGATTCTTTTACCGAAATGATGTGGAACGAATCAGTTTACAGGATATGTATACATAGTTAGTGTTAACATTAATGGACACATTGTCATTTTATTCCTACTCCCGCAACTACGCTTAAAAACAGTTCGTCAATGGAATAGAAGGAGTTGCCCAGGAGAAATAACTATCAATTATATTTAAATCTTGCTTCACTACGTGTCAGGCATTCTATATTATTAGGCAAATGATCAAAAACGTTTACTGCTGAATACCTAACTCCTCCCTGAACCGCTGACAACTTTAAAAATTGATAATGAAGGTCATTTTTTCCTCTGGTATTGCAGGTATGTAGATCAATTCTCTTCTCAAATTATGATGGATCATTTATGAAGAATTTCATTAGAGAAAATATGTTTTGTGATGCCACAGTTGAAATACCTAACTCCTTGAATACGTTAATACATGACAACCGTTAGTGAATACCACACGTTATTCTTACTGTTCGCTTTTGTGTAGTCGCTACTTGCACGTTACAAGGGAGCAGGAGCTGTGGAAAATGACTGGTGATCTCTCAGTAAGCGGTAGCGTGTTTGCTCCTGGCGGTCAACGACTCTTCCTCGATGCTATTAAAGTTTTCAACTGCGACGAAATTAAATTTCGGGTAAGGACCAGATGGTAGGGAAATTTTATTAAGATGTATTAAATTAAAGACGCGACTGGAAACTCGACAAGCTTAATTTCCTTTCAAGTTTGGACGGGAGGTCCTCCAGGGGTTAAGTCGTCCCGATAAAGTGTTCCATGCACTTGGCCTACAGAAACGTTTTCCAGAAGTCTGACAAAGGCTTTACAGGCATCTTGTAATGCCCACAAGGCACATGATTCTGTAAAGTTCCAGGCTTCTGAGCTGTGGTAATCAGTTGTGAACCGTTATTTGATGTTTGTTGTCTTCTGTTTTCCTGTTCATGCTATTAAACTTGTGATACCCATGAAGCATAGCAGGAATGACTGACAAGATATACAAATTTAATTTTCAACCAGTTTAGTACAGTGTGACGGTACGTCATATAAATATTGACATTTTTATTGGTTGTAAACCGTAATTAAGTATTTCATGAATATAAATAGTGTAAAAGATATAGTTAATGTTCTTGAAACAACTGATATGAAGCGATAATTAAAGAGTAACATCTTTATTTAATGTCTATGAAAATAAAAAAGGATAAAAAGAGACGCGATTGTACGGCCGAGGAGGAAGGACGTATTTTGTGGTACACACACAGTGTTCTGTTTCGCTATACGGAATGCAGCCATTGAGCGGCTGCACATATTTTATGTAAGTTGTTCATATTTATTGCTAAACTAAACTTGTTATTATTGTTACAAAATGAATTTCTTTGTAATAGTTGTCACCTCAAATGCTCGCAGTGGCTAATTATTTTTAATAAGCGTTTTTTCAGTAATTTGCACTGCGAGAAGCTCATCCTCCGATGCAGCCTCTGGTCGGCCATTACGCGCCGAAGTATTAATTTATTTTTCAAAGTGTTAACAGTAACTGTAAATGCGAGAGATTTCGTTTAAATTGCAACAGATAAATAATTTACGTTAAAGTTCCCGTTATTAAACTATACAGATTCCATGAGTTCAGTAAGTTTTATCTTGGCCGCTTCACGGCAACAATCGAAATTCTCTCAAGCCTTGCTTTGCCATCAATAAACAGAAATTAACAAAATTACATTCAATTCAGTTAACGGCAACTGTATTTTAGTCATCACGTTCAAAACCTAAAGTTGGTACATGAATATCTGAGGCCCTTCAAGAACCAGTTTCATATTTACTTATGCAAGTAAGTAAAAGTGATAAGAAAAGACAATATCCCTCAGAGAAAGAAGCATGCTGATAAATTAAAAAAAAATATATTAAATATATATGTAACTTTTTGGATATGACGTAACGAATGCCACCGACGTCACAACAGGTTTAATTATTTTGAGAGGCCCAAACAGCGGTATTACTCACCGTTTTGTAGTGTACAGGTAACTGACATGACAAGGGGCATCAAAACGATTAGAACATAAGACAGGTCATTTGTTTAGAAGCTTGATTAACTGGAAGCATAACAATATTGATGGAGAGGTCGTAAAGGTAGAAAATTTTCTCGCAATCCAGATAGACTGGAAAGGATTGATGCTTGGTGCAGGGATTGTCAGTAACCCTTGACAATTACGCACAGATACTTATGAATAAGCGAAAATAGCCGTTATTTATGGCTAAACGATGACAGAGGAACCGCTGGAAGCTGGTAGTTGTACTGGACGATTTAAAGTGGAATGGCCACCCAAAATTGGAAATTTATTCGTTGACTGCTTATTCTTTGAAATCAGCTGTGTTAGGCGTTGATGTACTACCTATCAGGGACATAAAAATTTGTTCCAAACCGGGCCTCGAAAACGTAAGTCCACTTATTGCGAGCGGTCGTCTTAATACAAGGTATTCCGAAACTACACGTTCGTGTTAATACGAAAGGCAGAGAACATTAAACGAAACATGTTTCGATAAGAAGCGTATGGTCTCTCAAGTCAATTAGCAATGTTAGGCAACAATTAGTTATAGGTGATGACGTAAGCTCCCGTGTCGAATGTGTATTGACATTCAAAACAGCTTTGTGTACGGATGGTTGGCTGTACTCGTTGGATGTACCCCTGAATATTTGACGAAGGATCTACATCCAGCACGATGGGGCCAGTCATTTTCAGCATTGACGTGAGGAATCGATGGAATCTACGTGGCCTGTTTCCTGTCCACCCACGTCACCTGGCCTTACATGTCTTCATTTCTACCTGTAGGGGCATACGAAGCAGCTGATGATTGAAACAGTTGTGGAAACAAAAGATCTCGTTGCTGAAACAGCCGTAGCTCTTGCATTGTTGACATGCCAGGAATCTTGGGACGAACACAACAATCAATGGCCCGACGATGTACTGCGTGCATACAGGGCAATGGTCGCACATTCTAGCAATTCCTGGGAATGCCTCTGTTGCAATTAGTATGCTAAACTACCTTCTGTGTAAGTCATCCCTTGCCTCAGAAATTTCTGTCAGGGATCTTACGTAGCATGGTTGAAAATATTTGTTTTGATGTTCTCTACCTACTGTATAAATGTGAAGAACAATTAGAACAGCAGAATGTCATCCTCGAAGCCCACATAAGAGAAATGGGTAGCACTCTGACACTGGTCAAAACTGTTTCTCATTTTACCGCCAATTCAACTCACAACAGGATGGGTTTCCCGTGGGGTTTCCAGCCAGTGAACTCCTAGTCGATATCTTCCTCAGTCACACTATAAAAAACTGTTTGAAACAACAGTAAGCTCCAAACAGTACAGGATAGTATATTGGTATCGCTGTATAGGTGAGACCATCTGTCTTCTAGATGAAAGAACCAGTCGCATCCGACAACTCCACAATAACATACACAGTTCATCCAAAAATAAAATTCGTCATAGAAACTAAAATTGACAAAATGATAAATTTCCTTGACGAATTCTTTATATTTAGGAAAATCACCATCATCAGCACAGCCATACACAGATGCTCTAATCATCCTATTGCGCACAAACTAGCCAGTTTCCAGTATATGCTGCACAGACTGTATAAAACTCCACTCAGTGAACACAACTAAAAAAAATCTGTTACACACAATCAACCCAAAAGCTATAGCGAATGGATACGATACAAACATTATAGAGAAACTACGTCACCAAACTGAAACAAAAACAAATGTGACACTTAGAACACAGAAACAAACAACTTGTCACCAACTTACAAACACATGCACGCAGAGCACAAATCCACAGAAAAACGCAGAACACACACACACACACACACACACACACACAAGGACACATGGACAAGGAAAACCTATAACAACAAGCAAATGGTACACACTTATTTACAGCAACACAGCAGTCCACGTAAGAGGCAACATATTCAAAAAACAAGGGCTAAAATTAACCTATGGGACAGACAACTCAATACAGAGAGATCGAAGGGCAATCAACACAAGCACAGAAAAATGCAAGGTTCAAATGGCTCTGAGCACTATGGGACTTAACATCTGTGGTCATCAGTCCCCTAGAACTTAGAACTACTTAAACCTAACTAACCTAAGGACACCACACATATCCATGACCGAGGCAGGATTCGAACCTGCGACCGCAGCAGTCGCGCGGTTCCGGACTGAGCGCCTAGATCCGCGAGACCACCGCGGCCGGCAAAATGCAAGGTATCTGATATTTAGCAACTGATATTCCAGGAATGAAAATCGGTTTATATACGATCGACAAGTAGAAACTTTAGTACCACATGCACAGGACGCAGAAGAGCACTAAGAACAGCGGTCACTCCACAACTGCTGAACTCCTTAAACACATGAAACACGGCCCAAAAACATCAACACTGACTTGAAAATTCTCAGATGCAGCAACAACCACCCACAAAAGCTAATAACTGAAGAAAACTATCAAATACAAGAACCCACAACTGGAGGAAAACAAGTAATAAATGAACACGTGGTGCTCAGCAATGGAACTCCGTTCTCTGCCTTCAAAGAACTATCAGACAACACGAACCCAAAACACCCCAAACTCCGCTTCCAAACACAAACACAAACACAGTCCACACAGTGTTAGTTAACGGTACGCATAACCATAACATGTCCAGTAGTAAAATTTCGAAGTACAAAGCTGTTCTACACTAAGTTCTATATGGTTGCACATGACAAACTGTGAAACAAAAAACTGCATTAAATAACAAAAATCCAGGAAATACACATCTCTGGCAACAAGGTATATATACAAAATTTTGTCTGTTTTCAAATATCTTAATATTGCCTAAGAATTCAGATTTACAAGTGTACAACTTGAAACAAGCCGTTTTGATGTATTATAGAAAGAAAATAAAAATCCCACTGACAGTGTTGAAACCTCGGCGAAACATGTCTGGGAAGTATAAGAACCATCTTTTCTTGCTGCAGTCTATTTTATTTCTTCCGGACACGTTTTGCATTCTACTTTAAGGCATCTTCGGTAGAAACTAGAATGATACAGTTTTGGTGTGATTGTGATATTTGTAGGCTATAAAGCAATTCACGTCTTGCTTTTTACCATTTTATGGTCTACAAAAATCACGTATAAAAACATAACTGTATCATTCCACTGAACATGCCATAAAGTAAAAGGCTAAACGAGTCTGGGAGAAATAAAACACATTGCTGCAAGAAACAGTTGGTACAATTTACAAAAACAAAAATTTCGTATTACTTCACACAGCTGGGAATCGTAGGCAGGGTCTGTTCTTCCAGACACGCAAGTAAATGACCATATAAAAGTAATCGTGGGAATAACGAATAGCAGACTCAGATTCATGGGAAGAATCTTCCAGAAAATCAGTCCTCCAACGGAGGCTCTGGCTTATAAAATCCTTACTCGACTGATCATTGAGTATTACTCCACAGTCTGGGATTCTTACCAGAGAGGATTGATGGAGGAAATGGGGAGTATCCAAAGAAGAGGAGCACATTTCGTCACAAGTTCCTTTAGTAAGCACGAGAGCGCCACGGAGACAACCATCCACTTCCACTGCAACAGAGAGGTTGCGCATCACAGTACAGGAAAGTGGGCACAGGACGGTGACAAGGTGCTGGGCGTCCACGCTTCATCACAGACCATGGAGGTCGGATTATCGCGTGCTGTACAAAGCAGGAGAGGAGGAAATTTGTGAAAGACCCGACGACCCAATACAATGCCGGTACAGGCACATGCGTTTCAGAGCACACCTTGCAGCCAAACCGTTAAACTTGTGATTCTGCAAGGGAGGACGTCTACGGGGTCCCACGTTGAACCAACAAAATTACCATTACTGTTGCAGTCTGTACTAGGTTATCGAGTAGAAATATGTGGCAGCAGCGCAGAAGGAATCAGATGTGGAGAAAAAGATCGCTGTGCAGAAGAAGAGATAGAAACGGTAGGCTAAGAGTAACGGATGAGATGAGAGGAGCGAAGCATAAATGCATAGGAGCGAGAAAAAGGATGAATAATTAATAACATGAGAGGGCGACCGAATCTCCGTTGAAGTGAAAGGAAACCCCAGGTATATGCAAAAACAGAAACTGCACACAGATAACATAGCTCTAATCATGTCTTGAACGGTCTGCGACTTTGTAAAAGACGCAGGCTACAGGATGATTTGTTCCAGAGCCGTGTGGCCGAAATGGATGGGCAGGTCGAGTATGATTCAGTGTTACACAACGGTTTCGCTAAAATGCTAGAAGTGTCCGATCTGGTAATGTAGGTATGGAATGATGACAGATAGTTGATTTGTGACTAGAAAGGGAACAAACAAAACCGATAAAGAACATAAAGTGTGTGAGAATCACGTCCCGTAACGCCGTCACATAAATCCTAACTGAGCATGACATCGACTGACATGGTCAAGCAGATGAATGATTCATATCTGTCTCTCAAAAGCATTCATAGGTAATTCGGAACTTTTAAATACTTTTCATTTCAGACTGCTGACGACGTATTATGTCAATGAAACGAAATGCATTTCTTGATATAAATACACATTTTGTATTAGTTGCAAGTACGAATTTTAAACACCTTTAATAACAGTTATATTATGCCGCGAATTTATCTTTCCCCACTTACAACCTTAAAATTTAGAAAATATTTCCACCTCAAACTGAACAAAATTTAGACCAATCCAGTCTTTAGTACAGTGGTGTACTTAAACACGGCTTAAATAGCGATCACTCCGAATCGGAAATGGGTAGATGAATTTGACTTGAGTGACTCAGGCTTATATGCAAGCCAGGGTCAACCGTATAATGGGATACAAACTGTTGTCTTTGGCCAATGACGTCATAGTTTACTTATAGATACTAATGTATTTATTTTCAATCCATAGACAATAAATCGGTTATCTTCTATGATGAGGAATCGTCGTTGTAAGTTGAAATTTATGAAAGATAGGGCTAGACAATGTGTACGGTTTTTGTCGGCTGTCCTTATTTAAATCATTTGTTCGCTCTAATTCATTCGGTACTTATTTTCATTCTCAGTGAGTCTGAGATATTTTAGAATAACTGTTTTTCATTTTGGACAATTTTTACTTTTTGATTTTCGTTTGTATTTATAGATTTGTCTATTCTTGTGAATATGGAAGACTTTAAAAAGGCTTTGGACGTTTACAGACCATTAGGTTTTTGCAATTATGTGGTCTTATTGATGATTATGTTCGATGTCGTGAGTGCGGAGAACATGTGCGCCTGACAAGTGTGTCAGCGCGTCGTACCCATGATTTATTCATATGGAGATGTACCAAAGATCGAGTATGGCGTTAAATCCGATGAGAAACATGGTTTTAGAAATCGGAGGTCGCCTTGAGAGACTCATTAAAAATTAAATACTGTTGGTGTCTGGGATATACTGTGTGGCATGTCGTGTGTGTGATCATATCTTTTTAGATTGGTATTCTTTTTGTAGTGAAGTCTGTGGGGAATATATAAAGTATAGGAGGCCTTTGAGGGGGGGGGGGGGACAGGTGTCATTGTCGAAAATGATGAGTCCGCTTTTGGCAAAACCAAGTGCAAAAGGGGGAACCTGCGTTGGGGCTGTAATTTTAGACCCAGAGTGATGTAATTTTTAAATTGGTTCCTTGTCGAACAAAGGAAGCGTAGGTGAACTTAATTGAGGATCATGTGGCCGAGAGTTATGTATTTATTTCAGATGGGTTTTCTTCTTATAGGGATTTGGGGAACAGGAGTTTTCTGCTTCTTGTCGTGAATCATAACATTGAATTCAGAAGTTAAACTAATGGGGCTTGTAGCAGCAGTATAGAGGGTTGTTGGTCAGCCACAAAATCTGTTGTAAGGAAGGGGCAACGCCGCATTTAGGCACTACAGAGCCATTTCGATGAATATTCCTGGAAGGTTAGTGTACCCAAAACATAGAGCCCGTTTAAGTGTTTTCTTAAACGTGTTGGGCAAATGTTTCCTCCAAAATTTGTTAACTAGTTTGAAGATGGGATACTGATGGAGGGTAAATGATAGTTAAGGAAAAGGGTAGGTCTGGTCGGGATGGTTAAGGTATTGATTTGGAGTATTTGGAGTTCGTGCAACGTCTTTCTTTTTATTATGTTAGGTAATGTTTCTTCTGTGGTTATCTTATTTTATTACTTTCGTTCATTTTGTTGGTGTCAACTTCTGGGTTTATATGCATGTATCTATGTGTGTATCTGTGTTATGTGTGTTTTCTTTGTAATGTAGTGTTTCTTGTTTATTTGTATGTGAGTATGTGCTTTTTACTGACGTCTCTCAAGGCCAGTTCTTTCCAGAGGAGTTTGTGCCTGGTAAATTTAATGTTATATTGAATTTGTCTTTTTCCATGTATTTCTTTGTCGTATTATATTGTTCTCTGTTGTGTTTGGGTTCATCATCTGCAATATGAGGTACGAATTTTACAGCTGTCGCTTTTTTTTCGCCTTCGCTAGCACTAGAATTACCATGATATTTTCCAGTCGATAACAGTACTATCGAATGCGGAAAGTCCGACATACGAAAAATTTGTGTTCCGTACTTCAATTGTGGTGCATAGGTCAACTGAAGAATAGGATATTAGTGCTATCAAATACGAAGACAGCGACATACGTAACACTGGCATCCTGTACGTCAGTTGGACTACCATGTCTTTTCTGTTTCTACATACCTTTGTTTCTCAACATTCGTCTTTGCTGTTAAATCTGCGCAATACATCATCTCTAATACCTTCTGACGTCATTGTCTAAGCCGATGGATTGTAACAATTTATTCAGTAATACAACTTTCCGAGTAGTAGAAGAATGACGTAAGCAGAGAACGGCAGAATTTCATCTCGTGTTTCCGAAACTCTTGCTACATAGCACTCTTTTCAATTTTATACCTTCTCGGTCAAGGAAACATCTGTCTGAATCGATGTTAAGTCCCACTTACATAGACATATCTGATAATGACAAGAGATATTACCTACAATATTCTGATGCGTATTTCCTCCAAAAGGTAGCTTCAAAATCAAATAAAGACTGCACGTTCTGACATCTGATGCACTTAGCCTGGGATTTCGCAAATATGGATCACAAAAAAATTGCATCTGAATTTCACCTAAAATAAAAAACCGTTAGTATCATTTATTGCAATGGTAAAAACGCACCACCTAAATTTAAGTACTATTAGTTGCAGCTTTTAGCGTGTGACTGAAGACTGTAATGTAATTGTTTTCCAAAGCACACAATGACATGAAAGAGATTAATTCGTTTGCAAAATGTGTCCGCAACCACACCTGGAAGTTCCGGTTGTTAAATCTGTTACCGTTTCGTTTAGCTAGTTTTATACCACTACAGGAACGCAGTCTGTTTCATTTCTCGATGGTATGTCAATACTTCCAATACTATCACAGATTAAAACATCAGTACAACCCGCCAATACTAACTAATCTAACTCGGCAAGTAATGTAAAATAGGAAAACAATCTTGTTAGTTTATTTAAAAAATTCTCTTGTGATACTTTAGAAAACAGATGTTATATAAATCGACATCTATTATTTGCGCTACCAGTACAATTTTATACTGACAATACAGGATAAATCTTTGGTAACCTGTAGCATATCTATAAACTCTATCAGAAATCGGAAGTGCAATGTGACATGTGGTATAATTGGGGCATACCGCAGCCGGTATTGATGACCTACGGATTTCGTTACCGAGTGCGAGGCAAAGTACGACAAAGTATGTTATGTTGGGTCCGCAGGCCGGCAATTTCAACAGGTGTTTTGCGTTTGAATACGTAGATGCGTAGAAATCTTTAGTAATATAGAGTGTGGTGTCAGATACATACGGATAGAAAATATCCGTTATTTTTATGCAATGAAGATTGGTGTAGTCATCACTGAGTAAATGATAGTGCCGTTCAAAAGCAGCAATGTTGTAAGGTAGAGTTGCTCATTAACTCTGCTAATGTTTCACTTGAGTACTGCGAGTGATCAGAGGGCACTAATCGACTATTTCGACGTGGAAGTGATTTATCAGACCGAAGCATTGCGCTGATGCCATTGTAGCAGTCACAAAAAGTGAATAAGGAATAAAACACTCAGCGAAACGAAACGCGTACTAGACTTTAGTTATAATGAGTACAGGAAAGGAAGGACGAGTATGGAAATGATGCATACCGCAACTGCACATTCTAGGCTTAAAAATGTTAATCTTGGATTAGAGACTCTTAAAGAAGTGGACAAATTTTGCTGTCTAGAATGCAGAGTCGAAAAGAACGTAGAGGCGAGAAGTATATCTTAGATGATAACTTCGGAAAATATGTACTGTGATATCAGATTGTATCCAGGACTGCCCCTAATGTCCAACTCTGTATGGCTTTGTAGAAAAGACGAAAGGGAGAACAGAAATAAAACAATTAGAAGCTTTTAAAACAAAGCGTAGATGCCATCTCAAATGGTACGGGGGGGAGGGGGAGCAACTACATTGATTCACTTCGTAGAACAAATTTCAAATGAAGAGTTCACTTGTATTGGCTTTGTAAATTTGCACGGCACAGTTAAATACAGAATGCTTCAATATGGTTCAAAAGCCTTTCCAGTTACACGCAGCTGAACGGTTGTATGAATATGTTTCTTCCTATTGTTGATATTTCTTGTTCTGTCTGTGATGAGCATAGTTAGTATCTAAATGTTCTAGTATGTCGACGTGTGATTGGAATAATTTGTTTTGATGTACAGGGTGAGTATTGTTGGTGAGGGGAGTGCTTCCAAAGGACTGGTCGTAAGTCTACAACTAGTTCACAGCGTCACACATCTATATCAAACAAATTTTCTGCCGGTAAACATACTGAATGACAGACATTGTTAAGCAACGCAAGCGCTTACCTTTATCTCTGTTTCCCTCTCAGTAGGTGATACTCTTTCTCCCTGGACAACTTCAGCCTTATCTTCTAATTCTACACTATGTTTGTTGAGTGGCTGCTTTGCAGTGCTCATAGCGCGGGAAACTAGTCTGTACTTCTGACTAGTAATTATCGAATAGGCAGAAAGAGATTTCTTCTCATAACGGCACCAAGTTCAAGTAATTTTTTCGTACATACAAAAAGAAATATGTGATTCAAGTATTTCATTTAACTGAGAAACTGATTTTCACTATTACTACGCTAGGGAATTCTCCAGGATTGGTGATTTCTTAAACTGTTTTAGAAAAAATCATTAAAAGTCTGGTGCCTGGTTAGTGTCTTTCATGTAGTAACGTATCCTTAACCCATTCAGTAACTTCCATTATTCTGAATAAATTTTCCTCGGTATCAAGTATTTTTCGTTTTTTGTGATCAATCAGTTTTTATTCGATTTGACAGTTTTTTTGTGATATGTTACAACACGGCATCACCCGTCTTTCACGGTCTAACTGTGTTGGTGAGGCAGTAAATCTATCCACAGGGCTGTGACACTGGGTCACTGCAGTACACTTCGGAGGAGTGGCGGTGGGACTTGTAGTCCCGTACCACCCTCCGACGGTGACAGTACTACATCAGTCAGACAGAAAAATTTAGCCTAACGGGGGCAGGTAGGGTGGGAAAGTATTGGACGTAGAATGGGGGCTAGTCCCGCCAAACGATGAATCCGTGGTGGGCGTGCCAGGCCTATCGTTAGCCATGGTCGAATCTGATTTCTCTAGGATGGTTGGGGAACCGGATGTCGATGCCAGCGGCGTGGACGTGTGGTCCCAACGTGGCGTAACACATGGACAGTGCCCCGCAAGGCGTCCACTTTCTCATAGAGCCACCGCGCGTTGTCGCGTATGGTCGTCTTATGGGGGACGATATCCGCTTCCTTGTGGAGAGTGGCAATTCTCGTGAGTGGCGGGGCGTGCAGGCTAAACCTGAGCACCTCGCTCTGCAGGCGCTGCAATGTCCGCATCCTGGTGACACTAATCGTGGCCCATGCAGCAGATCGATACGTGAGGGCAGGCAGGATAACTGTTCGGTAAATGCGGAGCTTGGTATGCAGGTTAAGTTCCCTACTGCGGAAGAGTGGGTACAAAGCCCTGGTTAGCTTTTGCCCCTTGTTGGCGACATACTCCGCATGACAGTGGAAGAGCAACTTGTGGACCGTCTGGACCCCAAGATAGGTGGTTGTCGGGGACCAGGGCACCTGCACGCCTGGAATCAAAATATTGCGGTGGAGGACTGGGCGCCGTTTCGTGAAATAGACTGCCGTAGTTTTGGCGGCATTGAGAGCTATTTTGTTTGTCCGGCACCAGTTGGTGGTGGCGTCCACCTGTCGCTGGAGGGGGGCGACGACGGCGTCAGTAATGCGGCCAGTGGTATGTAGTGCTGTGTCGTCAGTATATTGTGCAAGGTGGCACCCGAGGATGACGGCATATCATTTACATAGATATTAAAAAGGATGGGAGATAACACCGATCCTTGCGGAGTGCCAGCCGACAATTGGCGAATGCCAGAACGCATTCCCAGTGGAGTCACTAGGAAAGTCCTACTGCGGAGGAAGTCATCCACGATCTTGACATAAACGTCCGGTATAGGGGTCTGTGTCAGCATCTTGTGTACGAGGTTGTCTTGTCAGATCTTGTTGTAGTAGTATTGCTAGTCCTGAAAAACGGCAACTGTCGGTAGTGTTGAAGAAGCCTTTGCTGATGTGTTCAGTGATCCGTAGGACCTGAAGTTCGGCAGAGAGGTGCGAAGTGAATCCAAACTGTTCAGGACGGATTGTCCCAGCCGCCACAAGAGGTTGGGAAAGTCGGTGAAGGATCACAGATTCAAGGACCTTCGCCACAGTATTTAGGAGGCTGATGGGCCTGTTGTTGGTGGGGACGGTAGGGTCCTTGAACCTCTTGGGGATTGCCATCAGCTTGGCTTGTTTCCACTGAGGGGGGAAAAGGACAGACGTGAGACAACTTGTCTGAGTCTAATAATATAGTAACACTTACCGTTTGTTTGTTGTATGATAATTATTGGACATACATATGGCGTAAAGTATGGAATGACAAAGAAATGGTCATTACAGTCAGTCACTCTAGTCAATAAAACAATGTTTCCATGACCGTTTTCGGTGCACCAGACACTGTACGTACTAAAAACTTCTTGATTTATGTTCCCAGATGTTTTCGTGCGTGAAGTCGCGGTTCAGCTCGCTAGCTGCCGGCCAGGGGAAACCCAGGCTGGTCGACGAGCATCCAACAGCTGCGCCTCTACGCCGCCTTCGGCCACTTCGACCGGAGCCGAAAGAGAAGAAGGCGGAGTCCAACACAGCTGACAGCAAAGAGGCCGCTGCAGATAAACCAATGCTTCAGGCAGTGCACGTAAACAGCACAGCACCCAACACAGCTGACAGCAAAGAGGCCGCTGCAGATAAACCAATGCTTCAGGCAGTGCATGTAAACAGCACAGCCCATTGGTGTAACATTACACAGTAGTTACTGTCTTTGTGGTCCTTAGAAGAAACACTGAAATCAATTTAGATAACGTATTATGAAGAAGCAATTATTGACATGTCAGTATCTTTCCACAGGTTGGTCAAAGGCCAGAGACTGTGCATTTTGATTATTATGATGATGACGATGTAGAGGAGGAAGTCTCTGGCTCTTACTACCCGCTCGGAGTTCCGGTTCCACCCAGTCGTCTGCAGATCTTTGCCAACAGACCTTGCAGACGGAAGATTATCCGGGAGTCACCGTCGCAGGAAGTGCAGATTGCGATGGCGCAACTCAGAGCTGAGATACAAGCAATGGTATGTTAGCCATGTGGCTGTTACAAATACAGCATTACATTAGAAACTCAAACGTAGCTTTCTTTTTAATTTTTCTTTTGTGACACACTGTGCCGCTCCCGCTCAGGTCCGTGCACCGTCTTAAGTATACTTACGGTGTACTCAACGAATGTGACGAAAAGAGTGCAGGGTTTGAGAGCGTGAACAGAGCACTTACTTGGCGGAGCGGACACAAGAAAAAATCGTGATAATATGTGGGACCTGAATCTGTACATTTGTAAAATGGTTCTCTGAACTATGATTATTTAACAGCGCGCGACTCACCGCCTTGTTAATATAGGACTGCATAAGAAACTTTTAGAATAGGTTTAAACAGAGGCATACGTGGAGCTTTCATACTGAAAAAAAAAACGTAAACCTAATCTCAAGGATTGTATTTCGTGTTATCACATTAAAATATCACTGCAGGATATCTTTAGTGTAGTGAAATTTAATTAGAAGAAACCTTGTAATGAAATAAAATATTTCTCTCTTATTAAAGTAATGATCTTCATCTTGCCGAAAGTGGCCAATACCTAAACTTGATGGAACATTCTTAGTTTTTACTTTCATACCACATAAAATAGTATACTCACTTTCTTTTCCTTAATAATTATGGCGCATGTCTTTTAATGTATCCGTTGATGACGGAACGCAATGAAGTTTGTAATAAAAATTTTCCTACACAATATGTCTGGCAAGAATGATCGATTGTTTGACCTTTCTTGTCGTTTAACCAGCGTACTGAAAACCTTACAAATATTTATTTTTCTGCATGCAGGTCACTAGGCATATGAAGGAAAAAATACACAATCAGCGTAAATTATCGTATATTATTTAAAATGTACAACTTACAATGCGTAATGGCCGCCGTAGCGTGTGTTAGCTTCGAGACTAGAACAAAGAGTGAGTAATAACGTTGGTCATTTTAGTTTCTTTGGTCAGCGAGTAAAAGAATAAGTAATACAGAGATACTATATAGTTATCTCATAGAGTCTGTTTGTATCATTATGATTTCATTTTCCTTTGTTTTGTGTCTGACTTTTCGTCGCTTTGTGCAGTATACTGGTGCAAGGGCCCCCTGGTATGAATGGACCGAAAACACTTGAGGTTTGCCAACAATCATACCACCTTTACAATAACACATGTTCCTTTTCACACGTATGTATTGTAGACATGTCACTTTACGTCTCTCTTGTTTTTTACAGCCAGCCGATGTGGCCGAGGGGTTCTAGGCGCTTCAGTCTGGAACCGCGCTACCGCTACAGTCGCAGGTTCGAATCCTGCCTCGGGCATGGATGTGTCTGACGTCCTTAGGTCGGTTAGGTTTAAGTAGTTCTAAGTTCTAGGGGACCCATGACCTCAGATGTTAAGTCCCATAGTGCTCAGAGCCATTTGATTCATTTTGTTTCTTACACATATTCTTATATATACAGTATACATAACTTTTACTTCGGAGAAGATCAATTTGGATTCCGTAGAAATATTAGGAAACGTGAGGCAATACTGACTCTACGACTTATCTTAGAAGAAAGATTAAGGAAAGGCAAACCTACATTTCTAGCACTTGTAGACTTAGAGAAAGCTTTTGACAATGTTGACTGGAATAAAAAAGACGAGGGGCATGAAAGGGAATCAGTGGTTGGGAAGGGAGTGAGACAGGGTTGTAGCCTCTCCCCGATGTTATTCAGTCTGTAAATTGAGCAAGCAGTAAAGGAAACAAAATAAAAATTTCGAGTAGGTATTAAAATCCATGAAAAGAAATAAAAACTTTGAGGTTTGCCGATGACATTTTAATTCAGTCAGAGTCAGCAAAGGACTTGGAAGAGTAGTTGAACGGAATGGACAGTGTTTTGAAAGAATGATATAAGATGAACATGAACAACAGCAAAACGAGGATAATGGAATGTAGTCGAATTAAGTCGGGTGATGCTGAGGGAATTAGATTAGGAAATGACACACTTAAAGTAGTAGAGGAGTTTTGCTATTTGGGGAGCTAAATAACTGATGATGGTCGAAGAAGAGAGGATATAAAATGTAGACTGGCAATGGCAAGGAAAGCGTTTCTGAAGAAGAAAAATTTGTTAACAACGAGTATAGATTTAACTGTCGGGAAGTTGTTTCTGAATGTATTTGTATGGAGTGTAACCATGTGTGGAAGTGAAACATGGACGATAAATAGTTTGGGCAAGAAGAGAATAGAAGCTTTCGAAATGTTGTGCTACAGAAGAATGCTGAAGATCAGATGGATGGATCACATAACTAATGAGTAGGTATGGAATAGAATTGGGGAGAAGAGGAGTTTATGACACAACTTGACAAAAAGAAGGGACTAGTTGATAGGACATGTTCTGAGGAATCAAGGGATCACAAATTTAGCATTGGAGGGCAGCGTGGAGGGTAAAAATCGTAGAGGGAGACTCAAGAGATGAATACACTAAGTAGATTCAGAAGGATGTAGGTTGAAGTAAGTACTGGGAGATGAAGAAGGTTGCACAGGATAGAGTAGCATGGAGAGCTGCATCAAATCAATCTTAGGACTGAAGACCACAACAACAACAACAATTATTGATAATTTACAATTAATTTGTTACAAACAGCATTTTCCCTTTTTACGCGGTTTCATCTATTTCGACATTTATCTACCTTTTGCCCTTACAGTATACGACGGCTGAGAACAGCTTGGTATTATTGAACAATCCCGGTAAGCAATAACTTTACTCCCCTATTTAGGTTACGGGCGACGGAAAAAAAAGTGTTAAAGAAAGAACTCCCAGACTATTCGAACTGTTCACACTCCAATTACAATGAATTATTGACTATGAATGATATTATCATTTGATTACACTCATCTATGGACGACTATTTCTACATAAAACAATTTCACACAATATTTACAAGTTACATATCTGATTCATGTCATCGGGCATACAGTATGAAAATATGCGGTTGATGGTTAATTTTACTAAGTTCACTCAGCTTTTTAATGCATAAAATTTCAATGTACGTCTTCTTTGCGTAGGTAACATAATTTTTAGGAGATACATACAGCACAAAACCCTTTTCATTCATGTCTCTCGCACTCAATATTGTAAAATATATCAATAATTTGAAGTTACAGAACCTTACACAGTTTTACAAGAAAATTTGACGATGCTCTCGTCGGTTAACTTTGTTGTTTGATTCCGCTGGAGTGCTGGGCAAATAATCGGTTACTCGTCTCCTGCCGCCGGTTGCTGAACGCCGGACAGCTGCGCATCGTTGTCGCCCACCGTGCGCTGATCAGCTGTTGGACGGCAGGCCGGCTCCGTCATCGCGCCACCCCGAAGCAAGCATGAAACAAGTCCACCGCGCATCAACTTTCCTATCATGAAGATATATGCACATATAAGCTGAAAAAATGTTTCGATTAATTCACAACTCTTTTCAGCCACACGTGTCACTGTCTTGTTGTTTGTGTATGTACTTTGTTTTGAACGTCACTGGTCCAGTACTTTACCACACTCAGGATTAGGCTTCTACAATCTCACTGGTTAATCAAATGCACAGCTCACAGCTTGCCAACACCTCCCGTCACATGCACTGCATTTTCACTTCCATGAGCGTTCATGCATTCGTCTTGTTCCGTTAGCGGTTTCTGTTCTACGTTGGTCCACTTGTCACTTCAGCTTTCAGGTGTCCCGTGTTTTCACGTGTCTCACTGCCGTATGCGGATTCCGCAGTTTGACAGTACATCTAATACATTTACGCATGTGATATTTCAACAGTCTTGTACGCTGCATATGATCATTTTGTACGTGATTCTTCAGGTTAATGAGTAGACATTTACACAGGCTTCGGACTTTGTCCATAAATTCATACTTACAGATTCCCAACGTAATGCATCGTATATGGTTGCGCAAATTATTAATGCTGAGAGTAGTATAAACTGCCTGCGAGAACTGGAAGTTCCGTGCTACGGACACATCTCTCTGGATTAGTAGCCAAAGATGAATATTGCAATACTCCGTGTGAAGTGATTATAGAGACCGGACGTATTTTATGTTGGAGAGATATTTTAGTTAATCGATGGCACAATAAACTATTTCAAGAAAACAATACGCATTCAAGGTGTTTATTTATCAATTTATAAAGGATTTGACAAACATTCTCCAGATATTACGTGACGTAGATCGATCGGAGGTGCAGTGTGGAATGACAGTGCAAGTCTGCATATTTTCACGGTCAATACTCTTCGAGATAATATCTCAGAAGCAATAAAAAAGACACATAAGTCCATACGGATCATACAGCATAACACTTCGTTGTGCCGAGCGATCTTCGTAGCGAAATAAACAGTTTAGAGATTTCAGGTGGAGCAGTTCCGACGAGGAGTATCAGCGAGATCGACTCTGCGGGACATATATCTAGCTCTCCTGTGGTATTTAAAACCAAACACTTATATTCTTTAGCTTTTAAAAGACTGAAGCTGAAACATAAATAAAACTACTGGAAATCATAACTAAAAATACCAAAAATAAATAAGAAGCAGAGAATTTTCTTAAACAAAATTTCTTAAATAAATAAAATTAAAATATAATAAAAAAGCGTCAGAGTACAGGACAGCCAACAATTTATAAAGATTTAGATGTGCATGTTCTAATCCATACATTGCGTTTTTTTTTTCATATAAAATATAATTGGTGGAGTCCGCTCTTGTGAGCTAAACAGTCCCGATTCCACACAAGGCAAGCACACACAACTATGAGCAACGTCACCTCAATCTGGTCTTTTAAGCTGTATAGTCTCAATCTTTATAGGGTAACATAATTCTATATTTTCACATTTCCGTATTTTCTTCAGAAGTAGTCACAGACACTTATTTGGTGCATTCTTTTCAGGAAGAATTTTTATGTGAGACAGTGTAATTAAATGTGTACAAACATATAGGTATTTTGTGTTTTGTAGTTTTCTTATGGTCAAAACTAGATCACAATTTAAAATGGATAAATAGAAGGGTTAGATGTTCAGGAAATTAGTGAAAATAAGAGTGTAGAGGAGATAGCAGCTTGTGTCAACAGGAGACAAATACTATTGCTCAAATCTTACAACTAAGACTTTTATCAGTATCGGTAATGACTATGTCAGGTGTGGTACATAGCAGTATCACAAAAGCAGGAAGACATGTCACAGAAGCAAATTGATATGTCATTGGTGGTGCAAACAGTACCACAAAAGCAAGCAGACTTGTGTCAAAAGCAAACACACGTGTCAGCTGAAATTCTCAAATGAGATAACCGAGTCGCGAGATACGCAAAATCGGTTTCCTTTGGAAATAAAAAGATTACCGAAGAAATGCAAAACATGAAATGGAAGCAGGAGGAAGTAAAAGCTTCTGCAGTGGAATTAACAGAAACTGCGATTACCATAGCCTCTGGATGTGATCAATTGACATGAGAGAATTTCAGTAAACATCAACAGGATTTCTCAAATAAATTATATGAATGGACATCCGCTAAGGAGATCCAGGTGATGCTATGTGTAGATGCAAGTATAAAAGCAGCGGTAAGCAAATTGGCTATTGACAGCTTACCAATTGCACAAAATATTAAAGAAGACATTAAAGAGGTAAAAGAACAATTAGGGGAGAATTTTAAACAATCGAAGGACAAAACAGTCCATTCTGTTGAAAATATGTCCAGAGATATGGAACATATGTGGGGGCAGTAAAAGACTGTAGAAATGAGCTTCGTGCAAATAGAACGAACACAGGGCTCAAGCCATAAATCATATTATGGTAACGGACATGCTTTGCCAGAGGGAAATATAAATTATAACGGACTTCATGCATAAAGCCAGTGGTATTTATACGAGGATTTCGTGGAGTACTACAAAGGGCATGGACTTAAGCGCAAAAGATCTGTTACGTTTCAGGATATATTCAAGATGATGCGTTATGGGCCACGGATATGATGGATACATGCGAAACGTACAACGAATTTGAGAAGGCGTTTCTTGCTAAGGATTGGTCACGGGGTGTGCAAGAACGATTAAGAAAAGAGGTCTTTAGCCCGCAACCGTTCTGTGTAAAATCAGGAAGTCTAGGTAGATACTTTGAGAAGTATTTAAATAAAGCAAGATACTGGGATGAACCTATAACGCACAAGGATACTGAGCAGATTTTGAAGGCGAAACTTCCGGCTGAGACGAGAAAGAAGTTAATTCACGCATCGGAGGAGAATTTAGAAGAATTCTTGTCAGTCTAGGACTCCATTGATCCAAGAAGATGTTAAGGCAAGACCAGACAGACACAGCGCGTACACGCAGTCGAATAATGCTTATGGCAGCCGAGCGAGCAATTATCTGATTCAGGAGACAAATGCAAATCAAGTTCCGTTGCACTGCAGTAATTACGAGTAACATCCTAATACGCGTAGCTGTAATGGAAACAACTTCAGATACGGGAAAAACAGACAGAATTGACACGACAGAAGGTTCAATCCGGGCTATAATTTGAACTCGAATTCTACAAATTGGCAAAACAGTACTAGGCAGACACAGTCTTCTGTGCCGATGGATAATGACTGGAGGCAACGAACACCAGTTATTACAGAAGTGAGAGAGGATGGAGAATGACTGGAGGCAACGAACACCAGTTATTACAGAAGTGAGAGAGGGTGCGGGTCATGCAAATGAACCGCACTCGGAAAATTGATTCCGACTGAATCATGCCCTGGAGAAGCGGTCGAGGAAAGGTATAGGGGCTATGAGCAGAATGTAAATATGATGAGGTACAACGAACCCCTCCTGAACCTTGGACCTTGCCATTGGTGGGGAGGCTTGCGTGCCTCAGCGATACAGATGGCCGTACCGTAGGTGCAACCACAACGGAGGGGTATCTGTTGAGAGGCCAGACAAACATGTGGTTCCTGAAGAGGGGCAGCAGCCTTTTCAGTAGTTGCAGGGGCAACAGTCTGGATGATTGACTGATCTGGCCTTGCAACATTAACCAAAATGGCCTTGCTGTGCTGGTACTGCGAACGGCTGAAAGCAAGGGGAAACTACAGCCGTAATTTATCCCGAGGAAATGCAGCTTTACTGTACGATTAAATGATGGTGGCGTACTCTTGGGTAAAATATTCCGGAGGTAAAATAGTCCCCCATTCGGATCTCCGAACGGGGACTACTCAAGAGGACGTCGTTATCAGGAGAAAGAAAACTGGCGTTCTACGGATCGGAGCGTGGAATGTCAGATCCCTTAATCGGGCAGGTAGGTTAGAAAATTTAAAAAGGGAAATGGATAGGTTAAAGTTAGATATACTGGGAATTAGTGAAGTTCGGTGGCAGGAGGAACAAGACTTTTGGTCAGGTGATTACAGGGTTCTAAATACAAAATCAAATAGGGGTAATGCAGGAGTAGGTTTAATAATGAATAAAAAAATAGGAGTGCGGGTTAGCTACTACAAACAGCATAGTGAACGCATTATTGTGGCCAAGATAGACACAAAGCCCATGCCTACTACAGTAGTACAAGTTTATATGCAACTATCTCTGCAGATGATGAAGAAATAGATGAAATGTATGACGAGAAAAAAAAAATTGTTCAGGTAGTGATGGGAGACGTAAATTTATTAGTCATGGGTGACTGAAATTCGTCAGTAGGAAAAGGGCGAGAAGGAAACATAGTAGGTGAATATGGATTGGGGGGAAGAAATGAAAGAGGAAGCCGCCTTGTAAAATTTTGCACAGAGCATAACTTAATCATAGCTAACACTTGGTTCAAGAATCATAAAAGAAGGTTGTTTACCTGGAAGAATCCTGGCGATACTAAAAGGTATCAGATAGATTATATAATGGTAAGACAGAGATTTAGGAACCAGGTTTTAAACTGCAAGACATTTCCAGGGGCAGATGTGGATTCTGACCACAATCTATTGGTTATGAACTGCAGATTGAAACTGAAGAAACTGCAAAAAGGTGGGAATCTAAGGAGATGGGACCTGGATAAACTGAAAGAACCAGAGGTTGTAGAGAGTTTCAGGGAGAGCATAAGGAAACAATTGACAGGTATGGGGGAAAGAAATACACTAGAAGAAGAATGGGTAGCTTTGAGGGATGAAGTAGTAAAGGCAGCAGAGGATCAAATAGGTAAAAAGACGAGGGCTAGTAGAAATCCTTGGGTAACAGAAGAAATA
This sequence comes from Schistocerca serialis cubense, assembly GCF_023864345.2. Lineage (NCBI taxonomy): Eukaryota > Metazoa > Arthropoda > Insecta > Orthoptera > Acrididae > Schistocerca > Schistocerca serialis. The sequence goes on from NC_064646.1 coordinate 1,975,659, forward strand.
TTGAATTTAATTGATGAAAGGAGAAAATATAAAAATGCAGTAAATGAAGCAGGCAAAAAGGAATACAAACGTCTCAAAAATGAGATCGACAGGAAGTGCAAAATGGCTTAGCAGGGATGGCTGGAGGACAAATGTAAGGATGTAGAGGCTTGTCTCACTAGGGGTAAGATAGATACTGCCTACAGGAAAATTAAAGAGACCTTTGGAGAGAAGAGAACCACATGTATGAATATCAAGAGCTCAGATGGCAACCCTGTTCTAAGCAAAGAAGGGAAGGCATAAAGGTGGAAGGAGTATATAGAGGGTTTATACAAGGGCGATATCCTTTAGGACAATATTATGGAAATGGAAGAGGATGTAGATGAAGACGAAATGGGAGATAAGATACTGCGTGAAGAGTTTGACAGAGCACTGAAAGACCTGAGTCGAAACAAGGCCCCGGGAGTAGACAACATTCCATTAGAACTACTGATGGGAGAGCCAGTCATGACAAAACTCTACCATCTGGTGAGCAAGATGTATGAGACAGGCGAAATACCCTCAGACTTCAAGAAGAATATAATAATTCCAATCCCAAAGAAAGCAGGTGTTGACAGATGGGAAAATTACTGAACTATCAGTTTAATAAGTCACAGCTGCAAAATATTAACGCGAATTCTTTACAGACGAATGGAAAAACTGGTAGAAGCAGACCTCGCGGAAGATCAGTTTGGATTCCGTAGAAATGTTGGAACACGTGAGGCAATACTAACCTTACGACTTATCTTAGAAGAAAGATTAAGAAAAGGCAAACCTACGTTTCTAGCATTTGTAGACTTAGAGAAAGCTTTTGACAATGTTAACTGGAATACTCTCTTTCAAATTCTGAAGGTGGCAGGTATAAAATACAGGGAGCGAAAGACTATTTTCAATTTGTACAGAAATCAGATGGCAGTTATAAGAGTCGAGGGGCATGAAAGGGAAGCAGTGGTTGGGAAAGGAGTGAGACAGGTTTGTAGCCTCTCCCCGATGTTATTCAATCTGTATATTGAGCAAGCAGTAAAGGAAACAAAAGAAAAATTCGGAGTAGGTATTAAAATTCATGGAGAAGGAGTAAAAACTTTGAGGTTCGCCGATGACATTGTAATTCTGTCAGAGACAGCAAATGACTTGGAAGAGCAGTTGAACGGAATGGACAGTGTCTTGAAAGGAGGATATAAGATGAACATCAACAAAAGCAAAACGAGGATAAAGGAATGTAGTCAAATTAAATCGCGTGATCCTGAGGTAATTAGATTAGGAAATGAGACGCTTAAAGTAGTAAAGGAGTTTTGCTATTTAGGGAGTAAAATAACTGATGATGGTCGAAGTAGAGAGGATATAAAATGTAGACTGGCAATGGCAAGGAAATCGTTTCTGAAGAAGAGATATTTGTTAACATCGAGTATAGATTTAAGTGTCAGGAAGTCGTTTCTGAAAGTATTTGTATGGAGTGTAGCCATGTATGGAAGTGAAACATGGACGATAACTAGTTTGGACAAGAAGAGAATAGAAGCTTTCGAAATGTGGTGCTACAGAAGAATGCTGAAGATAAGGTGGGTAGATCACGTAACTAATGAGGAGGTATTGAATAGGATTGGGGAGAAGAGAAGTTTTTGGCACAACTTCACTAGAAGAAGGGATCCGTTGGTAGGGCATGTTTTGAGGCATCAAGGGATCACAAATTTAGCGTTGGAGGGCAGCATGGAGGGTAAAAATCGTAGAGGGAGACCAAGAGATGAATACACTAAGCAGATTCAGAAGGATGTAGGTTGCAGTAGGTACTGGGAGATGAGGAAGCTTGCACAGGAGAGCTGCATCAAACAAATCTCAGGACTGAAGACGACAACAACAACAGTAATATAACTAATTTTTTCATAATTTCAGACAAGATTATGATGAAGCAGCGCGATTCGTCATGGGGACATTTAGTCAGCGCGAGAGCGTTACGGAGATGCTGAACAAGCTCCAGTGGTGGACACTTCAAGAAAGTCGTTACGCAATACGGAGAGGTTTATTATCGAAAATACGAGAGAGCACATTCCGGGAAGAGATGGACAACATATTACTACCGCCCACATATATCTCGCGTAATGATCACAACGAAAAGATCCGAGAAATTAGAGCAAATACGGAGACTTACAAGCAGTCGTTCTTCCCACGCACAATTCGTGAATGGAACAGGGAAGGGGGGATCAGATAGTGGTACAATAACTACCCTCCGCCAAACACCGTAAGGTGGCTCGCGGAGTATAGATGTAGATGTAGATGTAAATATATATGTTTTCTTTCAGCAACGTGATTTTGTATATTCTTAAGGAAAATTAATTATGATGTTTTTTAATTTCAGCAAAAAAATATAGTCATATTGGATATACACTCCTGGAAATGGAAAAAAGAACACATTGACACCGGTGTGTCAGACCCACCATACTTGCTCCGGACACTGCGAGAGGGCTGTACAAGCAATGATCACACGCACGGCACAGCGGACACACCAGGAACCGCGGTGTTGGCCGTCGAATGGCGCTAGCTGCGCAGCATTTGTGCACCGCCGCCGTCAGTGTCAGCCAGTTTGCCGTGGCATACGGAGCTCCGTCGCAGTCTTTAACACTGGTAGCATGCCGCGACAGTGTGGACGTGAACCGTATGTGCAGTTGACGGACTTTGAGCGAGGGCGTATAGTGGGCATGCGGGAGGCCGGGTGGACGTACCGCCGAATTGTTCAACATGTGGGGCGTGAGGTCTCCACAGTACATCGACGTTGTCGCCAGCGGTCGGCGGAAGGTGCACGTGCCCGTCGACCTGGGACCGGACCGCAGCGACGCACGGATGCCCTCCAAGACCGTAGGATCCTACGCAGTGCCGTAGGGGACCGCACCGCCACTTCCCAGCAAATTAGGGACACTGTTGCTCCTGGGGTATCGGCGAGGACCATTCGCAACCGTCTCCATGAAGCTGGGCTACGGTCCCGCACACCGTTAGGCCGTCTTCCGCTCACGCCCCAACATCGTGCAGCCCGCCTCCAGTGGTGTCGCGACAGGCGTGAATGGAGGGACGAATGGAGACGTGTCGTCTTCAGCGATGAGAGTCGCTTCTGCCTTTGTGCCAATGATGGTCGTATGCGTGTTTGGCGCCATGCAGGTGAGCGCCACAATCAGGACTGCATACGACCGAGGCACACAGGGCCAACACCCGGCATCATGGTGTGGGGAGCGATCTCCTACACTGGCCGTACACCACTGGTGATCGTCGAGGGGACACTGAATAGTGCACGGCACATCCAAACCGTCATCGAACCCATCGTTCTACCATTCCTAGACCGGCAAGGGAACTTGCTGTTCCGACAGGACAATGCACGTCCGCATGTATCCCGTGCCACCCAACGTGCTCTAGAAGGTGTAAGTCAACTACCCTGGCCAACAAGATCTCCGGATCTGTCCCCCATTGAGCATGTTTGGGACTGGATGAAGCGTCGTCTCACGCGGTCTGCACGTCCAGCACGAACGCTGGTCCAACTGAGGCGCCAGGTGGAAATGGCATGGCAAGCCGTTCCACAGGACTACATCCAGCATCTCTACGATCGTCTCCATGGGAGAATAGCAGCCTGCATTGCTGCGAAAGGTGGATATACAGTGTACTAGTGCCGACATTGTGCATGCTCTGTTGCCTGTGTCTATGTGCCTGTGGTTCTGTCAGTGTGATCATGTGATGTATCTGACCCCAGGAATGTGTCAATAAAGTTTCCCCTTCCTGGGACAATGAATTCACGGTGTTCTTATTTCAATTTCCAGGAGTGTATGTTTCAGTTTTCACGTAATTGTTAGTAATAGGAACATGTTAATATTCATGTTAAAGGCATATGGATATATAACGCGTCGACGTAGGAATTTAGCTGATGAATTATTTTAAAGAATAAAGTCAGTTCACTGGGTGGAGTTTCAGGAAACTGAGATAGTTTACCAACGAAAGTGTATGGAAGGACAATGCTGGACCAGATTTAGAGGGATATGTGTGATCGTTTTGGGGTGTTTGGTATTAAATTGTAATTATTTGAGGTATGAGAAATGATAAAGAGAAACCACTGGGCTGAATTTGTGTAGATTTGGGAGAAGCAGATAAATTCGTAATTATATTCTGTAAAGGTTAAAACTAATTTCGCAGACTGATGGAAGTGTGGAGTAGTGAAGGGTTCCGTGAACAGCAGTGAACTTCACGTGAAGTTTTGTGTCTTTCCAGGTACAAAATAAATTATGAACACGTGCTGGTGCAGTGTCATAAAAAGAAACTAGAGATGAGACGCAAGAGTGGTTATCTGTGTGCTAATATGCAAGGATATACTCATGTGCGTCGTGTTCGAAAACGGTTTTGTGCTTCATTGAAGAAAAAGGTGAAGTCGCAGACGAGAATTATCACTAGAGTTTACCAAGGACAACGAGTGTGAAAATGGTTCACTGATATTAATAAACAAATGTATAAGGGAGAAAAGAATCGAGGGCATGATCCAGCCGTTCTCCTACCTGAGGATCAACCTTGTTCCTAACCATCCCACACACACACTAACGAAAGGGTCATTCTCCCACTCTATACACACCTGTCCTGCAACCTCCATCAGACGTCATGCTGACGTCGCTACCGGGACATCTTCATATTTACCCGATTCCAACAATACAAGAACGCCCCGTATAAAGACAATATCTGATCTGTTATTTAAACTTTTAATTAATTTTTGTAAATTACTGGCTATAGGCCTTGTTCCAGATTTTCCATGGATTCCCACAGGAACTTTTGCCCGAATGGGAATGGTCTTCTGATCTGAAGTCCATGGCCGCATGAGCCGTTTACAGAGTTACTTAAACGGCTAATGTCAAAATATTTAACCTTATGAGAAGTAGCGAGTGATTATGAAAGCTACACAAATTTCACAAGCGGCAAAAGTTGTCATCAGCAGCCAGCATAATCCACTCGGTAATACTGTAGGGAAACCAGCGTCTAGTTCGTTACAGTTTAAGCCCCGTATTGTCTTACAATGAAATTACGCGCCAAAAAGGGGGGCGTTTGAGTCGATCGTAAGTGGTAACGAAGTTCGGAGAATCATTAATGCCGAGTGTAGTATAAGCTGCCTGCGAGAATCGGACGATCCGTGCTACGGACGCATCTCTCTGGAAAAAGTAACCAAAGATGTATATTAGAGGTCTCTGTGTCAAGCGATTACAGAGATCGGACGTGGTTGGAGAGATTTTGCTATCGTTGTGCGACGCTATTAAGCTCCATTGTCAATGTTTAGTTAGTCGATAGCACAATAAACAAATTCAAGGAAACAATACGCATTCAAGGTGTGCATTTATCAATTTGTAAAGGATTTGACAAACATTCTTCAGATATTGCGTGACGTAGATTGATCGGAGGTGCAGTGTGGAATAATAGTGCCAGCCTGCGTATTTTCAAGGTTAATATTTTGCGAGATAATATCTCAGAAGCAATAAACTTTTCGTTGATAAAAAAGACACATCAGTCCAAACACATCATAGAACATAGCACCTAGTTGTGCCGAACGATCTTCGTAGCCAAATAAACATTTTAGAGATTTCAGGTGGAGCAGTATCAGCGAGATCAACTCTGCGGGACATATATCTAGCTCTCCTGTAGTATTTAAAATTAAAGACTTACATTCTCTAGCTTTTAAAAGCCTGAAGCTAAAACCTGAATAAATCCACTGGAAATGATAAAATACGACAAATAAATGAGAAGCAGAGAATTTTCTTAAACAAAATTACTTAAATAAATTAATTAATTAAAATAAAGTATAATATAATAAAACAGTGGTTTCTGTGTATCACTGTTATTCTTTACTGTGGTTGTGCTCACCACTTTTTTCACGTATGCAGTTCGTGGATATGTCTTTTATTTGTTTAGAGGTTTTGACCTTTCACTGTCGCTACTTTAGTGTCCAGATTGTTCGACACTCAAAATGCACTTTTCGCACACAGTTTGTACATAGTACGTGTGAAGAGTCCGTTATAAGCACTTTCACGTTTACATTATGTACCACACATTGTACATATTTTACAATAAAAGCATTTAAATTTCGTTAGGCTTCATGTAGCCAGTGTCACCTCGTACAGAAAGTTCGACCAACTGGTCACCTGGACTATTCAGTTCAGTATATTTAACCTTCACGTTTGCTCGCAACACTGATTCATTCTCTAGTGTTTACTTTCATTTCTGATAACAGGATCGGAGCCCATTGCTCCCAAGTATCTATCGTGTGAAGGATTTGTACCTTCCGCCGTAATAGAAGTTTAATCTCAGTATTTAAGTTTGTCATTACAGTTATTCTAACATTCTTTGATATTGATCGATGCTTTACGGGCGCACATTAGTCACGTAGGCACCAAGAAAATTGCCTACATTTCCTTACTCACATTGTAATTTTGTTAAGTTCCCACTAAGTGCACTGTTCTCATCAGAAATTCACTTTTCGTTGCCATTGTTCACATGATCTCTCATGTATTCGTGCAGATAATCTGCTTTCATACACAGACACTGTAGTGCTTCTAGAATTTCCTCGTAAATGCTAGAGCCACTCATCCTTCTATCGTCTCGAACACAGGATATTTTAAATACAAGTGGGAGAGGGGAAGCGTATGTACTGCGCCACCTGTTCCTGGGTGAATGTTGGAAGTTTGTTGTGATAGGACTCTAAGAGTGGCGGTCCAATGACGACGACAAGTGTTTGCCGCTAGCGCCACAGACGCTGTGTTGAAGAACACGGAGTAATTATAAGCTATTCTTTGCTCTGTTTGTGATTATTGTAAAAAGACTAACGAAACTTTGATTATAGACTTTAATCTTACTTCATGTCTTAGCCCTGTACGAGGCAAGACTTATGTGATGTCCATTAATCATTTGGTTGTTAATCTAATCTTATTATAAATACGTTTAATAGAGTCTGTTTGATGACTAAGTTGACTTGCAGCAGTTGCTGTCTGTGGAAGTAGAAAATATATTATGATTGAACTGGAAGTTTTGTACGAGTACCCAATTATTTTATGAATAGAGAAAGAGTCTAATTAAATCCCACAACCAGCGGAAATCTTCAGAGAAGAAGCTTTTGGGAGGTCGACGTAGCTGAATATCCAGAGAAGAGGATCGGCTAGTCACATCACGTACGTCAACTGATGAGAGTGTGGTGTGAATTGTGAATGAAATCCACCGCTTCTCGTGTCGTCACAACTATTAGAACGTGGCGACCTAAGTGACAGGACTCGAAGAAAACGGGAATTTTAAGACGTAAACGGGAAGAAGATAATTTGACCAGCCGTAGCAACCAGGCATAACAAGATAAAAGAACTGTTTGGAGTAATTGGATGGAGTCCAAGGAACCAAATGGAAGAAAGTTGCGAATGCAACACAGTAAAAGACTTAAGAAAGTAATAACGTCAGAGGAACGGAAAGTAGACCTCAACATTTTAGACTGAGAAGAGTTACGCCGAGAATACTTCGACTACGAGGATTCGGTGTGGAGAGTACACATCGCAACCAACGCCGACGCAGTAACCAGCAACCGACGCCAACGGCGCTAGCTGCTGCTCACCGGTGCTCACTGGACTTCTGTTCGCCGACGCCGACGCTGAAACCAATGTTCGACGCCGCTTGCGCCAGTGCTGTTCACCGGCGCTGAATACACATCCGCTCACTGACGCAGAAAGAACCCTACGCCGAGTAAGTGTAAAACAATAATTGTTTGAGTATAAAGTTGAAGGAACTGTTGAAATAGACTGTAATATTGTAGTCAGTATAAGTAGAGTAAAATTTTTTTAATGCTCACGAGGCCTAAACCGTGTAAAGTTATGGATCAAGAATAGCAGCTAGCTTCAGAACCAACCACGGCTATTAGAGTGAGTAGGGAAATGTCAAACTGACTAAGTTAGCAAATCTAGTTAAAGCCCAAAGTGCAGCTTTAAGAAAAGAGATAGGCTTAGTACATTCTAGATTAGATTTGGTAAATACTCAGTTGAATGCTAATTTGGATGAACAGAAGGCATATTCAGCAACTCTAAGTGAAATGCTCGACGCACAGAGTGATAATTTAAGTAGAGAAATAGACACAGTGAACACCCAATTAAATATTAAATTAGACGCTCAGAGTGAGGTTTTAAGCAACCAGAGTGAAACCTGGAACAGTCAAATGCAGGTTTATTAAAGACTGAGTTCGACACTTTAAATAAGAAAATCGAAAATCTGAAGTTAGATTTAAAGAGAGAACTAACTAGTTCTTTAAATACTCACGTAAATCAATTGTTTACTGACTTTAACCAGAAACAGAATTATCAGTTTCAGAATTTGACAAAGAAGCTAGAATTTGATATTGAAGACAAATATAACAATGCTGAAATTAAGGAAAAAATTAGGATCATTTCAGTGTGTATGTAATGTTACATTTGATGCTGTAACGCAAAGATTACACACTTTAAAGGAAAGTGTTGAGCAGCAGGACAATCTAATTCCTATAGCGCAATCGCAAACAGCAGGCGTAACCAATCGAGCTGATAACGTGGGAAGGAATTTTAAAGAGAAACTAGCAATGTCTGACACAATAGATACGAGCAGTCTGGAAGAACAGGTAGAAGAGATGATATGCAGAAAAGTTGCCGCTAGAGTAACCTCCGACAACGTGTCTCCAATTTTACCTTTCGAACTCAGTAATACTAAGAGAAATGTAGATGAACTATGGAAAGAATTCAAACTTATGCAGGACAAAGTAGAAAACAGGGTGACTTCTCCTAACGTAGTACTAACTAGTGAAGTAATAACAGATTTACAATGGGGAGCAAATTCAGGACTATCTAGACAGTTCCCTAAGTTTAAGCTGGATGGGGAAGTACGTCGTACTCACTTTTTGAAAAAGTTCAATCAAGCCTTGCCCAAGACTTAGGAAGATTAAAAAAAGATTGAATTTGCCTTGGGATATCTTTTAGGAGGAGCTGACTGGCATTTAAAGAGAGCGAAATACTTAGATAAGCCCATGGAGGAAGAAGGGTTGCTTCGATTTTTAATAAGACGAATACCGATCTACGCTAGGAAAGATATATTATGTAGTGGGTGTCAAATCCGTAGAATTATTGTGCTTTGTAGACGTGCTTGATGCCTTATGCAAAGACTGCAACGAGTAGGTACATCAAAGTGAAAATCAGAATTACGGAAGAGGTAGCAATAGTAGTAATAGTAATTTTAAGAGGCATGAGGCTAACTCAGCTAGAGTACACCGGTGTAACCGAAATAATGGTAACGAAAATTATCAGAAGAATCATCCACCTTCGACTTCAGGTTCAGTAACTTCGCAAGAATTTGTACCAAGCAGTAACAGTATACAAAATGGTAACGTAATACCCCGATCTGGTAACCAGCCAGTGATTACCGATAATGAGGTGGCAGAAATACAGTAGGAGGCCTGTTTTGTAATACATATCTTAATTTCACGCATAAAATAACAACAAAAGAATGGTTGTTACTGGAAGAACCACGCTTGACTACCGAAAAGTGGAAAATGTTGAAGTTAACATATTTATAGATTCCGGGAGTGAGGTGTCACTGATTCCTAAATCGTTCTTTAACACATTACAGACTAAACACCACTGACCGCTGTTGCCAGTAAATGGAGTGTACATAGTCGGTATAACTGGAACGAAAATTAGAGTGGTCAAATACGAAACCCAAGCAAACTGCACCATTGGGGATATTTCATTTCGTCACACACTTTTAGTAGTAGAAAATATTAGCAGGGACATCTTACTTGGGTCAGATTGGCTATCAGAATATAAAGTCGTTTTAAACTTTCAGTAAAATCTTCTATGTTTTGAAAAGGGGGACAGTAGATATTGGGTATCCTTTGTGACACGTAACTGTGTTGGGAAACAAACAACTGAGAGTTGATGTCTGAGATTAACTGCTACAGCAAGATTGTCACCCGCTATCGATAACGTAAGTCACGTATCATACCGCGCTGACATACAGAACAAAGTAAACGAATCTTCAATATTAACCAATGACCAAAAAATTAGATTCATCTATTGGAATATGAAATGGTATTTTCCGATCGTCCTGGTAGTATTAGTGACTATATATGTAAATTTAAAGTCAAAGATAATACTCCATTTTTCTGTAAGCCATATCCAATACCGGTAAGCTTGAAAGAAGCAGTTGAGGAGGAATTAGATAAAGTGATTGACAATAAGATGATAGAACGCAGTACGAGTGTCATGGACAACCCTTTAGTAGTAGTAAAAATGGTTACAGGAGGTTTGCGATTAGTACGAGACGTGAGCACTTTGAATAAGCATATAGAGACGGAACGATACAGGTCAATTAACATCGATGAATTGTAGTCCAAATTTTAGAAAGCGAAGTTTTTTGGCAAGATGGACCTGACTGCTGGATGTCTGCAAATTAGGTTGCATCCTGATTCAAAGAAGTATACAGCGTTTCTGTTTAATGGAAAATCGTTTCATTTCAATGTGTTACTGTTTGGAGTAAATATTTTGGTATCCGTGTTTATACGTGTGCAGGTCGAGGCATTAGGAAGAGAATTATTGAATGATTTAATAATATATGTGGGTAATATCCTTATAATCTCCGCTACATGGGAAGAACATTGTGTAACCCTGAGTAAAACCCTGAAAAAATTTAAAGAAAAGGGTATTAAGTGAAATTGTCTAAATCGCACTTTGCGAGGCAAGAGCTTAAGTTTTTGGGGCATAGTGTAGGAGTGCAAGAGATTAGACCAGATCCAGAACACATAAAAGCTACTAAGGAGTGTCCGCCACCTAAAAACATAAGATAGTTAAAGGGATTTATTGCGTTGGCCGGATACTACAGACGATATACAGGGTGAGTCACCTAACATTACCGCTGGATATATTACGTAAACCACATCAAATACTGACGAATCGATTCCACAGACCGAACGTGAGGAGAGGGGCTAGTGTAATTAGTTAATACAAACCATAAAAATGCACGGAAGTATGTTTTTAACACAAACCTACGTTTTCTTAAATGGAACCCCGTTAGTTTTGTTAGCACATCTGAACATATAAACAAATACGTAATCAGTGCCGTTTGTAGCATTGTTAAATGTTAATTACATCCGGAGATATTGTAAGCTAAAGTTGACGCTTGACTACCACTCCTCCGCTGTTCGATCGTGTGTATCGGAGAGCACCGAATTACGTAGGGATCCAAAGGGAGAACGGTGATGGACCTTAGGTACAGAAGAGACTGGAACAGCACATTACATCCACATGCTAACACCTTTTTATTGTTCTTTTTCACTAACGCACATGTACATTACCATGAGGGGTGAGGTACACGTACACACGTGGTTCCCGTTTTCAATTACGGAGTGCAATAGAGCGTGTCCCACTGTGGAATCGATTCGTCAGTATTTGTTGTGGTTTACGAAATATATCCAGCGGTAACGTAAGGTGACTCACCCTGTATATGGTCAAGAACTGAACGACCCAAGAATTTTACGTTTGTTAACAAAGGGAATACCGTGGGTTTGGGACCAAGAGGTAAATGAAGCATCTGAAAACGTCATCCAAATGTGGACGAACCATTCAAGATTGCAACCGACGCATCTGATAATGGGATCGCAGCAGAACTATTCCAGATAGTGTGGTGTAAAGATAATGTAAATCACAGGTCTAAAGCTTTTGCAGCTGTAGTCTTAATAAACATGAATTAAACTACACAGCCACTGAAAAAGAACTGTGGGCAGTAGTACGGAGTATCCAAAAATTCCAAACACTAGTATGGGGTTCATAAATCCATATACAGGGTGTTTCAAATATGACCGATATATTTGAAACGACAATAAAAACTAAACGAGCAGCGATAGAAATACACCGTTTGTTGCAATATGCCTGGGACAACAGTACATTTTCAGGCGGACAAACTTTCGAAATTACAGTAGTTACAATTTTCAACAACAGATGGCGCTGCAAGTGATGTGAAAGATATAGAAGACAACGCAGTCTGTGAGTGCGCCATTCTGTACGTCGTCTTTCTGCTGTAAGCGTGTGCTGTTCACAACATGCAAGTGTGCTGTGGACAACATGGTTTATTCCTTAGAACAGAGGATTTTTCTGGTGTTGGAATTCCACCGCCTGGAACACAGTGTTGTTGCAACAAGACGAAGTTTTCAATGGAGGTTTAATGTAACCAAAGGACCGAAAAGCGATACAATAAAGGATCTGTTTGAAAAATTTCAACGGACTCGGAATGTGACGGATGAACGTGCTGGAAAGGTAGGGCGACCGCGTACGGCAACCACAGAGGACAACGCGTAGCTAGTGCAGCATGTGATCCAACAGCGGCCTCGGGTTTCCGTTTGCCGTGTTGCAGCTGCGGTCCAAACGACCCCAACGTCCACGTATCGTCTCATGCGCCAGAGTTTACACCTCTATCCATACAAAATTCAAACGCGGCAACCCCTCAGCACCGCTACCATTGCTGCACGAGAGACATTCGCTAACGATATAGTGCACAGGAGTGATGATGGCGATATGCATGTGGGCAGCATTTGGTTTACTGACGGAGCTTATTTTTACCTGGACGGCTTCGTCAATAAACAGAACTGGCGCATATGGGGAACCGAAAAGCCCCATGTTGCAGTCCCATCGTCCCTGCATCCTCAAAAAGTACTGGACTGGGCCGCCATTTCTTCCAAAGGAATCATTGGCCCATTTTTCAGATCCGAAACGATTACTGCATCACGCTATCTGGACATTCTTTGTGAATTTGTGGCGGTACAAACTGCCTTAGACGACACTGCGAACACCTCGTGGTTTATGCAAGATGGTGCCCGGCCACATCGCACGGCCGACGTCTTTAATTTCCTGAATGAATATTTCGATGATCGTGTGATTGCTTTGGGCTATCTGAAACATACAGGAGGCGGCGTGGATTGGCCTCCCTATTCCCCAGACATGAACCCCTGTGACTTCTTTCTGTGGGGACACTTGAAAGACCAGTTGTACCGCCAGAATCCATAAACAATTGAACAGCTGAAGCAGTACATCTCATCTGCATGTGAAGCCATTCCGCCAGACACGTTGTCAAAGGTTTCGGGTAATTTCATTAAGAGACTACGCCATATTATTGCTACACATGGTGGATACGTGGAAAATATCGTACTATAGAGTTTCCCAGACCGCAGCGCCATCTGTTGTTGAGAATTGTAACTACTGTAATTTCGAAAGTTTGTCTGCCTGAAAATGTACTGTTGTCCCAAGCATATTGCAACAAACTGTGTATTTCTATCGCTGCTCGTTTAGTTTTTACTACCGTTTCAAATATACCGGTCATTTTTGAAACACCCTGTATATACGGATCATCAAGCGCTATCCTTTTTAATGAGTAGTCGGTGGTTACATAGTAGATTAATGTGATGGATGGTATTCCTACAGGAATATGACATTAGGATACAGTACGTAAAATGCTCTGAGAATATTGTACTTAACGCTTTGCCTAGGTTACGTGTAGGCATGGACGAATTAAAAGGTACAGGAGGACCTGGCGTAATTTTTGCAAATAATTTTATGACAGTAGAATATCCGCACACCAGGGTAAAAGAGATGGCTCAAAGAATAACCGAAGTCATCCATCATGATCCCTACTTTATGAAAATATTTGCTGTGTGTGTTAGGAAGACTTTACCCCCTAATCAAGCAGAGAAGTGAAAGGTTATAGGGAATAATTTGTTTTAGGGAAACAGTATAACACCGCAACGTTGGCGTTTATGCATCCTGAAGTTAATTGAGGACGCGATTGTTTGGTCTTTTCGTATGGGATACGGACACTTCGGAATGAAGAAATGTATAGCTCATATGAATAAGTTCTATTACACTCCTGGAAATGGAAAAAAGAACACATTGACACCGGTGTGTCAGACCCACCATACTTGCTCCGGACACTGCGAGAGGGCTGTACAAGCAATGATCACACGCACAGCACAGCGGACACACCAGGAACCGCGGTGTTGGCCGTCGAATGGCGCTAGCTGCGCAGCATTTGTGCACCGCCGCCGTCAGTGTCAGCCAGTTTGCCGTGGCATACGGAGCTCCATCGCAGTCTTTAACACTGGTAGCATGCCGCGACAGCGTGGACGTGAACCGTATGTGCAGTTGACGGACTTTGAGCGAGGGCATATAGTGGGCATGCGGGAGGCCGGGTGGACGTACCGCCGAATTGCTCAACACGTGGGGCGTGAGGTCTCCACAGTACATCGATGTTGTCGCCAGTGGTCGGCGGAAGGTGTACGTGCCCGTCGACCTGGGACCGGACCGCAGCAACGCACGGATGCACGCCAAGACCGTAGGATCCTACGCAGTGCCGTGGGGGACCGCACCGCCACTTCCCAGCAAATTAGGGACACTGTTGCTCCTGGGGTATCGGCGAGGACCATTCGCAACCGTCTCCATGAAGCTGGACTACGGTCCCGCATACCGTTGGGCCGTCTTCCGCTCACGCCCCAACATCGTGCAGCCCGCCTCCAGTGGTGTCGCGACAGGCGTGAATGGAGGGACGAATGGAGACGTGTCGTCTTCAGCGATGAGAGTCTCTTCTGCCTTGGTGCCAATGATGGTCGTATGCGTGTTTGGCGCCGTACAGGTGAGCGCCACAATCAGGACTGCATACGACCGAGGCACACAGGGCCAACACCCGGCATCATGGTGTGGGGAGCGATCTCCTACACTGGCCGTACACCACTGGTGATCGTCGAGGGGACACTGAATAGTGCACGGTACATCCAAACCGTCATCGAACCCATCGTTTTACCATTCCTAGACCGGCAAGGGAACTTGCTGTTCCAACAGGACAATGCACGTCCGCATGTATCCCGTGCCACCCAACGTGCTCTAGGAGGTGTAAGTCAACTACCCTGGCCAGCAAGATCTCCGGATCTGTCCCCCATTGAGCATGTTTGGGACTGGATGAAGCGTCGTCTCACGCGGTCTGCACGTCCAGCACGAGCGCTGGTCCAACTGAGGCGCCAGGTGGAAATGGCATGGCAAGCCATTCCACAGGACTACATCCAGCATCTCTACGATCGTCTCCATGGGAGAATAGCAGCCTGCATTGCTGCGAAAGGTGGATATACACTGTACTAGTGCCGACATTGTGCATGCTCTGTTGCCTGTATCTATGTGCCTGTGGTTCTGTCAGTGTGATCATGTGATGTATCTGACCCCAGGAATGTGTCAATAAAGTTTCCCCTTCCTGGGACAATGAATTCACGGTGTTCTTATTTCAATTTCCAGGAGTGTATTTTAAGAAGCTGGGACATATAGTAACATCTTTAATTAGGACCTGTGAAATCTGTCAAAAGGTGAAAGAGAGTAACACTCACGTTAAATGCAAAATATATCCAATCATTTCTCAGGCACTGCACGATCCTACCGTAGCGGATTTCTTTCGACCACTTCCGAAAGGAAAGGGAGGAGTGTCGCACATTTTCATCCTCATAGGGTGTTGGTCAAAGTATGTTAAGTTGTATCTTATTAAGAAACCAAATATATCAACTGTGATACACTGTCTGCGACAATTCTTTCTTGAGGTAGGCAGACCAAAACAATTTCTACGGGATAATGGGCCACAACTTGTCAGTAACGAATTTAAAGAATATCTAGCGTGAGAAGATATTCGTCAAGTATTAATATCCAACTATAACCCATCTTCGAATCCATGGGAACGACTAATGAAGGAGATTGGGAAGTTATGTTGCACCTTCTGCCATGAAAAACATACTTTAAGGGCAACGAAGATCAAAGACGTTGAACTTATTTTAAATGAACTACCACATTATTAATCAGATTAACACCTTTAGAATTAATAGGCAAACCCTTTATAGACGAACCTCTTATTAAATGTTTCATTTAGCCTGAACCATCTAAACAGCACAAACTTAAACTTCAAATAGTCTCTAAAAATCTAGTTGACAAAGCACAACAACGAGTTAGTAGACATAATGAGAAAGCTATCGAACCTCAGTACAAGGTCGATGACCTAGTTCTCGTAAAACAGCATCTTCAGAGTTCTGCCCTGAAGAAGGAGACACATAATTTTTTCCAAAAGTATGAAGGACCTTACCGAGTACATGTGGTAATACATCCCAAAACCTTATTTTTAGTAGATCCTATAACAGGATTAGGAAAAGAAAAATACAATGTAAAAGACATAATGTTGTATATCCCCCACGAACGTTAACGTTCTGAGATAACGGGCGCAGTGACGATCGCCGGATCCTGAGTTGTTTTCTGTGTTTCTTCAAACTAAGTTTTCCTACACAGAATCCTCTTCAAATCTTAAACTATTCTGTTATCTATTAATGAATTCTTAAACTATCCTATAATTTTAGCGTATAGACAACCGTATATGACAGAAAAATATTACACTTAAGACAATTATGGGAAAACATTGATATCTAAACATGAAATAAGACGAATAGAATATAGTATTAACGGAAAAATAACATGGTACTATTCAAACAGAGTGATATCGGGGCGACATAAACTGATCAGAGTATTTTATGTGTGTATATAATATAGTATAAACTGAATAACTAAACAACTATTTGATTGTGGTGTATAATTTTTTATTTGGTATACAATATTTTATACCTTTTATGAAATGTGAGGTAAAGGGAAGGGTTTGTATTAGTTTTGGGGAGGGTGGGTACTGTAGATTAAAGCATGATTTCCAACAATAGACAACTCAGTGCTAACACAGAACATACACCACGCCTTCAAAACAACCATCGCAAACAGGTGTGACTGGTTCTTCACCATTTGCCGTTCCATAGGTGTTGCTAAGATTTTCTTTGGGGACGTCAAGGGTGAACGTGAGAATGGAGAATGTCTGTACTGTAGGAGGCGATTTAACACCATACCTCCACCAGCTTCTCACTCAAGTACCGACGAAGTAGGGATCCTGGGGAATGGGGTTGGGAAGGGTTTCCTGTCTTTGGGGTTATCTTCTTTCACTTCTTCGATCTTAGCAACCATTTCTACTTTTTCCTTACTTACTTCTCATTTAAGTACTGTGAGGTAACGGGCGAATTGTGGCGCCCTGAAAATATTCTAAGTTCGGAGTTGTCATGGCGTCACGGGCCGCTCAGCGGTGCCGGGCATTGGCCGAAGCAAGAGGGGTCCAGCTCGAGCGCGTGGCTGGGAATTCCTTGGTGACGCTGTGTCAATGAAAGAGACTTGTATGCCGAAAGAGCCAAAGATGGCGGACTTTGTGAAACCATCATGGGAGACATTTCACAGTTCGTGTAGAAGTTAATAGTAGACAGATGAATCATGATACCCCGCCGGCCGCGGTGGCCGAGCGGTTCTAGGCGCCCAGTCCGGAACCGAGCGACTGATACGGTCGCAGGTTCGAATCCTGCCTCGGGCATGGATGTGTGTGATGTCCTTAGGTTAGTTAGGTTTAAGTAGTTCTAAGTTCTAGGGGACTGATGACCACAGATGTTAAGTCCCATAGCGCTCAGAGCCATTTGAACCATTTGAACCATGATACCCCAAAAGGAAACATGAACATTACTATTATTTGCACGACGATTCTGATGGTGTAATCAGATTCTCAATATCCTTATTAGTTAAAGTTTAGTATCTGATGCGAGGAACACCCAGCAACGAATTTCCAAAATCTAAACAGTTCATCCGCTTTCGTCGGTCGACGTGTCTTTAGAAAGCTATTAGTGCAAACCGAAACTGGTATGAATTACACGCATGTAACTTGAATAGTACATGAGTTACTGGAGGTCAAAGTGGCCAATTATTATCGATCACATTAGGCTGTAGGTACTCCACAGTTACACGAGAAAACGGTAGCAGCATGCTTATAAATATATTTATTCATCCACGTCTCTGTTTATATTAGATATACGCTATTCATGAAGAAATTGGTCAATCATTTGCTGTGTTTTAGAAAGCACAGAGATGTTACGCTACTGGCCTACTTTTGCTTGCTATTCCTTTGATATATGTCTATTTAATTTGTTTATGTATTTAATAATGTGTGTTAGAGGGTGTTTATGGTCCAGCCATAGGAATATTTATTTAATTTCAAATTATTTAAATGTAAATATAGTCTTTCGAAAATGTTTCAGTATGTTTGTCAGTCTGCGTCGGCCTGGAGACATGGAGAGAGCGCTCTAGCTAATCACAGCGATCGTTCCGAAAAGAACACGTGGAGAGACTGTAAGGAAGGTGGGACAGTTTGGGAGAGGACACGGGGACTCCAGGACAGTAAGGCGCGACGGACACACTGTCGTGACAGAGACTTTTTTTTTTTTTTGTTTAGGGCGCTCATTTACTAAGGTGGAGTGGTCGCGGCACTTCGGAGTGCCGACTTGTGCACTTGTGAGATTTCCATGGCTTCTACAGTGCACACGTAGTGTGCATTTATAAGTGAATATCTCGTGAGCTATGTTGTTGTTCATAACTAATTACGTGCAGTAGGAATCTATTGTTTCCCTGTTATTACACTTATATTTTATTTAATTGCTGGACCATCGACACCAGTAAGTGTTTGCAGGAGTATACCGCATTCTAAAAAGTACTTCTACTATCGTACTCATCATTTAAAGTCTTTAAGATAATACTTGTAGATTTTATTTATTGCAGTGTTTCATTTATAAATTTCTACATTACATTCGCAATTGGTGAGTGATAGGAACCTATGACCATTCGATTCATGTTTATATTCATATTGTATACTGTAGACTCAGCAGTATTTGGCTTGTAAAGCGGCAACTACGTTTCCCAGCCCCTAGACAACGAAACCAGTCAAAACTTTTAATATTTCAACTCGGAGTCAAAGGGTACATAGTTGAGGGCCATGCACCACATCATTTCATTCTTATTTAAAAGCCCGCAGTACCTATGTATCTTTCCCTCTTTCCACATTCAACTACTTCTATCACAGAAGTCCTTCTTAATTTCCGTGGTTTCCAATAACCTACTACTTATTTCATATAAGTAGGCCAAAGAACCAGGCTGCACAAACACACATCAACTTACACACAAAGATACACTTAGACACAAACATGAAAATTACAAATTAGAAACCTGAAGCGATGTCAGAACCGCCAAGGGATGTAGGGGAATAAAGATATATGTACATCTGGGTAGATGCACACATTACACTGTTTTTATAACTGACGGTTCTACATCTTTTCCTTTTTTTGTGTCTTCTTATATACACATACAGGTATATAAAGAAAGAAGGACAGCAATCAACCCACGCGCCTAAAGAGACAGGGGCAGGAGAGCTGAGTTAATCATGATAACTGTCGGAGAAGAGTCAGGGTGGCTAATACTCTGGTGAGATATACAGTAGTGGGACTTGATCATTATGTGCAGACATAGTATCTACTAAGAGTTGGTAAATACAGGTAGACATAGCATTTGCTATGAGTTGAACAATATGTGTAGACATAGTATCTGCTTACATAATAAAAGTGAGTGGAAGAGGACTCTAGGGTATTAGATGAAGTAAGTGGAGTTGAGGTGTAAAATAGATGTGTAACTTTACCAGAAAATATTTAATGATCGTGTACATAAAGATGTGTACTAAGGCAATAAACCATGAGGCCTATTCAGGAAGGGTAAGGGGGCGCACCCAGCATTTATTGAATATAAAAGACCGATAGGCAGACCTAAGAAAGGCTGACCTATACTGTGCAGACAGGGGACCTGTACCATAGGAGAATAGGAATTAAGAGGCACGTACCTACCGGAACGGAAGGAGGGAGTGCTCTCATAGGGTCAGCCCATGTGTGAGGTATAGGTACTGTTACTAAAGGGGAAAAAGTACAGCAATGTGACAGAAGTCACACGTTTTGCAGGAGTTAGTCTGGTAAGTTTGAATTCTATGCATCACCAGTCTCATAACGTTTTTTGCTTACAAGTGTCAAAAAAAGAAAGAACACTTTTATTTTACCCGGAGTTCCTCCAAACTACAGTAAGTAATAAATAAGTACATACTTAGAAAAGGTAGTAAGGAGAGTAGGAACATACAGTGGACTACTCATGGGTCATGCACACCTGGAATTTACGATTGGAAAAGGAGCAGATAAATGAACAATATGGGTCCTCTGGATTTTAAATATTGAAAGAGCTAACTCCAACATGGCTTGAAAGGTTCACGTTTTATAATTGTAGTAAAATAGAAAAAAGGAGTGACCAGACAATAAGAACAAGAGTACTTACGATTATTAACAGAAAAAAATGTATTATTGAGAAATGAAGTATTATCCTATGTGATATTAATGTACATGGTGATTATGTATAAAATATCGCGTGTTCGAGCTAAGGGGAGGGAATTTCCTCAAAAGTGCTAGAACCACTCGTCCTTCTACCGTCTCGAACACACGATATTTTAAATATAAGTGGGAGAGTGGAAGCATATCTATTATGTCACCTGTTTCTGTGTGCGGGTTGGAAGTTTGTTATGAGAAGACTGTAAGAGCGGCGGTCCACTGACGACGACAAGTGTTTGTCACTAGCGCCACAGACGCTGTGTGAAAGAACATGGAGTAATTATAGGCTATTCTTTGCTGTGTTAGTGAATGTGATTAGTGTACAAATACATACGAACAACTGATTATAGACTTTTATCTTACTTCATGTCTTAGCCCTGTACCAGGCAAGACGTATGTGATCTCCATAAATCATTTGGTTGTTAGAGCAATGTTATTATAAATATGTTTAATAGAGTCTAATATTTGATAACTAAGTTGACTTGCAGCAGTTGTTATCTGTGAAAGTTGAAAATATATTATGATTGAACTGACAATATTGTACGAGTACCCAATAATTTCATGAATAGAGAAGGAGTTGGTTGGTTGGTTTGGGGGATTAAAGGGACCAGACTGCAGAGAAGGAGTCTAATTAATTCCTATAACCAGTGAAAATCTTCGGAGAAGAAGCTTTTGGAAAATCGGCGTAACTGAATATCCAGAGAAGAGGATCGGCTAGTCAACTGATGAGAGTGAGGTGTGAATTGTGAATGAAATCCAGTTTCGCACCGCTTCTCGTGTCGTAAAAACTATTAGAAAACATAAATTTATATGTACATAAACATTTAGACACATATTTACAATACACACACAAGAAAAATACAAGAATGAACCTAAAACTAATGAAATAAGTTTACAGTACTGTAACTACTTTTGTTCCATGATCTCCCATTTCAGGAGGCGTTCTCACAAATGGTTCTGTTACTGTCTCAGGCATCCAGCACTAACCACATATTTTCATCTGCTTTCGCTACTGCGAGCAGAGGACTGCTGTATGGCAATAATGAATGATCCACTATTTGCCATTTAAGCATTTGTTGAATCTCTTCAGCTGCAGCTTGATTTTTAGCCCAAGGCATGAAGTACGTGGTGCGGCAAAACATATCATGCGGTTTAATTTACATGTCATAAGTGTATGCACTTATTATACCAGGTTTCTCTGAGAATACCTGACTACACTTGTTTAGCAGGTGAGTCAGTTCATTCTTTTGGTAACTCGATTCTGACACCTTTATTTTAATACCTTGTCTGATTTCTTTTGTTTCATTTTCCATATCATGGACTATCTTACTGTAGGTCCCCCTGTAGCAGACAATTTCTACATGCAGTACCTTTTGGTCAGAGACACCCACCTGAAACTGCCTACAGTAATTGTTATTTGTGGTAGCAGTCTTTATCAGTACCAGTTAAATAAACTCGTTGTGGCTTTTATAGGTGCAGGTTTCACGTGAGAGGTCTATCTTTGCGTTCCTCTCACATAACGTATCCAAACCCAGCATACAGGAAACCGCTAAGTTTCTAATGACCAAGAATGATAATTTCATCGCTTCTTTTTCTATGTAGAGTACGTCCAGGTCAAAGTTGGCAGTCTCTTAACCTGGTCCACGAATTTATAAAATTCGTAATCCATAACTGAAGCACTTGCCCCTGTATCAATAAAGACAGTTACAGGTATTCCTTTAACTGAGCCTTAAAAGCAGCTTGTACTAACTCAATCTTTTGTTGCTGTTATAAGGGGGGTAGTTTGTGTTGTTGCCCCAGATGATGATTACAGGAATACTTGATCAGGATTTGTAAGCTGTGAGTCACTGAGGTATGGCAATACATGAACATCAAGAAGTAAGTTGAAACAGTTTTACTAACAAAGGCGGATTACAAAACACACACGCTATTGCTACCAACCATTACTGTGTCTGACATCCTAATTACAGTCATATCAAAAGGCTTCAAGTTGAACTAAGAAAAGAGACATATTCGCGCCCAAGGCCACGCTAGTTAATACTGCACACTGCGGACGCGGCCAGTGGCATACTCGCTGCATCGCACTTGGACAGACGCACGTGTACTGACCAAGCAAATTGTCAGCATTCCAGATAGCCCGGCTGGCGAGCGCTTGTTACATACTGTATGGCTGCGTGCAATCTGTAGACCCTTACATCACTCTCCCCAGAGAGAAAGAGCAACCATAGGTGGCTCAAAACGACCTCCTGGGCGTTTTGCCATTTGTGGCATCAGAAGGCATTGCAACATGTATTTCATACGCACACACAGTAACTTTTGGTACAGAGAAGTGTGCCTTCAAGATGACAATTTCATACATCACAAATCTGTTGACAAAAGACAAATTAACAAAAGCAATGAAAACACAATACTGACAATCAAGTATGAATTAACATTACTGGATGAATCGAAGGACTTAATTCTATTTGCTGCTTCAATGACGTTTAACTCATTATTGGAAGAAATTTCCTTTTAATGGATATCTGTAATTAAATTACTGTCTTCAGAAAAACTTGATAAGGAATGCTTTCCAATTGTTAATATGTATGAATCATTGAAATAAACAGGTAACACTCTCCTTAATAGCAAACGTCCAGTTGCATGAAATGTAGTTGGCAATATAGTAGGCATATCAAATAGTTCACATGATAAATCACAAGGTATGGCATTCAAGATTAATCCACTATTATTCAATTTGAGTGTAAAGGGTAGCTCAGGTGTATCATAATTTTTACATGTAAACATGACATCAAGGGTGGAGTTAAATGAGAAAATTATACCTTCAGAACATTGTTTCAGAAATGGATAATAAATATGCATTAAAATTTTAGGGCAATCATCTCTTGGGGGATGATTCATAAACAATTCTTTCTCACATCTGTACACTCTACTATCTAAGAATACTGCCAATTCAGGGCAAATTAACTTATGACTTCATTTACACATATGCAAATCATTTTCATTTAGGGACACAAAATATCTTTGATCCCTGTTTATCAGTAGATAATCATTCAGTACGTGCTTTACATGAGTACCTGCCTGTCTCCATTTCATAGGGTAAGTATAAATCTTATAAAATTCAAAATTATGCTTTGATCTAGCAATGGAAATAGAAACAATAACAGTTAATTCATCTTCGATCATTAAAGAGTGTGTGGTGGTTAACTTGTAGTAAGCGTATAAACTGTAAGAGTTAACAGGGTAAATCATAGTATATGTTGCTTCTAGCTTTCGTTCAATTGATAGTAGGAGCTGTAAAAATTGTCCTGAATATAGTAGTACACTGCTCAAACAATCATTTGAACTACTTTCTAAGACTGTTCTTAAGTTAAGGGCATCAATTTTAGCATTGGTAAACTATCAGTAATCCTTAACAAAAGATTGTTTAAATATAAGTGTGCACTCACAGCATTTATTCCTTGGAAATAGCTCTTGGATATTTGCATTCGTTTCATTACGAATACGTGGAAATGTGAGATAAATTGCTTTACAATCTGTTCAATGAAAACTGTGTGGTTAGTAATGGTTCTTTGCAATACAATAATTTCATTAGAGAGGTTAGGTTTGTTGAATCTGTACTGGACTTTTCTTCAAGAGCTAAAATTTTGCCTTTAGGTTCCAGTAGATCTCGACTAGTTAAAGTACCAAATACAGTACGAAGGATACTCCCTCCAAAATCAAACGTTTACGCCTAATTAAAGTTTTGTATGGCAAAAACTTTAAAAAAACAGTAAATCTCTTGTTAATAATTAGCAAATGTAGACTCTATCTGCATTTTGGCTGTGATTCAGTTATTATACCAAGACGTACCCATTTCCAAAATTGTATCATTACTCTTAACAGAACGAATTAGATCAATTTGCTTCTTTACAGAATTGAACTGTTGCTGAATTTCACTCAGAGTGTGCTTGAGGACAAGTTTTGCATTAGTTGTTGAAACTACCATGTCTGATGGTGGTTCAAACAAAACACCTTTACTCTGTGGTACTATTACTACACCATTAGTAGAATATGCTATCATAGCTAACATTACAATAAAAACGATCATGGTAATTAGTTCTAAATACTAGAGTTAACAATGAACATAAAATAATTGAGTTTCTTGTGGTAAACTGTAGAATAAAAGGTTTGGCCTCACTTGTGCACTCATGCAATAGCTTCAATACTAAATTTTCACAAGACATTCACATAAGCACATGGCTGAAATAAACATATGCATTGCACTCTCACACACTACACACGTTTACACAGATTGTACGTGTGTGTGGATCAGGATCGCTCGGAATGTGGTGATGCTTTGGCTTCGAAGTCTGGACTGAGAACTCGCGATTCTCACTTCCTGGGTTTGAGGTCTGCCTCTCGGTTGGCCCTTGTCGTCTTGCAATACTATAGGAAATTTACCCAAAAATGACTTTACACGATTGACATGAACGACAATCGAACGAAAGGCCAGTTGGAGCTTAAGAGTGACTGGCGACAACACCTCCAAGATTGGATATCGTCCGTTCCAAAACTTCTTAAGCTTTTTGACTTGACTCTTCTTTAACACCACATTGCTCAGATACACAAGATCTCAAACTCGATACTGTGGCACTGTCGCTTCTCAGTCGTGTTGTTTTGCTTCCTGAAGAAAGGATTGATGATTTCGCTGTTTCACTCCCCTCCATGTTTCCTTTAGTTTGCGTGCTAGGTCCCTCACGTGTTCATTGCTAATTCCGGTAGTCGATCGTGCAAAGTCCCAGGGTGAATGCATTCTTCTTCCGTAGACGATCTCAGGTCGACTTAGGCCAGTTGAGCTGTGGATTTTGGCATTGTAACAACTTACCAAGTTCGGTAAACAGACATCCCAATTCCCGTGTTTGCTGCTCACAAAATGACTAACCATTTTAATAATTGTTCTGTGGACTCGCTGGACTCTTCCATTTCCTTCGGCTGGCCGGGTGGCCGAGCGGCTCTAGGCGCTACAGTCTGGAACCGCCCGACCGCTATGATCGCAGGTTCGAATCGTGCCTCAGGCATGGATGTGTGTGATGTCCTTAGGTTAGTTAGATTTAAGCAGTTCTAAGTTCTAGGGGACTGACGACCTCAGATGTTAAGTCCCGTAGTGCCCAGGGTAATTTGAACCATTTCCTTCAGGGTGTGATGGTGTAGTCCTTAACTAAGTTATTTGCATGAGGCTACAAGTCTGTCTAAGTAATTCACTCATAAAATTCGTTCCTTGGTCACTAATTATACTTAAAGGTGATCCACACTTAAGACTCCATTCTTTTACAAAAAGTTTAGCTAAAGTTTCAGCACTCTGATCAGGTATTGCTATCATGAGAAGATATCTATAGAAATGATCTAACATTGTCAATATGTATTTGTTTCCATCTTTAGCATTAGGCAACGGTCCTATGACATCAAGTCCTACTCGTTCAAATGGTTCATTAGTTTCTGGCAGTTCTTGCAATGGTGCTCTACTTTTTCCTACATTATTCCGTGTTTTACAGGAATAACATTATGAAACAAACTCGAAAACGTCAGATTTGCGGCTCGGCCACCAAAACATTTGAGCTATTTTAATGTTCGTTGCTTTTTTTCCACAATGTCCTGATAATAAAGAATCGTGTTATTCTCTCAAGATTTGCTCTTTCATGCTTTCTGGAATAACTAGGCAGTTTACTTTTCTAGTGATTTTGTACAATAATCCATCTATATCGACAAAACATTGATCATTTTTCCATGATTTGCATTGTGGATCTTCTTCTTGAGCTGCCTTTAACTCTTCTTCTCGGCTTATTGTGACACAAACATTGACTTTTCGACTCATTGCGCCAGCATTCACATGTTGTTTACCAGGCGGTGAACAACCTTAAATTGGTACTCACTCAGTCTTAATGCCCATCTTGTTAACCTGGAACTTGGATTCTTTAAGCGCAATAACCATTTAAGTGTAGCATGATCTGTAATAATTGTAAATTCTCTTCCTGTTAAGAAACATCTGCTATGTGTTATACCAAAAACCAAACCACAAAGCTCCTTCTCAGTAGTAGTATAATTACATTCTGCTTTGTTTAAGTGTCTTGAAGCAGATGACCATCAACTTCTTGAGACAAGATTGCACATTTGTCAAAATTGGTTGCATCTGTTGGAAGAATAATAAGTCTACTGAAATCCGGGTAGGCTAACACTGGGGCTGTGGTTAGATCAGTTTTAAGTTCTTCCATTGCCTTTTTGCATTCTGTTGACCAATTAAATGTGGCTCCTTTCTTCAGTAGCTGTGTCATTGGACGTGCTATATTCGCATAACCGGCTATAAATCGTCTGTACAAACCTGACAATTGCAAGAATGATTGTAGTTCTTCCAAGTTCTGTGGTTCACGAAAATTCTTTACATCTTCAATTAATTTTCGATCAGGTCGAACAATTTCACTGGTTATAACATGACCAAGATAGTTGACTTTATTTTGTGCAAAATGACATTTATCTATTGATAAAGACAGGTTTGCGCTTCTTATACGTTCAAAAACAGCTAGTAGTCTCTCAGTATGCTGCTTCACGTTTTCGCCAAAAATTATTACATCATCAAGTAAACAAGTGCTCCTGTTGAGATGGGCCCTCGTAAAACTGAATCCATCAGGCGTTGAAATGTAGCTGGAGCATTACGAAGTCCAAATGGCATATGAAGGTACTTGTATAATCCTGTTGCCGTTAGAAATGAAGTATTTGCATGATCATCTGGACGCACTGTTACTGGTGATAATCACTTGTTAAATCACATACCGAAAAAATTCCATATCTGCCCAAGTAATCCAAGGTTTCCACTAAATTTGGTAAGGGGTAAATGTCGTGTGTGGTCACAGCATTCAAAGATCGGTAATCAACAAAAACGGAACTGTGGTTCTTCAGAAATTGACTTCTTCTTTAGAATTACAACAAGCGAACACCCCAGTGGGTCGGAAGGATCTCTCGGTTTTATAATTCCGGCTTCTAATTGTTGTTTAACCATGTCTTCTACGAACTCTGTTTGAGTAAATGGTATTCGGTAAACTTTCTGTGTGATTGGGTCTGCATTCCCTGTATGAATACGATGCTGAACTAAATGACTGCCTTGTCAATTGGCACGTTCTCAGAATAAATCTGCATACTCCAACAAAACAAGCGCTAAAATCTGTTCATCAGCTGTCAAATGTTCTATCTTTTTCCAAATCTTGCGCCTCAGTTCATTATTAACTTCGTCTCCTCGTTGTAATTTTGCGATACTGTTACAAGAATCTGTGTTTATAACTGCAGCATTTGTTACCTCGTCTGGAACCTGTTTTACGTCACGATTACTTATGCTCGACACTTCAGCAACATTCGTTCCTCGTGAGAAAACAACATCCTCATTGCTCATATTCGTTATTGTAACCGGGACTTTTGCGACATTCTGTCTCACCATTGTAGCGACACCACCACTTCTAACAACATAACAATGCACTGCATTCAGTCACTCAATTTCTCGTATCGCTCAATTAATAAAAAAGTTCCTTCCTTGCATCGAGGTGACTTAACTTCAACGTAGATTGCCTTTCCTACTCCCTTGGCAATTTGCTGAGTCTGATCAATTTGAACATCGACTCGGACGGTTTGAACTGATGCATCGTTTGGGCGGTCCATTCCATTGACATCAGTATTGCTAGTCCTTTGAGTACGATCTGAAGAACGATTTCCTAGGTTGTAGTTACTACGCCCTGGTCTGATCTTTCTTTCTGCGACAAATATCTCTGCCTCGTTAGCGCACAAGAAATCAAATCCATGTCCACCGTCGTAACGCGTTTAGTTAAATGAAACTACTTCCACCCTTGCTGTGTATTAATCTTTATCTTTATTTCCACCTTCATCTTGGCCTTGGCCAAGAATTAATTCTACGTCAACTTCTCCATAGTTACGTAGCTTTCCCCCGTTTAACCCTCGCACTTTTAATAGCGGCGGTTTCAGTTTATCCCGTTTGTCTATGCAGCACCACATTAATGAGGTCTGTGCTCCTGTGTCCATAAGTAGTTTGATGTTTCTCCCACGATGTGCAGCACCTATCACGAAGCCATTTTCGGTCTGACTTTCGCTGGAACTAACAGGAATCACTCTCTGGCAAGGGGCGGACGGAGTGGTGGCCCGTACGTCCCTGTATTCGTTTAAAGATCTGGAAGATTGTCTGTTGTTCGTATTACCCTTCTTCTTGTTGCAAAAATCTCTCAATACATGATCCTGCATCCCGCATTGATAGCAGATTCGATTCTCTTTACAATCCTTACGCTTGTGACCCAGCTTATTGCATCTGTAGCATTGTACTCTTGTGTTGAAAACTCTGCGTTCTTGTTTCTGCATCTCATTCGGTCGTCTTAGTACTTCAACGAAACCAACAGCTGATCTTCCTCCTTCCTGAAACGTTTTGCATTGCGCCTATCGAACAGCTTTGCTTACTTCCTCTCCGTGCAACCCACGAATGAATGTGTCCAAGGCTCTCTAGTCGGCATCGAACAGCTGAATGCGATTTTCATTTCAGCTTCTACTAAGTCGTACGTTTGGGCGTTGATGTTTCGAATTCTGTCGGTAAACTGCTGGATAGATTCGTCTCGTCACATTCGCAAACTGTGAAACTGCTTTCTGTAAAATCTGATCGCGTTTTTACGTTTAAATTTCTGAACAACAAGCGTTCTAAACTAATTGTAATCTTCTGTTTTCACGCAAGTAGGCTCCGTGCTGATGAAATCTTGTGCTGCTCCCCGAATTCTTAATTTGACAACCACTAGCTTATTGGAATCTGTCCATGATCCTAACAGGGCGGCACCTTCAAGTTTGCGAAAACACACCTTCACATCATCTTCGGGTTTCCCGCTAAACACTGGTCCTGATGGCAATAATGAAAAATTCTTTGTTGCAGTTGTACCCCTGCTGCATGAACTATCATTTGTCAAGTCTTTCGGAATGTTACACTCGCTTCTTTCTGCTTTCTGCAGAATCTCTTCTTGCAGTTCGTTAATAACAGTTTGTAGATCGACAACGTTACTCTGACTGGATTGTGCCATTTCGTCTAATTTAACGCCAAAGTGTCGCTCAAATACAAAATAAAAATCTGTCACTGCCTTTCGTATTTTAGCCAAACTGGAGTAGACGAACCTCAATTCCATCGTTGGATGTTCCCGCATGGTCGGAAGATGTTCATGCATCTGCTGCTCGAAGCTAACGTTGTGTTGCACCTCTTCAGGACTGTAGTTTTTCCATAATTATACCACTTGTGACACCACTTCTATAACGGGGGCAGTTTGTGCTGTTACCCCGGATGATGATTAGACGAATATTTTGTTAGGACTTGTAAGTGGTGGGCCCTTTAGATACGGCAATACGTGAACACCAATAATAAGTTTAAACCGTTTTATTAACAAAGGCGGATTACAAAACACGCACGGTTCGCGTACCCATCATCACTGCGTCTGACGCCCTAATTACGGTCATATTGAAAGGCTGCATGGTGAGCTAAGAAAAGAGACATATTCGCGCCAAAGGCCACGCTAGTTAATACTGCACACTGCGGACGCGGCCAGTGGCGTACTCGCTGTATCGGACTCGGCCAGACGCACGTGTACTGACCAAGCAAATTGTCAGCATTCCAGATAGGCCGGCTGGTGAGCGCGTGTTACGTACCGTACGGCTGTGTGCAACCCATAGACCCTTACATTGTGTTTGCCGCAGTTCAGCAATTAATTCCTCCCTGAGGTTACACCCTTATTATATGAAACGTCCTCTTTTTGAAGAATTAAACAGGACTGTGCTTTAACTGACACACAATATTTTTTAGCGCAACGCAATCTGACTTTCAATAATCCCTACAAAAGAATGGCCCTGTCTAATATTAACCTATACGTTTCACAAATCACTTACCTCACAAAAATCTTCGTTACTCGAACTACTGCAATACAGCGACCGCCACTACTGCCAGCTAAATAAAAGGTTCAAACTAAGGAAGGCACTAACTACTGATAGGCATAGTTAGCAAATGAAAGATTTTAATAGAGAAGAAACACTGTATTTACCTTAATAGTCATATTATATATAGCAGTTCAAGACAGTCTTACAAATTTCAAAACTCCGCCATCCCTCTCCCCACATCCATCACTGCTGGCGGCTCACCTCCCACTGCGCAACGCTACGTGCTGTTAAGATCCAGCTGCCGCTGCCCACCACTACAATGGTAGATATTCCAACAACAATGCAAACCAGCCACAGACTGCACACAGCACATACAGAGCGCTACGTGGCGTTGCCAATAAGAAAACATAAAGTGCCTACTTACATAGCCCGCATGCTCCCCGCAAAAAATTTTACAAATTGTTTTGGGCAGTGGCCAATAATAATTTGATAAAATTTTTCATAATTACAATAACAAAGATATCAAATGCACACACTTATTGATACACTGTTGGTCAAAAGCTAAAATTTTCTCACAGGCCACAAAGACAGTCCTGATCGTTCAGCATAGTAAAATAGCAGTGTTTTTCTCAAAGTCTGAGCAGTAAAAGAAAATGCACACAGAAGTAGTGGATTTCCATCCTGTCTTGAAGAAGTAGTGTTGTCCTTCCAATGGAAAGACAGTGGTGACTCATGACATGCAGACAAGTAATGGGCCACAACAGAGCAAACCCACAGCAGAGTCAATCGAAGTTTTGAAGAGTATTGGTAGGTCATCACAGAGCAGACCCACTGTAGTCCTGGTAGAGATTACGGTATTGGTGGGCCACCAGAGGTGCAGACCCACTGCAGTCCTTGTAGAAATAATGGTACCGGTGAGTCAGCAAAGACGCAGACCCACTGTAGTCCTTGTAGAGACGGCCAGCAGCCATCTGTTGCAAATGTGCAGGTGCACAATCACCATCGAAGAGTCTTGACGACAATATATCAAGTCCATAAACCACCACTTGTGCACTCACAAAGTTTCTGGAATTGTCCTTAGAACCAGCAATGCTGTTATCCAGTCCATTGCTGAATCATTAACACATGTGCAAACACTATCAGTCCCTACTTCTCACATATTGTCCATATACTATGACCAACAGGAACGTGTGCAGTGAAATGTAACTTAATTTGAAGAACTGGTGTCTATACAATTATAAATTTACAACATGAAAATACAATTACAAAGCTACAAAATACATCATTAAAGAACATAATAGTACAGATAACATTTGTAGTAATATGGGCTTTACAAAAGAATCGAAATAACATATACATCAGTGTTACAGGAATTACGACATAAGTACATACATAAAAGATCAGAATAATTATTGAAACATCGACTTCACACATGAGCATTAAAACAGAACAGAATTAATAATGTCTAACATGTTTACAAAGTAAATAACATATTATTAATGCAAATTATATTTGAGGATAACAGTATTCCTCATCATAGTTCATGTAGCTGAGTATTAGAAACATTCTACAACATAAGTCTTATCAGATAAACATGTTAAGACAGGAAGAACATAAATACACAAGGGTCCACAAACACTTTCTTTACTTCTCAGAGATCTCCCTTCGTTCTTCATTATTCCCAAAAGGTCCTATCTATACCTGCTTTCTGTACTTTTTTCGTATAACTTCTCAATACGTTTCTTCCAATTCATCGCAACTCATTCTCTTATATAGTCTACCCCCTCTTAAGCTAACTTACATCTACTGAGCTCAGATGCTAAACTAAGGGGCGAGGCAATGCAGCAGCACAAAACAATTAACACAAACAGCAATGACAAAAAAATGCAGATTTGCAAAGGAAGCAGCATTACAGAAATTAGCAAAGATATTGCAATATTACAACTAATATAAGGCAATGTGCAGCAAACAAGAAAAATAAATCGGGCTTAGCAGAGTGACACAAATTAAAATTCAGTAGCACTATGCCTGGAAAACAGCAGCAGAAAATGAAATAACTTATACCTAAACATGACATAGCTCAAGCACAAAAAATAGTACATTAAAGATAACAATGCAGATAAGGGAAATGTATAGTCACATCTTAATGTCTAAGTAATTAAAGTGGTGCACCACAACTATTTCTACAAAAGAAATTACCAAGTACTTGAAAAGAAAATTATGAATGCAGTTCCTGTGAAGGTAAATGTCTTTTTGTGCTCCCTCATTTTTTTAAAAAAATTATTATTTTCTCGATCTGTAGACAGAAAATATTTATATTAGTACATCTATAAAATTTTATTTTAACCAATGCTGCAGTGCAGCTAGAAACTAGATATTAAACAAAATGAGCAATCTCTCAACTAGAAAGACAATGGATGTAAAATGTTTCTCATCATTTCATTAGGCATTTTAGTAAATATCATAAATTAAGAGCTCCACAGTGTAATCATATGTTTTCAAGTTTGAACGTGACGTATTTGCGATGCTTTCTACAAAGGAATGTCAATAGCGAGAATATGGCCTCCCTTTTTTTTTTTTTTTGCACCTAATGGCTTTCTTTTGTCAGACGTCTACCTCTCAGCTAGGCGCCCAAAACGCATTACGTCAAGGTCACTTACCTTTCTTGCTGAAATATTTACGATGGCAGTTTCCGCCACAGTGACAGTCTCATATAAAAATATTTCACAGGTCAAGAATTTGGGTTACACATCTGTAGAAACAAAATCCTATAAATATAACAGCGTCTGAAACATTTTCGCCAGCATTGTGATACATTCACGCATATACACATATTTCATAACTCTTAAAGTACGATTCTTGGTTTCCAACAACCTCTTTCACAAACCAGAGT
The DNA here is from genome assembly GCF_023864345.2 of Schistocerca serialis cubense. NCBI lineage: Eukaryota > Metazoa > Arthropoda > Insecta > Orthoptera > Acrididae > Schistocerca > Schistocerca serialis. The sequence goes on from NC_064646.1 coordinate 2,008,829, forward strand.
CCCTAACCACTACTCATTATTCCTTACCTTATTCATCGATACTTCTTCAATATTTCATCATTACAGATATGTAGCATAATCAAATAAATCATATAGCATCAGCTTACTGATCATAAACATACCACAACAGCATAATACACATAGTCATCGTAATAATAACATCATAACACCTCAGTCAACTCTCAAAATCGTCGTAGCTTCCTCCAATAATTTCAAAACCTAAAAAAATTCACTGCTCATGTCAAAAGTGTCATCTGCCTCAAACACACTTCAAAAATCATGATCCCATACCAAATACATCATTCAAAGCTCTCATAGTATCACAATGGTTCCGAAAAAATATGAACAGTTTACAAAGTACAGACAAAATACAGTTTCATAAGTGTGAAGTTACCCAACTGTGTAATTGCGTAAACATCTGTCACTGATGTAATAAAAAAATGTTTGTTTCTCTGTTAAATAATCAGATAGCTGAGTAATTTATGTGTTAGAGAAATATGGTACCGATGTGTAAAGTTCGATAAGCAAATACCATATTAGCTAGGGCTCCTTGTGCTTGCCAAACACATGGTACACAAAGTAAGCGTGTACCCCCCTGAGGATTAATGTAATTATACCCTCAGGTGTTACAGATTACAGCAATGGAATGAAATGTATCACGGAAAACCTTTGTATCATTGCACTTCAAATATCTTTAAAAATAAATGTTTTAAGTACAAAATTAATCACTCAAATCCGTGTACTGTAGCGCTAAACTGTGCGTCTTGTTGAAAGATAATCGCTGTGGAAGTGTCGTAGTTATTGTCCTCCGAACGCTAAGTTCTGCAGAAGCCAATGTACTTACCTCATGATAAACAAAAGTGAAATGCTTTGCGTATAGATATCTTAGTTATTACGCTTATTGCCGTGATGAAGAAAGTACTGTGCTGTAACTTATTGTTGTGCTACAGAAAAAGCTGTCTCATTGTAGCTATACCACAAAAGTTACTACTAAAACATGTTTTACTTTCCAGAATAATTCAGAAAAACTGTGCAGATATAAAACAGAAACACCGCAAAAGCAACATTGTAAATTGTCACTCATTAGTAGCGTCGTGATAAAATCGTGTAGCTGTCACATAAACTAACCACTGTCATCTGGTATCTCACAGAAAGTACTTTAAATCCAGAATGTATTTTCAAGTAAACCAAAATGTTGCATTAAAAACTCATAAGCAGTACTGGTAAATGTTCTAAGTATGTGAGCCTTATAGTTGTAACGTAATCGTGCAACTAACAAGCAAGAATGTACAAACAACAACACTGCGTCGTCCGTTCACTATAACAATGCATTCGTAATTTCTGTTTAAATAAGTTCTCTTGGTTCTTGACTGGATATTTAACTTTAAACACTGTTGCATGTTAACAGATACTAAGTCTGACAAAGCATACTGGTAATGTAAAGTGAAAAGTTTTATGGCAAAGACAAAGTTAAAAAGCAGATTGTCTTTCAATAAACCGTTTTACATGTGAAATGTTGTGTAAACCTTTACTCTTCCTAGTACGCAGAGTTTCAAGCTGAACGCAATTATCATACGGTATACGTCGATAAAGAATACTGGAATTTTTCTCAAGGTTAGCGTCTATGTTATTTTTCTCTGAGCCAGCCGGAGCACGCGGCTGCCTGCGGTGCGAGTCATTGTCTGTCTCTTTGTTGGCGCGCATTGTTATTGGGATTAGGAGACCGAACTTCTACAAATTCGCATTGCCAAAAGGACCCAGCTCTGTTAGAATCCCGCCAGTTCTGATGCAATTCACGTCTGTCGTTATGATTATATCGTCTGTCGTCATGTCGATAGATTCCAGTTTCTTTCTTGTCGGTCACATGGTGGAGAAATTCTCCCTGAATCGTAACTGCACGCCGAACTGTTGCGTCTGAAGTTATTCTGTCTCCCGTGATAATAATAGTTCTGGTTGCCATATTGTCTGTTTCTATGATTGTCTCTGTCATGTTCATTACTATGGAAATGCGAACTTTCTCTGTAACTATTACTCTGCCAGTGGTTGTCTTACGGGTGGTGTCTGTTTTGGTCACGATTTGTGGTGTGAGAATAGTCTCGTCGTGTCCAGTTATTATTTCTTTCATCGCGGAATTGCGACAGATATGACCTGTAATCGTAGTGTTCCTGTTTCCGCGTTCCGCGATTGTCAGTGTCGATTTCCAGTTCTTGTAACAGTCCCTGAAAAGCTTCATTGTCATCTTTGCAACGTTTTGCTAAAATAATATGTCGTAAATGTTCAGGCAATATGAGTAAGCAAATGCGGATGAGTTCTGAGGGGCTGTATGGGTTTGAAAGATACTGATTCTTATGCAACATGTCTTCAAAATATTTGACAAGACTGGAAAATTCAGATTGTTCAAAGTGTTTCATCACCATGATGCTATGTTTTACTCGGTCTTGTGTAGCTTGAGACCAATATGCTGAGAGGAAGGCATGGTAAAATTCTCCATCACTGTGACAATCGTGAATGACCGATCGCATTCTTACAGCTGGTTCATTCTCTAAGTAGCCACACATAAATTCTAATCTGTGTTCTAGCGACCAGTTTGGAGGAAAACAATGAGAAAATTGATGGAGCCATGCTTGTGGATGAATGTCGTTGCCTGAATTCTTAAATGTTTTGAATTTACGTGTAGTAATGAACAGCTTATAGTCAAAATCATCGGCCGTACCATCTCAAAATTCGGTGCACATTGCCAATTTCTTTCATAACTTCCGAAATGCCCTGTGTTATTATTTTGCGGCTTTTCCGTATTTCTAAGTCCCTCTTCCCGTGTTGGAGCGCGAGTGTCCTCTGAAATTTGTAATTTTTGTATTACTTGTGCCAACTGATCTTGTACTTCCCGGATTTCTCTTTTGTACTGTATATTGATTTGATTTTGATTGAATTTCCTAATTTGTTCGCACTCTTCTGTGTCATTAAAGACTACCGGTTTTGTGTCATTCAGATTATCATCTACCTTCGTAGATAAATTAGTGAACTGATCCGAAAGTTCGGCTACTTTCTTCGATAGTGTACTTATTTCCTCTGTGTGTTTTTCTGAACCAAGTTTCAGAGTATCTACTGTGTCCTTTAAGTTTTCCTGAGTTTTTGCAAGTTGCGTAACCGAATCGGTAGATGCAACTGAGTCAAATTTAGCTTGCAAGGTCTCATGATTTTCATGAACAATAGTTTGCAGTTCTTTTATGGCTGCTTCGTGATTCTGTAATGCATTTTCATGCCGCGAAAAAATTGGTTGAAAATGCTCACAAATTTGTGTTTTTACGTCATTACAGACTTTTTGACATTTCGATTCAATGTTATGTAACTCAGTAGTTAAATCTTCACGTGTTTGTTCAAGAGTTTGTTCCAATGAGTCTACCTTTTGAAGCTTTTGCTGTGTTTGTCCCATTTGTTGTATTAATTGTAATAACAATGCATTGGTGTCTGAAACATGTTCCTCAGTGCTTTTCGGCAGTGAATTTGCACCGGAAACATTCACATTTTGACAAGCGGAAAATGTGTCTTGACTCATTTGAGAAAACGGTGAGAACCCAAAACCTGAGTCTACAGTATTTGCAATATTGTGTTCTGTCATTCCCGATTCCTGAGGCGAGCTGTTGCCGACCGATCGATCGATAATGCTTCCCTGTTCACTACCTGTTTCACTGTATACACCATTATTTGACGCCCACTCCATTTCCCTATGCACAGTTACCAAATTACTACTTTGAACATTAGTTAATTCATTACATGGTGGCGCTAACACACTGCTTTCGTCTTCACTGTCATTTCTCAGTTTACTTTGGAGCCTAGTGTTACGTTTTTCATACGCCATTATTGTCACAATATTTCACACGATAACACAGAAAAGCACAATTTGAAGAGCAAAATAAGATAATACATTAACATAGAAGTGGAAATAATGTCTACTTAAATACTTGGTGCAAATCTACATGCATGTCACAACTGTGTTACTGTACAACAATGAAAGACTGCAACTACAAAGGAGATTCTCTCTACAATTACGCGCTAGCAATAAACAAAATCTACGCTAACTACACAAACTACAAGGAAAAAAATCAGAAGATTCCAGTGAGGTATCCTCGGCTAAGGGTCGACATATGAAACGTCCCCTTTTGAAAAATTATATACGTGACTGGGCTTAAACTGACACACAATATTTTTTAGCGCAACGCAATCTGACTTTCAATAATCCCTACAAAAGAATGGCCCTGTCTAATATTAACCTACACGTTTCACAAATCACTTACCTCACAAAAATCTTCGTTACTCGAACTACTGCAATACAGCGACCGCCACTACTGCCAGCTAAATAAAAGATTCAAACTAAGGAAGGCACTAACTACTGATAGGCACGGTTAGCAAATGAAAGATTTTAATAGAGAACAAACACTGCATTTACCTTAATAGTCATATTATATATAGCAGTTCATGACAGTCTTACAAATTTCAAAACTCCGCCATCCCTCTCCCCACATCCATCACTGCTGGCGGCTCACCTCCAACTGCGCAACGCAGTGTGTCTATGTGCCTGTGGTTCTGTCAGTGTGATCATGTGATGTATCTGACCCCAGGAATGTGTCAATAAAGTTTCCCCTTCCTGGGACATTAAGTCTACCTGTCGCTAACAGCTTCAGAGTTTTGTAGACTGTGGAAAGACGTCGGCACATAAACCCAAGAAGATCAAAAACAGTCTGACAAATCAAGGAAAGTCTTCCAGTTAAACTAGTAGTAATTAGTATGGATATTTACTGATTATTGTGGATACAGAAAAAAGCCTTAGAACATGACCTCAACTGTGCAAATAAAGAATGATATTGCATGGGGGCTCAATTATTATATTTGAAAATAATTTGTAATTTTGGTAACTGTATGTCCGATTACGCTGTTTCGTAAACGGTGGCCCTGACTAGTTTTAGTACGCAATCTGACTGCATAGAACAACAACAAAGAATGAAATGAAAATTTCCTGTTAACACAATTAATTAATTAAGTCCCCAGCAATTATAAAACCTACGAAACCAAAGCACAAGTGTAATTGTTCTGTGTGTGGGAGTGTGACTCAACGTACACATCTGGCACGGTTCTTCTTCAATAAGGAAAGAAATTTTAAATATCATTTATACTGAAGAAATAAAAAAATAGAAATACTATAATTGCGTAAGGAAAGCAGAATTACACTTTAATACAAGAACACAAGCCAGATGCTTTGTTGACTGAACCTGTAATGACGCATTATTTAAGACATTGATATAATAAAAAGAAAAGGAATTTTTTTTTTTCTTTTACCTTCATGTATTGACGAAAATCACTCTAATCATTACAATATATCTCCACACCGACTCTCTACTACCACATCTCAACAACAACTCTCCACCACGACCTCTCGCCAAGCACTCTTCACTAGCACATCTCAACAAGCACTGACTCCCACGAGTTCTCAAAAAGCACTTCCAACTACGTGTTCTCCCCAAGCACTGCCAGTGGAGGCGGCTGAATAATACTCTTTGGCGCAATCTCTGGCGCAGTGGCTCAGTGTAGCCACCTTTCATATGCTCCTCCTCCACGGGCCAGAATTTGATGGTATTTTTGCCAGCATTGGTGGTGAAAATACCACCAAATTCGTCCACAAAAATACAGACAAAAATAAAAGATAATATTAATACGTAAATATCACATAATTAGTTAAAATGTTGGCTTTGCACTGACCTTTCAATAATCTAATATATGAAATACAGTAAGCAATACAACTTCTTTCATACATGTGACTTTACATAATAGTTCACAAAATACACAAAAAATCAGTTTATACAAATGTTCACATAAAATGCTTTGAATGATTAAAAAAAAAAAAAAACAAGTAGTTGATAGTTCCAGCAGTAGCACCCAGCAATGGCCAACAGGTGCAAATACCAACAAGTGACATCATTTTAGTAGAAACAGTCGATCAGTGGCACCCAGTAATGTTGAGCAGGTGCAGACACCAACAAGTGACATCTCCTCAGTTGAAGCAATTCCATCAGTGGCACCTAGCAATGTTGAGTAGGTGCAGACAGCAAGAAGTAACATCATTTCAGTAGAAACAGTTCTAACAGTGGCACCCAGCAATGTTGAGTAGGTGCAGACAGCAAGAAGTAACATCATTTCAGTAGAAACAGTTCCAACAGTGGCACCCAGCAATGGTCAACAGGTGCAGACACCAACAAGTGACATCATCTCAGTAGAAGCAGTTCCATCAGTGGCACCCAGTAATGTTGAGCAGGTGCAGACAGCAACAAGTGACATTATTTCAGTAGAAGCAGTTCATCAGTGGCACCCAGTAATGTTGACAGGTGCAGACACCAACAAGTGACATTATTTCAGTAGAAGTAGTTCATCAGTGGCACCTAGCAATGTTGAACAGGTGCAGACACCAACAAGTGACATTATGTCAGTAGAAGCAGTCAATCAGTGGCACCCAGCAATGTTGAGCAAGTACAGACACCAACAAGTGACATTATTCAGCAGAAGCAGTTCCATCAGTGGCACCTAGCAATGTTGAGCAGGTGCAGACAGCAACAAGTGACATCACTCAGCAGAAACAGTTCCATTAGTGGCACCCAGCATTGTTGAACAGGTGCAGACACCAATAAGTGACATTATTTCAGTAGAAGCAATCCATCAGTGGCACCCAGCAATGTTGAGTAGGTGCAGACAGCAAGAAGTAACATCATTTCAGTAGAAACAGTTCTAACAGTGGCACCCAGTAGTGTTGAACAAGTGCAGACACCAACAAGTGACGTTATTCCAGTAGAATCAGTCCATTAGTGGCACCCAGCAATGTTGAGCAAGTACAGACACCAACAAGTGACATTATTTCAGTAGAAGCAGTCCATCATTGGCACCCAGCAATGTTGAACAGGTGCAGACACCAACAAGTGACTTCATTTCAGTAGAAGCAGTCCATCAGTTGCACCTAGCAATGATGAGCAGGTCCAGAGAGCCGTCCATGATATTCACTATCACTGATCACACTGTTCATCAGAGTTTATAAGCAGAAATTAAACATGTCCTAGTGGTACCAATCATGTAGAAAAAGTACAAGTAACAGTCCATAATATTCACTATCACTAACCACACAGTTCATCAGGAGAAATTAAACATTTCTAAGTGGCACCCATCAATGTTGAACAAGTGCAGGTAACAGTTCATAGAATTCACCATCACTAATCAGACAGTTCAGGCATGAACAATAGTTTGAATCCACATAAAAATGCTAATAAACACACAAATGATATCAGATAATTGTCATATTAACTATTACAAATACTCAAATATCAGTAAACCTATAATATTTATGGGTGTCAGTGCAAGCCACTACATACAAATAAAATAATATTTAGGAGATAGGTTGGGACTAATTATTTGGGATTAGGAAAGGAGAACACACAAAACACACTCACTCATCTTTCATCCACATTAAGTACTACTGTGTAATTGAATAGTGTTAACTGTGTAAATGTAATTTTGTCAAAATTTGATGTTCATCATGTGTATCAGGTAGTAGTGGCAGCAATGTATAACATTCAATAATAGTTAAGTCAACGTCATAGTCATCATGTCAAGACCAATGTTTGCCAAGCCAAATCAAATATACTGTTGCTGAACAACTGTCAGTGAGCCAAGATATGCAAATACTTCCTCTCTCCAAAAAAAAGTATATACTGCTTAGTGATTTAACGAAGTGTGTGTATAGACTATCTTCCTTCTACTTGAGTGTTCTAGTCTGCTACCTTCATCCTCCTTGCTCCATATAGACCAACAAAAAAAAAATATGCACCTCACTTACTTTACCTCTTATCCACCAAAACTCCAATAATCATCAGCATCACATAGTCTCAATACTTCAATAATACCTCTTACGTCGATACATATAAACCTTATCATTAACAGCATTTACCTTACCTCTTGTCCACCAAAACTCCAATAATCATCAACTACACATAATCTCAATAATATCTCTTCAATACGTGGACACATATAAACCTTATTGCCAAAATCATTTCACTTCCATAACAACTCTTTCCTCTAGTCAGTCTACTCGAACAAGTACAGATAAAATCCTAATGCAAACCTCATCATCCCATACAATCCGAAGGCACACTGTCAACACACAACCTCTGTGTAATCCATCTGACCCAAATCTTCTACTCATTATGAATTATAAACAAAAGAAATGCATACATGACCTCTAACAGACTAAGTTCGAATAACTCTCAGTAACTAAGTACGATTACGGATTGTGAATGATCATAGTATTTCACAGTGTGTACACCACTTCAAGAATTATGGCAAACAGAAGCAAACATGTGGAGTATTTCTTGTGTCAAGTGTCACTTCCTATTTCAATTGCTTACGAAAAATGCAGTGTAATAACTGTCATTGGTCTAAACCTAGTTTTGGTATGTCATGTCGTTAGCTTCCTTCCTATTAGCATACATTTATACAGCTTTCATAAAACCTCCAGCTCATGTGACTTCTATGAAGTTTCCTGTACTAATGTCGTTTATGTCGAATTATAGCAGTTCATTTTCCTATCTTAAAAATATAATGCACTGAGCGTAAGCAAAACATGCAATAGCGAGTAAATATACCAGTAGAGAACAGAATGTCAACAAGTGGATGCAACACAATTCTTACAACGAGGCTCTGCCAAGCGAACAATCTATAATTAATACCATAGTGTGACCTAAACTCTATGTTTGTACACAGTGTCTCAGCATTTCTATATACCAAATTAAAGAGTAGTTATGACAACAAAAGAGAAATGTGTAAATATGCAATCCATAAGCAAGGCAGCAAATATGTTATCTAACATTATAAACAGCAAATAAATGTTCATATGTAATCTTAATAAGTAAACATGAAGGCGCAAGCAGATAAATCACAAAGTATAACTTACATACATAATCACAGTCAGCACAATTAATCAGGTGCCAATTATAAATTAAATAAATAAGCACAGCAGGCACATAATTAAAAAAATATAACATCAGTGAAAAAGCAGTGCAGCCAAGCGATGCATAATATACACAAGTTACAACCCAGTTCATTAATAATCATTGTCGAAATCAGTTAACGTACGCAAGCACGTCGCTTCACAAGTAAATTCATAGAACATGAAATTAGCACAAAGTATGAATCACGTAATTGCGAGCAGCAAATTACGTCTAAAGTACGTACCTAAGTGGAAATATGTTACCTGAAAAATAAACTCAATTAATAGTTACCTTTTTAGTTTATTAGTTTCTTCTTGGAAATTACATTCTTTCTGAAATTTTCTCGATAGCAAGTCCTCTTAACGTCGGAGACACGCAGAATTTACCTGAAGTTCTTAAATATTTTATAGAACCGTATCCTGAAAAATACCGAACGTTAATAACATAATTCATCAAGTCACTATAGCTTTATACTGAATTTAGTCGGAGAACTTAGACTGTGTATTTGTTTACGGCTGTCAGTGCATTCGCACTGAGCGCTCGATCAGCTGTAGGCGCGTGACGTAGGAAGCAATTGTTTGCGGTCAACGACTGCCTTGTGCGGCGCGCAGACTTGACTGTTGCTTTGAGTATATGCCGCCGCCAAAACACAGCGCGGTATCCTTGTACTCTCTGCGTGTTTACATGTAGCTGTTAGTTTCTCACAAGTATGTCATTCCACAAAAATTTTTACGTTAGATATATGATGTATTCCCTTAGAGCGTCGTGATTTAAGAGTTTCTACTTCAACAGTGTTATCATGAATAATTTTGCGAAATCTATATGGACCGTTATAAAGCAGAAAAAGTTTGCGACACAAGCCTTTACCTTTGTGAGACAAACGGTGAGACTTAATTAACACCTTCTGACCAACTGACAAGATTTTTAAACGACCAGGATGTTTAGCTGATTTCTCTCTTCTAGCAGCCGCAGATGCTATATTTTGCAGAGCCAGGTTGACAACTTCAGAATGCCGCAGTTTCCGTGAAGGCGGAAAAGGAACAATTTCAGAAATGCGATTTGTCGGTGCTTTGTTTTTTAATACCAGTATAGGCGGTAAAGAAGTTGAGTCATTAGGAAGTTCATTCAGAATGTTTTGAAAAATATGAAGATACTGATCCCAAGTTCTGTGATTCTGATGACAATAAAGACGACACAATTTATTGATTTCCTTCATCCATCTCTCTGAAGCGTTAGATTGAGAGTGAAAAAGTGAAAGGAAAATTGGTTTAATTTTACGACGCCGTAGAGTACGAAGCCAAATTTTAGAACGAAACTGTGATCCATTATCTGATAAAACCTTATCAACATGACCCACTTCTTTAAGAAAATGTTTGATGAAAGCATTAGATACTGAACGAGCTGTTGCTTTGCGTAAAGGTGTAAAACACACATATTTTGATGTCAACTCCACTGCTACGAAAATGTACGCAAAACCATTAGTAGAACGAACCACTGGACCAAACAAATCGACTGCAGCCATGTCCTTTAATTTCGCTGGAATGATAGGAAACAACGGTGCTCTGTGAGAAATTGTTGATGGCTTAGCCTTTTGACATAATTTGCATTTGGCCAGAACAGATCGAATACGTTTTTCCATATTACTGAAATAGCAATTTTCCCGTAATTTATGAAAGCATTTTCTGGGACCAAAGTGTGCATAACTGAAATGCATATACCAAATCAGCTTATTAACCCAATCATCAGGAATACAAACTAACCAAACAGAGTTGTCGACCGATTTTCGTTTAAAACGAATATCATTGCGAACTAAATAATGCTGTCTAATCGCTACGCTTTCCTTTCTCCTCCACTTTTCCTTAATGTCCTTCCAGATTGGATCCTTATTTTGCTCCTTAGCGATGTCCTGGAGCGAAGACGAAATAAAGTTCTCAAACGCAACACCTTGAATATACATCAAACAATAATTGTTTTCCTTGCATTCCTCTTCAGCACTTTGTTTCAAACCCATAGGTGCACGTGATAAAGCATCAGCAACAATATTTGAAGAACCCTGTATGTAAACAATACTAAAGTCAAATTCCTGTAGGTACAACGCCCATCGTGACAATCTGTCATGAGTTAATTTTGTCGACATAAGAAATTCCAGAGCTCGATGATCTGTGTAAACCTTAGTATGTCTGCCATACAAAAATGTGCGAAATTTTGTGAAAGCCCAAACAACAGCCAAATCTTCAAGTTCCGTTATCGAATAATTCTTTTCTGATTTAGAAAGAAGACGACTTCCAAATGCAATAGTTTTCTGTACTATAACGTCGTTTTCTGCTATCTCTTGAAATAAATGTGCACCTAGGCCTCTGTATGATGAGTCCGTCGCCAAACAAAAACCTTTACATAGATCCGGATGTGAAAGAAGTGGAGCAGCAACTAAAGCATCACGGAGTTGTTCAAATTCTGACTGAGCTTCCTCATCCCAACACCAATTAGAATTCTTTCCGGATAGTTCACATAAACGAGGTGTGGCCAAATTGTCCAATCTAACAAAGCGTCTAAGAAAATTACAGACACCAAGGAAACTACGAAAATCACGTTTTGTGGTAGGAACAGCATAATTACGAATAGTATCTATTTTCTCTGGATCAAGAAGAATACCTTCTGTAGAAATAATGTGACCGAGAAATTTCACCTGAGAACGACCAAATTCAGATTTTTCCAAGTTCACTGTAATGCCAACTCTTGCAAAAATACGTAATAATGAATCCAAGCCTGCATCTCGTGGTCGTGCGGTAGCGTTCTCGCTTCCCACGCCCGGGTTCCCGGGTTCGATTCCCGGCGGGGTCAGGGATTTTCTCTGCCTCTTGATGGCTGGGTGTTGTGTGCTGTCCTTAGGTTAGTTCGGTTTAAGTAGTTCTAAGTTCTAGGGGACTGATGACCATAGATGTTAAGTCCCATAGCGCTCAGAGCCACTTGAACCAATGAATCTAAAATTTTGTTATGCTCACTCCAAGAACGTTTAGCAATAAGAATATCGTCAACATATGAAGTAATATTGTCACGAAGATAAACAGGTAAAATTTCATTTAAGCTACGAATGAATGCTGCTGAAGAATCAGTAAGTCCAAACGGTAATTTCCGAAACTGGTAACAGTTACCAAAGGCTAAAAAGGCAGTATATTTTCTACAATCAGGGTGGAGTTCTATTTGCCAAAAACTTGAGCGCATATCAATCGTGGATAAAACTTTAATTCCATGAAAATGTTGAAGAAGTTCATCTAAATTTTGTGGACGGTCAGTTTCAGGAATGATGATATTATTTATCTGTCTGGAATCCAGAACCAAACGAATTGACCCATCCTTTTTAAGAACAACGTGTAATGGGCTAGTATAAGGACTGACTGCAGGCTCAATAATGCCCTGATCTAACATGTATTGAAGTTCATTCTTAACCTTGTCTCTGTAAGCCAAAGGAATAGCGTACGTTTTCCCCCGAAATGGTGTGTGTTCTTTTACTTTAAATAAATATTGTAACCCTTGTATAGTTCCTGTGTGATGACTAAATACCGTAGCATGTGAAGTCAATATGTGGTGCAGCTCTTCTCTTGCAACGTCATGTGGCACTTCAGCTTTCTTAACCTTTTCATTAATTAATTCTTCGCTATTAATTATATCATCCATCGCGTCTCTGTATCTATTGTCATTGTCATGAACAAACACACTGTCGTCATAACGCTCAACGAAATCATCAGAAGTAAGAAACCTTAAACATTTTGTATCTGACTCAGATCTTGTTAAACACTCGAAAAATTTGAAACATTTCGGCATTCCGGCAAAAGTCAAATTCACACTTCCTTCTTTAAAGTTCAAAATTGCCTTATGTGCGTTAAGAAACTCCATACCTAATATAATTTGTGTACTGAGTAATGGAACAATAATAAAATTAGCAGAAAATTCGTATCCTTGACAAATGAAATTTAAGTTGGTCTGTTGTTTAACTTCCACACTTTTTGCAGAAATAGCGCCTCGAATTGTAGTTTTAGAAACAGATAACACAGGACAAGCAATAGTTCTTTCACATATACGAAAAACTGATTCACTAATGACGTTCAATGGGCTCCCAGAATCTAAAACTGCAGTGAACTTATTCTTACCCACACATACTTCAATAACAGGATGTAAAAATGCGTCTACATTATTTTCCTTTTCGTCTAGCAAAATGTCTCTCATGTCTTCCAGGCGTACGTAGTGTAAAGTCGTAGTGTCATTACTTTCTGAACCGTCTATATTGCTGCCAGAAGCCGAAGCTACAAGTCATTGTCGATTGCTTGCGTCACGTCTCTGATTATTCGCGTCATTTCGCGGATCAATTTCTACGATTTGCACTTGTCTCTCTGAAGTTCTGTCACGTGGAGGATGCCAATTAGGTCCTTCCCGTCTGTTAGATGCTAATTCTTGGTTGTGTCTGTTATTAAAATTTCTGTTTTCCTGTCTGTCTGCATAACTACTTCTGGTGTAATTTCGACTGTCACTTCTGAAATTATTGTTGTATCTACTACCCTGGTTATTTCTGTAGTAAGAATTTCTATTACTGTATGAATAATTTCTGTCTTGATGATACCGATTACTGTTTCCGTATGATTGATCATTCCGGTACGAATTACCGTTATTATAATTGTCTGTGTAATTTCTGACAGAACGTCTGTTATTGTCATAAGGCTGGTATCTATTGTCCTGTCTGTTACGTCTGTCATTCTCAAAATTACCGATATAACGCCCGTTCCGATCACTATCCCTTTTCTCTGAAAATCTATTGTAATTACTGTTACTGAAAAAGTTACAAGAAGTCCCGTCGTCGTTGTCATACTCGAGTTCTTGTAGCAAAGTCTTAAAAGTCTCAATGTCGTCTTTACATCTTCCGGCTAAAGCAATTTGTTTTATGGATTGTGGCAGCTTAGTTAAACAAATGCGAATTAATTCAGTCGGGCTATAAGGGTTGGACAGGAACTGATTCTTTCGAATCATGTCTTCAAAATATTCTGGTGGCGTGCGGAACTCAGACTGTTTGAAATAATAAGACTATGTTTGACTCTGTCTTGCGTGTTTCCGGACCAATATGCCGATAGAAATGCGTGATAAAAATCATTTAGATTATTACAATCTCTAATGAGTGCGCGCATCCGCGTCGCCGGTTCGTTTTCTAAATATCCACACATAAATTCCAGTTTGTGACTTAGTGGCCAATTTGGTGGGAGTGCGTACATAAACTGATTTAACTATGCACATGGATGTATGTCATTCTTAGAATTGCGGAAGATCTTAAATTTCCGAACAGTCAAAAAGTGTTTATAGTCAAAGTTTTCGCCTCGTGGCGACAAAGACCTACCGCGTCTGTCCCAGTCCGAATGTCGATTATTGTCAAGTTCGCGCGCCTGGCGCTCTCTTGTTGCTTCTCGTAAATGAAATAAATTACTTTCTTCATACCCCTCTGCTATCTGTGATTCTAAGTTTCTTCTACTGTCTTTTCCTACTATTTCGCCTTCAATTTGTTTGACTTGCTTTCGTAGTGCCTCAAATTCCCTTTTGACGCGTTCATTAAATTTTCCCTGATTTTCAACATGTTTATTTATGTTCTGGTACCCTTCGGTTTCTGCGAATGGTAATGGAGCTGTATCATCCGAATCTCTGTCCCCATGTAAACTAAGATTTGTCAATTTATCTGATATCTCCTCAACTCTTTCCGCTAAATCACCTATTTTTTCTTTCTGTTTATTTACGTCTTCCGTAAGTGTCGCGACTCGGGTTTCAGTATTGACACATTTGGTAGTTAACTGTTGGTATTGTTGTGTTAGATTATTTATTCTGTCATTTGGTACGGATTCCTCGATTCTCTCAAATATTTCTTTCTTATCGTGTGCACGTTGTAAATTTAACTCTGAAAATTTTTGTACTATCACGCGATCTCTTTCTTCCTGTTCTCTGTCCTGTTCCCTTTGTCTAATCTCTACTGCAATTAATCTATTATTGTGAGAACTCAAAATCGGTTGTACTTCTTCTCTGATTTCTTTCTTTAACTCATCTTTCATATTTTTGAAACATGTCCCTATTCGTGAGTCTAACCGTGTTTCCAGTGTTCCCATCTCAGTTCTGATTGTTCCTATTTGTGAGTCCAACCGTGTTTCCATTGTTCCCATATCAGCTTTTAGTTCAGATTCCAAAGTTCCCATCTCGGTTTTAATTGTTCCTATTTGTGATCCCATTGTTCCCATCTCAGTTTTAATTGTTCCTATTTGTGATCCCATTGTTCCCATCTCAGTTTTAATTGTTCCTATCTCTGTTTTAAATTCAGATCGAAAATGTAATATTACACTCATCAACTGCTCCATATTAACTTGTTCGAAATTCCTTTCGCCCCTAACATTTCCCACAAAACCAGCTTCCTTCGTCATAGCTGTAAAGCTATCTGTGTTCGATACTATTCCAGAATCTTCTATCGTTAATCTCGTATTCTGTGAATTTTCTGATTGAGAAAAATTTTGAAATGGTTCCGGACTGTCTTCCCGACTTATTAAATTGTTTTCAACTCCATTATTCATCATACTGTTGTCCTGTGTAGGCGAGTTCGCCATGTCAACAATTTCGTCATTCTCACTATTCATCATTTTCGCCTTTTTCATCGATCGCGTAATCATTTACAAAACATACAAAACTCGTCACTGTACGAAAATTACACACAATGACTCCTCATCTCCAACAATACCATTCACACGAGATGTTTCCCTCAAACACGATTAATCGAACAATTGAAATAGTTGCCCTAAATTGTCAAACCCATAGACAAGACAATAAAAATTAAATTTTGAAAAATACCACTAGAAGAATGCCAATTACTAATCTACACATGCAAAATGTACTACAATTACTAAACTACAAATTACTACAACAATACTACTGTCTACTATTTTTACAATCAGAAGAATTCCAAGGGACGATCCGAAGCAGCGGTCGCTACGTGCATGGGGGCTTAATTATTATATTTGAAAATAATTTGTAATTTTGGTAACTGTATGTCCGATTACGCTGTTTCGTAAACGGTGGCCCTGACTAGTTTTAGTACGCAATCTGACTGCATAGAACAACAACAAAGAATGAAATGAAAATTTCCTGTTAACACAATTAATTAATTAAGTCCCCAGCAACTATAAAACCTACGAAACCAAAGCACAAGTGTAATTGTTCTGTGTGTGGGAGTGTGACTCAACGTACACATCTGGCACGGTTCTTCTTCAATAAGGAAAGAAATTTTAAATATCATTTATACTGAAGTAGTTAAAAAATAGAAATACTATAATTGCGTAAGGAAAGCAGAATTACACTCTAATACAAGAACACAAGCCAGATGCTTTGTTGACTGAACCTGTAATGACGCATTATTTAAGACATTGATATAATAAAAAGAAAAGGAAAAAATTTCTTTTTCTTTTACCTTCATGTATTGACGAAAATCTCTCTAATCATTACAATATATCTCCACACCGACTCTCTACTACCACATCTCAACAACAACTCTCCACCACGACCTCTCGCCAAGCACTCTTCACTAGCACATCTCAACAAGCACTGACTCCCACGAGTTCTCAACAAGCACTTCCAACTACGAGTTCTCCCCAAGCACTGCCAGTGGAGGCGGCTGAATAATACTCTTTGGTGCAATCTCTGGCGCAGTGGCTCAGTGTAGCCACCTTTCAATATCACGTACGTCACTGACAATGTTCGTTGCCTTTGGAAGAAGACTGCCATTCTTTGAATGATACAGTAAGCATCGGACTTGCAAGATTCGTTAAACCGATTTTGTCATCTCATGTGGGTGTGACTCATGCATCACTCATCACATAGTCGCACCACATGCAGCATGGTCTACATCTGAATGTTTTTTCTTAAATGATTACTTGCTTTACTAATTTCCAGTAGCAAGGTGCGTGAAAGAATGCTGTCTGTTATTCCCAGTGATACCCATTAATTTGCTAAGGATTGATGTTTAAAAAGTCGGAGTTGCCAGAGCAGTTGAGCAAAAAATTATTCAATGGTTCTGGACAGGACAATATTTAAAACATTAGGACATTTTCAGAGACTCATAACAATCGTATTAATGACACGACAAGAAATGGGAAATCAAAAGTACGTCAAAAATAAAAACTTCCCATCAATTCTATAACGCCACTGTCCATATATCGCTGAGTTTCATAGCTTCCTCTTTTCTGTTAAAATTATCTTCATGTTTATATATTTCGATGGCTTCCCTATAGCCGTGAATAATAGTTCGCCATAGTACATAAAACTTCAGTTTCTGAAAATTTCACTACGTGATCACCAGACTGAAGAGCATGTCCCGCCACGGCTGAGTTGTCTATTTTCCCTAGTTGGCAAAGACTTTTATGTTCCTTCAACCGTGTATCACACTTCTCTTTGTGGTTACAATGTATACCCTACCACATGTACATGGAATATTGTACATACCACTTGCAGACAGAGGGGGACGTTTATTCTTAACGGAACGAAATGCTTGGACTATTTTCTTAGTTGGTCTGAAAATCGGTCGAACATTATGTGTCCT
Source organism: Schistocerca serialis cubense (assembly GCF_023864345.2). Classification (NCBI taxonomy): domain Eukaryota; kingdom Metazoa; phylum Arthropoda; class Insecta; order Orthoptera; family Acrididae; genus Schistocerca; species Schistocerca serialis. Next base: position 2,026,460 of record NC_064646.1, read on the forward strand.
TAAAATCCTGCCGATTTGATCCGTTACTTTTTTGATGAAGGACAGAGAAACCGTGTTCTCCCATCGCTGTGCCCTATCGTTTTCCTTAGGCCTCCTGTTATTCGGTCGCTAAACTCTATTTAGTTCCTTACTAGAGTACCCATTCTTCTCAGAAGCCTGCTTTAGATGTTTTAACTCGGCCTCCAGCTATTCGTGATTTCCCTAAATCGCTTCAGGCAAATGCCGGGATGGTTCCTTTGAAAGGGCACAGCCGATTTCCTTCTCCATCCTTCCCTCACCCGAGCTTGCGCTCCGTCTCTAATGACCTCGTTGTCGACGGGACGTTAAACACTAATATCCTCCCCCTCCTCCTCCAGCTATTCCGGCGCACAAATCCTTTTAGCACTGTCCACTAGACTTTTAATTACATCTCTTTTCTATTGTCGATGATGACTGAAATCCTTATGCAAGTATCTGTTGGTATGTGTAACCTTCCGAAAGACCTTATCTTTCAAGCTGCTATCAGTCTGTCTCATAACGAAGGCCTCCAAGAAGCATAGTGCATTGTCTTTCTCCATTTCCATCGTGAACTGGATTTTAGGATTTATACTATTTAAATAAAAGAATTTATCTGAAGCTTTTTTGCCATGTGGTCAAACCACAAATGTATCATCCACGTATCGATACCATCGACATGGTTTCTTATTCGATTTTCCAAAGGAAATTGTTCGAATTTTTCCCGGTAAAAATTGGCGATCGTAGGACTCAATGGGTTACCCATGGCCACACCATCAAGCTGCTCATAAAACTCATCCTCCCACTGGAACTGACCAGAGATAAGACAATACCTGAAAGGAGCAGTCGAATCTGCTGGGAAAACATCCGCTTTGTAAGCCATAACTTCTTTAAGCGGAATCATCGTAAATAAATATATGGACAGTGGCGCTAAAGAATCTATGAGAAGTTTTTATCTTTGACGTACTATGATCGATAGTTATATTTTATCCTTGACAAGTTTTATCTCTGCTATCACGTGATATCCAGACCACGCCCACTTGCCACGGTATTTAGGCCATTCTCCGACGTCCGACTCGTCAGTCGGCAAGACTCAGCACAACCGGGAGCACTTCCGAAGATGTCCAACGTAGCTTTGGACGAAACGTCAGGGATAGAAGAGTTACAATGTCATCACTTGCCACGTGATTTTGTTAACATTACGGGCGGCACACAAGCAGTTACTTCCGCGAAATCTAACGATCCAGGACGGTGTACAGCCCTCGCTAGTTCACTTCCTATTCGTACCGTAGACAGGCGTTTAGTTGCAGCCTGGCTGTGACTTCAGCCGAGGCAGCGCTAAGCTGGTGTTCAACTGACGCGGACAGTGTGGTAGTTGGGTGCGAAATGAAGTCACTGCCTCTCAGGCCGTATTTGTATACGGGCGCAACGGACGGCCGAAAGGAACTCACGTCGCCATCCGATGCATCCCCCAAGTGGCCGCATCAAAATGGCCGCAGTCTGACACATGTCATTTTATAACTCTGTTGTTTATCAATTCAGGATCTTCGAAATTTTTGTATCAATGGAGTTAAGTTGACTTTAATCACAGAAAAAATTTAGGTTGCCTGCATTTGCTGTCATGAATTATGCTTCCAAAGTTTTGTAAGTATGCTGTTTAGGTTTTTTATTGGTAACGCCACCTCTGTATGAAAATCACTGGCTGTGCTGTGTGCAGTCTGTGGGTAGTGTGCATTGTTGTCTGCCATTGTAGTGTTGGGCAGAGGCAGCTGGCTGTGAACAGCGCGTAGCGTTGCGCAGTTGGAGGTGAGCCGCCAGCAGTGGTGGATGTGGGGAGAGAGATGGCGGAGTTTTGTAATTTGTCATGAACTGATATATATATTATGGCTTGTGATGATATTAAGGTAAATACATTGTTTGTTCTCTATTAATATCTTTCATTTGCTAACTATCCCTATCAGTAGTTAGTGCCTTCCATAGTTTGAATCTTTTATTTAGCTGGCAGTAGTGGCGCTCGCTGTATTGCAGTAGCTTGAGCAGCGAAGATTTTTGTGAGGTAAGTGATTTGTGAAAGGTATAGTTTAATGTTAGTCAGGGCCATTCTTTTGTAGGGAATTTTGAAAGTCAGATTGCGTTGCGCTAACAAAATATTGTGTGTCAGGTTAAGCACAGTTATGCAGAATTGTTCAAAAGGGGACGTTTCATATGGCGACCCTTAGCCTAGGATACCTCACTGGAATCTTCTGATTTTTCTTGTAGTTTGTGTATTTAGTGTAGCTTTTGTTTATTGCTAGCGCGTAATTGTAGAGAATCTCCTTTGTAGTTGTAGCCTTTCATTGTTGTACAGTAAAACAGTTGTGGCATGCATGTAGATTTGCACCAAGTATTTCGCAGCTGCGCTTGCAATTAACTAGATATTATTTTCAGTGCTATGTTAATGTGTTCTCTTATTTTTGATCTTCAAATTGTGTTTTTCTGTGTTGTCGTGTGAAATACTGTGGCAATAATGGCGTGTGAAAAACGTAATACTAGGCTCCAAAGTAAACTGAGAAATGACAGTGAAAATGAAAGCAGTGTGTTAGCGCCACCGAGTAATGAATTAACTGATGTTCAAAGTAGTAATTTGGTAACTGTTCATAGGGAAATGGAGCAGGCGGCAATCAATGGCGTGGACAGTGAAACAATTAGTGAAGAGGGACGCATTATCGATCGATCGGTCGGCAACAGCTCGCCTCAGGAATCCGAAATGACAGGACACAATTTCGCAAATACTGTAGATTCAGGTTTTGGGTCATCACCGTTTTCTCAAATAAGTCAAGACACATTTTCTGCTTGTCAAAATGTGAATGTTGTCGGTGCAAATGCACTGCCGAAAAGCGTAGAGAAACAGATTCCAGACACTAATACATTATTATTGCAATTAATGCAACAAATGGAACAAAATCAGAGACAAACACAGCAACAGTTAGACACAGTGGAACAAAATCTTAAAAAGTTAGACTCATTGGAACAAACACTTGAACAAACACGTGAAGATTTAACTACTGAGTTACATAACATTGAATCGAAATGTCAAAAAGTCTCTAATGACGTAAAAACACAAATTTGTGAGCATTTTCAACCTATTTTTTCGCGGCATGAAAATGCATTACAGAATCACGAAGCAGCCATAAAAGAACTGCAAATTATTGTTCATGAAAATCATGAGACCTTGTAACCTCCCCACCGTAATTTTTTAAGAAATAAAGGACAATACTTAATACAAATGGGAGCCGAGTGTAACCTCCCCACAAAAATTTGAAAGAAAGAAACACGACAATATTTAATTATGAATGCTAATGGACATTGCGCTAATTGTAACCTCGCCCACAATGAGAGGTATTGAAAATGGCAACAAAAATGTGAAATTCGCAATCTGACTCAAATATAAATTCTTCACAAAATTTAAACTCCGTTCAGTGACAAGAAAATACAATTAAACCGAAATATCGGTCTTTGGCCCTGTGTAAAACAATCAGAATTAAAGTCTTACCTCAGAATAAATGGATGTCACATATCTGCTCTTGTTGTTGCGCACCGCTTGGAGGAACTGCATTGCAAATAATAATATTCTCTTTTTTTTTGTGATTCTAGTGAAATTTTTCTTCAAAAGAAGTGGAATGAAATGGGAAGTGCAACGAGATCTTTAGTTCAATAAAAAATTAAATTTTTGAAAAAATGCTTTTGAAATAAAAAATTATTATTGGGGAACTTGTTGGAGAATAATTACAATAAATAAATTTTTACATTATCTAATGATTATATTAATTAATGGTATACCTTATTCACCATCTTGACCAGTGTTGCCGACCGCCTACATCATACAACCGCACTGGGCTGTTACTACTGACCGACCGCTCTGCATGACGACTATTAGCGTACTGCACACGACGAATACTGACAAAGTACTGCACTCAACTAGACAGAGCTACAGACTCGCAACGACTGACTGACAGACTGAGAACCGCTCGCAACACTCGCGCGGTCAAGCGCATACTCTCTGGTCACAGATGCTACAATGCCTCGCCATCGCTGCTATGTTACATACGTGTTTCATAACCCTCCACTGGGGGGGCAAAAATTTGGCAGCGATGGTGAGTCATTTGGACTTGCCAAGCGCGGCAAAATTTTTCTTTAATTAACAAAATTCTACAACTTACAGAATATTTAAATGTTGTGCACACGCACTAAGTACAAAATATATCAGACAAAGACAAAATGTGAGTACAAAACATAGTAGCAAATCAGAAAAATGTATATACAAATTTTTTGACAGATAACAAAGTGCACAGGCACTGAAAAAATTCTTTAGCATATTCAGAACAAATAAACAGACTGGCAAAAAATATTATGTTGACAAGTGACATGAGTGCACATGCACTGTAGTTCAGAAAATAAAAAATGTATATACAATATAAAAGACAAGAGTGTACATATACTGTACTTCAGAACAAATCGAAAAATGTCTTTAGCATTTTCGCCATAAATAAACATAATGGCAAGAAAATCATGTCCAAAGTGCACATGCACTGAAGAATGTCTTTAGCATTTTCACAACAAATAAACATAATGGCAAACATCATGTCGACCAGTGACATAAGTGTATTCGCACTGGAGTTCAGCGAATCGAAAAAAATGTATAACCTACAAACAGAAATGATGTTACCAAAAAAAAATGATTTTCATTATGTGACAAGAATTAGGATAGGAAAGGGAAGGATTGCATCATGGTTGTAGCACTTTAGATTGCACACAGCTGTTCTGAAAGTCCATATCTTCCCACAGAAGTACAACACCAAGTGACACAACTTGAAGTTCTTTTCCCATCAGAATTTATCAGTGTAGCCAAGACACTGAACTGTCGTAGTAATGTTCCATGTTTTCATTTTGGCAGTACATTAGGTACACCAAACAGTGCGACCATAATAACGTCTTCATCGCTCACGGTGGTGGACACCATGTCGTGTCAACACCACGCTCTTACAAGGCACACCCACGTAGAATTAGTGCAAAACCAAAGATAGTGCTCCATGATCACTAGGATAAACAGGACAAATGGACATTGCAGTAATTCAGGGTAGTCAGCTTATGAGGTGAAGGACATCAAGTCACATAATATTGACAATTACAGTCTTCATGAGTAGTTTGTGGCATTCATAGCCTAGTTATTGAACATTTCTGTACCAAGTATGTAGTATTACAGAAAAATGTTCATTAATTGTTTTACATAGAATCAGTAGCCTTCTTTTCCTGGTTACAAAGTATTATGATATAATCGCATTCTTTGCAGTTACAGAGTATAATTAAGAATCATTAACCTTCTCCTAATTACAGTTAATTAATCATTTGTCATTCCAATAATAATCATTAGCCTTTTCCTAATTACAGTTAATTAATCATTTGTCGTTAATTAATCATTTGTCTAATTACAGTTAATTAATCATTTGTCTAATTACAGTTAATTAATCATTTGTCGTTAATTAATCATTTGTCATTCTAATATAGTAAGAATCATTAGTATTCTCCTAATTACAAAGCATTATTGAACAGTACCATAGATAATTAATTATGTGTCATTCCAATGTAGTAAGAATTATTACCCTTCTCCTAATTACAAAGCATTACTAAACAGTAATTAAGATTCATTAGCCTTCTAATTACAAAACATCCTAATTACAGTTAATTAATCATTTGTCATTAATTAATCATTTGTCGTTAATTAATCATTTGTCTAATTACAGTTAATTAATCATCTGTCGTTAACTAATCATTTGTCTAATTACAGTTAATTAATTAATCATTTGTCATTCCAATATAGTAAGAATTATTAGCCTTAATTAATTACAAAGCATTATTAAACAGTACCATAGTTAATTACAAAGCATTATTAAACAGTACCATAGTTATTTAATTATGTGTCATTACAATCTATTAAGAATCACTAGCTGGCATCATGGGTAATCGTATTACAATAAACAGTGGCGGTCCTTGGCCAGTTACAAAGTATATTTAGTAAGACAGAATAATGTTCATCAGAAGCCTTAATTGAAAAGCAGAGTCAATTATTGGCCTAGCATTAACAAAATACATTGAGTGATACAAATTATTGGCACTCATTGGCCATTAACCAAAACATGAAAACTCAACATGGAAAAGAAAGGGCTAATTAATCGCATAATTAATAACAATTCTTCAAGTGACATTAATTATTGGCACTCAGTGGCCAGCAAGTATTGAATAGAATCATCATTCAGTATTATTCAAATTATTACGAAGTCATTATTAAAAATCAGTTAATTACAGTCATAGCATTAATAATCACAGGCATTATAAGTAGTATCATTACAATAAACAGTGGCAGTTATTAGCTAGTGACAAAGCATTATCTTAAATATATACTTTTTTTTGTCTCATAAAGAAGTCATTACTGAAGCGACATACTATTCAGAGCTAATCAGTATTATTCAGAATTATCATAAACTAGTGACATTATGTGGGACTGGTAATACATTTTTTTTGGTAGCAATGCATTGCGTTGGGATCGATAATTAATTGCTGAAACATAACACTATTTGCTTTTGACCTATTGCAGCAAATGAGGATAGGTAACGTCATTCGTCATGAGTCAGCTGTAGCAAGATTATGTAACAAGGCAGTACATGTGATCACATTTATAAACGATAGACACAAATGGGTAAAAATATAAAAATGCAAGTACTAGAACAGGTATAATAAGTAACAGGTTTAGTAAGTATCATGAAAAAACTTCTCCTGGAAAAATTACAAAAACGGATTATTGACCTGAAAGAAGAAACGCACACTATGCTGAAAAGTAGTGAACTTCGAATTAACAGGTAGTGAAATGTGTATAAAATGTGCTCCATAGCTGTCCTTTCCAAAACTTTCTGTCATCCTACTATGCAATATAACACCTGCTGTCAAAACAAACTGCAACAAATACTTAAATAACTACATAACATAAATACATAACTTCAACATTATCCTCATCTGTAAAGAAAAAAACTTCATTATCCATATCATCATAACTTCACCATTATCATCACCTGTAAAGAAAAACTTCATTATTCATAATACCATATCCTTCATCATTATTCATCAGTATTCATTATCATCTGCAAAAAATCACTTCATTACTCATTACATAACTATTCCTTATCTCTAGCATATTTCATCACTAAAACTAAGATGTGTAGTTCTCTCTGACAGCTTGCATCAATCACCTTGTACTCTGAAAGAAAAAATTAGTTAAGACTGCTATTCTGTGATGCGTATAGTATATTCTTGTTAATGTTTGTTAATCCTGATCCATTTACTCTTCCTCATAAAGTTATTGCATCTCCTTTCGTTTATTCCGTAGGTGAAATTCCCATTTATGTTAAATTTATTTCTTAGAATCATCATTCCTTTCTGAAATTGATGAACAAAGATTAATGTCCTGCATTTAAATCATATACCCACTAAATAATGACCGGTTTATGGTGACACAATTAACCATACAGCATAACATGACAGAAAACGTAATATGTTAAAGACGTTGACAGTGTTCAGATGCAAAAATGTACACAGAATAATACAATGCAGTAGCAAAAAAAAAAAAAAAAAATGTAAAACTGTCACGATGTTGAGATGTCATAGGGCAAAAGAAAAAAAAAAAAATGTCAACGTCGACTGGTGTGTGTTATATCTTAACTATTTCACAGTGCATATAAACAAAACTGGAATATAATCGTACATAAAAGAGACAAATGTGACGTTCGTTGTGTTCAGCTTGTATGTAGTGTAGTTAATCGAGGCGAGAATTAAAGACTTTAATGAAAAAATGTAATGAAATTAACACGTCATTACCTAACATTGCATAATTAGTCATAAAGTACGTAAGTTCATCTGGAAAAATATGCACGGTCTGATGTGTAACGACAAGAAAAGCGACCTGCTAACCTTACCTTGCCGGGCACTTGCCAAGAAAAAAATACGATAATCATCAGTAATTAGTCAGGTGAAATAATTGCGTTAGTAAATGGCATCATAGTGTGTTGAATCATAAAGTGTCTTCATTCAATAAACGGTTTAATGTTTGAGATATGGTGATTGCCTTTCGATTTTCTGGTTCTCAAAGTTTCGACGTGTACAACATTGGGGTGAGGGATGCTGCGAATCCGATATGGACCTGCGTATAGAAGTTCAAATTTACTGCACTTACCTTTTAATTTACTGGATAAATAGTGTGTACGTACTAATATCTTCTGTCCAACGTGAAAGTCGCGGCGTGTACAAACCTGTTTTTGCTGTCTTCTCCGGCGCTCTGCGGCACGTTTGATGTTGTTCAGCGCAATGTTAATTATTTCGTGGTGTCGTAATCGACGACTTTTGGGGAATTTTACTAATTCTTTAATTTTGTTTGGTGGTTCAACGTTTTTTAGTACAACAGACGGAGATAGCATAGTGGATTCATTTGGAATGGAATTAATTACATCTTGGAATGAGAGTATGTGTGTATCCCAATCAATATGTCTTTTGTGGCAGTATATTCGGCACAGCTTACCAATTTCTTTCATTAATCTTTCACAGGGGTTCGAAGAAGCGTGGTACTTGGATATATAGATCGGAGAAATGTTTCTGGCTCGTAACACGCGTGTCCATACGGTACTACGAAATTGAGATCCATTGTCAGAAATTACTCTCATCACATGCCCTACATGAGATAGAAAATGTTTTACAAATGCTTTCGAAACAGTTTTAGCAGTAGCTTTGCGTAACGGAGTGAAAGTAACAAATTTTGAAGTGAGCTCAACAGCGACAAAGATGTAGCAAAAACCTCTGTTAGTTCTGGGAATCGGACCAAAAATATCTACTGCGGCCATGTGTCTTAATTTAACAGGTATAATGGGATATAAAGGAGGAATATGTGAAGTGGTGTCTGATTTAGCTTTCTGGCAAATTTTGCAAGACGCTAAAACTCGTCGTATACGTTTCTCCATGTTAGTAAAATAACAGTTCTGTCTCAGTATAAGAAAACATTTTCTTGCGCCGTAATGTGCGTAACTTAAATGAGTGTACCAAATTAGTTTGTTAACCAGTTCGTCAGGAATGCATAATAACCAAATGTTGCTGTCAGGATGAGAGCGGCGAAACAGAATGTCATTGCGTACAGTGTAGTGGTTCCTAATCGTAACATTATTCTTATCTTGCCAAAGGTGTTTAATTTCTTTCCACACATTGTCTTTATTTTGTTCTTGTGCTATGTCCTGTAATGACGATGAAATAAAGTTTTCAAATGCAACTTGTTGAATGTACATGACACTGAAATTTGTTTTGCAGAAGTTGGTTGCTACGTCTTGCTGATTGTTGCCGAGAGAACGCGATAGTGCGTCTGCTATAACATTTTGCGTGCCGGGAATGTGAACTATTGTAAAATTAAATTCTTGCAAATAAAGTTTCCATCTGCTTAATCTGTCGTGAGTGAATTTAGCTGAAAGCAAAAATTGTATTGCTCTGTGGTCTGTGTAGACGGTGGTATGTCTGCCGTAAAGAAAATGCCTAAATCTCGTAAAAGCCCATACAACACATAATGTTTCAAGTTCTGTAACGGAGTAATTTCGCTCAGCAGGTGACAAAATGCGACTTGCAAATGCGATGTTTTTAATTATAGTAGAACCATCTTCTTCAATTTCCTGGAAAATGGGTACGCCTAAAGCGGTGTTGGAACTGTCGGTAGCAATGGAAAAATTTCTAGTAAGATCGGGGTGCGATAACAGTGGAGCATTCAACAGAGCATGTTTCAGGTTCATGAATTCAAAATGTGCTTGCTTATCCCAAGACCAAATAGTGTTTTTACCCGTTAATTGGCATAGTCTAGGCGTGTCTAAAGCAGAATGGTGAATAAATTTACGAAAAAAGTTAATTAAGCCCAAAAAACTGCGTAATTGTTTCTTCGTCGTAGGAACACTAATGTCACGTAGAGCCTGAAGTTTTTCTGGATCAGGCGCAATGCCTTCTGCTGAAATTACGTGTCCAAGAAATTTTATAGAAGTTTTGCCAAAGTGCGATTTACTAAGATTAACTGTAAGTCCTTGTGCATGAAAAGTTTGCAACAGTTGTTCAAGAATCAGATTGTGTTCAGACCAGTTAGCTTCTGCGATAAGAATGTCGTCTACATACGTCGTAATTCTGTCTTTAATTTCTGTCGGAAGTATTGTGTTCAAACCGCGAATAAAAGCTGCAGAAGAAATAGTTAAGCCGAATGGTAATTTGCAAAATTGATAACAGTCGCCAAAACAGAGAAAAGCGGTGTATTTTCTGCAGTTCGGATGAAGTTGAATTTGCCAAAATCCCGATTTCAAATCTAATGTAGAATAAATAGCTGTACCATGAAATTTCTGTAAAAGTTCCTCTAGTGTCTGTGGTCGATCTGTTTCATTAATAATAATGTCATTAATGTGACGAGAATCAAGTACAAGGCGAAGTGACCCATCTTTTTTCTTAACAATATGTAGCGGGTTTATGTACGGACTAACTGCTGGTTCAATAATTCCTTGATCAAGCATATCCTGCAATTCTTTTTTAACTTGTTCTCTGTGGATATATGGAATAGGATAATGTTTTGCTTTAAATGTGTCGTGCTGTTTCACTTGGAATTCATACATAAAGCCGGACATAGTACCAGGAATGTTGTCAAAAACTGGAGCTTGCTGTAAAAGAATTTTGTGTAATTGCGTTCGTTCGTCGTCTGTAGTTGCACTACTCTCTTTAACCTTATCAGAAATTAACTGCATAACGTCGTAGTCAGCTTCATCTGGAGTATTATAGTTGTGTACGTACGTATCCGTTAACAATGTGGGATTACAGTCTATGTCACGTGTTGCGGAAATGACCTCTGTGCGGTTGATTGTTTGTTCTTCCGCAGATAATGAGTGCTGAAATTCTAAAGCAAGTTGTACATTTTCATCCTTTAACATTAAATAAGAATTCTGAAAATCAATGACTGCGTCGTGTTGTACCAGAAAATTCGTACCTAAAATAACGTCTGTTGTCAATAAAGGCACAATCCAAAAATTAGAGTGAAAAGTATGACCTCCAATACAAAATGATAAATGCGTCTGTAATTTAACGTCTACACCTTTACCCGATACTGCTCCTTTCACTTTTGTTTTGCCTAAAGGTAACGTCGGATAAGTATTCTCTTTGTTGCACTCGTTGAAAGTCTCCTCATTAATTACTGATATAGGTGATCCGGAATCGATTACTGCTGAAAATTTCGATGAACCAATTTTAATTTCGATAACAGGATGTGAAATGGTTTTCTGAATAACTGGTCTTTCCTGCAAGAGAGTGTCTCTGATGTCGTCAAAAGTAATTACATTTTCGTGAACAACATTTTGCGTGTCTAAGGTAGTGCTTGTATTATTGGAAGATGCGTCCTGTACATTATCTAGTCAGATTCTATCTGACGTGTTATTATTATTAGGAGGATTCTGTGGCATTTCGACTATTTGAACTGTCCTATTACTTCTTCCAGACGTGTTACGCTCTGGATGGTACCTACTGTCGGGTTCATTCATGAGAATATGTTCTTGCGTATGATTTTGCTGTTGGTATGACCGACTGTTGTTAGATGTTCGCTGAAAATTGTCCTCATTAATTTTACGTCTATCGTAATAGTCATTCCTATACGGTGCATTACGATAGGAATTGAAATACTGTCTTCTTTGTACGTAGTTGTTTCCTTGACGCCGTACGTTATTATTTGTTGGACCAGGGGCTATACGTCCACGCGGCGAAACATTAAAGCCTGGTTGACCTTGTGTATTCCATTGTTGGTTAGGTATGCTAACCGGCTGGTTTTCATGTTGTTGTTGTGAAACACCTCTATTGTTACTAAAGTGTTGTTCCTGTTGCTGAAAATTTTGACGGTATTGATAATTAGAATTTTGCCTGTTATTAAAGTTTTGGTTGTTGTCGTTCCTAAAACGTCTGTTATCTTTCCGATTGGAATTACGTCCCTGATCATAATTGCAGTACTGCTGTTGACCTTGGTTGTTACTCAAAAAGTTTTTGTTTACAAAAGAATAATCGGATTGCTGTACTTCCAAGAGCTGTAAAAGATCTCTGAATGCTGAAATGTTTTCTTTTTGCTGGCCCGTTAGAAGTGACACTCGTAATGACCGTGGTAATTTAGAGATGCATAGTTGTATAAGTGCGGATTCACTGTACGGTTCACTTAGGTACTGGTTTTGTTGTACCATGTGCTCAAAAAATTGCGTTACACTGGGAAAATTTGAGTTTTCATAGTTTGGCAAACTAATTAGTTGATCTTTAATTCCGCGCTGTGTCGTCTTCGACCAGTACGCTGACAGAAAAGCATTCTGAAATTCCTCTACCGAGTAACACTGTCTCGCGATCGGTCTCATACGAGTTGCCGGTTCGCCTTCCAAAAAACTGCAAATAAATTCAAGTTTATGTGTTACAGGCCAAGTCGGTGGAAGAGCAAAGCTAAACTGTTGAATCCAATCCAGTGGGTGAATCTGCGTTCTATCGTTTTTAAATATTTTGAACTTTCTTACTGACAGAAAATGTTTGTAATCGAAATTATCATCTCTGTGTGATGCAACAGGTTCAGGATCGTAAGAGTATCTATTGAACTGTGGTTGTTCGGAATCTAAGTCCCGTACTCTCTGCAGATTACCCAAATTATACGCGCTGCGTGAGTCTGACACATGTTCATAAAGTGGCGTCTGTTGTGGTATGTTATTAACTGAAATGTTTTTCATCTCTGTTACTTCTTGTTGTAAATTTGATAACTTCCTACGTAACGTGTTGTTAGACGAATCGATCCCATTAATTGTCTGCTGTAAATTTTGAAATTCAGGTGTTTGGATAAATGAAACCGGTGCAGTATCGTCTGATTTATTGTCATTAGTATTTTCGATGACATCAATACGACTGGCCAATTCATCACATTTTTCAGACAGCATTTTAACCTGATCATCGGTTTTAGAATCAGACGCATTGATCTGTTTTTGCAACTTACGCGTGGTTTCGCTCAGTTTTTTAACATCAGCTTTGATGACATCGCAATCCTGTGTTAGATCTAATTGTTCGAATCTGTCTGTCACTGTTTGAATATTTACTGTGTGTGTGTCTGTTTTTGATTTAAGATCAGAAATTTCATCCCGTAATTCCGCGTTCAACTGTTCTATGGTATTAATTTTGTCGGACACTGTAGTAATATTATTGTCTACATACGTCTTCGCTTTCGCGAATATTTTACGTTTGTCCTCTTGTCTTTGTGCAGTGATTGTTTCCATGACTTGTCGTTTTACTTTGTTTTGATCTTGAATAAATCTGCGGAAACGCGTATCACTGTTCTGTATGTGCTGATTAAAGCGCTCATTCATCTGAGTGTTCTGTTGTTCGAATTTCGCGTCTATCTTTGCGTCCATAGTGCGCGAAAGTTCTACCGTCATTGCTTTAAACTCGTCCCGTAATTGTGTAGCTTTTTCAGAGCATTGTTTAGCGACTCCGCTAATTTCGTCTCTGAGTGTTTCTGTTGCGGCTGTTTGCATTTCCCTTAATTCTTGCGCAACAGACTTAATTTCTTCGCTATTTTTTTGTGAACAAGCCTCAATTTCCACGCGCAACTGTTCCTTAGTGTCATGGCACTGCGCGGCAACGGCTCTAATTTGTTCGCTAAGCTGTTTGAGATTTTCGTCATTATTGTCAAGTTTCTCATTTAAGTGTTTGTTATCTTCCCTAAGTTGTTTGACCTGTTCATTAAGTTGTTGTTTGAGATCCGCATTATTATTGTCTTGTTTTTCGTTCTGTTGTTTGAAATTTTCATCAATTTTATTAAATTTTTCATTAAACTGTTTGAAATTTTGCCGCAAAAATGCCATAATTGGATCCGATTCAAAATTAGCATTTCTATTCTCTGTGCTGTTCAATGGTCGATCTGGAATTGTCTCGTTTTGCGTGACCATTTGGTCATTCTGTAATTTACAAAAAGGTTTGCCAGTTAAACATACACTGTCAGACCCTATTTCGGAATTAAATAAATCCGTCGTACTTTCACTACACTGACCATTTTCATTCGAAAAATTTGTTTGTATGTTACTTGAATTTTCCAAATCGGGTGTGTTAAGCTGGGCAGCGCTCATTACAATAGAGCGTCCCGCGTCATCAATTGTCGTCAAATTAACAGACGAGACAATTGAGTTCGTTTGTTCATCATTAATATAAAAGTCATCACTAGTGGTTATAATGCACTGATTGTTAGTGGACGCAGGATTGTCATGATTACACTGCGTGTCACATGTCCTATCGGTAAAGTTGTTTAAATCGGTAGTTTCGTTCGTAATACCTCGCGATACACTATTCATAGTGTTTCGCGGCATTTTTACAACAGTCAATTATTCACAAAACAAATAATCACAAATGCAAAAACAACACACAAATACAACAGAGCAACGAATTGCCGTTGACCTGTAGAAAAAAGTCACAAGTTAATAAAAGCCTTGCGCCAAATCCTAATTATATCTAAGCAAATAAGAGCAGATATCTGACTGTCGCTCAAAAGACTCTCAACGAAATACGATCCTGGACTGGGTGTCGCCAAGTGTAACCTCCCCACCGAAATTTTAAAAGAAATGTAATGACAATACTTAATACAAATGGGAGCCGAGTGTAACCTCCCCACAAAAATTTGAAAGAAAGAAACACGACAATATTTAATTATGAATGCTAATGGACATTGCGCTAATTGTAACCTCGCCCACAATGAGAGGTATTGAAAATGGCAACAAAAATGTGAAATTCGCAATCTGACTCAAGTATAAGTTCTTCGTAAAAAAATTAAAGTCCATTCAGTGATAAGAAAATCTCAGTGATAATAATGATTCAATTAAACTGAAATATCGGTCTTTGGCCCTGTGTAAAACAATCAGAATTAGAGTCTTACCTCAGAATAAATGGATGTCACATATCTGCTCTTGTTGTTGCGCACCGCTTGGAGGAACTACATTGCAAATAATAATATTCTCTTTTTTTTGTGATTCTAGTGAAATTTTTCTTCAAAAGAAGTGGAATGAAATGGGAAGTGCAACGAGATCTTTAGTTCAATAAAAAATTAAATTTTTGAAAAAATGCTTTTGAAATAAAAAATTATTATTGGGGAACTTGTTGGAGAATAATTACAATAAATAAATTTTTACATTATCTAATGATTATATTAATTAATGGTATACCTTATTCACCATCTTGACCAGTGTTGCCGACCGCCTACATCATACAACCGCACTGGGCTGTTACTACTGACCGACCGCTCTGCATGACGACTATTAGCGTACTGCACGCGACGAATACTGACAAAGTACTGCACTCAACTAGACAGAGCTACAGACTCGCAACGACTGACTGACAGACTGAGAACCGCTCGCAACACTCGCGCGGTCAAGCGCATACTCTCTGGTCACAGATGCTACAATGCCTCGCCATCGCTGCTATGTTACATACGTGTTTCAACCTTGCAAGCTAAATTTGACTCAGTTGCATCTACCGATTCGGTTACGCAACTTGCAAAAACTCAGGAAAACTTTAAGGACACAGTAGATACTCTGAAACTTGGTTCAGAAAAACACACTGAAGAAATAAGTACACTATCGGAGAAAGTAGCCGAACTTTCGGATCAGGTCACTAACTTATCTACAAAGGTAGATGATGATCTGAATGACACAAGACCCGTAGCCTTCACTGACACAGAAGAGTATGAACAAATAAGAAAATTCAAACAAAATCAGAATCAAATTAATACACAACACCAAAGAGAAATCCGGGAAGTACAAGATCAGCTGACACAGGTAATACAAGAATTACGTATTTCAGAGGACACTCGCGCTCCAACACGGGAAGAGGGACTTAGAAATACGGAAAAGACGCAAAATAATAACACAGGGCATTTCGGAAGTTATGAAAGAAACTGGCAATGTGCACCGAATTTCGATATGGAACCGCCGACACGACGTAACAATGACCGATATGCTACTCGCCGACATGATGATTTTGACTATAAGCTGTTCATTACTACACGTAAATTCAAAACATTTAAGAATTCTGGCAACGACATTCATCCACAAGCATGGCTCCATCAATTCTCTCATTGTTTTCCTCCCAACTGGTCGTTAGAACACAGATTAGAATTTATGTGTGGCTACTTAGAGAATGAACCAGCTGTAAGAATGCGATCGGTCATTCACGATTGCCACAGTGAAGGAGAGTTTTACCATGCCTTCCTCTCAGCATATTGGTCTCAAGCCACACAAGACCGCGTAAAACATGGTATCATAATGATGAAACATTTCGAACAATCTGAATTCTCCAGTCTTGTGAAATATTTTGAAGACATGTTGCACAAGAATCAGTACCTGTCAAACCCATACAGCCCCTCAGAACTCATCCGCATTTGCTTACTCAAATTGCCTGAACATTTACGGCATATTATTTTAGCAGGACGTTGCAAAGACGACATTGAAGCCTTTCAGGGACTGTTACAAGAACTGGAAATTGACACTGACAATCGCGGAACGCGAAAACAGGAACACAACAATTACAGGTCACATCTGTCACAATTCCGTGACGACAGAAACAATAACTGGACACGACAGGTCTATTCTTACAACGCAAATCGTGACCAAAATAGACACCACCCGTACGACAATCGTTGGCAGAGTAATAATTGTTACAGAGAAAGATCGCATTTCCGTAGTAATGACTATCACAGAGACAATCAGAGAAACAGACAATATGGGAACCAAAACAAGTATTATCAAGGGAGGCAGAATAACTTCAGACGCAACAGTTCGGCGCAGAGTTACGATTCAGGGAGAAATTCTCCACCACATGACCGACAAACAAGAAACTATGTAAACTACCGACAAAACGACAGACGTGAATTTCATCAGAACTGGCGGGATTCTAACAGAGCTGGGCCCTCTCGGCAAGGCGAATTTGTAGAAGTTAGGTCTCCAAATCCCAATAACGACGCGCGCCAACAAAGAGACAGACAATGACTCGCACAGCAGGCAGCCGCGTGCGCCAGGTGGCTCAGAGAAAAATAACATAGACGCTAACCTTGAGAAAAATTCCAGTATTCTTTGCCGACGTATACCGCATGACAATTGCATTCAAGTTCAAACTCTGAGTACTATGAAGAGTAAAGGTTTACACCAGGTTTCACATGTAAAACCATTTATTGAAAGATAATCTGCTTTTTAACTTTGTCATTGCCATAAAACTTTTTGCTTCACATTACTAATATGCTTTGTCAGATTTAGAATCTGTTAACATGTAACAATGTTTGAAGTGAAATATCCAGTCAAGAACCAACAGAACTTATTTAAACAGAAATGACGAATGCATTGTTATAGTGAACAGACGTCACAGTGTTATTGTGTGTGTACATTCTTGCTTGTTTGTTGCACGATTACGTAACGACTATAAGGCTCACATACTTAGAACATTTACCAGTACTGCTAATGAGATTTTAATGCAACATTTTGGTTTATTTGAAAATACATTCTGAATTTAAAGTGCTTTCTGAGAGATACCAGATGACACAGAGGTTAGTTATGTGACAGCTACACGATTTTTATCACGACGCTACTAATGAGTGACAATTTACAATGTTGCTTTTGCGGTGTATCTGTTTTATATCTGCACAGTTTTCTGAATTCTTCTGGAAAGAAAAACATGTTTTAGTAGTAACGTTTGTGGTATAGCAACAATGAGACAGCCTTTTTCGTGGCACAACATTACGTTACTGTACAGCACTTTCTTCATCACGCCAATAAGCATAATAACTACGATATCTATACGCAAAGCATTTCACTTTTGTTTAACATGTGGTAAGTACATTGACTTCTGTAGAACTTAGCTTTCGGAGGACGATAACTATGACACTTCCACAGAGATTATGTTGCGACAAGATGCACAGTTTAGCG
Source organism: Schistocerca serialis cubense (assembly GCF_023864345.2). Classification (NCBI taxonomy): domain Eukaryota; kingdom Metazoa; phylum Arthropoda; class Insecta; order Orthoptera; family Acrididae; genus Schistocerca; species Schistocerca serialis. Next base: position 2,044,504 of record NC_064646.1, read on the forward strand.
CTACAGTACACGCATTTGAGTGATTAATCTTATACTTAAAACACTTATTTTTAAAGATTTTTGAATTACAAAGAAAGTTTTGCGTGATACATTTCATTCCATTGCTGTAATCTGTAACACCTGAGGGTATAATTACATTAATCCTCAGGGGGGTACATGCTTACTTTGTGTACCATGTGTGTGGCAACCACAAGGAACCCTAGCTAATATGGTATTTGCTTATACAACTTTACACATCGGTACCATATTTCTCTAACACACAATTTACACAGCTATCTGATCATTTAACTGAGAGAGACAAACATTTATTTTTACTATATCAGTGACACATGTTTACGCAATTACACAGTTGGATAACTTCACACTTATGAAACTGTATTTTGTCTGTACTTTGTAAACTGTTCATATTTTTTCGGAATCACTGTGATACTATGAGAGCTTTGAATGATATATTGGGTATGAGATCATGATTTTTAAAGTACGTTTGAGGTAGATGACACTATTTAAATGAGCAGAGAATTCTTTTTAGGCTTAGAAATTATTGGAGGAAGCTACGACGATTTTGAGATTTGACTGAGGTGTTATGATGTTATTATTACGACGACGATGTGTATTATGTTGTTGAGGAATGTTTATTATGCTACGTATTTCTTATGATGAAATACTGAAGAAGTGTCGACGAATAAGGTAAGGAATAATGAGTAGTGTTTAGGGACTCTGATTTGTGGAAAAGGTTGTTGGAAACCAAGAATCGTACTTTAAGAGTTATGAAATGTGTGTGTATATGCATGAATGTATCACAATGCCACTGAAAATTTTTTTGGACGCTGTTATATTTATAGGGTTTTGTTTCTACAGATTTGCAACGCTAATTCTTGACCTGTGAAATATTTTTATATGAGACTACCACGGTAGCAGAATCTCCTGTCGTAAATATTTCCGTATGAAAGTTAAGTGACCACCTGCATGTAATGCGTTGTGGGCACACAGCTGTGTCAAACACCCGGAGAACAAGCCATTAGGGTGTGCCTTTCATCGCTAATGCGACACCCTCGTTACTTGAAAACATATGATTACTCGCACTTTGTGCTAATTACTGAAATGCTTATGAATTGATGGGAAATATTCGTACATCTGCACACCTGATTATGACAAGTGTCTTTCTCCGAGAGTTGAGTGCTACTGACTTACGAAATGCCACATGACTATTGAATGATATTTTTATGCTTTGCTTTTCATAGTTGCTTATTTCATTTGACATCTGTTTTCCAGCTGTGTTGCAGCATTGCTTTTATAAAATAAAATGCATTTGCTAATGTGAACACTTTCTGTCAACAGATCTATTAAATAATTATTTTATGATCCACATTCTTTAAAAAAGGAGCACTTGGAAAGGAAAGAACAATAAGAAGGAACTAGTAACTGCATTCATAATTTTCTTTTCAAGTAATTGGTAACTTTTTGGTAGAATAACTTCTTGTGGTGCACCACTTTAATTACATAGACATTAAGATGTGATTATACATTTCCCTTATCTGCATTGTTATCTTTAGTGTACTATTTTTTCTGCTTCCGCTATGTCATGTTTAGGTATAAGTTGCTGCTGTTTGCCAGGCATAGTGTTATTGAATTTGACTTTTGCTCATTTATGCTGCTAGCTTTGCCAATCTGTATTTTTTGTCATTGCTGCTTGTGTTAATTGTTTTGTGCTGCTGCATTGCCTCGTCCCTTAGTTTAGCATCTGAGCTCAGTAGATTTAAGTTAGCTTAAGAGGGGGTAGACTATGTAAGAAACTGACTATGGAGAATAGGTAAAGAAATGCATTGAGAAAACAGGTTTAGGTAGGATTTTCTTGGAAATAAATGTTGAGGTAAGAAATGTATGAACATATAAATACAGAAAGCATGCTTAGATAGAATTTTTGGGTGGAAACAAAGGATGAAATAAGAGGAAAGATATATGAAGTTTTGGGTTGGACTGCAGTACCACATGTTACACTGAAAATGAACCCTGTCCTTTCCCTTTTGTGTTATCCCACTATATGTTTGTGTACCCTTGTGTATTTGTTTTCTTCCTGTCTCTGTGTACAGTTTCATAGAATTTTTTTCTCTTTTAATATTAAGCTACATTCACTATGATGAGGAATACTGTTATCCTCGAATATAATTGGCATTAATAATATGTTATTTACTTTGTAAAGATGTTAGATATTGTTAATTCCGTTCTGTTTAATGCTCATGTGTGAAGTTGATGTTTCGAAAGTTATTGTGATCCTTTATGTATGTACTCATGTCATAATTCCACTGATGTATATGTTTATTTCTATTCTTTTGTAAAGCCTGTACTACAAATGTTATCTGTATTATTATGTTCTTTAATGATGTATTTTGTACCTTTGTAATTGTATTTTCATGTTGTAAATTTATAAAATTGTAATTGACACCAGTTCATCTTATTATTAACTTGTAAGTTACATTTCACTGCACACGTTTCTGTTGGTCATAGTATATGGACAATATGTGAGAAGTAGGGACTGTTAGTGTTTGCACGTGTGTTACTAATTCAGCAAGGGACTGGATAACAGCATTGCTGGTTCTAAGGATAATTCCAAAAACTTTGTGAGCGCACAAGTGGTGGTTATGGACTTGATATATTATCCGCAAGACTCTTCAATGGTGATTGTGCACCTGCACAGTCACAACAGATGGCTGTTGGTTATCTCTACAAGGACTACAGTGGGTCTACATCTTTGATGATCCATCAATATCATTATTTCTACAAGGACTGCAGTGGGTCTGCACCTCTGATGGCCCACCAAACCCGTAATCTCTACCAGGACTACAGTGGGTCTGCTCTGTTATGACCTACCTACCAATATTCATCAAAACTTCGACTGACTCTGCAGTGGGTTTGCTCTGTTGTGGCCCACTATCTGTCAGCATGTCGAGAGTCAGCACTGTCTTTCCGTTGGAAGGACAACACTACTTCTTCAAGACAGCATGGAAATCCACTACTTCTGTGTGCATTTTCTTTTACTGCTCAGACTTTGAGAAAAACACTGCTATTTTACTGTGATGAATCAGGACTATCTTTATGGACTGTGAGAAAATTTTAGCTTTTGATCAACATTGTATCAATAAGTGTGTGCATTTGGTTTCTTTGTTATTGTAATTATGAAAAAATTTTTTTCAAATCTGTATTGGCCACTGCCCAATCCAATATGTAAAAATTTTTGTGGGGAGCATGGGGGCTATGTAAGTATGCTGTTTAGGTTTTTTATTGGTAACGCCACCTCTGTATGAAAATCACTGGCTGTGCTGTGTGCAGTCTGTGGGTAGTGTGCATTGTTGTCTGCCATTGTAGTGTTGGGCAGAGGCAGCTGGCTGTGAACAGCGCGTAGCGTTGCGCAGTTGGAGGTGAGCCGCCAGCAGTGGTGGATGTGGGGAGAGAGATGGCGGAGTTTTGTAATTTGTCATGAACTGATATATATATTATGGCTTGTGATGATATTAAGGTAAATACATTGTTTGTTCTCTATTAATATCTTTCATTTGCTAACTATCCCTATCAGTAGTTAGTGCCTTCCATAGTTTGAATCTTTTATTTAGCTGGCAGTAGTGGCGCTCGCTGTATTGCAGTAGCTTGAGCAGCGAAGATTTTTGTGAGGTAAGTGATTTGTGAAAGGTATAGTTTAATGTTAGTCAGGGCCATTCTTTTGTAGGGAATTTTGAAAGTCAGATTGCGTTGCGCTAACAAAATATTGTGTGTCAGGTTAAGCACAGTTATGCAGAATTGTTCAAAAGGGGACGTTTCAGTTTTTGCTAATGATTATCAAAACATTCAGTAATTAACTCATAGTTTTCCTTTAAGAAGTTTTTAATTTTCAAATTTAAGTTATAAGAATACTTAACTTTTCAGTTAGATAAGTTTTAAGATAGTATAAAAAAATTCAGCCTTCTGTGTCTAATAGTTTTTAGATACCGTGTGCCAGAAAATAAAAAAGCGAGCTTTCAGGAAATTCAAGTTAAAACTAAATCTCTATCTAACCTAATTAAACCAATCCAACCCAGGTACATGTTTATCTTGTTTCTGTTGTTGCTCTATCTTCCTTTTCTTTTTCAGACGTTCTTATCATAGTATTTCTTCTTTGGTCACTTCCTACATTGATTTCTCTACTTTGAAGAGCGTCCTGCGATCAGCAGTAATTAAAGCTCTTTGCATTTTTAATCCACCAGCCGCTCCCATCAATTCCATAACCTTAAACCTTGAGACTGCATCTTCAGTGATACAGAGCAGAGTATTCAGCATATCGGTTTTCACGTATTTGCGACTCCCTCAGCATTTTTTGCTATGCATTCCCATTTGTAGTTTTTAAAACTCTCATTTGGGTTTTGAGTCTCACTTCTCTAACTTCATGTGGCACTAAGATCGCTATATACATGTTCTACAATACACAATATAGCAAACGACAAAGAATGCGTATGGTTGTAGTTCTTACCTTGAATAATAGCTATCTGGTAACCACACAATGACACATTGTCAGATGGGCAGAGTATATGACAAGGGTTGGATTTTATGGATGTTTTATGAAAGAAGGTAGCCCACACTGCCTTTCTCAGAGCATATAATTAGATAAATTTAAAAAAATTTCGCTAATACTAACATGAACATTATACTTTGCGAAGTTCTTCGTGAAGGCCCAGACAGAACTACAGCAACTAATTCCACAAACGTTAGTAGCTAAATAACGGCTGTCAGTTTACGCAAAAGTGAGGTAATCATCAAGTTTTCACAGGTAAATCAACATTAAACACTAAAAATTCATTAGAAACAAACAAGTGATAACCAAATATCTGATTATGTTACATGGGGGCACCATCGTGTCCGTCCTTTCAAATTCCTTACATTCTGGTGCTTCATCGTTGAAACTTCCTCAAAGTGAACATTTTATTGTTCAGAAAACTGCAGAGAATTTTTCAGACAAAAGTTAAAAACTTGATTTTTTGACCCTCATTCATATACTAGTCCCCTTAAGGACTACAATGAGTTTCTCATGTTTCACTGACAAATGACATAGCTCAACGAGAGTTGGACCACACGTAGAAAGAACTAATACAGTATAGTACAGAAGGTAACTGAAAGAAACGCGCAAAGAGACGAACAAAAATGACACTTTTATTCAAAGCCAAAAATTACACAGAAGTCACCACGATTCATGGTCCCTTGGACGTTACAGAAGGGTGACATGGTTCGTAGTAGGGTGTGTCAACTCAACTGACAGCAATGCATGCTCTGCTACGCCCTCCCTTTCAGGCCACAAGCCTGCTAAGGAGCTTTTAATGGTAGGGCGTTCCATTTCATCAGCAGCTCGGTTAACATTTGCTGGATGGTCGTTGGCGATTGTGGACGTGCTGCTATACGTTTCCAAAACGCATCTCATACTTTTTCGGTGGGTTAACGTGGTGGAAATGGGCACGCCAGTCCTTCTTACGAATGTCCTTTCGTTCCAAGAGCCCTTTGCGAGCTAACATCCCAAAGATGTTCGGGCTCACATGCGGCTCCTCTTCGTCGAAATGCCTTCGCTGAAAATCGTCTAGGGGCTGAACCGCAAGTATCGCATTAACGTCCTAAATTATACACTTTTGACCCTTTGGTTAAATTGTCTGGCTGATGGTGTATGAAACAAAGTTAATGTAACATATAATAACAGTAATAATAATAATAACGGGAACTAAATTAACGAGCCATAAACGATGTAGGAGACACAGTTGGGATTTGGTTAGAATAATGTTTATTCAGAAAGCAAACTAATAGCAAAAGTGGTCGTATTTAGAGTGACTGTTACACTCGAGCGCATATCCATTTGACACAGCTCGATCATTCACAATCTCATGGCGAAACACAATACTCCACCTCGTTATCTTCGAGAAAAGTTAAGAGTTCACACGAGGCGTGGGGCTGCTCACCGCTCAGAGACTAAGTCCCACATACCAGACAGCGCGACATTTTCTAAGTCGTTTCACTTCCTGGCTGCCTAAAGACCGACCGTCCGCTTTCGCGTCTCAGTCCCAACAGTACCCTTTGGTGTCTCCAGCTGAATTGTCCGCTTTCGCGTCTCCACCAGCACTGTCTCTCTGCCCGTCCCCGGCCGCGTTTCCCGCTTGCTGAGCAACGTCGCCCAACTGACTAGTGCAGTTCTCTTCCCTGAAGCCGTCCCTCTGATTGGGTGCATCTTATTCTACATTATTTACATAATCAAATCTTGACCATTTTCACGTTCTAAATAAAGTAACAATAATATCCATTTCATAATGAAGTTAAATTCTTTTACATAAAACCAGTATGAATTCCTTCTTAACTTTGAATGCCACGGGTAGTAGCCTTGCACCATTGTTCATTCTGATAAATAAACAAAGAGTAAAGGTAACTATTATGCCCTAAGCTTCACAACAAATATTCTAGTACCTATTGATACAATAAGGTGCCATGCTATCATCGTTCAATGTGTGTTGTGTGGAGGAAATGATGATCTGATGCTTATCTGAAAATACAGATACTTTAAGTTTACTATATCTTTTGAACAAATAAAGTTACAGAGTTGATATTTACAACGTTAGTCATTTTAATGATGCTTTTCTATATGAAATATCGATCGCTAAGATCAACCAAAGCGTTCAGACTGTAGCATTCAGGTCTTTGTTACAAAACTTGTTAATTTCACTTCAACAGTAAATCCTAAACTATTATAGATATGACCAATATTCGGGTTTTGTTGGGATCACCATGAAAACTTAAGAAATATGACAGATTAAAACTACTGTGTCTTCATTCCCTGAATTACTACAGAATTAAATAGTTTTCATAAATGTTTCCCTTTATGGGCGATTTTAGGCCCGCCGTATTTAACGCTGTTACGTCTCCTTGGCCACAAAAACCTTCTACTGGGTTTCCCTACGACTTAGGTTCACGTCTGTCTCACTCGCATACCACAGCGCTGAATATACAAAAGACGCCTGTAAATTTCCCCATCTCGAGGTGAATCTGCGACCTTTGTGGCACACGGTCCTCGAACGACAGGGTTCGTTTCACAAATGCTAAAAGCAGACTCTTTCTGCCATATACTTAAATGAGGGCGAAATTCTCGTTGACTCACATGCTCCACCTGCGGTGCTCTATGAGGTAATGCATTGTGGTATATAAAAACGAAGTCAAGGCCCAATGCTGTCCTGCATAGAAGCACATGGCGAAGTAGTTGACCTTCACAATAATGTTGTCCGGTGAGTGTACCTCGTTCAAAGGTTTGGAGGTCAGTACGCCCATGAAACATTGTGCCTCCGCACACCATAACACTTGAACAAATAGAACCATCATATTCAACAACGTACCTGGGCGCATTACCTATCCTCATGGCGAGAGGTGGTAACACGTATTCTGTAGAGCAATTTCGTAAAACTTGTGTGTTGATCAAAATTACCAGTAACAAATCTAGCAAAAGCGCTGAGTTGCTTCTATGTCTCGTTGGGAATCCAAACACTGAAACAAAACTCAAGAATGGGACTCAAATGTGTCGTAAACGTCGTCTATTTTACAGATGAGCTACAGTTACCTAGGAATCTCCCAACAAACCAAAGTCGACCATTCGCCCTCCCTAATACTGAAATTACGTGCTCGTTCCGTTTCATATCGCTTTGCAGCGTTACGCCTAAAGGGGATAGGCAAAATAATGTGAACAGTGGTAATAATGGGATGGTTGTGTTCGACGGTCAACAACGCAGGTGAGTCACGTGTCGCGCTGGACTCTGCGTGTTCAGTACGGATTAGGGATAAGCGCAGGCTGTTTACTGTAAGTGAACATTACATTACGCATTTGCATTCAGAGGCAGGGGTCGACGTGCAACGAAAGACCTAACAGAACTCCTCAGAGGTCAGATTGTGGGTGCCCGATTAGCTGGAGCATCATTAATCAAGACAGCCAACTTTTTGATTGTTTCAAAAGCAGCTGTTTCAACAGTCGTGACAGCGTACACAAAACATGGAAAGACATCATCGTGTAAACTTAATAGTGGGCGCAAATCAAAACTAAATGACAGAGATCGTCGCACGCTAGCACGAATTGTGTCAAAACAACACAAAACCACGGCGACTAAAGCGACGGCAGAGCTCAATTGCCATCTTCGAAATCCCGTATTGATAGACACTGTCCGCCGAGAACTCCATAAAGCAAATACTCATGGACGAACTACTATACCGAAGCCTTTAGCGGCGACAACCAACGCAAAGAAGTTTAAAACATGGTGTCAGGAGGGTAAGTCCTGAATGGCTGATCAGTGGAAAGACCCATATGGTCCGACGAGTCAATGTTTTCGTTGTTTCCAACATCAGGACGGGATTACGTCTGGAGAACGCCAAAAGAAGCCTACAATCCTTATTGCTTGATTCCAACGGTTAAGCATGGTGGTTGAAGTGTGATAGTGTGGGAAGGCGTATCTTGATACCCTGCTGGTCTCATCATTACTCTCAAAGGCCGTGTTACAGCCAACGATTATGTGAATATTTTAGGTGATCAGGTGCACCCCATGATTCAAATGTTGTTCCCTAACAATGACGCCATATTTCAGGGCGCTAATGGAACCATTCAGACTGCCAAGACAGTGCAGTAGTGGTATGAGGAGCATGCAAATAAACTGCAGTGTCTTCCCTGTCCAGCACAGTCCCCGGACTTGAACATTATCGAACCCTTGTGGACGCATTTGAGCGCAGACTCCAGAGCAGATCTGTGCCTACCTCCTCACTACAGGAGTCAGAAGAGGTTCTGATCGAAGAGTGGCATACCATTCCACTGGAGACTACACAGTCATTATATCCCAATATGCCAAGAAGAATTGCAGTTGTATTAGGGGCAAATGGAGGTCCAATCCTTTATTAACAAACCATTCCAAAGTAGGTACAGGTGTTCACATTATTTTGCCTATCTCCTGTAGATGTTTAATCAACGAAACTGTGTCGTGCAGGACAGTACGAATAATGCAGTCGAATATTATAGAATTGTTTTTCCAGTTATCTACAGCAAATAAATTTACGTTATGGTACGTTGGTAAAATCAGTCTGTGACTAGCTCTGTGACACTAAAAAGATGAGCAGTGGGTCTGGTTATTACGTTTGCGCAGAAGTGAGTTAACGTTCATCTTAGCTGCCGGGAACGTTTATATACAAGGTCGTTCTGCCATAAAGATTGTGTGCAATCAAGAATTGTGTGCCGTATTCTGAATATGAAGATGGTCAATACGTTATCATTAGCTAACGCGACTGTTATGCAAGGATTGACTATAGATGGGCTCTCAGTTTTCATTGCTAGATCCCATTTTCTTCATTTTGAATTGAATTAATAAATGTGGTGGCATCCAACGTTTTTGAAATTGTATTGTAACATCGTCATACTATTACCAAAACCCATTCCAAAATTCACTGTTTTTTGATGGCACGTTTTGAGCTGCAACCGACAAAGAAATATTTCTAAGGGAATATCGATACAGCTTTAAGAGACGACCTAAGCAGACCGCCTTTTCATAAACTAGGGAAGAATCACGTGAGAAATGCTAGATCTCTCTGATATGTTGCACAGACCGATTTTAAATACCTTTAATAGCATGCATTAAATCTCTCTCTAGCCCAAATGCAATACAAAACGTTAGGAAAACATTTCCAGCCTAAAAGCAAAGCAAAATATAGCTCAGTCCAGTCCACATCTAAATCTTCATCTATATCCACATACCTCGTCAGCAAACCACATGGCGGAGGGTAACTTATACCACTACTAGGGTTTTCTTCTCTTGTTGCAATCGCGAAAAGAACAAGGTAAAAACGACTGTCTGAGAATCTTCGTAGGAGGCGTAATTTCTTGAATCTCATCTTCATGGATATTACTCGAAGTAGACATTAGCGGCAGTAGAATCGTTCTGTAGTCGGCCTCAAATGCCGTTTCTCTAAATTTTCGCTAGAGTGAATTGTGGAAAGAGTGCCGTATTCCCTTCAAAGACTCCCATCTGAATTCACGAAGCGTCTCCGCAATACTTGCGTACTGATTGAACGTACAGGAAATAAATCTAGCAGCCCATATTTGAGTTGCCTTTATGTCGTCTATTAATTCGACCTAGTGATGATCCAGAAAATTCGAACAGTACACAAGAAAGGGTTACACTAAGGGTTCTACAAGCCGTCTCTTTTATGTATCAGGTATATTTTCCCAAAATTTTCCCAGTAAAATGGAGTGGAACATTCACCTTCCATACTATCCATATGATGTGTTCATTCCATGTCATATCGCTTTGCAACGTTACGCCTAGATATTCTATCGAAGTGATTATATGTCGCCAGCACACCAGCCGGCAAAGATGAAGCGAAGATCGATTAGTAGGTGCAGGTTCTAGCGCATCTATAACGAGAGAGGGCAGAGACACACTCACAAGCAACGCCGCCAACGCCCTCTGGACAGCATGTATTTATGCCACCATCGCTTACCAGAGGGTCTCACTGACTCAGTCGCAGAGCAGGCTGAGTTCACATCGCAGGTTACGATGGTACATAGCGATCTGATTAGCGCCTATAGCGGGACTGTCAGTGAGATTAAAGTTCGTAATAGCAAGGTTACCGATATAGTTGGCAAGAGAACTATTACTGATGAGCGTGTACTACAACACATGCTATATTCAAGTTAAATAAATGTTCATGCAACTAAAGAACCGTATTAATCTGTCCCCTTTACAATTGTTAACTTTTCAGGCAAAGCATTATTATTTTTCGTACAATGTGCCGTTTTCCAGATATTGAGTTGGCTCAAGTGAAAGCAGTTTAGCTCAGATACTATACAACGGCGACTCACTGTGTACGCCGGGTTAAATGTAAGAGATGGTCCTAGACGTCGTAATCTTGCTAGCTAAAATAGATACATACAAATAAATGAATATGCACAAGACGATCATAGTCACAACTTCAACCATCTCCCTCTCCCAGAGAGTAAGATTTGCCGGGATATTTACACCTCTTACCAATAGTAACTCTTCCCCACCTATCCCACTCCACACATCCTTTCCCTCTCCATCCGCCGGCCGCTGGTGGCCGAGCGGCTCTAGGCCCTTCAGTCTGGAACCGCGCGACCGCTACTGTCGCAGGTTCGAATCCTGCCTCGGGTATGGATGTGTGTGTGATGTCATTAGGTTAGTTAGGTTTAAGTAGTTCTAAGTTCTAGGGGACTGATGACCTGAGATGTTAAGTCCCATAGTGCTCAGGGCCATTTGAGCCATTTGAATCTCTCCATCCATCCCATCCCCTTCCTCTTGCAACCATAGCCCTACCAACACGACCCACTGCTCCTCACCCTCTGTATTTTTCACCGATTCTACTTCCCACTATCCACCTCAGCAAAAAAAAAAATGGTTCAGATGGCTCTGAGCACTATGGGACTTAACTACTGAGGTCATCAGTCCCCTAGAACTTAGAACTACTTCAACCTAACTAACCTAAGGACATCACACACATCCATGCCCGAGGCAGGATTCGAACCTGCGACCGTAGCGGTCACGCGGTTCCAAACTGACGCGCTTAGAACCGCACGGCACACCGGCCGGCCCACCTCAGCTCCTACCTTTTATCTGTATAGTTTTCCTATCTGAAAGACCCCTATCTTACTACCCACACCCTTCAACCTTAAGGAATATCCCAGGTGGTTATAATTAAACTTTCTCTATTTAACACCGAGCGAGGTGGCGCAGTGGTTAGCACACTGGACTCCCATTCGGAAGGACGACGGTTCAATCACACGTCCGGCCATCCTGATTTAGGTTTTCCGTGATTTACCTATATCACTTCAGGCAAATGCGGGGATGGTTCCTTTGAAAGGGCACGGCCGATTTCCTTCCCCATCCTTCCCTAACCCGAGCTTGTGCTCCGTCTCTAATGACTTCGTTGTCGATGGGACGTTAAACACTAATCTCCTCCTCCTCCTCCTCCTCCTCCCCTATTTAACATGTTAAAAAACGGAAACTAATTACCATACGAGTACCAGACTTTGTAACGTCTCTTAGCAAAACACATATTATATGTGGTAAGAAAAGGAGAAAATAATAATTGAACTGGATGATTGTAATTGCGTGGACAACGATTGTGTGAACTTTATGTAATAAAGAGAAAGCATTATGGGTCATGTTTTGTTGTTGTATAGAATCATGCACCGATTCTTTTTAAAGATAATATCTGTGTCGGCGAGTACTGAAACCGCCAGAGACGATACTTATTAAATATCAAACAAAGATGATAATATGTGACAAGTTTAAATAGTAGTGACCGAATATTAATTTCTCTGTCGTCTTCTTGGAGTTACGTGAGTAGGAAGAACCTGTGACGTTATATTGTACGCTTGCGTAGCATTCTTTTGTCAAGACTGAGAAACGTACGCCATTACGTACTCATTGTAAAGGTGTGTAATAATTTAATCTGTTTAAATGTTTTGAATAGGGTTATTTAGTGAAAACTTGCATTATGATTTGTAATAAGCTTGCCTGGTATTTTATCCCATCCCTTTAAGAAATTTTCAGTTATTTAAATATTATTCGTGGTGCAGAGCTGCGTTACGAACAAATGAGCCGCTGCCACGGCGCATTCAAACTCCATTAAATGAAACCGATCGTACCGCAAAGAAGCGGACAGGTAATAGTGAACTAAAATTATTTCTTTCAGCTTTCGGAATTGCAGGGCAGCAGATTTTATGATTTGTTTTACAGGTGGACGCGGGCTGCTGATAATATATTATTAACAGGGTAAAAAGATAATTTACCTTCATACCATAAAAGAAATCTTGTTGTGCGTAGTTCTGGTCTGGCAAACATTATAGTAAAACATCTTTTTCTATGATAATAGTCTCATATTCTCGTGTTAGTCGTGGTACTTATTGGTGTTTTACTGTTAACAAAAGTCCACTGCAAAATTTTGATATTGAACAATCTTTGCGTACTGTAACATCAGTATTGATAACGAAGTAATTTTCATTAACCTTTTCAATAACTGTAAAGTAAGGAAGATATGTTGAACTTAATGGCGAGTTACAGTAACGAAAAAAATGTTCCTTTAATAGAAAGCCAGATGCAGAACATAATATATTTTGTTCTGTTGTAATTTAATGATCCGAAGAAAGTCACAGCACAGCATCCCTAAAAATTATTTCGGGGCTCTTTTCGTAGCAACATATTTTATCTTATATATTAGTTGTTACGCGAGCGATAGTACAAAGCAAAGAGAGCCAGCGAAAACTTGTTAGCATTAGTGTCCAGAGTATGGGGTGCACGATTTCCATGCGTCACAGCGCCACCGTCCGATTCAACTATGGCCACCAAGTGTCGTGATCAGTGATCGTGATCCACAGTCTCACACACTTGACCAGTCGAGGTGCACTTGTTGACGTCTCAACATGAGTTTGGACAAAAGTAGCAGGCCATTATTGGTGAAGCTCTATAACCAAAAAACAGTATTGCTGCTGCTGCACTTCCAAAACATCGCCGGCCGAAAGAGTTACGGGAGAGTCCTCTTTCTCCACGTGCTGTGGAGAGCATGATGAAGAAATTCGAATCAAGTGGAGAAATGGGTGTCGCTCTGGGATGAGGACGACGACCGGTTGCACAACATTTGGTTGGTGAAATCGCTGTTGCTATGGCAGATAACGCTGCGCGCAATTCCCGTTCGTCAGGCAGTGCGCGTGTTGTGTCATGACAGTTGATCAATCTGTGGTCCATTGTAGGGAAGGTACTTCGATCCATTCTCATATGTATCAGTACAAGAGCCGTATCATGTAACTCGCATTACAGGACGAACAACGACGTATTGACTTCACTCTCCCCTTCTAGCAAGGGTTGAAGTTGACTGTCATGTGGAGAGAAGGTGCTCACTTTTCTCTGACGTGTGAGGTGAATACAGATAATTGCCGAGTGTGGGGGTTCTCACCTCCAGTCACTGTGTACGAAGTTCCTCTGTATGATGAACGTATCACCGTATGGTGTGGCTTCATGGTTACGTTTATCATTGGCCCATTCTTTTTTGAACAGGTTGGCGCTCAATGACCAAAGACGAGCAGTGTGACTGGCCAGCGTTAGTGCGTTGTCTTTCCCCACCATTTCATATCAGTCCTACACAAGCGAGACGCATTAAAGTCCTCAGCTTTCATGCAGTTCACCTCCTTCTCCGAAACACATTTGGAGTCGATCGAGTGTTCAGTCGATCGTGATTTCGGATTGTGGGACTACCTGATGGACAGGGTTTACCAGGTGAACTTTCATATATGTGCTGATCTGAAGCGCAGCATATCAAGAGAGGTAACCAGCGTAGCAACGGATATACTTAGTTCTGCTGTTCATAACGCAATCATGCGATTTCTGGCTCATCTGGACACCGATGGGCGCCATATTGAGCCGCTTTTGTAACAGTAATGGTAATGATGTACCGTAGCAACACATTAAAAGCGTTTCAATTGATCACGTAGTGAAATTTGCGGAAACTGAAGTTTTATGTAGTATGACGAACTATTATCCACGGCTATATAGAGAAGCCACCTAAATATGTAAACATATGGGATAATTTCAACAGAAAAGAAGAAGCCATGAAACTCAGCGATATATTTACAGTGGCGCTATAGAATAGATGAGAAGTTTTTACCTTTCACGTACTGTGATCGATAGCTATATTTTGTCTTTGACAAGGTTTATCTCTGCTATCACGTGAAATCCGGACCAGGCCCACGTTCCACAGTATTTACGCCACTCTTCGACGTCCGACTCGTCAGTCGGAAAGATTCAGCACTACCAGGAGCACCTCCGAAGATGTCCCACGTAGTATCTGACGAAACGTCAGGGATAGAAGGGTTCCATGGACCACGCCAATATAACCCGGAAGAATTCTCGCCAGCTGAAACATCCGGTCGTGAAAGTCTTCATTTCATGTTTCAGTTCAATGGATTCTGCGTTTTTTCTCTTCCTCATGTCCTTGGCCTTA
Source organism: Schistocerca serialis cubense (assembly GCF_023864345.2). Lineage (NCBI taxonomy): Eukaryota > Metazoa > Arthropoda > Insecta > Orthoptera > Acrididae > Schistocerca > Schistocerca serialis. The sequence continues at coordinate 2,059,537 of NC_064646.1, forward strand.
ATGCTACCAAGTTTGTTACTTGTAGGGTGCTATAACGTGTTAATTAGGGAACGTTTAATTATAGCCACCTGGTACTCTACATCTACATCTACATACATACTCCGCAATACACCATACGGTGCGTGGCGGAAGGTACCTCGTACCACAACAAACATCTTCTCTCCCTGTTCCACTCCCAAACAGAACGAGGGAAAAAAGACTGTCTATATGCCTCTGTACTAGCCCTAATCTCTCTTATCTTATCTTTGTGGTCTTTCCGCGAAATGTAAGTTGGCGGCAGTAAAATTGTACTGCAGTCAGCCTCAGATGCTGGTTCTCTAAATTTCCTCATTAGCGATTCACGAAAAGAACGCCTCCTTCCCTCTAGAGACACCCACCCCTGTTCCTGAAGCATTTCCGTAACACCCGCGTGATGATCAAACCTACCAGTAACAAATCTAGCAGCCCGCCTCTGAATTGCTTCTATGTCCTTCCTCAATCCGACCTGATAGGGACTCTCTTCTTCAGCAATACCTGTCACAGTAGTATAGATCATTCGGATTTTAAGTGACAGTGCAGTGGTTCGGTGCTTTTAGCTGAAGAATTTCACCTTCGTGCAATGTATTCTTGAAACGTTGATTCTAACTGTCCGTTTTGATTTTTGATTTAAAATAAAAAAGAGCCCCAAAACCCCAAGTCATATTTGTATTTCCTGCTATAAAATTTTAAATTCTGCTGTCTGATGAGTGGAGAAGTGCACCCCCACCTGTATGGGGCGAGGAGGATGAAGAAGAGAGAATAAAGAAAACCGTAGCAGCAGAAACTAAGGCCTCGTGTTCCCTCATTTCCTGGATCAAAATCTGGCTTGCCGACGGACAGACAGAATGGAGTTTTCTTGGAAATAAAACGAATGCTAAGAGGAAACAAAACCACCGGCACCTGCCAGAGGTGAGACTGGGAGGAAAGAGCAGAGAAAGAGGACGCTTCCAGCCTTCCGGATAAATTAGGCGCTGCGGGCGACGCCAGCCGTCCAATAGTCGTTAGTCAAGCGGAGGGATCGGCCCCCGGTTCGAAACAAGCATTCTCTCTCTCTCTCTCTTCTCTCTCTCTCTCTCTCTCTCTCTCTCTCCCCTCCCCACCCACCACCCGCTGAGCGCTCTATCCTGCCGCCTGCTCTTCAGTCCAATCTGCGAGCAGCGCCCTCGCCGAGGCTGAGTCTGTAGCCTCTCCGAGGGGCGTTCCTCTCTTCCGCTTCCGCCCCCGCGCCGCTCGCTGCCGCCGCTCTTTTCGGGCCACTCGCCCCGATATTTATTTTCTGTCTCCAGAGGACTGCGGCCGTCCGCCATTCTTCAAGTTCGGCAACGCCTCGGGCGGGCAAAGTAGCTGCGAACGCGAGGCCGGCATCCGCCAGCGCCACAGGGCACAGCGGCGACATCCTGCACTACTGGGCTCCTAGCGACATCTTTTCTTTGTCGTCACGTACCGCATGGTTACGACTCAATTGCGGCTGCTCACAGAGGTCCTGTGTCGGCAGCGATTAGTGTACGGCAGCGAAACTTGGTACATATTCTAATGTTTAAAGCGGCATCGATTTACACAGGAGAAAACGCCACCAGTTGCCAAGCTGGCGCTGTGAATGCAGGGAAAAAGCGTGTAGAAATGTTTTCATATGTGTTGGATCACAAGCGAGATGTGGGCAGGAAAGGACAAACAAATGAGAAATTTATACCTTTGATTTTACACTACTGGCCATTAAAATTGCTATACCAAGAAGAAATGCAGATGATAAACGGGTATTCACTGGACAAATATATTATACAGAACTGACATGTGATTACACTTTCACGCAATTTGGGTGCATAGATCCTGAGAAATCAGTACCCAGAACAACCACCTCTGGCGGTAATAACGGCCTTGATACGCCTGGGCATTGAGTCAGAGCTTGGATGGCGTGTACAGGTACAGCTGCCCACGCAGCTTCAACACGATACCACAGTTCATCAAGAGTAGTGACTGGCGTATTGTGACGAGCCAGTTGCTCGGCCACCATAGACAGACGTTTTCAATTGGTGAGAGATCTGGAGAATCTGCTGGCCAGGGCAGCAGTTGAACATTTTCTGTATCCAGAAAGGCCCGTACAGGACCTGCTAAATGCGGTCGTGCATTATCCTGCTGAAATGTAGGGATTCGTAGGGATCGAATGAAGGGTAGAGCCACGGGTCGTAACAAATCTGAAATGTAACGTCCACTGTTCAAAGTGCCGTCAATGCGAACAAGAGGTGACCGAGACGTGTAACCAATGGCGCCCCATACCGAAAAAATGGCATTTTGCCATTCGTTCACCCAGGTTCGTCTTTGAGTACACCATCGCAGGCGCTCCTGTCTGTAATGCAGCGTCAAGGGTAACCGACGTCCCCATCTGTTGACCCAGGCATCGAGACGTGGCTGCACGATCCGTTACAGCCATGCGGATGAGATACCTGTCATCTCGACTGCTAGTGATGCGAGGCCGTTGGGATCCACCACTGCGTTCCGTATTACCCTCCTGACTCCACCGATTCCATAATCTGCCAACGCGAGCAGCAATGTCGCGTTACGATAAACCGCAACCGCGATAGGCTACAATCCGACCTCTATCAAAGTCGAAAACGTGATAGTACTTATTTCTCCTCCTTACACGAGGCATCACAACAACGTTTCACCAGGCAACGCCGGTCAACTGCTATTTGTGTATGAGAAATCGGTTGGAAACTTTCCTCATGTCAGCACGTTGTAGGTGTCGCCACCGGCGCCAGCCTTGTGTGAATGCTCTGGAAAGCTAATAGTTTGGATATCACAGCATCTTCTTCCTATCGGTTAAATTTCGCGTCTGTAGCACATCATCGTCGTGGTGTAGCAATTTTAATGGCCAGTAGGGTATTATCAACAGCCACTTATATAATTTGAGTACCAGAGACGAATCACTGCGCCAGATTTGCACATGGTGGCCAAAATTGGTAACTTTTTTTCCGGCCGAATCTGTTCCACATTAACACATTAACACATCTACCAAATTTCGCAGCTCTACGTCATCGTCTTTGCTGTACCTATGCATAACAATCAATATATCTCTTTGTCGTTTTGGATTTCAATGGGGTTATTGTTGTGGAGAGCTCGATGTTAACTGTTAACGTCACGTGGGACAGTAAAGATACCAACAGCTAGTTTGTGATTATTACTACCATTATTACTATTAGGTACCCCACATGAAGTATGAATACTTTAATGATTGCCACAATTACAAGGGGTGGAAAAATATGTGGAAACACTGCGAGAAATGGGAATGAGATTTTCATTCTGCAGCGGAGTGTGCGCTGATATGAAACTTCCTGGCAGATTAGTACTGTGTGCCGGACTGAGACTCGAACTCCGGACCTTACCATCTGAGCCACCCAAGCTCGACTCACGATTCGTCCTCACAGTCTTACCTGTGCCAGTACCTCGTCTCCTACTTTTCAAACTTTACAGAAGCTCTCCTACAGAACTAGCACTCCTGAAAGAAAGGATATTGCGGAGACAGATGGTAGAGCACTTGCCCGCGAAAGGCAAAGGTCCCGAGTTCGATTCTCGGTCCGGCATACACTTTAAATCTGCCAGGAAGTTTCATATCAGCGCACAATCCGCTGCAGAGTGAAAATCTCATTCTGGAAACATCCCCCAGGCTGTGGCTAAGGCATGTCTTCGCAATATTCTTTCTTTCAGGAGTGCTGCCCGCATCTCGTGGTCGTGCGGTAGCGTTCTCGCTTCCCACGCCCGGGTTCCCGGGTTCGATTCCCGGCGGGGTCAGGGATTTTCTCTGCCTCGTGATGGATGGGTGTTGTGTGCTGTCCTTAGGTTAGTTAGGTTTAAGTAGTTCTAAGTTCTAGGGGACTTATGACCACAGCAGTTGAGTCCCATAGTGCTCAGAGCCATTTGAACCATTTTCAGGAGTGCTAGTTCTGCAAGGTTCGCCGGAGAGCTTCTGTTAAGTTTGGAAAGTAGGAGAGTAGTTACTGACAGAAGTAAGGCTGTGAGGACGGGGCTTGGGTAGCTCAGATGGTGGAGCACTTGCCCGTGAAAGGCAAAGGTCCCGAGTTCGAGTCTCGCTCCGGCACACAGTTTTAATCTGCCAGGAAGTTTCACTGCGAGAAATGCATTCCTGAACATTAATGCAGACAACAGCCGAGCCTGAAGGTTGCGCTGTTGTATTTGTCCTCGAACGGCGCTTGTGCACGGTCCTCAATACGTTGCAAGTGCCAGTCGTGATCAAAACAAGTGTTATGTATGGATGTGAATGCATTATGTCGGAGCTAAGTGGATTCGAACGTCAGCACATTGTTGGCGCTCCTAAGATGAATGCTACCGTAACAAAGGTAGGCGAAGTGTTTGGTATTTAAAGGGGCATCGTTCAAAATAGTTCTGAGCTCTATGGGACTTAAGATCTGAGGTCATTAGTCCCCTAGAACTTAGAACTACTTAAACCTAACGAACCTAAGGACATCACACACATCCATGTCCGAGGCAGGATTTGAACCTGCGAACCTATAGCGCCTAGAACCGCTCGGCCACTTCGGTCGGCTAAAGGGGTATCGTGTCGAAGATACATACCGTATAGAACAAAAGTGGTAAAACGTCATCCACGAAGTCTAAACGCGGACGAAAGTGTGTGTTGAGTGATCGTCACATACGGTCAGTGTAGACGATTGTGACGACAAATAAGAGGACGACAGCTGCGAAAGTGACTGTAGAAGTGAAAGTCGCGTTCTCGATCCCTGTCAGCACCGAATCAGCACGAAGGGAGCTCCATATGCAGGGCAGCAAGGCCGAGGTTGAATTCCAAAACCACTCAAGACCAAGGCAAATGTCCGTAAATGGCAAACTTGGTGCTCAAGCCATAAAACTGAGACTGTTGGGCGAATGAGTAGTTTCCAACTGCTGGACGAGTTTACAACGCAAAAGTGAAACATGATGCTCTTTCGGTGGTGACAGTGGCAGCCATATCGTGATATTCCATGGGCCCTGTGGGAAGTCAGAAAGGTCGTACTACAGTGAAGGATTATGCAACCATTTGCGCTGTTCATGTGGATCCCTGGTGCAATTTTTGTTACCCGACGGTGGTGCTGTGTTGCAAGACAACACAGCACCTGTTCAAGCAGCTCACATCGTCCCAGACTGGTTTTGCGAGCTCGAGGAACCACAATCACCAGAGCATAATATTATTTAGCTTGCTTTTGGGGAAAAGGGTGCATGATCGCCATCAACTTCATCGTTGCTACCCGAACTTGTCACTAATTTCCAGGAATACTGGTATAAGATCCCCTCGTAAACTACACAGGACCTGTAGTTATTCATTACGAGAGAAGTGGAAACTCATTTGAATGCCATCCGATTTCATACACTGCATTTGTCATGGTACTGTGTTGTATTTCTGTGTTTCCCTAGCCGGCCGGAGTGGGCGAGCGGTTCTAGAGGCTACAGTCTGGAACCGCGCGACCTCTACGGTCGCAGATTCGAATCCTGCCTCGGGCATGGATGTGTGTGATGTCCCTTAGGTTGGTTAGGTTTAAGTAGTTCTAAGTTCTAGGGGACTGATGACCTCAGCAGTTAAGTCCCGTAGTGCTCAGAGCCATTTGAACCATTTTTTGTGTTTCCATATTTTTGTCGTCCATCTGTTCACTGTTATTGTTATTATTATTATTATTATTACAACTGGTATGTGTTGCCCGTATACTACACATATTGCAATCTTATCTTACTAAGTATCTCTGGTTTCGAGTGAAGAGGGTGCCTGAAGGCTGTTATCCTAGTCCTCTAATAGTCCAACAACGGAATAATCCAACCTGCCGTCATCCTTTTCACACAATAGAAATACTCTGAACAAAATATGGTATTATAATTCAAACCGTTCTGAAAGACTTTTTTTAACTATCGAAGTTGTTCATTTTTGCCGCACACAGAACCGCAAATAACGGTTTCTAAGGCACTCCCTGCCTCTCGCGAGAATCGAGAAATGAGCAGAAGCAACTGCGACCAGTCATAGCCTCTTGTGCTGCAGGAAGCGCTTAAGCGAAGGCCGGCCACGGCGTGCCAAATTGCAGTCGAGCACGAAATATGGTCCGCGTTTGGGACTAGATCCCGTCTTTAAATGCCGGGATGGTTCCTTTGAAAGGGAACGGCTGATTTCCTTCCCCACCCTTCCCTAATCCAATGGGACCGATGACCTAGCTGTTTGGTTCCCTCCCACATATCAACTAACCAACCAACCAATCATAGCCGGCCTGTCTCGGCTCTGCTCTGTATTTGTCTGAAATACTCGGTGCAGCGCGATGTTACATTTAGCACTGCAGTGCAGCATATTTCGATTGGCAAAACTTTGTTGAATTTGGCAGTATAGTGTTGTCACCGTTGTTTACCCTTCACTATGTCCGCCCCCGGTAGCTGAGTGGTCAGCGCGACGGAATATCATTGCTAAAGGCCCGGGTTACATTCCCGACTGCGTCGGAGATTTTCTCAGCTCAGGGACTGGGTGTTGTGTTGTCCTAAATCATCACCATTTCATCCCCATCGAAGCACAAGTCGCCGAAGTGGCGTCAAATCGAAAGACTTGCACCCGGCGAACGGTCTACCCGACGGGAAGCCCTAGTCACATGACATTTAGATTTTTACCCTTCGCTATCTGTTCTTGGTATATAATAAAATCACGGGTCTAGCACCTGTTTCTACAAAAAGAGGTGGTCTAGCCACCTATAGTCACAAGCCTTTAACAATGAATGCAGAGGACAGAAGAGATGAATATCTGTTATGCGATGTACTGGGTCGCTATAAACAAACTTTCGCTGCTTGAGATGGATCACATAATAAAGAGTGATAGTAGGACAATGACACATTGTGGAAGCATTTTCAAGGTGTGGCTCCTCCTCCTTTTTGCAGTCTTTCTGGGTGCTAAATTTTAGTTTATTACGTTGGCGGGTGACGATGTCTTCGATCTCCAGGGTCGTATTTAGTTTATTTTTATTTAAAGCGGGGAGGACGAGTCCCAAACTACATTAAAATCTACTGAAACAGTAATAACGGACGTAACGTAGCTTGACATCGTCGTAAATTGTTTATTCGCAAGCCCTGTTTTTAAGCAAGCTCAATCTAATTCGGTGAACAGACACTATTTCTTTTTAATTAGAATCAATTTCAAGCACTCCGAATTGAAAATAAGTGTCTTGACACTTTATGTTCGTCGTAGTTACGTTTTCATGTCAAATTACACGGGGAAAATCAGAGAGGTTGCTGCCACGTAGTCGATGAAATTCTTCAAATAAATGACAGTCAACCGATCGCTCTGTGCGGCGATTGGAAATTAACTTTTTCATGAAAACTATTTAACTGCTGTTGAATTGAGACTGACCTTAAAATTATAGTAAGTGCAGTCTAGTATTTTTAAACCAGTCATCTTCAGACGTAAAATCGAAACACTACAATAATCGCGTACAAAACGAGACTTTCACAAATAACAAATTTCAACAAGAAACATAAATGTAAAGGAGATCTAACTGAGAGAGAGATAATAGAACAGAAAAAAACCGTTGCGGTCTAAAATACTGAAAATGTAATACCTACTTGTTATTCAAAAGCCTTTATCTTCCTTGAAAAATCTAAATTATTTCATCATGCTAACAAACTTATAAATTTCAAGCAAACATTGACACAGTAACTCATCGGAATAAATAATATAAAAATAAATATTTCAGTAACTATGCTACGAAAGAGTGGCTTGAAAGGACACGCGGAAGACAAATGACGAATAAATCGTTAAAAGAAACTGATTTTAATATCCACATTAGAGGGTAATTTTTGTTAACTGTTTACTGTGTATACGTTGAAAGTTACAAAGGCTGCTCAATATGACGAACATCTACACTCAAGGCAGTCTAGAACCGCACTAGAGATGATAGGAAAATTGTTCGGAGCAGATTTCGAACGGTGGATCACGGAATGTCTAGCTCTCGTGATACTGCGCGTTCACTACTCGAAAATGTCACATTGCGTCTAGCATTCTCAGCCATGTAAATAGTGAATTTTTTAATAATTTGTGGTGCAATTGGTGTTTCCCAGCAATAAATCCCATATCGTCACTTAATTCGAACTTTCTAATCATGTTCTTCAACGCTGGTGCGGGAAGAGGACCTCTCCGAATTCCTTTAATGCGTCATTACCCGCGAGGAGGAACGGTACTGTTGATGTTGTTTTGTTAAAAAAAATTTAACTTACAAAACCCTGCTTTCCCTTTTCAGATCATGGTGACTGGCTATAAGTGTAATCCACGCTGATGCATGTATTTCATCACTACGTCGCCGTACCACATCGACACATAACTGCAAATCATGACAATAACAACGCAAATACTGCACTACATAGTGTGTACATCATTCCTGTACGTTATTCCTTTTACATCATTCATTGTTCTCTACATGAAGAAACATTAGCGCTAAATTTGTACGCATGAAGCACGTGATGAAACTGATGTTACGAACAGTAAATTTTGTGAAGTCGCAGATGTTGTTCCATTGTAAGTTGCAACGGTATTCGATGAAATTGAACGAAAAGTGTGGCCATTTTATGCACATTCTAAGAAAACGAGCAGAACGAAGAACTATCCGTATGGGACGGAAACTTTCAAAATTCTGAGTTGGTTGGAGGACCCTGTCCATGTTGTTGTTGTGGTCTTCAGTCCTGAGACTGGTTTGATGCAGCTCTCCGTGCTACTCTATCCTGTGCAAGCTTCTTCATCTCCCAGTACCTACTGCAGCCTACATCCTTCTGAATGTGCTTAGTGTATTCATCTCTTGGTCTCCCTCTACGATTTTTACCCTCCGCGCTGCCCCCCAATACTAAATTGGTGATCCCTTGATGCCTCAGAACATGTCCTGCCAACCGATCCCTTCTTCTAGTCAAATTGTGCCACAAAATTCTCTTTTCCCCAATCCTATCCAATACTTCCTCATTAGTTATGTGATCTACCCATATAATCTTCAGCATTCTTCTATAGCACCACATTTCAAAAGCTTCTATTCTCTTCTTGTCCAAACTATTTACTGTCCTTGTTTCACTTCCATACATGGCTACACTCCATACAAATACTTTCAAAAATGACTTCCTGACACTTAAATCTATACTCGATGTTAACAAATTTCTCTTCTTCAGAAACGCTTTCCTGGCCATTGCCAGTCTACATTTTATATCCTCTCTACTTCGACCATCATCAGTTATTTTGCTCCCCAAATAGCAAAACTCCTTTACTACTTTAAGTGTCTCATTTCCTAATCTAATTCCCTCAGCATCACCCGACTTTATTCGACTACATTCCATTATCCTAGTTTTGCTTTTGTTGATGTTCATCTTATATCCTCCTTTCAAGACACTATCCATTCCGTTCAACTGCTCTTCCAAATCATTTGCTGTCTCTGACAGAATTACAATGTCATCGGCGAACCTCAAAGTTTTTATTTCTTCTCCATGGATTTTAATACCTACTCCGTATTTTTCTTTTGTTGCCGGCCGCGGTGGTCTAGCGGTTCTAGGGGCGCAGTCCGGAACCGTGCGACTGCTACGGTCGCAGGTTCGAATCCTGCCTCGGGCATGAATGTGTGTGATGTCCTTAGGTTAGTTAGGTTTAAGTAGTTCTAAGTTCTAGGGGACTGATGACCACAGCAGTTGAGTCCCATAGTGCTCAGAGCCATTTGAACCATTTTTTTTTCTTTTGTTTCCTTTATTGCTTACTCAATATACAGATTGAATAACATCGGGGATAGGCTACAACCCTGTCTCACTCCATTCCCAACCACTGCTTCTCTTTCATGACCCTGGACTCTTATAACGGCCTGTAGGGAAGCGGCCTACTCACGCTGTAGTAAATTCACATCAGTTTCCATTGTGTGCCAGCCAGTCTGCTGTAACTAGCTCTGACGTCATAAATGTTGCGCAATACTTTAAAAATCAAGCAAAGAACCTAAAACTTTTCTAGCATCTCAGAAATAATACTAAATTAATGTGTGTTAAATATCAGTTCGATAACTTCAGCCGTTTTCGAGATTTGGACGTTTTTCTGAAAAAATCATTGGCGCAACAGAAAATAGCTAGAGACTTCAAAATTTATATTTAGATTCATCTTTCATATTGATTTAATAAAAACAGTACTTTGGATTTCACATATTAAGATTTTAGTGGAAATTCATGATTTTGTGGTTTTCATCTCACAACTGAAGGAAGCAAGATAGATTAAGTAGGTTAATAAATAAGGCTAGGATGTTTAGATTTAAATAGGTTGGAGGTCCGCTATGACTATGAAGATGTGTAAAGTTTCTTTTTAATACCTATAAAATTATAGCGATAGCGGATCTCAAAAGGGCCAGTTCAGAGCTCATCTACTGCGTGCAGTATAATTAAATTAATTCTCTCGCCCGAAATATTTAACTTAGCCACGTCAAAATTTTATTATCAATACTTACCTGCGTGCTGAATGCACGTTTAAATTAAGAGCTTCTTCGGCCATCAGCAAAAGAAGCTATAAATTATTATGTAACTTGAAGTGGTGCGTTACTAGCCCAGCGACTAGTCGAGAGAGCCGAAAAGATCAGGCGTTCCCTTCGCCGTCCGCACCGCGGGTTTATATATAAAGACGCTGCGCGAGGAAGCAAGGCCCCAGTTCTCTTCAGACGCTGAATGACACGCCATCTGTGTCGGGAGTCGCGTCGCATCAGTGTCACTGCTACAAACAGCCTCAGGTGCCGTATTAAGTTACTAGAGATACGCGGAACCATGAAAACATTTTATGTGAAGTGTTAATTCTGGAATGATTTTCATTATCTAGCTTCAGTTTGCGTATTGTCGTATTTTCACGTGCCGTCGCGGGACAGACATTCTACCAAATATTTAGCGTGGCGTTTGATGAAGCATTCTTTGTGACATTTAATTCGGACTTTGTAGTTGCATCAGCGCATTAGACTCTGAACTGCTCGGTTAGTTAGGTTGTAGGGATACTTGTGTTTTTTTTTTTATCAGTGAATTTCAGAATATACTCAACTATTTTGGAAAACCGTTTTTGATTAGAAATCCCGGACAATCTCCTAATTCCTCAGAGCTATAAGCTGCAGCTATAAGGGTATCTCAATTGAAGTGGGCACCAGGATCTCTAGTTACTGGCTCCATGTTTTATTAAATCACTTTCTGGGTGCCAAGAAGTAAATAGAGAGCCAGTGTTGAGAACGGCGAAAGACAGCATTAACAACATTCTAAAAGCCAGAAACTGATTCTACATGCAAGCATTTATACAGCAAACATAATTATTTTTACAAAAACTCATCCGCCGCCCCACAGGCCCTCTGGTTTCTGTACAAATTGTAAATAGCCTTTCGCTCCCTGTATTTCACCCCTGCCACCTTCAGAATTTGAAAGAGAGTATTCCAGTCAACATTGTCAAAAGCTTTCTCTAAGTCTACAAATGCTAGAAACGTAGGTTTGCCCTTCCTTAATCTAGCTTCTAAGATAAGTCGTAGGGTCAGTATTGCCTCACGTGTTCCAACATTTATACGGAATCCAAACTGATGTTCGCGGAGGTCGGCTTCTACTAGTTTTTCCATTCGTCTGTAAAGAATTCGCGTTAGTATTTTGAAGCTGTGACTTATTAAACAGATAGTTCGGTAATTTTCACATCTGTCAACACCTGCTTTCTTTGGGATTGGAATTATTATATTCTTCTTGAAGTCTGAGGGTATTTCCCCTGTTTCATACATCTTGTTCACCAGATGGTAGAGTTTTGTCAGGACTGGCTCTCCCAAGGCCGTCAGTAGTTCTCATGGAAGGTTGTCTACACCGTGGGCCTTACTTCGACTCAGGTCTTTCAGTGCTCTGTCAAACTCTTCACGCAGTATCGTATCTCCCATTTCATCTTCATCTACATTCTCTTCCATTTCCATAATATTGTCCTCAAGTACATCACCCTTGTATAGACCCTCTATATACTCCTTCCACCTTTCTGCTTTCCCTTCTTTGCTTAGAACTGGGTTTCCATCTGAGCTCTTGATGTTCATGCAAGTGGTTCTCTTATCTCCAAATGTATCTCTAATTTTTCTGTAGACAGTATCTATCTTACCCCTAGTGATACTCGCTTCTACATCTATACATTTGTCCTCTAGCCATCCCTGCTTAGCAATTTTGCACTTCCTGTCGATCTCATTTTGGAGACGTTTGTATTCCTTTCAGCCTGCTTCATTTACTGCATTTTTATACTTCCTCCTTTTATCAATTAAATTCAGTATTTCTTCTGTTACCCAAGGATTTCTACTAGCCCTCGTCTTATTACCTACTTGATCCTCTGCTGCCTTCACTACTTCATCCCTCAGAGCTACCCATTCTTCTTCTACTGTATTTCCTTCCCCCATTCCAATCATTTGTTCCCTTATGCTCTCCCTGAAACGCTGTACAACCTCTGGTTTAGTCAGTTTATCCAGGTCCCATCTCCTTAAATTCGCAGCTTTTTGCAGTTTCTTCAGTTTTAATCTACAGATCATAACCAATAGATTGTGGTCAGAGTCCACATCTGCTCCTGGAAATGTCTTACAATTTAAAACCTGGTTCCTAAATCTCTGTCTTACCATTATATAATCTATCTGATACCTTTTAGTATCTCCAGGATTCTTCCATGTATACAACCTTCTTTTATGATTCTTGAAGAAAGTGTTAGTTATGATCAACTTATGCTCTGTGCAAAATTGCACCAGGCGGCTTCCTCTTTCATTTCTTAGCCCCAATCCATATTCACCTACTAGATTTACTTCTCTCCCTTTTCCTACTACCGAATTCTAGTCACCCATGACTATTAAATTTTCGTCGCCCTTCACTATCTGAATAATTTCTTTTATTTCATCATACATTTCTTCAATTTCTTCATCATCTGCAGAGCTAGTTGGCATATAAACTTGTACTACTGTAGTAGGCGTGGGCTTCGTGTCTATCTTTGCCACAATAATGCGTTCACTATGCTGTTTGTAGTAGTTTACCCGCATTCTTATCTTCCTATTCATTATTAAACCTACTCCCGCATTACCCCTATTTGATTTTGTGTTTATAACCCTGTAATCACCTGACCAGAAGTCTTGTTCCTCCTGCCAACGAACTTCACTAATTCCCACAATATCTAACTTTAACCTATCAATTACCCTTTTAAAATTTTCTATCCTATCTGCCCGATTAAGGGAACTGACATTCCACGCTCCGATCCGTAGAACGCCAGTTTTCTTTTTCCTGATAACGACATCCTCTTGAGTAGTTTCCGCCCGGAGATCCGAATGGGGGACTATTTTACCTCCGTAATATTTTACCCAAGAGGACGCCATCATCATTTAACCATACAGTAAAGCTGCATGCCCTCGTGAAAAATTACGGCCGTAGTTTCCCCTTGCTCTCAGCCGTTCGCAGAACCAGCACAGCAAGGCCGTTTTGGTTAGAGTTCCAAGGCCAGATCAGTCAATCATCCAGACTGTTGCCCCTGCAACTACTGTAAAGGCTGCTGCCCCTCTTCAGGAACCACACGTTTGTCTGGCTTCTCAACAGATACCCCTCCGTTGTGGTTGCACATACGGTACGGCTATCTGTATCGCTGAGGCACGCAAGCCTCCCCACCAACGGCAAGGTCCATGGTTCATGGGGGGCAGGGACCCTGTCCATAAAGCTCCAAATTGTCAATTCGTGAGAGATGAAGCGATCTTGCTGGCCAAGGTGGGATTTGGCAAGCATGAAGACAAGCAGGAGAACCTCTAGCCTTGTGCAGGCGGGAATTATCTATCTGAGATGTAAGACATGATGGCTTGTCATGAAGGACAACAAAACTAGGCGTAGAATAACGTCGACGAACCGCTATGCTGTAACTGGTAAGAAGAAATTTGTAATGAAATGTTCAAAATTAGTTTTCCACATTTTTTCCAGATTAACAAAAAATTAAAATTTCTTTTAATTTCTAAGGTTTCTGATGACAGATATAAAATAGTGGACGTAGAACTACACTTATTTTTCAGAGAGAAATGATATAGACCGGTTCGCAAGCAGTTTTATTATGAAACCTCAGTGATCACGGTTACACAAAGGAGTTGCGAAATTAACAACAAGCTTCGCATTCTTGTCAGCTTAGAATTTGTCTTTTTTACTGCCGATTAAAGACAGTGTCTTCACCTTTATATAAGGTAAACTTCGTAATACGATTTTCTATACTGTACAGTCTTCTGGAACTTCTTAACCAGTTCGTAGAAGACTGGAAATCTGTAGTGACCATTTCAGTTGTGATTCGGAGAGAAAAGGCTGGTACATCTCCATCGTGACACTACATTTTCTCTCGAGCGTAGTTACAAATCTTCAGAAAAGTTTTTCTTACACATTTTTAGGAATTTAATTTCTGCACTTATTTCTTTTCCATCCTTCATCTAAACAAAGATTCACACTGTCCCGCTTGTCCCTGAACTCTCTTTCAGTACTTGAGGTATTTTGACACAACTATGATTTGTTCAAACCACAATTCCCTGAATCATGGGAACTATTTCTTGTAATGCTTCCACAGCTTTTATCAAAATATCAACATCATTTCAACAACTGTCGAAGAAATAATCTAGCAAATCACAAAAAATATGTAGATCTTCGGGAATATTAGGTGATCTCAGTTACATTCTACAGTACGATACGGCTCCGTTAGTGGCCCATCTTGTACAGCCGCCTGGTGGGCGATTTCCAACAGCTCAGCAGCTCAGGTTTCGACGATACATTTGTCTGGTTGTGTTAGTCCCATGCAAAAAGTTTCAGAACCGTTTTCTAAATGTCGGATTTGACCAATCCCTTGCGAAATGGGTAGTTGCATGAAAACAATGTTGCTCTCATTCGGCTTCATCTTTCAGTCCATAAATACAAAATAGCAACGTTATCCACACTTCTGTACGTTAAAGCTTTCCTCGTAAGTTGGGCATTTACTGCAGTGAATTATCTCACTCAGCGTCTTTTTGTTTTGGTGTGGACAAACATATATGAAAATTATGAATCAAATGTGTAAGTATTTGGTTAGACATAACTAAATTGGAACAAAGGTAATTGGAACAACGATAACTGTAAGTACACGACAGTTTAATTCGTTTACGTATTTATTAATACATTCAATTTATTTCTGCCTTCAGGCGCTCTTTTACATCCAGTCTCATTTCCTTAGAGGCTTAGCACTGCAGGTTATACACCAAGTGAGCCATAAATTACAGTAATCATAATAACAATAATAATAATAATAATAATGAACAGAAGAACTGCAGTAACGCTACACTGATTGACAAAATGCTAAGTAAGTTCCTTACAAAATGACACTCCTGACGAAAGGGAGTATGACGAGCTAACAACTACGTATGACAGTGGTACAGAAGGAATCAAATCTGGAGAACATGTAGACTAGTCAAGGGACGGCTGTGGGAAATGAAAGTAAACTTAACGGACGAGGGGAAGAAAGGAACAGGAAAATAATTAAATTGATGACGAAAGCTGAGATAGTGTTGACATTGTGACAGGAATACTTGTTCGCAGTGCGACAGAAGAAAAGCAAGTGGAGTATTCTGAGACTAACGCTATGCCGACAATGAGAGCCAAATGTGTGTTCCGAATTCGTATAAATGTGTACAAAATATCGTCCATGGATAAGTGAGCATTCGGCTGATCTCAGACAGTTCTGGTAGCAGTAGAGCGCACTGGCTGCTGTATGCTAATTATCGTGTGCATCCGCGTATTCTCCAATGTAAATTGATTATCGACCGCGAATACTAATTGACCTCATTAATAACCAATAGTGCTCACATGTGTAAAGCAAGAAAATGTTTAATTTCGGCAAATGAGTTAATAAATGAATAGAATACGTCGCTGATCATTTAGTCTACGAACTATATTGCCTCGACACTGACAGCTCACAACTAGGGTTGGGACAGTTTTAAGCGAAAAACATGAAAGTAGGACCCACATATTTCGTCATATGTTGTTTCGTGTGACACACTTCATTACTTAACAACAACATTATCATCACAATTTAAAAATTTGTTAAAAGAGTCACCATTCTCACAACGAAATCTTGAACAAGTTCAATTAATTAAAAACCAATTTTAACAATTGTACCATTAAGAGCAGGCCATGAAATCGGAAGCACACGCCTCCCAAAAATCAAGAAAAGGTCACACTAACTGGGCGTGGCTGCAAGCAGGTTCAACAAACAATTCTGTCAACTAAGTGAATTACAATGTCAGTCATTAAATGTATTAACAATTTGCAAGCTTAGATAACCGTTATACAATTGGATGAAATTCATCCAAATGCAGGGAGGATCACAAGTCATGCCACTGACTGTAGCTGTAAGAAGTCTGCTTAGAAATTTATAACCCTTAATAAGAAAAATTTCCTTAAGCAATAAAATACACAGAACCTCAAAACAGACAAACTCGGAAAGTACGAAATTTAAATATAAATCCCAACCCATACGTTCCAGCCAAACATTTTTAATTTTTGGCTGGAATGTATGGGTGTTTTTAAGACCTTTAACAAATATACAATTGCCCAAAATTCAAGATAAGTTGGAAGTACATGAAATTGAAATGTACTTCCAACTGGTACAAACCAGTAGAAACGTTGATACAACTTTTAATAAATATACAATTGCTGAAAATTCAACGTAAGCTGAGAGCTACAGCGGCCAGCCATCACAGCCCACAAGGAACGAGCAGCAAAAATACACAAGTACGTTAGCTAATGGATGCGGACCAAGATAAGATTCGTGAGTTTGTATTGATAAGTAACAGGTCTTAAACTTAACACGCTGAGAAGTAGTAATAAGAGTGCAAGGTTTAAACGAGTAGTTAAAGAGGTTTAATGAGGAGGAACCTCGGGTTTGGCGAACACGCCTTAACCTACTGAGCTCACTGAATTCAGCAAACAGAGCAGACTACTGGTTTCCGCTTAAGAGGCGACACTCCACCTTGGTACTCACCAAACGATCAACTTTACTTAATTTCAGTCACCACGACACGACTGCCGGTCAACTCAGACGCGGTGGGGCGACGAAAGTGCCGCTGCGGCAGTAAGCAACACGCCTCTGCTCCACGCCCAGGGAATAGGAACGCGTCGTTTGCCGCCAAAGCCACCCTGCCAACACGCATTAAAAGTGAACAGTAATCTGCCCAAATAAGCCTTCACACAAGAATGGCCAAGGAGTAGAAAATGTGAACTAATGACAAAAGCGGCTACCGATACAGGTTAAGTTTAATACTCATTAAAGTTACTACACTCCTGGAAATGGAAAAAAGAACACATTGACACCGGTGTGTCAGACCCACCATACTTGCTCCGGACACTGCGAGAGGGCTGTACAAGCAATGATCACACGCACGGCACAGCGGACACACCAGGAACCGCGGTGTTGGCCGTCGAATGGCGCTAGCTGCGCAGCATTTGTGCACCGCCGCCGTCAGTGTCAGCCAGTTTGCCGTGGCATACGGAGCTCCATCGCAGTCTTTAACACTGGTAGCATGCCGCGACAGCGTGGACGTGAACCGTATGTGCAGTTGACGGACTTTGAGCGAGGGCGTATAGTGGGCATGCGGGAGGCCGGGTGGACGTACCGCCGAATTGCTCAACACGTGGGGCGTCAGGTCTCCACAGTACATCGATGTTGTCGCCAGTGGTCGGCGGAAGGTGCACGTGCCCGTCGACCTGGGACCGGACCGCAGCGACGCACGGATGCACGCCAAGACCGTAGGATCCTACGCAGTGCCGTAGGGGACCGCACCGCCACTTCCCAGCAAATTACGGCCACTGTTGCTCCTGGGGTATCGGCGAGGACCATTCGCAACCGTCTCCATGAAGCTGGGCTACGGTCCCGCACACCGTTAGGCCGTCTTCCGCTCACGCTCCAACATCGTGCAGCCCGCCTCCAGTGGTGTCGCGACAGGCGTGAATGGAGGGACGAATGGAGACGTGTCGTCTTCAGCGATGAGAGTCGCTTCTGCCTTGGTGCCAATGATGGTCGTATGCGCGTTTGGCGCCGTGCAGGTGAGCGCCACAATCAGGACTGCATACGACCGAGGCACACAGGGCCAACACCCGGCATCATGGTGTGGGGAGCGATCTCCTACACTGGCCGTACACCACTTGTGATCGTCGAGGGGACACTGAATAGTGCACGGTACATCCAAACCGTCATTGAACCCATCGTTCTACCATTCCTAGACCGGCAAGGGAACTTGCTGTTCCAACAGGACAATGCACGTCTGCATGTATCCCGTGCCACCCAACGTGCTCTAGAAGGTGTAAGTCAACTACCCTGGCCAGCAAGATCTCCGGATCTGTCCCCCATTGAGCATGTTTGGGACTGGATGAAGCGTCGTCTCACGCGGTCTGCACGTCCAGCACGAACGCTGGTCCAACTGAGGCGCCAGGTGGAAATGGCATGGCAAGCCGTTCCACAGGACTACATCCAGCATCTCTACGATCGTCTCCATGGGAGAATAGCAGCCTGCATTGCTGCGAAAGGTGGATATACACTGTACTAGTGCCGACATTGTGCATGCTCTGTTGCCTGTGTCTATGTGCCTGTGGTTCTGTCAGTGTGATCATGTGATGTACCTGACCTCAGGAATGTGTCAATAAAGTTTCCCCTTCCTGGGACAATGAATTCACGGTGTTCTTATTTCAATTTCCAGGAGTGTATTATTCAGAAGCGAAACTATCAGCGCCTGCTGATGCAATAACTCAATCATACACATATACCAAAATTGCCTTACCTCCCACACAGATCACGGTGCAATTATTCTCGTCACGGGACTGATAACAGGGAGTACTCTTACCATGACCTCCAACACAAATTGTAGTTAGTAACAATGACCGATGGTCTTGCTCTCAATCATTCGTAGGCTTGTTAATACAACAGGTCTAATTCCAGATAACTCAGACATGGCCTTGCAATATCAAGTACTCAGAAATTTGAAAACAACACTTAACTCATGTGAGGTGTAAGAGAGCCGTAACTTGCAGCATTCCTGTTATGGTGTTATTGCCTCTAACCCTTACATGCAATCGTCGACGTGCCGTAAACTTGTAGCTTGCAGAGCAAGACGGGAACCTGCCGACCAGGTTGCACTCGCCGTCCGTAGGCAGCCCGCCGATACCAATCCTTAAGCGAATCGGCCAGATTGAACCCTTCTCTGCTTCTCGAGGCCCGCTCCGGACCACCGGAGTCCCTCAAAAGCCACAACTTGCCTGACACGTGCCCTCTAGCCAGCTCACTCCAGGCCCCGCCGAACCAACGACACACACACTTCGACCAAAGACTTTAGCTCGCAACACACGATCGAATCGATATCGGCAACGTAAGTAGTTAGTGCCGCCAGTGGAATACCATGAAGCCAAGATTAGAGCCGCTACGGCTCAAAGACAACGAAATCCATTTGGAGTGCCTATGCAACGAGTCTCCTTTGTGATGAAGTTCAAGCAGTATGTAACGCAGCAAATGCAAATCCTCCTATTTCCATCTATTGTACTATAATTTGTTTTCCTTATTTTTGCTACCTGAATATATGATATTTCTGTGTCTTTACATATTGTAATTGTTTTACTATTTGTATATATATATTTATGCATTTATGTCGACGTATAATTGGTTTGTTGTGTAAAGATTATTTGTATTTTTACGCTGGGTCTTGCCTAGGGAAAACTGCTATCGAACGATTACATCGATAGGTCGTGTGAAGAATCAAAGTGCGTAGGATCTTTGGTAGTGTTAACTCTGCCGCGTGGAGCGCGGGCAGAGCATGGGGGAGTCTGGCTGGAGTAGCGAGTGGAGCAGGTGTGTTGTGTGTAGCTCCCGCGAGTTGCCGCGCTTTCGGGGTTTGGCAGCATGTAATTGCGCTCGACTTGCGATGATAGTTTCTGACGTGGTGTCGCGGACGGGAAGCATTAGCTGGCGCACGTCAAGAGCTCGTTTCGTCTGGTGACCGTGTCGAGAAGAAGGCGCGCCAACATCCAGCTTCTGCAACAGCGACGGCCGACAATGAGTGACTGTCGCCACATCCTCGATCGACGGCTTCAAACCTTCAATCAACCAACAAGGAAGACTGGAAGCACGTAAAGTTTTAGAACTGTATGGCAGACCTCAGCTTTTCAAACTTTTAAAATTGTTGCATCACAAAATTACAGCTACTTAGCATGAAACTTTGTTGCTCATTGTCCCAATTGCATTACCCAGCAGGGTCCCTTCCTTTTCCGAAATGAACCCGAGTGTCGTTGAAATTCAAACGCCAGCATAATTCCATTTCACTGCTTTAATTTCAAAGTTCACTTTAAGTATTCATAGCTGGCTACAATATTTAGATTACGCAAGCACAAATTAAGAGTGCGTGTTTAGTTACCGTATTTTAGCTTACCTGTGACTGCAGCTCAGCTTGGTACGTACTAAATCTTACTATTGTTAATTGTTCAGAATCATTTAATTCAAGTTCAAAGCTAAATCTCTTATTTCTAAATTGCGTAGATTCAAGTAGCTTTTGAAATGATTGTTGAGGTAGTCCAAGACTAACCGTATTTTACTGAATTTCGATGTGCTTAAGAAAGAAAGCTTCTTATTAATTTCAGTCACTAAATTAACTTTCAGTTTTCCGGTTTTATTAATTCTTTTGCTAAATTAAGTCAGAGTGCAGCGAAAGTTATTACTTCTGACAAACTTTCAGTTTTCACACTACACGTGTCAACCTTCAGTTGCCACGCTTCTAGTGCTAATTATTGTGTAATTACCTTTCTTTTTCAGTTACTATAGTAGTTGTCCTTAGGACTGGCGACCGTAATTTCCCCCAAATCTCAAATATCTAATTACCGCTAGTTAATTGTTAACGTAATGGCCGCACATTTACTTTCTTCATTAACTTTACCCCTTTTCAAAATTAATTTCCACCAGTTTCATTTGCATTTTTCCTTTCATTTAGATGTAACCCTTTCCTCCCTCTTTACCGACAGATTAACTTCGGTGACGATTGCTTTTTCCCAAATTTCCATTAGGTACACGCGGTTTAATTTTTCACTGTCATTAAGGTCGATAAGTGAGTGGGAGGTTACACATGGCGACCTGGTGACAGGACAATCTTCAGTTTTGAGGTTGTTCTGGACACGAATTTTGTATGGTGCAAATCTCGTAACAAAGTACTGGTTACGCACAGGCCGTTACGTCAGTGAGAATAAGTAGTGGGAGTAATCCTAATTATATTTGAGATTTGGCATTTATATTGAAAATTATTAAAATGAGTGAAGGCAACAATTGCCAAAATTTGGTAGACTTGGATACGGAACAATCGGTCGAACAGTGGGAAATGCGCACCGCGGTACCCATTGTTCAGGGGCAGGCGGCTAGCATGAAAGACGCGACCGCCGAAACGCAACAAAGAGCAGAAATGGAATTCCAAACTTTAGAAAATGTTTCGGAATCGGAAGTGAAAATCAAATCTGAATCCCTTGATGACGAATACGGGGGGACAATTAAAGAGGAAGCCGCTACAGAAGTAAAACCGGTAGTTTCCGGGAATTTAACTGATTTATTGAATGTTTTGATTAACGAAATCAAGAGTCAATCGGCCAAGCAAGAAGATCAGGCTGCCAAGCAAGAAGCTCAGGCTGCCAAACAAGAAGCTCAGGCTGCCAAGCAAGAAGCTCGGGCTGCCAAGCAAGAAGCTCAGTCTGAAAAATTTGAACGGATGCTAGACAATCAGAACAAAGCTATTAAGGTTGTTATCAACAATGTTGGAGTTGTTAACACAAAAGTTGATAAAATCAAAGAAGATATTGTTGTAATTAATACCGAAATCAGTAATCTTAAACAGGAAATGATAGGCGTTCAGGCGGAAATTGCGAGCATAAATACTCGTTTTAATTCCGAAATTAGCAGAATCGAGAAAAGTGTAGGAGAATCAGTTGCTCCGATCATCGAGAATAAGGTGACGGAACAAATTCAGTTAGTGAAAAAAGAGGATCAAAAGAAGGTGGAAACTTTAAAGGCATTAGTATCCGAAGTAGATACCAAAGTGACGAAGCAGGCTAATACCTGCGAAGAGAAAAAAAGGGAAGTAGAAACGCTTGCGACAACCACTTGCCAAGTAATTACGAGAGTGTCGGAGTTAGAAAAGAAACTTGACGAAAAACAGAGCTATGTGCCAATCTATGCTCATAGTTCGGAATTGTTGACGAAAGAGGAGCGATTCGACCCCTTGAAAAAAGGCGGTATACACGCGACGGATTTCATTAAGAATTGTGAAAGAGTTTTACCCAGATCATGGACAGATGAGAGAAAAATTAATGCGATTATTGATGTGTTGGCTGGTGATGCCAAGCGTTGGGGCTTAAACCTCAACATTACGAACCTGACTTTTGACGAATTTAAAAATTTGTTTCTGGCTGAATACTGGTCAGAGCAAAAACAGCAAAGTGTCTGGCGCGAATTTGTCGTATCGAGGCCTTTCGATGCGAATTCGCGCGGCTCGATGAAGGAGTTTTGTGAAGGCTGGATCCGCAAGTTGGAATATTTGCGTGATCGCCGCACGGAATCCGAAATACACTCCTGGAAATTGAAAAAAGAACACATTGACACCGGTGTGTCAGACCCACCATACTTGCTCCGGACACTGCGAGAGGGCTGTACAAGCAATGATCACACGCACGGCACAGCGGACACACCAGGAACCGCGGTGTTGGCCGTCGAATGGCGCTAGCTGCGCAGCATTTGTGCACGGCCGCCGTCAGTGTCAGCCAGTTTGCCGTGGCATACGGAGCTCCATCGCAGTCTTTAACACTGGTAGCATGCCGCGACAGCGTGGACGTGAACCGTATGTGCAGTTGACGGACTTTGAGCGAGGGCGTATAGTGGGCATGCGGGAGGCCGGGTGGACGTACCGCCGAATTGCTCAACACGTGGGGCGTCAGGTCTCCACAGTACATCGATGTTGTCGCCAGTGGTCGGCGGAAGGTGCACGTGCCCGTCGACCTGGGACCGGACCGCAGCGACGCACGGATGCACGCCAAGACCGTAGGAAGGATCCGCCACTTCCCAGCAAATTAGGGACACTGTTGCTCCTGGGGTATCGGCGAGGACCATTCGCAACCGTCTCCATGAAGCTGGGCTACGGTCCCGCACACCGTTAGGCCGTCTTCCGCTCACGCCCCAACATCGTGCAGCCCGCCTCCAGTGGTGTCGCGACAGGCGTGAATGGAGGGACGAATGGAGACGTGTCGTCTTCAGCGATGAGAGTCGCTTCTGCCTTGGTGCCAATGATGGTCGTATGCGTGTTTGGCGCCGTGCAGGTGAGCGCCACAATCAGGACTGCATACGACCGAGGCACACAGGGCCAACACTCGGCATCATGGTGTGGGGAGCGATCTCCTACACTGGCCGTACACCACTGGTGATCGTCGAGGGGACACTGAATAGTGCACGGTACATCCAAACCGTCATCGAACCCATCGTTCTACCATTCCTAGACCGGCAAGGGAACTTGCTGTTCCAACAGGACAATGCACGTCCGCATGTATCCCGTGCCACCCAACGTGCTCTAGAAGGTGTAAGTCAACTACCCTGGCCAGCAAGATCTCCGGATCTGTCCCCCATTGAGCATGTTTGGGACTGGATGAAGCGTCGTCTCACGCGGTCTGCACGTCCAGCACGAACGCTGGTCCAACTGAGGCGCCAGGTTGAAATGGCATGGCAAGCCGTTCCACAGGACTACATCCAGCATCTCTACGATCGTCTCCATGGGAGAATAGCAGCCTGCATTGCTGCGAAAGGTGGATATACACTGTACTAGTGCCGACATTGTGCATGCTCTGTTGCCTGTGTCTATGTGCCTGTGGTTCTGTCAGTGTGATCATGTGATGTATCTGACCCCTGGAATGTGTCAATAAAGTTTCCCCTTCCTGGGACAATGAATTCACGGTGTTCTTATTTCAATTTCCAGGAGTGTAGTCTGGGAACTCTACAAGAAGCTTCCAGATGATACAAAACGCTATGTAGGAAGCAATCACAGGACAATCAATGATTTCCTGGGAAGAGTTGAGGACGAGGACTATTGGCGCAATAATCGCGACAGTGGTAGAGGCCGTGGTAACAACAACGGGTACCACAGCAACCACAACAAAAATAACCATGGGAATAATGCATACCGCAACCATGGCAGCAATAACAATAATGTTCGGACTGTAATAACAATCGGTACACTGCAAATAATAACAGGAATGACGGAAACCAGTATCACACTAACGTGATACGGGCTTCACAGAATAGTAATAACGCCAGAGGGTGTGATCAGCCGCCTCAGCAGCATCCGGGGAGCGTATCTGCTGGGACGAGACAGGGAAACCATTAGCCGCGCGTGGAGAAATTTTGGCGGCCCAATAACAGGAGAAAACTCAGGTGTCGTCGTTATGAAAATTCCGTATGGAATAATCATCGGCGGGAGAGTGTGCCAGTGTTAAGAGAAAGGAGTGCGCCCACAAGTAGTAGATCAGCTGTAGACACGGCAGTAGAAAATACATTCACTGTCAGTGAGAACAATTTAAGTAGTGTTCCGGAAATAGATTATAAAGTGGCAGCTGTAATACCCACAGCGGAACTGGAGATTGAGTTTAAGAATGATTCGCAAGTGTTGAGAGAAGATCAGATGTCGGATAAAACGTCCGCCATCGAGCGAGGGGATGCAGAGAGGGATGAGCTCTGGTTAAGGCAGTTCGGTCGCTTATACGACGAACTAAGAGATTATAGGGGTCTGTATGGGAGAAGTGTTTATGGGGAGCACGTGCAGGATTTTCAGCTTCTCGTCCCGCAGGAAGATAGTGTTTCTGAAATGATAGAAAGTTCTGGCCCTAACCGGCAGACTTTACTAGAAATAGTTGATGTTAATGGGGAGCACGAGCAAGATTCGTCGTGTCTCGTCCCACAAGAGTTGGATGTTGAAGTAGTAACGGAAAGTTCTGGCCCTAACCGGCAGACTTTACTAGAAATAGTTGATGTTAATGGGGAGCACGAGCAAGATTCGTCGTGTCTCGTCCCACAAGAGTTGGATGTTGAAGTAGTAACGGAAAGTTCTGGCCCTAACCGGCAGACCTTACCGAAAGTCGTAGTGGTAGAAGTAGCCGACCCATCCGACGCAAACCTCCAGTTTAAACATTGCGAGAGTATTAAGGAGAAAGATTACGAAAATTTTAGTGATAGCCGGACACGATTGGTAGAAAAGAACATAGATTACAGCGTGTATGAGGTTAGAGCTGACGTTATGCGGTCAGACGGTAGCAGTGTGGGTTGCACAGATCCAGAGGAAGTAATTTCAGATGCGACTGGGCACATTCCTCCAGGTAGATTGGCAGATGAGATCAATCTGGCCAAAGAGGAATCAACAAAGGTGACAATTAGTGAATTGATAGCAAAGCAACACTCACTAGTTGACAAGTTACAGGAAAAGGTTTCGGTATTGGAGGCGAAGCTACAGACTAAGCCGCAGGACAAACGTGTTGAAATTAAAACTGTATGTGAACAGAGGCTGAAAAAACCGCCAGACAAGCCGAATTTAGGATCAAGGCCGGATGGTTTTTTCTGGAATGACCTGGATATAGACGAGGATTTACTGTGGGAAAATAATGAAACAGTCGAGGACAAGTGTAGACAGATAGTAGTGTCTGTTAATATGCACGACCTACAACTAAACGTGTTGATTGACACCGGTGCAGAATTGAGTGCTGTATCTGGGAAAATATTTGAGTTACTGAAAGACAGACCCGGCATCGTAGTTATGCCAGTAACAGGAGTGAAAATTATCGGTGCTACTGGGAAGGCCAGTAAACCGGTCACAAAACAGATTTTTGTCAACTTCGAGATATGTGGGGCACGATTTGAGCAAGAGTTTGTCGTCGTGCCAGACTTAACTACGGAAGTAATTATCGGGTTAGATTGGTTATTAAAGTACCGTGCAGTGATTAATTGCGAAAGCAAAACTTTGACATGTACGTCCCAAGATAAAACAATAGTAGTTAGCTTTGACGAAGCAGGAGACGGTGTGCATAGGCAATACCAGCCTATACACATTGTTAACTGGCCGAATGGTATTGACGTAGGTATGAATTTGAACTACTGTAATGTTCAACGCGAAACAGACAGACCAGAGAGTATGGAGGAGATTTTGCAACGTTTTCATGACGTTAAGTTCATGACTAGCCTCGATCTAACGGCTAGTTACTGGCAAATAGAACTCGAAGAAGAATCTAGGCCATACACCGCCTTCTTGTTTGCGGGCAGGTGTTATCAGTATAGAGTACTGCCGTTTGGACTTAATATATCTGTGTCCGTATTCATCAGGGCCCTAGATAAAGTGCTAGGACCGGCTTTGAGTTCAAGATTAACTGTACATGTTGACGACCTATTGTTGGCCAATGCCACTTGGCATGACCATTGTGACCTGTTAGATGAAGTTTTTAGAGCATTGCGCCGTGGCGGAATGACTCTAAACCTAAAGAAATGCGAATTTGTGAAGCAGGAACTGAAATTTTTAGGGCATGTAATTACCACTGCTGGTATTACGAAAGACCCAGTGAAACTAGAGGCAATAAGGAATTGTCCTCCACCCAAGTCTAGGAAACAGTTAAAAAGTTTTCTAGGGCTCACAGGATTTTACCGTAAATTTGTAAAAGGACAAGTGTTTAATGATGAAAATTTGAATAACCTCTTACGCAAAAATGTTCCGTTTGTGTGGACTGACGGGTGTCAGACCGCTTTCGAGAGATTAAAAGACGAGTTGTTAAGATCTAACATACTATTTCATCCTGATTTATCGCTACCCTTCCATCTGGGAACGGATTCGTCGAATTACGGGGTGGGGGTAGAACTGTTCCAAGAAGTTGGTAAAGGAGAGGATAAGGAACACCGGACGATAGCGTTCGCGAGTCGAACTTTATCAAAAAGTGAGCGAAACTATACGATTTCTGAGAAAGAGTGTCTCGCTATCGTGTGGGGATTCAAGAAGTTCAAGGGTTACCTATGGGACCGTAAGGTGATTGTTCATACGGACCATAAGGCGCTCACTTATCTGAAGGATTGTAAACTACTTCACGAAAGACTGACTAGGTGGTCGTTGTATTTACAGCAATTTAACTACGACATCTGTTACGTAAAAGGGACCGACAATTGCGTAGCGGATGCGCTGTCGCGGTTGCCCGAATCTAATCAAGGTCTATTGAAAGATGAGGCAGATGGAGTGGTCAAATTGTACTATTTGAAAGAAGTTGAGGGACGTAAATTAATAATGAACATCTGTAAGAATCTACGTCGTCATCAGAACGAGGATGGTTGTTTAAATATGGTGAAAACCCGATATGATGAAAAGAGTCCAGAAGGAGAGAAATTAAGGAAGTATTACAAGATATACGATCATATCTTGTACATACGTAAGGGTGAAGATAGTAATATTTGGCGGGTATGCTGGCCCACCAAATACGTCACGGAAATAATAGACTACTACCATTTGGCGTATGGTCACTGTGGACCAAAGAAATGTGCGGAAAAGCTGAGTGAAGTAGTGCATTTTAACAACATGTTAAAACGAGTTACTGACAGAGTGAAAACTTGCGATTTATGTCAGAAGGTGAAGGTTACCAACTGTACGAGTCGTGGTCCTATGCAAAGTATAAGGCCTAACGACACCTTTGAGTTACTGTGCGTGGACTTGTACGGACCTTTGCCCAAGTCATCAGGAAACTTTGCCTACATTTTAGTAGTGCTAGAAGCTTTTTCCAAGTTCATCAAACTATACCCGATTAGGAAAGCTACAGCCAAAGCGGTCTATAGCAAGCTTGTGAACGATTATTTTGTTCATATTGGTAAGCCCAAGGCGATTCTATCAGACAATGGGGCACAATTTACTTCTAAGTTGTGGAATGAAGGCATGGAAAGTAATGGGGTCGAGGTGATCCATATTTCAGCTTATTGTCCGGCTGGGAATCCCGCTGTGAGGTATATGCGCGAGCTAGGCCGACTGTGCCGTACCTATTGCCATCACAACCATAGGGCATGGGGCAAATATGTAGCAGTATTTGAGAGAATTATGAACACCTTGAGACATGAATCTACGGGATTTTCTCCAGAGGAAATCCTGTTGGATGACAGAAGTAAGAGTTTAGTGGAAGAGATAATCAAATTCCCTCCATGGATTGACATTAGTATTGGTGTGAAAAAGGATCGTTTGCGAGAAGTAATGAAGCTAAAAGCCGATGCTCGCATACGTCGTCATGACGCTGAAGCGCGTTTTGCTAAGTTTGCGATCGGAGACTTAGTACTTGTAAAAGCTCATGAGATATCGAGCGAGATAGACAATGAAATCTCTAAATTTAAGTTTGTTTATAATGGACCATTTAAAGTCATTGGTATACCTCACACAAATGCTTATTGCTTAGAGTATCCAAGCTCTGGAAAACTATTAGGTATACGGAACATTGTAGACTTGAAATTGTACCGACCTAGGATCGATTACCCCCCCCCCCCCCCCATGAACCATGGACCTTGCCGTTGGTGGGGAGGCTTGCGTGCCTCAGCAATACAGATAGCCGTACCGTAGGTGCAACCACAACGGAGGGGTATCTGTTGAGAAGCCAGACAAACGTGTGGTTCCTGAAGAGGGGCAGCAGCCTTTTCAGTAGTTGCAGGGGCAACAGTCTGGATGATTGACTGATCTGGCCTTGTAACAATAACCAAAACGGCATTGCCGTGCCGGTACTGCGAACGGCTGAAAGCAAGGGGAAACTACAGCCGTAATTTTTCCCGAGGGCATGCAGCTTTACTGTATGATTACATGATGATGGCGTCCTCTTGGGTAAAATATTCCGGAGGTAAAATAGTCCCCCATTCGGATCTCCAGGCGGGGACTACTCAAGAGGATGTCGTTATCAGGAGAATGAAAACTGGCGTTCTACGGATCGGAGCGTGGAATGTCAGATCCCTTAATCGGGCAGGTCGGTTACAAAATTTAAAAAGGGAAATGGATAGGTTGAAGTTAGATATAGTGGGAATTAGTGAAGTTCGGTGGCAGGAGGAACAAGACTTCTGGTCAGGTGACTACAGGGTTATAAACACAAAATCAAATAGGGGTAATGCAGGAGTAGGTTTAATAATGAATAGGAAAATAGGAATGCGGGTAAGCTACTACAAACAGCATAGTGAACGCATTATTGTGGCCAAGATAGACACGAAGCCCACACCTACTACAGTAGTACAAGTTTATATGCCAACTAGCTCTGCAGATGACGAAGAAATTGAAGAAATGTATGATGAAATAAAAGAAATTATTCAGATTGTGAAGGGAGACGAAAATTTAATAGTCATGGGTGACTGGAATTCGAGTGTAGGAAAAGGGAGAGAAGGAAACATAGTAGGTGAATATGGATTGGGGGACAGAAATGAAAGAGGAAGCCGCCTGGTAGAATTTTGCACAGAGCACAACATAATCATAACTAACACTTGGTTTAAGAATCATGAAAGAAGGTTGTATACATGGAAGAACCCTGGAGATACTAAAAGGTATCAGATAGAATATATAATGGTAAGACAGAGATTTAGGAACCAGGTTTTAAATTGTAAGACATTTCCAGGAGCAGATGTGGACTCTGACCACAATCTATTGGTTATGACCTGTAGATTAAAACTGAAGAAACTGCAAAAAGGTGGGAATTTAAGGAGATGGGACCTGGATAAACTAAAAGAACCAGAGGTTGTACAGAGATTCAGAGAGAGCATAAGGGAGCAATTGACAGGAATGGGGGAAATAAATACAGTAGAAGAAGAATGGGTAGCTTTGAGGGATGAAGTAGTGAAGGCAGCACAGGATCAAGTAGGTAAAAAGACGAGGGCTAGTAGAAATCCTTGGGTAACAGAAGAAATATTGAATTTAATTGATGAAAGGAGAAAATATAAAAATGCAGTAAGTGAAACAGGCAAAAAGGAATACAAACGTCTCAAAAATGAGATTGACAGGAAGTGCAAAATGGCTAAGCAGGGATGGCTAGAGGACAAATGTAAGGATGTAGAGGCCTATCTCACTAGGGGTCAGATAGATACCGCCTACAGGAAAATTAAAGAGACCTTTGGAGATAAGAGAACGACTTGTATGAATATCAAGAGCTCAGATGGAAACCCAGTTCTAAGCAAAGAAGTGAAAGCAGAAAGGTGGAAGGAGTATATAGAGGGTCTATACAAGGGCGATGTACTTGAGGACAATATTATGGAAATAGAAGAGGATGTAGATGAAGATGAAATGGGAGATATGATACTGCGTGAAGAGTTTGACAGAGCACTGAAAGACCTGAGTCGAAACAAAGCCCCCGGAGTAGACAATATTCCATTGGAACTACTGACGGCCGTGGGAGAGCCAGTCCTGACAAAACTCTACCATCTGGTGAGCAAGATGTATGAGACAGGCGAAATACCCTCAGACTTCAAGAAGAATATAATAATTCCAATCCCAAAGAAAGCAGGTGTTGACAGATGTGAAAATTACCGAACTATCAGCTTAATAAGTCACAGCTGCAAAATACTAACACGAATTCTTTACAGACGAATGGAAAAACTAGTAGAAGCCAACCTCGGGGAAGATCAGTTTGGATTCCGTAGAAACACTGGAACACGTGAGGCAATACTGACCTTACGGCTTATCTTAGAAGAAAGATTAAGGAAGGCAAACCTACGTTCCTAGCATTTGTAGACTTAGAGAAAGCTTTTGACAATATTGACTGGAATACTCTCTTTCGAATTCTAAAGGTGGCAGGGGTAAAATACAGGGAGCGAAAGGCTATTTACAATTTGTACAGAAACCAGATGGCAGTTATAAGAGTCGAGGGACATGAAAGGGAAGCAGTGGTTGGGAAGGGAGTAAGACAGGGTTGTAGCCTCTCCCCAATGTTGTTCAATCTGTATATTGAGCAAGCAGTAAAGGAAACAAAAGAAAAATTTGGAGTAGGTATTAAAATTCATGGAGAAGAAATAAAAACTTTGAGGTTCGCCGATGACATTGTAATTCTGTCAGAGACAGCAAAGGACTTGGAAGAGCAGTTGAATGGAATGGACAGTGTCTTGAAAGGAGGATATAAGATGAACATCAACAAAAGCAAAACAAGGATAATGGAATGTAGTCTAATTAAGTCGGGTGATGCTGAGGGAATTAGATTAGGAAATGAGGCACTTAAAGTAGTAAAGGAGTTTTGCTATTTGGGGAGCAAAATAACTGATGATGGTCGAAGTAGAGAGGATATAAAATGTAGGCTGGCAATGGCAAGGAAAGCGTTTCTGAAGAAGAGAAATTTGTTAACATCCAGTATTGATTTAAGTGTCAGGAAGTCATTTCTGAAAGTATTCGTATGGAGTGTAGCCATGTATGGAAGTGAAACATGGACGATAAATAGTTTGGACAAGAAGAGAATAGAAGCTTTCGAAATGTGGTGCTACAGAAGAATGCTGAAGATTAGATGGGTAGATCACATAACTAATGAGGAAGTATTGAATAGGATTCGGGAGAAGAGAAGTTTGTGGCACAACTTGACCAGAAGAAGGGATCGGTTGGTAGGACATGTTCTGAGGCATCAAGGGATCACCAATTTAGTATTGGAGGGCAGCGTGGAGGGTAAAACTCGTAGAGGGAGACCAAGAGATGAATACACTAAGCAGATTCAGAAGGATGTAGGTTGCAGTAGGTACTGGGAGATGAAAAAGCTTGCACAGGATAGAGTAGCATGGAGAGCTGCATCAAACCAGTCTCAGGACTGAAGACCACAACAACAACAACAGGATCGATTAATACCACACAATGGGTAATTTATACAGTATGTAAAATAGGGTGTAAGATTTAACGATTTGCTAGATTGCCATGCTTTTGGCTGACCTAGAGGTCATTAAAGAACTTGTAATTAACAAGTAATTAATTTTTGATTAGACGTTTTAACCAACTGAAAAATCCAAGCTGCTAGTTTAAGGACCGAGCGAGGTGGCGCAGTGGTTAGCACACTGGACTCGCATTCGGGAGGACGACGGTTCAATCCCGTCTCCGGCCATCCTGATTTAGGTTTTCCGTGATTTCCCTAAATCGCTTCAGGCAAATGCCGGGATGGTTCCTTTGAAAGGGCACGGCCGATTTCCTTCCTCATCCTTCCCTCACCCGAGCTTGCGCTCCGTCTCTAATGACCTCGTTGTCGACGGGACGTTAAACACTAATATCCTCCTCCTCCTCCTCCTAGTTTAAGTTTTCAGCTGAGTCACAGTAGATTAAGGAATATAAATATGCTTTTGTAACTAGCTGTCAGATTTCATGAATGTGTGTTTTTTTAGTCATTGCCGATGTACTTAGACGCTGTTTTAAGTTTCAGTCTAGTACATGCGTGTGATGATGGACAGTGTTGGTTATCCACTGTGATAGTATTAAGGGACTCCTTGAGATTACTCGGGAGTGAGTTTTTCCTAAAGAATTCAGTGAAACGGACGTTCTGGAAATGCCGTTACGCAGGCGAGTGAGATCAAGCGTGCCGCACAGGCGGGCGCAACAATACTGGCGAGGCGGAGCCGCTGTCGGCTCTTGTGCCGCTGTCGGCTCTTGTGCCGCTGTCGGCATTCTTTGTACTTGCGAGTACGGAAGGCGGAATTGTTTTTCTTCCTGGATAGCTGAAAGAATTCTACTGTCAATTTTTATGGTTTTTTCGATCTGCTGAATATTATTTTCTTGTTTAGCATTAAGTGGACTCTCATGGCGAGAGTATTAATTATGAAAAGGTTATATAAAATGTGTAGTCTATTTAATTATTAATTTGCGTATTTTGATCTACCTGTTTTTATGACCATGCACTCTAATTAATTTTGCAAATAGTGTTCCATTTCTTATAGTGTTACGAATTTTAATGATTTTGGAATAGCTAAACTATTTTCTATGTTTTCTATGAATTTTGATATGTTGTCAACCTGTTTTATTTTGTGCAAGATGACAGAGTGGAATAAGATTAGGAGTGTCTCCACTCAATTATTATTGTCTAAAAATCGGTTTATGGTTAATTAGACGAATGCTAAATTTTTTTGATGTTTTGAGCATATGCATTTCCGCTGTTTCTTTTTTGGGACATTTTCTGAGTCTGTTTACGTTACACGAACATCCTCAGACAATGTGGGGCACGTGTAACGCCGGAAATGCATATCCTCCTATTTCCGTCTATTGTACTACAATTTGTTTTCCTTATTTTTGCTACCTGAATATATGATATTTCTGTGTCTTTACATATTGTAATTGTTTTACTATTTGTATATATATATTTATGCATTTATGTCGATGTATAATTGGTTTGTTGTGTAAAGATTATTTGTATTTTTACGCTGGGTCTTGCCTAGGGAAAACTGCTATCGAACGATTACATCGATAGGTCGTGTGAAGAATCAAAGTGTGTAGGATCTTTGGTAGTGTTAACTCTGCCGCGTGGAGCGCGGGCAGAGCATGGGGGAGTCTGGCTGGAGTTGCGAGTGGAGCAGGTGTGTTATGTGTAGCTCCCGCGAGTTGCCGCGCTTTCGGGGTTTGGCAGCATGTAATTGCGCTCGACTTGCGATGATAGTTTCTGACATGGTGTCGCGGACGGGAAGCATTAGCTGGCGCACGTCAAGAGGGGGGTGAGGGGTGGGGGAAAGGAATGTGCTGGCGTAAGCTGTCGCCAGTTCTCCGATCGGCAAAGAGGCTGCGAGAAGATCGATAGTAGGCACTGGAACAAACGAGCCTATCCGGAGAGAGGCCCAAGAAAAACTAGCAAGAAATGCGCCGCCAATGCCCTGCCGACCGCCAGTATTTAGATCGCCACCGCTGACCGGATGGCCCAGTCGGTCATCCAGTGAGTTAACGAGTCATCAGTCATCTGTAGCAGTTGCAGTTAGCTCAGCCTCCAGCTCAGAGTCAGTCAGTACCTAGTGACCAGGATATTGTACATAGCGGGACTTGTACTTCACCAGCAGTGAGGTTAACGTGGATTATTACGGAAGAGCTTGTACCCCAACACCTGGACTACCTTAAGGGGTGTAGGACGACAAAAGGGCCGACTAGGAGCAGGAGAGGCACCATAGGACATTTTAATTTCCACTGTCTATACTTTTACAAATAAATTTATAAAACTTTGTCAGCATGACCAGCAAGGATTCAGGATTCACACTCATAGCAGTGGAAGTTCACAAACATGACAAAATAATCTTTTTTTACATGTGAAATTTCATCATTTTTTTCAGTTACTGTTGGCAGAATCTGATGCTATAGGTACACGTCTCTTCAACAGTAGGAGAGACTCTTCGATGAATTTTGCACAGCATACAAACCATACTTACAGGTGTATGAAACTCTAGAATTTATTTAATTTATGAAAAAATGAATAAGCTGTTACATTTTAAACTTCATGTTTAGAAAATACTCTAATTTTTTAGTTAATTGTCTCAATTTTTACCACGGTTTTTAATATATTTGGAAAATTCTAGAGTTTCATACACCTGTAACTGTGGTTCGTATGCTGTGCAAAATTCATCGAAAAATCTCTCCTAGTTGTGAAGAAAAGTGTGCCTATAGGAACAAATGCAGCCAATAATAAGTGAAAAACTAGTGAAATTTCAGACATAAAAAAAGATTTTTTGTTCGTTTTTGAACTTACACTGTGAATCCCAAATCCTTCCTGGTCATGCTGAAAAAGTTTTATAAATTTATTAGTAAAAGTATAGACAGTGGAAATTAAAATGTCCTGTAGTGCCTCTCCTGCTCCAAGTCGGCCCTTTTGACGTCCTACACCCCGTAAGTTGAGTAACTTCTTGTGAAACTTCCTGTCAGATTCGGACCGAGACTCGGGACCTTTGCCTTTCGCGGGCAAGTGCTCTATATCAGCGCACACTCCTCTGCAGAGTGAAAATCACATTCTGGAAACATCTTGTGCTTATGAATAAAGAAACCTGTTAATACATGGGTGCAGTTTGTGTTATAGAAGAGGATACCTACCACTAAACAATATCCTCTCCTTGCTTCCCGTGGTACAAGCCTATAGTGACAATGAGACGACACAAAATGTACCGTCTGGTTTAAGCACAGATGAAGAAATCAAGACAATGTTTGAAGAATAGATATCAGCCAAAGAAATAACGTTTAATAGTGGGGTAAATTCAGCAGAATTATTGATGAACTGTAATCAAAAAATAGATCAGCTTCTTTAACAGCGTTTGAAAGTACATTAAATCAGGGAAATCCATGAAATAACGATAGTTTATTTATTTCACCAAATAAGTTGAGGGACACTAACCTACTCCATGACCTTTACAACTAAATAATTCGAAATTAATTCGCTAAATGTGAGTTCCTTGACATCAGCTGTGTTACGGACAGATATACAGTGACATGAAAATACGTGCTAGCACGGAAATAGAGCCGTATTTCCCCTTAATCAATGTCGGCTATCCGTGCAAGCTCATCGTACCGGCCCAAACTTCCGTATGTCACCCTGTCTATATCCTTATATCGTAGTCCATTAAAATCATCACCTAATGCTAGCAACGTTACTTGGATTCCCGCAACAGGGGGAATGAGGTGAAGAAGAATGGCGTATGTGGGCAATCGTCGACAACACCGTTGGTCTCGATTCCTCGTTGCCTCATTGCGGGAATCCAAGGACGTAATGTTGCGAGCGTTACGTGGTGATTTCAGCGGACTACAATGTAAGGATGTAGACGTGAGACACTTGGAGATTTGGGTTGATCCGATGAGTGTGCACGGATAGCCGAAATGTTTTTGGCGATTGCTCATGGTAAACAGGAAATATGGATTCGAGAAGCGCTCTTGCACAAATTTTCATATGACAGAATCGGACAATAGATCTTTATCTAATACAGCTGATGTTGTGGCGTAACAAGCTTGCTACGCCACACTGGGAAGGGAGCCGAAAGA
This sequence comes from Schistocerca serialis cubense, assembly GCF_023864345.2. Lineage (NCBI taxonomy): Eukaryota > Metazoa > Arthropoda > Insecta > Orthoptera > Acrididae > Schistocerca > Schistocerca serialis. The sequence goes on from NC_064646.1 coordinate 2,095,578, forward strand.
AAGGCACGCGTACACACACGCCGACTGGCGTCAAGTCTGGAACAGGATAACTATTGAATGGTAGCAAGAAAAGTGCGTAGCTGCTTTATACTTAACTTTTAATCTTTGTTGGTTTACACGTTCTTCTTGAGACATTTATACGATAACTCTCAAAGTAGGTAAGGCTAATGGCGCCTTGCTAGGTCGTAGCCATGGACTTAGCAGAAGGCTATTCTAACTGTCTCTCGGCAAATGAGAGGAAGGCTTCGTCCGTATTGTCGCTAGCAATGTCGTCGTACAACTGGGGCGAGTGCTCTATCGCATATCGAGACCTGCCTTGTGGTGGCGCTAGGTCTGCGATCTCACAGTGGCGACACGCGGGTCCGACATGTACTAAATGGACCGCGGCCGATTTAAGCTACCACCTAGCAAGTGTGGTGTCTGGCGGTGACACCACAGCTGATATCAGTCAATTCGCATTCAGCGAAATAGTTTCGAAATAGTTCATACAGCTGTGGATCGTTCACAGTGTTTCTTATTTTAGAAGTAAATCTGAGAATTAAATATCTCGTAATGCCTTTGGTTAATGTATCGCTGGAGGCAACAGGCATTATAACAGTTTAGTTCTTTAATATCATCAGCTGTCCAATAGCATTAAAGATAAAGCAGGAACCGTAATATAAAAACTGAACTTAAAAAATTTATAATTATGGATAGACTCGTCTCTTTCTATTACAAAACTCATCGGTAACTTTATTAATATTTGAATACTAGGGATGTTTATGCCATCTGCAGTGGTAGACAAATATAACAAAAAGGAGCATTATCTTCGCCTATTAAGGTTTGTGATTCATTTGTTTAAAGCCGTGTAAGCCTATAAAGGCTCACAAAGCTTATACAGAAGCCGGGAAATGCTAAACCTCGGCCTGTGGCCGTTTTTCACTCCGACGATGGCTAGTCTCGATGTATGCATTAGAAAGATGCGTGAAGTTTTGCCCCGTCTCTCAAACATTCGTTTCATCCGTCGCACAGACGACAGTACCCAGAACAATACGACCTAGTTCCTCTGAACTCTACTTGATTTCCATTCACTGACACTCTCATTGTTCCCCGTACTACCACCTTCCAATAAAATGGGAATAAGGAAACAATTCGTTGGAGTGATATCTAACGATCACGCAGGCCATGGGACAGGTGCTCGAATGGTTCAAATGGCTCTAACCACTATGGGACTTAACATCTGAGGTCATCAGTCCCCTAGACTTAGAACTTCTTAAACCTAACTAACCTAAGGACATCACACACATCCATGTCCGAGGCATGATTCGAACCTGCGACCGTAGCAGTCCGCACGGTTCCGGACCGACGCGCGTAGAACCGGTCGGTCACAGCGGCCGGCCAATAACATTACTGAAATGAAATTGCCTGTCCAGAGTTGCTATCTGAAACCAACGGAACGCCTTTGGGACCAGCTAGATCGGCAATTTAGCTCAAAACACCTACACCCAACACACTGGTTTCTCTGGTTTCGGCTCTAGAGTAATAATGGGTTTCTGTTAGTCTACAGATTTTCAGACACCTTACTGAAAGAGTCCCCTCAAAGGTCAAGCCGTTTTAAAGGCAAAGGGTGGACACTCCCCATATTTGTGTCCATTAATACGTGTTCGGATACTTTTCATTACATAGTGTCCAGTAGCGTATATGTAGCCATCGAAACGTTAGAAATATATTAGAAAAGTATTATATTTAATATCAAGTTGGCTACGAGGATTGAAAGTACGAACGACATCTGGGGCACGAACCTATTTGGTTAAAGCCTCACAAATTCTCAGTTGTACAATCAGTATGGTTGCACATCTGGCATGTTTCTGTAATGCTACAACTTCCTTGTCTATCTTGAACGTCTTTTACGTTTTCATTGCCTCAGTGTAGTGTAAATCATTATAAAATGATTGATAATGTAGTTACCACTGTGCAGTTTAATTGATCTGAAGATTGCTACTCATATTGCGAAAACTAGTAATCCACTAACGTGTTAACGTAAAGATCTTGGCAGTTAAATAAAATAATTTTATAATAAAACTACAGAACCTACTTTGAGAACTTAACAGAAGTGAAACACTTCTTATTGATAGCTAATTTGTACTGATAAGCAGCGAAACGACGTCATGATACACGAAGTAGAGCGGATAACAATGCACCGTTGATGACATGAAAAGGTGCCAATTTCTTTACTTGCCAATTGATTCCAAGCCACAATGCAGCCTGCAGACATCTTCTGTGTGTGTTTGTGTGTGTGTGTGCGTGTGTGTGTGTGTGTGTGTGTGAGCACGTGCACTGGAGAAGAACCCTTTGGCGGCCGCTTGCACAGTCGAGTCGAGTCCCTGCCGCTTTTCACTTATATGAAAGGAGGCGCCAGGCCGTGAAGACTAATGGCACGAAATTCCCCCGCAGCGGCGCCGCCAGTGCTACCACCCAAAGCCCTGCCCCCGCCTGCCAGTGTGCTTCACCATTCTCTCTCTCTCTCTCTCTCTCTTTCTCAATCCTATTTCTCACTCTCTGTAACTCTCCTCTCTCTCTCTCTCTCTCTCTCTCTCTCTCCCTCTACTACAGCATTACCTACCCCTACTTCAGGATCAGCCATGCCCCTCTTAGTTGCGGGAACTCGGCCAAGAAATTTCCAATCGATATGATCTGCTTTCTCCTACTATCCATCCCCTGACGCTCGCCGAGGAGCGCTCAGTCTCTTCCCCCACCATTCCTCCTCCCCCCCCCTCCCCGTACCATGCTCTGTCTTCCCTTTGCGCGCCGTAGGTTTAGCGACGAGATATCGCCAATATTAAATTGCAGACAGAGCCGCGGTCCCGTGTGATCTCGCCGCGGCGGTCGGAACGTGCCCGCGACTCGAGACGAGATAGCTGGGCCGCTCAAGGGCTAGGGATTAGCCAATGAGCGTCTCCGGGGGAATATAAATGAGATCCTTTTCTGCCGGCCCGGCGTCGCCGGATCAACGGCCGGCGGCTGTTCAGATGGAAAGGAACCGGAAAAAAGTGAAATAAATTACTCCCCTAGGCTGGCGAAGAGTAAGGGGCAGTGTTCCCATGGAGAGGAATGCAGTGAGACTTTCGGGATCACAGTATCGTACGAGGGTCATTCGATAAGTCATGCAACACATTTTTTTTTCTCGGCCAATTCCGGCTGAAAAATATTTTTGTTGGACATCGAGGAATGTCCCAACTTCAGGCCCTATATTTTCATGGAGTTCCTGTCGGTGACTGCGCTGTACGTATCCAACCAAAATGGCTTCTATAACGGAGCTGCGTTCAAATCCGAACTAGTTTTGACGGAAAACCAGAACATCGGAGATATTCACATGCGCTTGGAGAAGAACTGGCAGTGAACAAAAGCAAAAGAGTCGTTGGGACAAGGCTTGCGTCACCATCGCAGCAAGTTCGCGCAAACCCTTCCGATCTCCTACGTCACGGCCGGCGGCACACAGCTTTGATGAATGCAATGCTGGAACGTGCGGATGTTGATGTTATCAACGGATCGCAATCAAACACTTCGCTGCGCAACTGGACGTCTCTATTGGTACTACTGACACACTCGTTCACCAATTGGGGTACTGAAAGGTTTGTGCTCTCATTCCTCGCCACCTAACAGTGGGTTATCAGCAAGAGCAACAAAGGACCGTCTGTGCGGAACTGCTTGCGCATTTCGAGGTCAGCAACAACAATTTTTTTCGAACATCATCACAGGTGGTGAAACATGGATTGCTCACTTCGAACCAAAATCAAACCAGGAATCCATGAAGTGGCGCCACACCACACTTTCTTCGAAGCAGCACACCCAATCGGTAAAGACATGGCGATATTTTTACGGCACTCTGAAGCGGTTATTCTGTTGTTGTGCAACGATAAACTGTGAAGTGTTTTGTGGTACCATCAGGAAACTGAAGAAACCATTTCAGGGTGTTCATCGCCACAAAACTGCAAACGAACCTCTCGTTTTCCGTGATAACGCAAGGCCCTCACACATAACTGCACATCCGAGAGGATCTCAAAACACTTCTTTGGGCCGTTCTTCGTCATCCACTTCTTCGTCATCCACCCAACAGCCCGTATCTTGCACCTACCGACTTCCACCTATTTGTCCCAGTGGAGGATGCACTCCATGGGGAGCAGTACGTTAAAATGCGGAGGTTATTGATGCAACAAGACGTTGACCAGTAGAGTGGTACCATTCGGGCGTACAGGCCCTACCAGTAAGGTGGCATGGGGCCGTCGTATTGAATGGTGATTGTGTTGAAAAGTAGTGTTTCGTAGCCAGAAGAGTGCGAAATAATACGGTGTATTGGAATCCTGAATAAACCGACCTGCTTTCAGAAAAAAGTGTGTTGCATTACTTATTGAACTCCGCTCGTATTTGTGGATACCGGCCGCTGAAAGAGCCTACAACTCAGATACGAATAGTAGACTTGAAGTTTTAAATATTGCCTCAAACACTAGAGTTAGATAATTCATTTTTTTATTGCACCCACGGGGCACATTAAAGTCCACACTACAGTGCTACAGTATGCCGCTAGCCGAGCAAACGGCAGAATGTTGCAGCCCATTTTTCTGTGTTCGAGGGAAAACATTGTTGCAACAATCGAGCCTAATGGTCGAAATGTGCAGGAACAATACACCATCACACAGTGGTTACGTGTCGGAGTTGCTCCCATTCTGGTGAAACAACTCTGAATGGCGAATAATCTCTCTGTGACGGCATGGGGCCCCTAGTGTTCTAAAACCGGCGTACCACAATAGACGCAACAGTGGAAAAATTGCAAATCACTCATGAACCAGTATTCAACATTTTGAACTATATTCTTAACATGGGTTCCTCGATTGTACACACCAGTTCAAAAAGTCTACCGGACTGAAGCAGCTGTGTCATGCTCATCAATATGCCTTCTTTTGTCAGCAGACCACCATGGATCAGAGGTGGGTGTCACTATGATCCTGAGACTAAGTAGCAAAACAAGGGTTCCCGGGTTCGATTCCCGGGGGGGTCAGGGATTTTCTCTGCCTCGTGATGACTGGGTGTTGTGTGATATCCTTAGGTTAGTTAGGTTTAAGTAGTTCTAAGTTCTAGGGGACTGATGACCATAGATATTGAGTCCCATAGTGCTCAGAGGAAAACAAACACTGGAAAAACATGATGCTACCACTGGTAAAAGGCGAAATCCAAAATCATCAGGCAAAATTACATGCTGAGTGTACTCTGCGAGTGCTGTGGTGCAGTTGTAACAGATTATGTCCAAAAGAGGCTAACCGTCACAGCAACTTGCAGCCGAAATATTCTGATGAGATATGGACACTGTAAAGACGAAGCGTCACAGGACGAAAGCCAGGTGGGTGTATATGCTCCACCACAGCATCCCTCCCTAGGACATAGTCAAACGTGATTCTTCTTTATACTGTCAGATTTTGCACAGTTCTTGGTATTATCATGACATGGGGCCAAGAGACATCTTTCTCTTTCCTTGGACGATGAACCATTGAGGGAAAGACATTTTCAGATGGAAAAGGAGATGATTCTCTAAGTGGAACATTTCCTGAAGTTCCAAAAGCAGATTTATATAACTAAGATCTCCTGCAAGTCATCCATGATTATGAAAACTGTAGAACGTTGAAGGATGAATACGTATGGAGGGACCAAGGCCGTTACCAATTTCATTCCCGCAGCTATGCGTTTCCTACGTGGTAATTACAGCTTTATGTCTGTCAGTTATAAGCAATACTCTAAGTTCCAGAAAGAGATTTTCACTCTGCAGCGGAGTGTGCGCTGATATGAAACTTCCTGGCAGATTAAAACTGTGTGCCGGATCGAGACTCGAACTCGGGACCTTTGCCTTCCGCGGGAAAGTGCACTATCAATCATATCAGCGCACTCTCCGCTGCAGAGTGAAAATCTCATTCTGGAAACATCCGCCAGGCTGTGGCTAAGCCATATCTCCACAACATCCTTTCTTTCAGGAGTGTTAGTTTTGCAACGTTCGCAGGAGAGCTTCTGCAAAGTTTGGAAGGCATAAGTAAAGCTGTGAGGATGGCGCGTGAGTCGTGCTTGGGTAGCTCAGTTGGATAGGCCGGCACGGTAGTTCAGCGTGTTCGGTCAGAGGGTTAGCAGCCCTCTGTAATAAAAAAACTGAGTTAATCGATCAACATCGAACTTATACGGATGTCTTACGAAGTCCGCCCCGAGCAGATGCAACGAACGAAAGCGAACAAAATGAGATTTAAAATAAATAAAAATGTTGGTAGAGCACTTGCCCGAGAAAGGCAAAGGTCCTGAGTTCGGCAAACAGTTTTAATGTGCCAGAGTGTTTCATATCAGCGCACACTCCGCTGCAGAGTGAAAATCTCATTCTTGAAACATCCTCCAGGCTGTGGCTAAGCCATGTCTCCACAATATCCTTTCTTTCAGGAGTGCTAGTTTTGCAAGGTTCGCAGGAGAGCTTCTGCAAAGTTTGGAAGGTAGGAGATGAGGTACTGGCAGAAGTAAAGCTGTGAGGACGGGGCGTGAGTCGTGCTTGGGTAGCTCAGTTGGTAGAGCACTTTCCAGCGAAAGGCAAAGGTCCCGAGTTCGAGTCTCGGTCCGGCACACAATTTTAATCTGCCAGGAAGTTTAATACTCTAAGTATTTTCAGCGTCGAATCCTGAACAGGAAAGGTATTATGAAGCATTTTCATTGTCGAATCCTGAACAGGAAAGGTATTATGAAGAAGATGATACATTGTAAATTATGACTAACGGACACGCAAGTTTTCTGTTAATATTTTTATACAAAGGCCTGTCACACTAATGAAACCACCGAAATGTTAGACGTCAACGTACAATAACCATTTACAGAGAGAGCAGTAGCAGTGGATTGTATGAAAAGCGCGTGTGAGGATCGCGGAAAACAGTGCAGTCGTTGTAGTAATTTTTATCTGACGGCCAAAAGGTCATTGTCACTGGCTTTCAGGATATGGGTGGAAGCATAAAAGCATATCCGAAATGGCTAAGTCTGTGAACTGTTCACGGGGCACAGCTGTTAAAGCACCGTGCATGCAAAGTGGCGCTATCCAAAACTGGTGCCGTGGCAACTCTGGTACACCACGTGGCGTAGTTAACAGGCGAGAATGACCGCTGCGTAGATATCTACGGGCGAATAGATGCGCAACTGTTGAGTTACTGACCGCCCTGTTGAAGCAATTGGTTACCAACAGTGTCTCCACAGCGACGGATCACGCATGGGCCTCCGCAGCAGGCGCTTGGTTCGTGCACCCATGCTTACTGCTGTTCATCGACTATGACCGCTGGAATTTATGCGCCAGTACCAACAATGAGTTGCGTTTTATTCTCCGTCAGATACATGGTGTGTACGGGGTGAAATATGTGAAAGCAAACACCTTACAACAATCATCAGAGCGTAACGGCTTGGGGAAAGTTTTCCTAGCAGTTCCTGGTTGATCTCATCAGTCTGGAAGGTACAAAGGATCAACACATGCATCTGTCCTTCGAGGTGAGCCATGTTCAACCTGTAAGTAGGCTGTTTATGTTTTCTTATTGGCAACGTTACATAACGCTCTGTATGAAAATCACTGGGTGTGCTGTGAGCAGTCTGAGGCTAGTTTGCATTGTTGTCTGCCATTGTAGTGTTGGGCAGCGGCAGCTGGATGTGAACAGCGCGTAGCGTTGCGCAGTTGGAGGTGAGCCGCCAGCAGTGGTGGATGTGGAGAGAGAAATGGCGGAGTTTTGATATTTGCAAGAATGGATGTTATGAACTCCTATATATATTATGACTTTTGATGATTTTAAGGTAAATACATTGTTTGTTCTCTATTAATATCTTTCATTTGCTAACTATCCCTATCAGTAGTTAGTGCCTTCCATAGTTTGAATCTTTTATTTAGCTGGCAGTAGTGGCGCTTACTGTATTGCAGTAGTTCGAGTAACCAAGATTTTTGTGAGGTAAGCGATTTGTGAAACGCATAGGTTAATGTTAGTCAGGGCCATTTTTTTGTAGGAAGTTTTGAAAGTCAGATTACGTTGCGCTAAAAATATTGTGTCAGTTTAAGCACTATCGTATATAAATTTTTAAAAAGGGGACGTTTCAAACCGTATGTGCAGTTTGGTCTTCGATACGATGGATCTACCAGCAGGAGAATGCAACGTCTGAAACAACTCGCAATCTACGTATGTGGTGCTAGGAGCACCAGGTTGAGTTAACCGTACTCTCCTGTTCACTTAACTCCACGGATGTAATCCCAATTGTTAATCTGGAGGGCCACCTTGATTGTGCTGTACGCTCAAGGATCCTCGATAGAGGAACCTAGCGCAGCTCGCCACTGCACTGGAGTCGTTTACCTCCATATTTCTGTCGGTAGTTCCGAGAAACTCACTGACTCTCTTCCTGTACGACTCGCTGTGGACACTTTGCACTTGCTGGTTGTCCAGTCCATTAACAGATGGTCACGATAGTGTACATACGTCATTGCGGGTGCCAGTGACGTATCGGTTTTCTCGAACGTGGAGTTTTTTCGCAATTGGTATCTAGGGCTCCCAGTTACTCTGAAGAGAGCTTCTTTGAAGTTGGGAAGGTAGGAGACGAGGTATTGGCGGAAGCAAATTTAGTTATGTATTTCATTGTCAGTACAGAGTAACCCACCGCCTTGAATTGGCGGGTCGTATGCTACTAAATGTAATAACAAAGACTTCTTACGGTTACTTTGTCATTGGTATGCAGTAGTTAATGTTATTTTAAATAATAGGGTGAATCAAAAAGAATCATCTGATTTTTAGGAAATCATAACTATTATGTTATTTGAGGTAAGTGTTTGAACAACATACTGCTGGAAAGAGCAAACTCACGAGATTTACATGGTTCCCGCTAGGTACCAGGAGTGTGCTCCCACTTCAGTCCTAGTAAAAATTGTGTCGCGACAACAAAAACCGTTTTGTGTTCTACATTTTGCGCAATTTAGATCACTAATAAACAGTTTAGCGTGACTTCCGTACTAGTATGGTTTGGATCCTCCTACGGCACAGAGCATTAGACGATGGCATTAACAATTCCGAGAAACAGATTGTTTGTGTAAAGGCAAACGACCTGGCCGTCCCCGAGTGTCTGATTCAAAAATGGTTCAAATGGCTCTGAGCACTATGGGACTTAACATCGATGGTCATCAGTTCCCTAGAACTTAGAACTACTTAAACCTAACTAACCTAAGGACATCACACAACACCCAGCCATCACGAGGCAGAGAAAATCCCTGACCCCGCCGGGAATCGAACCCGGGAACCCGGGCGTGGGAAGCGAGAACGCTACCGCACGACCACGAGATGCGGGCCCGAGTGTCTGACACAGACGCCGAACGCGTCCGCCATAGCTTCACAAGGAGTTCGCTGAAATCCGTTCGCCGTGCAGTCCGACAGCTCGACATCCCCCCTATGTTCGTCTGGCATGTGTTGCGTCGATGTTTACACATCGAACCATATAAAATTCAGTTGCTGTAAGCTCTTCGTGAAAGCGACAGACGTGTGGAATTCTGTAATCTCGTTCTTGACAAGGTGAAAGATGAGAGTTTTCTTTCACGCTTAGTGTTTACTGAACCGTCATAATGTGAGAATATGAGGTACAGAACAACCACATGAAGCCGTACAACACGAGAGGGACTCTCCAAAATTTAATGTTTTTTGTGCAGTTTCACGGGAAAAGGTGTATGGCCAATTTTGCTTTCCCGAGGACACTGTTACAGGATGCACGTATCTCGATATGCCTGAGCACTTTCGTTTCCCACAGTTGGAGACAGATTGGAAAGACTTTATTTACCAACAGGAGAGGGAACAGACAACTGGCATCTGGAAGTGTGGGAATTTTTAAATGAAACGATTACTGAAAGATGGATCTATCGCGCTGGACTAGATGATTCAGCCTTACATTACTGGCCTCCAAGGTCACAGGACCTGACTATATATGATTATTTCTTCTGAGGGGTTTACAAAACATTCCATTACCAACATAAATGAATGAACTGAGGCATCACATAACAGCTGCTGTGGAAGCTGTAACTCAAGACATGCTCGCCGCAGTGCGGGAACAATTTGACTACCACACTGGCATGTGCCGTGCATGTCAAGGGGTGCTTGGAATGAAAAAAAAAGAAACTTTTTGAGTTTCCCGATCATCAAAAACCAAATTCATTGTATATGTTTATTAGTTCCAGAAATACAGACGTGCCAAATCGGATAAATCTTTTTGATACACCTGCTTCTTTAAATAATGTAAAGAATATAATATAAAAAAAAATTTCTAAGGTTACACAGAAGTTAGTGACTTACGTTTCTCAAAGTGGTTCTTTCTAATTTGTTTTTACATAGTTGAGGATTAATATCTCTTTATGTTCGATGAACTATTGTGATACAATTCTACCCTTGAATGACGTTTACTAATTTTCTATCTTCATACTCGCAGAATCCATGCGCAAAGTAGTTTCATACAATAGCTATGCCATGAGCGCATAATTATTCTTTGTAGTACTATCTCTGGTGGTTGTTAGAAAAAAGCTTCCGAGATTGTCTTCGTGCCGATTAGCCTGAGCATTGTTTGAAGAATTATAAGCTGAATATTGAGATGTATGACAAAAGATAACTGATGCGAAATTGTACGATTAAATGGGATATATATATATATATATATATATATATATATATATATATATATATATATATATTGCTCCTTCATACACAAGGTGTATAATAATTTACATTATTTGACATTTGAGAATTAATGATATTCATCGATATATTGCATAGTTGTTAATCATAAGGGAACTTCCGAAAGACTGGATACGAACCTGCATTTAATAATCCAAGAGCTCCATTACTTCTTCGGAAGGTTAAACTTCACCAAAGCCAAATATCCGCTTGATCTGAGGTTTCCCGACTGATTATACAGGGTGATTCAAAAAGAATGCCACAACTTTAGGAATTTAAAACTCTGCAACGACAAAAGGCAGAGCTAAGCACTATCTGTCGGCGAATTAAGGGAGCTATAAAGTTTCATTTAGTTGTACATTTGTTCGCTTGAGGCGCTGTTGACTAGTTGTCAGCGTCAGTTGATGCTAAGATGGCGACCGCTCAACAGAAAGCTTTTTGTGTTATTGAGTACGGCAGAAGTGAATCGACGACAGTTGTTCAGCGTGCATTTCGAACGAAGTATGGTGTTAAACCTCCTGATAGGTGGTGTATTAAATGTTGGTATAAACAGTTTACAGAGAATGGGTGTTTGTGCAAAGGGAAAAGTTCTGGACGGCCGAGAACGAGTGATGAAAATGTAGCATGCATCCAGCAAGCATTTGTTCGCAGCCCAGGAAAATCGACTCGCAGAGCTAGCAGAGAGCTGCAAATTCCACAATCAACTATACGGAGAGTCCTACGAAAAAGGTTGGTTATGAAACTACCTGAGGCGATGGATCGGCCGCCAGGCAGCCCGTGACAGAGCACTTCATCACTGGCCTCCAAGAAGCGCTGATCTTACCCCCTGCGATTTTTTCTTATGGGGGTATGTTAAGGATATGGTGTTTCGGCCACCTCTCCCAGCCACCATTGATGATTCGAAACGTGAAATAACAGCAGCTATCCAAACTGTTACGCCTGATATGCTACAGAGAGTGTGGAACGAATTGGAGTCTCGGGTTGATATTGCTCGTGTGTCTGGAGGGGGCCATATTGAACATCTCTGAACTTGGTTTTGAGTGAAAAAAAAAACCTTTTTAAATACTCTTTGTAATGATGTATAACAGAAGGTTATATTATGTTTCTTTCATTAAATACACATTTTTAAAGTTGTGGTATTCTTTTTGAATCACCCTGTACAACGCTCCCAAAAATACGAGGCATTTTATTTCTACAGATTAGCAGACTGCCGCAAAGCACGAGCCTGCAGAGAAGAAGAATCATCGCCTGATTTCATTCTAACAAGTAAAATTTCTGAATCATTTTGAGTCACTGAGTTATGACTGTGTTTCCTATTATGAATGATTGATTGCTCGAACGAATTGAGAACTACGTGACTACATAATTACATAGATAGGAGGAAAAATTACAAGGAGAATCTAGTTTATAATTTACATGATATTCGGTAGTTGTTTAATTGGTTTTAGATGTGATATATTCTATGTGATACGTGTGTGATACCTGGCGTTAGACAGGTTATGTACTGATTGAGCATTTGATACTTGCATTACAAGAATTTTAGCTTCACTTGAAGAATAAACTTATGCTTAGAAATTTATTACTAGAAACACAATGTAGTTCATTACTACTTGAGGTCAGCATATACTAATCAGCGTAATACATTACGTTTTTAGTTTTATACATGGTGTATACAGAAAATACATTGATTGTAGCTTTACATGAAGAAGAGGATATTGTTCTGCCTACATATAATAAGATGAATAATACGGCAGTGAAGTGGAAGTAAAGCTGTGAGGATTAGTCGTGAGTCGTGCATTGGTAGATAATTCGGTGGAGCACTTGCCCGCGGAAAGCAAAGGTCCCAATTTCGAGCCTCGTCCGGTACGCAGTTTAAATCTTCCAGGAAGTTTCATATCAGCACACTCTACGCAGCGTAGAGTAAATTTTATTCTGTTTGTGACCCTGATTTCCATATCGTTCTTCAATACGGTTTTACGTTTTGACCGCTTGTCATTATAACACTATTTGTGCCTTTTCTTTCGAATGATTGCGGAGATTGGGTGTCCTTTACTCTGTGGCGTAGAATCACCTACATAAGCTACATGATGAATTTTTATTCCTCGATGCTTTCGAAATATTGCCGCAAATCCGTTCTCCAGTTTGACATACCTGAATCATATTTATATTCCGATTGCCACTGTATTTATATTATCAGATAATGAGCTTTTGCAAGAGGAATGCAAGAATCGGTTTCAATTTGTACGTATTGTCTGTATGACGCGTGAAGCATACTAAATCCAGCCACCGAATCGACATCAGCCGTCAGCACCGAGTGCAATAGTATTTGTTTGTGCACAGGGTTTAGCTTAGCCTGTTTATTCGCTGCTTGTACTAATAAGGGAGCGATATTGTGTACTCATCCGTGGAGAGTAATATTTATGAAATTCTTTGGAGCACTAGTGTCACGCAAGTTGACCTTTTTAGCCAAATGATGGAATCAGCGTACTGTAAGCGAATGGGGGAGGGTGGGGTTATTGTTCCGTCGGTGTTTGCTAATTGTACCCATTCACCTCGTAAATCCAATCGTCATTCGCTTCTTCCCTTGCAGTCTAGGAACAGCAGCTTGAGTATTGCTGTAATAAACGATAGCTAACAAGGGGAAAAAGGAGTGCCAATTACCGAAATTCAAGTTTTAGCCTCGTATAATCCACTGACGTATTTTTTAACATTTGCGCTACACAGGGCTGCACTGTTACACTGTTCACAAAATAACAAATATGTTGATACACTGACACATACAGTAACACTACACTACAATACATTATCCCACACTGCAATCCAGATGCGGCGTTCGTGGCAATACAAGTAATCCAAGTTTCATTTACCAGCGCGGATGAGATGCTCGCGGGCATCTAACCATGTTCTCGCGATTTTTCTCGTGGTTTATGATTTCGCGAACCGCGGATTACGTCTCGTGAGGTACACGAATGATTACACAGCATCAAACACCTTTATAGTGACTTGTACATAATTTTCATGAGCCATGCTGCACATTCCTTCACTACCTGTTGCATAATCTGCCATTCTTCGTTGATGTTTAATTACCTGCTCCATTACATCCTCAACACGCTTAACTCCAGTTCTCCTTACTCTGTCACTGTCCAGTCTATTGTTCTGAACTACTGTCCAAGGCTGTGGTCCTGTTTCTGGGATTCCTAACCGGACCTCATCAGGAATCACACTTAGTTTTCCTCTCCTAATGGTTCATGAGTTTCTTCCGGCTCAGTCTGTTCTCTGAACTATCATTGTAGAATGCAGCACCACCACCTCTACCTCTGTATTCGCTATGTCTTCCTCTGAATCCACGCCCATGTGATCCTCGACAATTATTGTACCACCGTTGATCATCACGTCTTCTGTCATTTACTGGTCTGTCCCTGTTTGCTCCATTAAGAATTCTTGACTGTCTTCGTTCAGATTCCTCCTCATAATTTCTTTCTTCCAAGTTGTCTAGTTGTCCCAGTGCTAGCTTAACTGCATCTACATCATCCCTTGATATAGCCAGTAGCTTCTCCCATGTTGTTGTTGGCATCTTACTAGTGATCAACGACACTAATGCCTCCTTGCCTATTGGTTCATCCAGGTACATGTTTCTATCATACAGTTTTTGAAAAAACTTCTTTAAACCTCTATCACGTTCATAACTATGCATTCTATGCTGATTTCATTCCGAACCTCATTCTGTTTCCTTGCTGTCCAATATTCATTTAGGAATGCCTTCCTAAAACTTTCATATGTCTCACATTCTCGTCCATCACTTAATCCCCATGTGCCTGCTTCTGCTTCCATATATGACACCACAAATCTGAATTTTCTGCAGTCATCCCACAGTACTGGTAATACGTCCTCAAACTGATCCAAGAAGTCACATGGTTGCCAATTCCCATTAGGACTGAATTTTTTGAAAGTCTCCATAACATTGTGCACCCCTACAAAATTGTTGTTAGTTACAACATTATCACGTAATAGCGCCCTAACCATGGCTTCCACCTGTTACCCTACCTCTTGCTTCGTGGTTCCTATGTCAGTACTCACAATATTTACTCGCTTCACACATTGCTTTCTTTCAAACTCCAACTGTGAAACGTTTTCATCCAGCTTTCTCACATAGTTCATCTGCTTGTTTGCCTCCTTCTTAACATCAGTCATCTGATTAGTAAACATCTTATGCCATTGCTCTGTTTCTTCCCTTTGTATATTGGCACTTAGAGATTCTGCATCTATCCACCTTCTGCATTCCTCCTCTGTCTAACTTATTTCATCTCTAAGTTCATCTGTCACTTGATTCCGCTTTTCATCTTGCTTCTGGAGTTTATCATCAAACCTTTTCAATTCTGCATTGAAATTTACTCGGACCCTTTTGATCTCCTCTACCAGGAACCTTTGAGTTTTATTACTATGTTCCATCTCTTTCTTAATCTGCTCATTGGATGCCTTAACTTGCTTTATCTGCTCATTAGTTTCTTTATTAGATGTCTCAATTTTCTTAACAGACACCAAAACCTCTTGCAGTAGGCCATACAGGTTTAAAGTTTGAACTTGTTGTCCTTGTTTGGCTTCATTCGAATCTGAAAACAGATCTGCATTAGAATTCCCTACATCATCTACCAAGGCAGCGTCAGCAAAACTACATTCAAGTGATGCCTCATTCTTTAATATCTCATTTTCACTATACAGTGATGCTGGTAAACCAGAGTCATTTAACACCCCATCATTTACCATTTTCATCTTTACCTTCTCTACATCCACTTCCCCAGGTTCAGATTTAAGTGACATCATGGTATCAGAATCAATTGACATGTCATTGTTATCTACTTTCAGCTTTATCCCCTTTACATTACGCTCCACATGTTCCTCATTAAACATCCTTGAGATACTGTCCATACTGACATCTATTTTCTTTGCTACTTCTGTAAAACGAATTGGTACCTTTCGTAACTCTAATTTGTCTGACAGAGCCTATTCAAGCACATAACAACAACACAACTCAATAGCACCTATGTTGGCAATGCTGAAACGTAACACCATATTCCTTAACAAATAGTGAATGTACAGTAGCAGCGTAAGCAGTCCTTGAAACGTTAATATGTTAAGCAATTATATTACAAGCAATCAACTTTAGATATATTTGGGGGTGACCACAGCTATAAATAATTTTCCTTATGGGAAATAAGCGATTTACATGCTACAATTCAGTCGAATTCAATCATTTCCTTTTTACTGGGTATGCTAGTTGCTAGTTTCGTTACGCAAGCACCGCGACACCTACGCCTGCTATATTGTGTGTCTGCGCGCGTCGCTGTAGTGCTGTCAGCGCTGGTGCTATTCCGCGCGGCGTAGACGACGCGAAGCAATGCGGCACACGACGCTGCGATGTCTCAATCTCCACGCCTCAGTGCGAGACTATGCCGAACTGCTATGATCTCCGATGGTTAGTTCCGTCGTTGACGGAGATGATGTGCTGTTGCAACTTGCGATATTCCGTTGTCTCTGCGTCAACTCTTCCGTAGCGCCGCACGACGAACGATGATTTAATTACGCACGTTCCGTTATTCGCATCAATGGTGGGGTTACAACACGGCCCATGTTACTCTGCTGTTTTGACGTCAGCTCTTCAGTGGCGCTGCAGTACGACCGATAACTGAACGGGTGCACCTTCACTTGTCAACATCCAGCTTCATTCGGGGGTGGGGCTATAGTACGGTTCACGACGCTCAGTTGTTCACACGTCAGCTCACTGTGGTAATGCTGTATGCAGTATTACCAACTGCCACGATTGTCACTTATTCAACTACTGTTGTAGGCCGTTCATTGCCACTTCTCTGACCTCACGTTCTTTACACTGCATTGCCGTAATACTATCTTATGATGGTATCTCTGCGCATCTCCGTTGTTGTTCGTCACACAAAAATGCACGTATTACATCACTACTAATTGAATACTAAATTAATTTTCAGTTACTGCGATCGGCACTCCTATCCGAAGATTGCAAGTCCTAAAACGCAGTCGCCATGTAAGTGAATGGGGTAGGTTGGGGTTATAGTTCCGTCTGTGTTTGCTAATTGTACCCACTCACCTCGTAAATCCAATTGTCATGCTCTTCTTCCCTTGCAGTCTAGGAACAGCAGCTTGGGTATTGCTGTAATAAACGATAACTAACAAGGGGAACAAAGGGGTGACAATTACCGAAATTCAAGTTTTAGCCTCGTATAATCCACTGATGTATTTTTTAACATTTGCGCTACACAGGGCTGCACTGTTACACTGTTCACAAAATATCAAATATGTTGGAACACTGATACATACAGTAACACTACACCACAGTACATTATCCCACACTGCAATCCAGATGCGGCGTTCGTGGCAATACAGGTAATACAAGTTTCATTTACCGGCGCGGATGAGTTGCTCGCGGGCATCTAACCATGTTCTCGCGATTTTTCTCGTGGTTTTTGACTTCGCGATCCGCGGATTACGTCCCGTGAGGTACACGAATGATTACACAGCATCAAACACCTTAATAGTCACAAAATTTACTTGCTCTCTTAGCCTGATTCCTTAACATCTTAACACCACGCACACGGTTAAACACCACCACGTGACTCTCCTCTCGTTCTGGCGCAAAAAAACAAAGAAGCGACTGTAGCGATGTTATCATAATTGATACAGTGGTACTCGATACATGCTTACAGTACGATCAGTATACAGATTTCTTTTAATGACTGCTTTGTTAGTATTATACCCGTTGCAGTGCAAGATGATCGTTAGAAAAGATTGATAGAAACTCCCCTTACCTTATGAAGATGCAGGGGAAATTGGCCACTGTTCAGTAACATTTGGTCACAGTCTGCAGGCTTCAGGCTGTTGTCCTGGGCTATAGTAATGTTGGGTCTACAAAATAGAAAGTTGTGGCATGTATAGTACCTCCAATATCGCCGTCCTAGGCGTCACACAACCCTAAACGGAATGTTCAAGACAAGCGGTTGCGGAGTTGCAAATCTCTAAGTGGAAACGGAAGTGAATCCTCGCCGCACTTCAGTCCCTCTAGGCCTTAAAAAGAGGTTCAGGTTCTTCTCATTGTTGAAAGTACTTCTGTTCAATCAGGGATCACCTCCGCTGACGGGCTTGGCGCCTAACTTGCTGAAAGGTGCTGACATACACAGAAGACGAATTGGCTGATCATTAGACGCTCTTATACTAGGCGGGTGATGAGCTCATTAGGGGAAATAACAGGTAACTGTATTTGCTTCCTGGGCGACATCGTTCGGGACTTTGAGGTGGGTCTGCCGGTAACTACCGGCCGCACTTTGTTCACGTGGCTCCAGATCGTGCCTCACGTTGGCACGGATGACGCCTGCCATCTGGGTTCAGGCGGTTGGCTGATTTGACGAATACAGCTAGTCTCACGTGCTAGGTGGAAGCAGAGCTAGCGTCCTGCAGCATCGAACCGACAACTTATCGCTGTCCTCCGGCTTGGAGCAAAGTGGAAGGCTTAAACCACAGTTTCAGACTATTCTACGACGACGTTAGATGCGAATTGGTCAACATCCTCTTAATAGGTCTGTCGTGCACTACTTTCAAAAAGCAGGCCGTAGCGTAGCAGAGAACGTATAGCGGACACTTCCCTCCGAAGGACCGACAGGGTACGTTCTTATTTCAGACGGGTAAAACAATCGCTACCACTAGTTAAAGAGAAAAGCATTTTCAGGGCAGATCAGAGAAAATAAAATGTAAAAATCGTATAAGTTAACTGTGGGAGAGCCCTTGGAATGCTGCCAGAACTCGACTTACTAACGATAACAATTAGCATGTAGTAGTTAGGAGACAAAGGTGGGTGCAATCAGGTGCAATTCTAACCTCTGATTGGAACGTGTATCATACAGATAGGCCTGTACTAGAGGCGCATTTATCGCCATAAATTGTACGGCATGATCTAGCAAGTGTAGTACAGATTCTGATACGAAGTTACGTGGATGGAGATTAGGGTTGAAAATAGATCAAGTATGGTATTCAGATTCTTTTGTAAACTCTTGTCTCCAGGGTGGAGAGTTGTTGATGTATCTTCTGATCATATGATAAAATTAGAGGGAGATTTCTCCTGCTATAGATTAGGTGACACAAGTCTTTGGTAGCATCTCAGATATCCTAGTGTCGAATAAGTACGAACATTTTGGTTCAGTTAACACACAACAGTGAGAGAGTGAACATAATGCTATTTTAATGTCGATGAGAAGGGGTACCAACGGGAATGTGAAAGAAATGTAGAAAGGCATTTATGCAAAGTATGTGCCATTAAATGATACAAAAGAAAAAATTTCAGATTACGTGAGCAGCCCACATAATTCGTCTCTGAGTTGTGGGGACAATAAAGACGGGCTATGGTTGAACTACAGTATTTGAAAGCTCTTCTGGAAGCTGGACAGAGGCTGGAGTCGGAGGACGGGGATTTTGCGTCCAGATCGTCTGACTGAGAACTGCCAAAATGCGGAATCTAGGGATTTTAAAGAGTCTCGCGGGTCATTGATTTTCCCACTTAAAGCCACCAGCCAATCCCGTAGGTCTCTTTCAGGTGCCTGCCAATCACGGTTTAGTTAGGTCCCCTCTACTGCTCCCAAGGCGGGGATGTTAAAGCAGCTGCACTAAGTCGGTACTTGGTATCAACATTGCTCAGCTTAAAGCTAAACGTAACTGCTCTGCCAAATAAGGCTTGCAACGTTATTTTTATACGTCATTTAGCCCCCCCCCCTCCAGCTCCCCGGAGTAGAGACTGCTAGGTCAACAGTTTTTGGCGTTTTAGCTCTCTTTCTAACCCTTATGAGCCTACTGACGTTGCTGTTCTCAGGGCTGGTATCAAGCTGGCTTTATACGCTAGTACGTGCCTGTTGGTTAGAAAGTTCTATGGTGGCAACCTACTACAGCGTCTAGCCGACATATGAGGTTACATGTTAATTCCTTGAGGAGTAACTAACGCCCTGGGACCGCTTCTGGGGGCGTCTACATTTCCGCAAGGCTCTCCCCTTACAGTTTATTTCATGTAACAATATCTCTCCTGGTTTCGTCTGCCCCGAGCATAGTCCGTGCATCCGCGCCTTGGAACGCCTGTCCTCCATTCTCACAGCTTCAAGATAACAATCAATATATTGCAACAGGCTTCATTATGACGAAGGACGCTGGTTGTGCACAGTCTACTAATACGGATGGCGATTTTGTAAAATGGTCTGGTACAAAAAGTCGGAGGGAAAGGTTTTGAATGGTTGTTTGTGTGATTTGTTGAATTGGTGGTGTAGTTGTCGCAACTTTGAATAGGATAGAAGAAATACAGGCAAGCTGACGACTGTGTCACATATTTCTTGTGTGTGTGTGTGTGTGTGTGTGTGTGTGTGTGTGTGTGTGTGTGTGTGTGGTAAATTTAGAAAATTCGTAATGGCATTTTTAGACTTTAACTCTGGAAAGGCGGGAACTGTGATGGACATTCAACATATTACAGTGTTGGACATTCAACGTAGCATGGAATACTACATATGACGCACCACTTTCATCTGCTCATGCTTTCAAGAAACTTTAAGTTGTGTGTCGAAGTGTGTCTACAGGGTGATTTTCAGTACATACTGGATGTTTATAATTAAAGTGCAGCTACTCACAGGGCCGCGCGGAGTGGCCGAGCGGTCGTGGGAGCCATGTCACGGACTACGCGGCACCTCCCGCCGGAGGTTCGAGTCCTCCCTCCGGCATCATAAGCTAGTTTAAGTTATTTTAAATAGTGTGTAAGACTAGGGACCGATGACCTCAGCAGTTTGGTCCCTTAGGAATTCACACACATTTGAACAGCTACTCCAATGTGGACAGTAATTGACGTATGGCAGGGAAACATTTCGATATTCTAATCCGTTAATGCGGAACCGATTTACGCTGCAAAAAAATAGTTTCAGTTTTGGACACCAGGTGCAAATACGGCGCTGTGAATACAAGAAAGGCGTATAGAAATGTTCCCATATGTAATGGATTAGGAACGGAACGTCTGCAGAAAAGTTGAAACATATGAGAAAGGCATAGTTTTGATTTTATTATTTAACTGCCGCCTAGATAATTTGTTCAGTATGGGCACCAGAAGCGTCGACAAGATGCTGCATCTGTAAAACGACGTGACCAAAGGCCGTTCCGAGCCTCTATGTGATCTTAAGGCCAGCTGAAACTCAACCAGAACTTAAATTCAACCAGAACTTCAGCAACGTGTTCCGTATACTGGCTTTCAGATCAGGTACAGGCCGATCGTGTTCTCGGTAAACGCATTCTTTTACGGTAGATATCCTCAGAGTCAAATGTCACATGGATTCTAATCAGGTGATCTTGCAGGTCACGCAGCTGGAGATAACACTTTTCGTGGGAGGTTGCATTAAACGGAGCTTTCAGTAGGCGGACGACGTATGGTATTTCCCATACTGCATGAAAACTGTGGTTACCACACACTTGATCTCTTCCATTACGCCGGCCAGAGTGGGCGAGCGGTTCTAGGCGCTACAGTCTGGGACCGCGCGACCGCTATGGTCGCAGGTTCGAATCCTGCCTCGGGTATGGATGTGTGTGATGTCCTTAAGTTAGTTAGGTTTAAGTAGTTCTAAGTTCTAGGGGACTGATGACCTAAGAAGTTAAGTCCCATACTGCTCAGAGCCATTTGAACCATTTTCTTCCATTACAGGAATCACATGCCGTACAAGGAAGTCTCGATAACGTGCAGACTTCACGGTACATCTGACCAGACCTCTTGGTGTATTCTCTTCAAAGAAGAACGGACCGAGAATAAAGGTGATTATGAATTCACATCACGCGCTTACTCCGTGAAATGGCTGTCCATAAACAACACGCGGTTTAACAGTACCCCATACTCGGCAGTTCTGTGTATTGGCTGCACCCTTTACCATAACATTAGCCTCATCACACCATACAATGTTGCCCAGCTACATGTCATCAACATCGATCCGTGTAAAAAACGTTGCTGCGGATCATGAGGTTTTAGTTGCTGCACCGTCAGGATCTTGTACCGTTACCTGTATAAACAGACCGAAAAACTCTTTGTACTGTTGACCATTGGACAGACAATTCTCGCGACACTGCACGAACATTGGTACTACTCGGCGCACGTGACGTATGGTCGTTTACAGCAACTGCAACCTCGTCAGTGACTTCCACCAGGATAGGACTCATTTTTGTCCCAGGTGCCACACCAAGCTCTCCTTTGTTTTCGAATGTCATTACAATCACCTTTAAACAATTTAATGATATCGGGCTTCTATTCAGACCTTTGAGTCGGCGATAATGTCTCAATGCAGCACAGTAATTGCTCAAGGTTCGTCTTCTCGAAAGCTATACTGTTCACTCAAGTTGTAGCCTGTCAAATTACGGCGTGTATGTTATATCTCTTATCAATAGTGTATAGCGCCAGTTTTGCACCTGATGGCCTAACCTGGAACTAAATTTTTCGAGCGTATATCGCTTCCTCAATAAAGCATTAGTATATCTACTAGGTTTCGGTGCCACATGATGATTACAGCGCATACTGGATATCCACTAGCGGCTGCATTTTGGTTATAAGCTTCCGGTACATATACATTACTCGCTAAAAATAGCCTACAGTCAATTTTCAGATGCAAATAATTTTTCGATTTCCTTGTTCGGGAAACGGTTCAGTCGACAGGTATCTTAGCCAATCCCGGAGGAAAAACGGCTCTGAGCACTATGGGACTTAACATCTCAGGTCACCAGTCCCCTAGAACTTAGAACTACTTAAACCTAACTAACCTAAGGAAATCACACACATCCATGCCCGAGGCAGGATTCGAACCTGCGACCGTAGCGGTAGCGCGGTTCCAGGCTGAAGCGCCTAGAACCGCTCAGCCACACCGGCCGGTAATCCCGGAGGAAATACAGTGTTTCCAAAGTAACATAGCTCTGTTGCAGTAAAGACGGAGTACCGTGACGCCAAGATAAACGACACGCGGCGTTCCAGTTACCGTCCTGTCGGTATGCGGTTCACGTCACAGCCGCCGCGCACATCCCACCACGTTACGTCTACAGCTAGGAAGACGGTGGTGAGAATTCATTGACGCAGCACTGCCGGACGCCCTAAGAAACGTTGGCCGGGGCATTAAGTGCTAATGGAGTCACCAGGCAGATTCGAGACGGCGATAGTAAAGACGTCAGCTATGCTGATGAACGCCGCAACATCGTATGTATAGCCGTGCCTCCGCGTCCCGTAGCCCGAGGTCCGGAGTTCTGGCAGCCGTGCCGCCCCGGCTCCACGCCGCAGTCCTTGCCTAGACACCACCGACTGTGCCAGTCAGTGTCGCTATAGCCTGTAGGAATGCAGAGCTAGCTTAATTGGTTCGCTGCCGGTACCAATCAGCGCCCAGTTCTGTGGTCATCAGAGAGGTTTGCTCCAAAGCCTTTGGGGGGGGGGGGGGGGACGCAGCAACTCGGGCTGTACGTGCACCGATCTCGTTATTAATTGTTAACCTATATAAATTACTATCATTCCATCGCCCCACACCGCCCCCCGCCCCCCCCCCCCCCCCCAAAGGACTAGCCAATTTTGTCCGACGGTCCCCGAGTACCGATCGGTAAAAATCGGCACTACTCGGAACGAAAGCTCGTTTCGTAACTCTTCCGGCAAACGTGACGTCGTTTTGACCTCACACGCTATATCGACGATCGCACGATTTGCTATCGACTTTTGTTAGCGTGCGATAGGGGTCTCTCACAAGACTTGATGCGCGCGTGATAGAGATTTACAAATACAAGTAACTCTTGGAATGACTTATTATAACTATTGCTACAATAAAATGACACATAACGATTTATCGATAGTTAATGCCTTTATATAAGAGTGCTCTGTCAGGGGCGAGTTATTATCGTCAATAATATACAAACTACGCATGAAATATACTTATTTATAATTTGCAGTATGCCGTTTCAAGATAACGGATCACTGAAAATTTATCACAAGCACGTCACCATTGTCGCTAAACGTCACTTAATAACATATGAATGACATTAAACTACAAGACAATATGGTTCAAATGGCTCTGAGAACTATGGGACTCAACATCTCAGATCATCAGTCCCCTAGAACTTAGAACTACTTAAACCTAACTAACCTAAAGACATCACACACATCCATGCCCAAGGCAGGATTCAAACCTGCGACCGTAGCGGCCGCGCGTTCCCAGGCTGAAGCGCCTAGAACCGCCGGCAAAACTACAGGACAGAATATGATAATCAAGATAGTAGTGAAATGTCACACTATTAAGTTTTAATGTAATGGATGACGTCATTGTTTATGGACTTGAAAGATGTGAGTTCGCAGCCTGTCAAATGCAATTTTTTTTTCATATTAGCGTTGTTAACACGACCAGGGACTTTCTTATGACTGTACGGCAAGTATGTTCAGCAATAAATGATGTTATTTACATTCCGTCTGATTTGTGAACGGAGGATGAAATAAGTATTTACGATTTACGGGCATGCTGTTAGGCAGGAACAAGAGCACAGCTTAAACTGCTACGACTGAAACGAGCAGCAATAAAATTCATATTCTGCCGTCTCACAAATATTTGGCTCTTTATTTCGGAATATGTCCTTCTTTCTAGCGTGTCGTCAGGTAGGAAACCTAAGAGGACAGCTTAAATTGCTCGAGTGAAACGAGAAGTATTAAGATACATACTTTTCCTCGTCACAAATCTTTCGCTTTTTATTTACGAATATTTGACGGTTTACGAGTGTGTTGCTAATTGGGAACCTAAGAGTACAGCTGTAAATGTAGCGACTAAACCGAGCTGCAATAAAATTCGTGTTATTTATTCTCAGAATTATTTCGCTCTTTATTGGCGAATGTGCGGGGACACCGAATGAGTTGTTAGGTAGCAGCCTAAGGGGATATCTTAAATTGCTGCGAGTGAATCGAGGTGCAATAACTTTCATGTTCTTCCTTGTCACAAAGTCGATGCGGTCGCCGATATTCCGCATGACGTCAAAATGACGTGACGTTTGCGGGAAGTGTTGTGAAACGAGTGTTACACATTCAGAACATCTCGTGTCGGCTGTGTTCTGTTTCAGACTTCTGCCATTCTCAGCGACCACAAAGTTGTGACGCCACCGTTGACTGGCGAAATGTTGTCTTTGTGGGCGGATAGTTAATTAATCTTAGATTACTATACCTTGCAGAATGATATAAATCGAGACATTTTGTACTCAATTTGATACGGAACGTACCATTGGCGGTATAATAATTGCAATTAGCAAATGGATAACCTACATATTATGCCTTCTTTGAAATAAAATCTGCCGTTATAAACTTTACGATGGTTTTAGTATAACATTTTCGCCCCTTTAGTGTTCTTGAGTTGATGGTAGGAACTGTACTTATATTTAGATGCATTGTGGAATACGAGACACGATCGTAGATGTTACCTAAAAGTCACTTTTCTTCTACTCATTGTGAGCTTGAACTAATTCTCGCTGCTGAACGAAAAGGGGCAGTAATTTTGCTATTACAATATAGCAGACAGCGGAACAAGACCTGTTTAACCATAGAAACGTTAGATTTGAGATTTGTTTGTCACGTGCGTGCGGAGTGAAAAGAACATGGGTATTTAGTGCGGCCAACATGTTGGGCTTTGCCTGAGTGTTACTCTTCTGATTTCGTCTCAAGAAATCTACTGCTGAAAGTCATCGTTTCCTGGTGGAAGCGTATGGAGAACATGCTCTGTCGGAAACAACGTGCAGAGACTGGTTTCATCGATTCAAAGACAACGATTTTGAGGTGAGCGACAAAATGTGCGATGTAATATGAGCTGCTGGAACCTGATTAGATGGTGAATGTTGTACGCTGCTGAAGATAGTTACTTAGTTGGAACCGTAGACTTGAAGACAAACACCGAAATAAACCAAGAGACATGTGACAGTCATACTGCCTCACGACAATGCCTGATCACATGCTGCAAATCTTGAAACGACTTCGGTGGATATCTAACCCCATCCGCCTTTTTCACCAGATATCATCCTTTCCGACTGACATTTGTTTTGTTCCATGCAACATTGTCTTTCTGAACAACACATCACATGCCTTAACGATCTCGCAAACTGGCCCCATGAGTTGATCGCTTCATAATAACCTGAATTTTTGACTCGCGGAATCCATTTACTACCAGAAAAGTGAGAAACGTTAACACCTGCGGAAGGTCACCACTTTCAGTACACTATCTTACACCATACAACAAAAATAAACAAGTGTTTTCCGTCCAACAAGCAGTGAGAATTAACTCAAGTAAACATTATTACAACAGCCTCAATTTAATTTCGTATTCCTTGGTACAGATATATGCCGATATTAAAGAGGACGCTTATTAGAGCGCATTCAGGAATCCATGTTACTTATGTTCGAAATTTATACAGTAGCGGGTGTTTGGTGCTAGCCCTGTTAGTTTTCAGTACTGTAAGACAAACAGTAAAGTATTCCCCCTCTCACATGCCTTGAAACTTCCACTTTGTATGTTAAGTACGACAGTGCTGGAAAAATTCTTACGATATTTGATTTTTAAACAGCTGAGCAGAATTGAACGTACTCAGACCTCTCTTTACTTATTCTGATCATCACTAAACTGACATACAATATTTTTAGCCCAACGCAATCTGACTTCAAATAATGCCTACAAAAGAATGGCCCTGACTTACTATAACCTATACCCTTCATGAATCACTTACCTCACAAAAATCTTCGTTACTCGAACTACTGCAATACAGCGAGCACCAATACTGCCAGCTAAATAAAAGATTCTAACTACTGAAGGCACTAACAGCTTATAGTCATAGTTAGCAAAAGAAAGATTTTGATAAAGAACAAACAATGTATTTACCTTAATAGTGTTCAAATGTCATAATATATATAAGTTCATGACATCCATTCTTACAAATTTCCTTTTTCTTACGGACACACGTTCAGATCGTCCCCTCACAGTAGCCTCTCAAAACTCTGGCATCTCTCTCCCCACATCCACCACTGCTGGCGGCTCACCTCCAGCTGCCCAACGCTACACGCTATTCGCATTCAACTGTCCAACACTACACTAGCGAATAATCCAACAATGAGTCCAACCAGCCACAGACTGCACACAGCATGTCAGCGATTTTCATACAGACCACTACGTGGCGTTACCAACATAAAAACCTAAACAGCCTACTTACAGCCTTAATCCCACAGTGACTACGCTACTTATCCCCCTACTCCTGGGATAAGCGGTCAACCTTACTTAGCTCAGGGCCGATTTCACCTACATCAATAAACATTGAACACATCATAAAATACTCTATTAGTGTTTATGTACGTACTTCTGTTCCTTATTGAGCATGAAAACTATGCTCTGAATATGCTCTTAACGTTAGTTGATGGTTCAGGATTCGGCTGATAGTTGCTAGATGGCCGTACCGTAGGTGCAACCACAACGGAGGGGCATCTGTTGAGAGGCCAGACAAACATGTGGTTCCTGAAGAGGGGCAGCAGCCTTTTCTGTAGTTGCAGGGGCAACAGTCTGGATGATTGACTGATCTGGCCTTGTAACATTAACCAAAACGGCCTTGCTGTGCTGGTACTGTGAACCGCTGAAAGCAAGGGGAAACTACAGCCGTAATTTTTCCCGAGGACATGCAGCTTTACTGTATGATTAAATGATGATGGCGTCCTCTTGGGTAAAATATTCCGGAGGTAAAATAGTCCCCCATTCGGATCTCCGGGCGGGGAGTACTCAAGAGGACGTCGTTATCAGGAGAAAGAAAACTGGCATTCTACGGATCGGAGCATGGAATGTCAGATCCCTTAATCGGGCAGGTAGGTTAGAAAATTTAAAAAGGGAAATGGATAGGTTAAAGTTAGATATAGTGGGAATTAGTGAAGTTCGGTGGCAGGAGGAACAAGACTTTCGGTCAGGTGATTA
Source organism: Schistocerca serialis cubense (assembly GCF_023864345.2). Lineage (NCBI taxonomy): Eukaryota > Metazoa > Arthropoda > Insecta > Orthoptera > Acrididae > Schistocerca > Schistocerca serialis. The sequence goes on from NC_064646.1 coordinate 2,123,323, forward strand.
CAGGGTTATAAATACAAAATCAAATAGAGGTAATGCAGGAGTAGGTTTAATAATGAATAAAAAAATAGGAGTGCGGGTTAGCTACTACAAACAGCATAGTGAACGCATTATTGTGGCCAAGATAGACACAAAGCCCATGCCTACTACAGTAGTACAAGTTTATATGCCAACTAGCTCTGCAGATGATGAAGAAATTGATGAAATGTATGATGAGATAAAAGAAATTATTCAGGTAGTGAAGGGAGACGAAAATTTAATAGTCATGGGTGATTGGAATTGGTCAGTAGGAAAAGGGAGAGAAGGAAACATAGTAGGTGAATATGAATTGGGGGGAAGAAATGAAAGAGGAAGCCGCCTTGTAGAAGTTTGCACAGAGCATAACTTAATCATAGCTAACACTTGGTTCAAGAATCATGAAAGAAGGTTGTATACATGGAAGAATCCTGGAGATACTAAAAGGTATCAGATAGATTACATAATGGTAAGACAGAGATTTAGGAACCAGGTTTTAAATTGTAAGACATTTCCAGGGGCAGATGTGGATTCTGACCACAATCTATTGGTTATGAACTGCAGACTGAAACTGAAGAAACTGCAAAAAGGCGGGAATTTAAGGAGAAGGGACCTGGATAAACTGAAAGAACCAGAGGTTGTAGAGAGTTTCAGAGAGAGCATAAGGGAACAATTGACAGGAATGGGGGAAAGAAATACAGTAGAAGAAGAATGGGTAGCTCTGAGGGATGTAGTAGTGAAGGCAGCAGAGGATCTAGTAGGTAAAAAGACGAGGGCTATTAGAAATCCTTGGGTAACAGAAGAAATATTGAATTTAATTGATGAAAGGAGAAAATATAAAAATGCAGTAAATGAAGCAGGCAAAAAGGAATACAATCGTCTCAAAAATGAGATCGACAGGAAGTGCAAAATGGCTAAGCTGGGATGGCTAGAGGACAAATGTACGGATGTAGAGGCTTGTCTCACTAGGGGTAAGATAGATACTGCCTACAGGAAAATTAAAGAGACCTTTGGAGAAAAGAGAACCACTTGTATGAATATCAAGAGCTCAGATGGCAACCTAGTTCTAAGCAAAGAGGGGAAGGCAGAAAGGTGGAAGCAGTATATAGAGGGTTTATACAAGGGCGATGTACTTGAGGACAATATTATGGAAATGGAAGAGGATGTAGATGAAGATGAAATGGGAGATAAGATACTGCGTGAAGAGTTTGACAGAGCGCTGAAAGACCTTAGTCGAAACAAGGCCCCGGGAGTAGACAACATTCCAATAGAACTACTGATGGCCTTGGGAGAGCCAGTCATGACAAAACTCTACCATCTGGTGAGCAAGATGTATGAGACAGGCGAAATACCCACAGACTTCAAGAAGAATATAATAATTCCAATCCCAAAGAAAGCAGGTGTTGGCAGATGTGAAAATTACCGAACTATCAGTTTAATAAGTCACAGCTGCAAAATATTAACGCGAATTCTTTACAGACGAATGGAAAAACTTGTAGAAGCGGACCTCGGGGAAGATCAGTTTGGATTCCGTAGAAATGTTGGAACACGTGAGGCAATACTAACCTTACAACTTATCTTAGAAGAAAGATTAAGAAAAGGCAAACCTACGTTTCTAGCATTTGTAGACTTAGAGAAAGCTTTTGACAACGTTAACTGGAATACTCTCTTTCAAATTCTGAAGGTGGCAGGGGTAAAATACAGGGAGCGAAAGGCTATTTACAATTTGTACAGAAACCAGATGGCAGTTATAAGAGTCGAGGGGCATGAAAGGGAAGCAGTGGTTGGGAAAGGAGTGAGACAGGGTTGTAGCCTCTCCCCGATGTTATTCAATCTGTATATTGAGCAAGCAGTAAAGGAAACAAAAGAATAATTCGGAGTAGGTATTAAAATTCATGGAGAAGAAGTAAAAACTTTGAGGTTCGCCGATGACATTGTAATTCTGTCAGAGACAGCAAAGGACTTGGAAGAGCAGTTGAACGGAATGGACAGTGTCTTGAAAGGAGGATATAGGATGAACATCAACAAAAGCAAAACGTGGATAATGGAATGTAGTCAAATTAAATCGGGTGATGCTGAGGGGATTAGATTAGGAAATGAGACACTTAAAGTAGTAAAGGAGTTTTGCTATTTAGGGAGTAAAATAACTGATGATGGTCGAAGTAGAGAGGATATAAAATGTAGACTGGCAATGGCAAGGAAATCGTTTCTGAAGAAGAGAAATTTGTTAACATCGAGTATAGATTTAAGTGTCAGGAAGTCGTTTCTGAAAGTATTTGTATGGAGTGTAGCCATGTATGGAAGTGAAACATGGACGATAACCAGTTTGGACTAGAAGAGAATAGAAGCTTTCGAAATGTGGTGCTACAGAAGAATGCTGAAGATAAGGTTGGTAGATCACGTAACTAATGAGGAGGTATTGAATAGGATTGGGGAGAAGAGAAGTTTGTGGCACAACTTGACTAGAAGAAGGGATCGGTTGGTAGGACATGTTTTGAGGCATCAAGGGATCACAAATTTAGCATTGGAGGGGAGCGTGGAGGGTAAAAATCGTAGAGGGAGACCAAGAGATGAATACACTAAACAAATTCAGAAGGATGTAGGTTGCAGTAGGTACTGGGAGATGAAGAAGCTTGCACAGGATAGAGTAGCATGGAGAGCTGCATCAAACCAGTCTCAGGACTGAAGACCACAACAACAACAACGGCTGGGAACATCGGGCAGAATGGATACTTGATTCTTGAAAGCCGGGCGGTATTAGCCGACCGGTCTCAGGCGCTGCAGTCATGGAGTGTGCGGCTGGCCACGGCGGAGGTTCGAGTCCTCCCTCGGGCATGGGTGTGTGTGTTTGTCCTCAGGATAATATAGGTTAAGTGGTGTGTAAGCTTAGGGACTGATGACCTTAGTAGTTAAGTCCCATAAGATTTCACACACATTTGAACATGTTTGATTCTTTAAATATGTGGTCGGCGGGCCGCAGTTTGACTTCCACTGTCCTAGTCAGCGCACTGGTTCCTAGTGTTCTGCGAAGCCTTCACCGATATGCAGGCATGTGGGTCGACACCACGCTTTGCCTGCACCTAGTCCATACTGCTGAAATAATAAGGAGTTTTCTGAACGCCAACGGTCTTACTATAGCTAGCTTCACTTCGTACGGGTACCTGCAGCCCACGCCAATCCATCGAACCCACACGCCTAAGTGGGGAAGCCAAACGCCTTCGCGACAAATAGTAAGAAGGATCCTACACCACCCACTGTATAGGTCGCCACTTCACAGGTCTCTTCACACCTTTCTCTTCGTTCACAACTGACCGTCTTGTGAACTTAGCGTTCAATGTCCTTCATTTAGACCAGGGGCGGCCATCATTTAGGCTCGCAGGCCGCACTACTGCGCGAGTGCCAGAACAATCATCATAGTTGCCCATTTATTCGATCGCCACGCCACGCTGGCTAACCGTGAGGCAGGGCTAGGAGGAGATAGCGGCGAACGTCACGCATTTAAGGTATAGTGCAGTTGCACTGCATCTGACTTGGATTTATATTTCACATTTCTCAACAAGGGAGATCAGAAACAAAACAAATTCGTGTGATATTTAATTACTTTCGGCGTGCTGAAGACACAATATAACTTTTGTTTGGTACAAATTGTCGTCGACACAGGTAGTCACACAGAGTTTGGAATTCTAGCAGGCTGCGGTGGCCGAGCGGTTCTAGGCGCTTCAGTGCGGAGCCGCGCGACTGCTACGGTCGCTGGTTCGAATCCTGCTTCGGGCATTGATGTGTGTGATGTCGTTAGGTTAGTTACATTTAAGTAGTTCTAAGTTCTAGGGGACTGATGACCTCAGATGTTAAGTCCCATAGTGCTCAGAGCCATTTGAACCATTTTAGAATTCTAGTTGCGATGAAATGGTGACTTACTGTGCTTCATACTCGAGAAAAAGTTTTTCGCACAAATACGTGGATCGAAATACCGTAACACTTTTGTAGCCTTATTACGGGGAGTTGGAAGCTTTACCTGAGAAAAGCAATGTTGACATGGTGGATAGTTTTAATGTAAAGAGATTTTTCATTAAAACTGAAGTTACCCTAAAACTCAATCAGTTACACCCACACATGGAAACGATCTGGAAACCAACTCGAAAACAAATGTAAGATTGGCAGTGTATTCGAAACCTTTGTAAAACTATCCTGGTAATTCTTTCAAGGCCATAATGAATACTTCAAACCTCGTTTTTCTTTAACGCCAGTGAGCCTAGGGAACTGGGATGTCTTTATCAGAATGTGTACTTTCTACAACGAGATTTTCTTTTTAAATTCATCCTCATGAAACCAGAATGAAGTTACGTGCAGTGTCTTATTGTGGGGGGTGTACAATTAAGACCATTTATATTACGAAGCCTGCATTCCTTTTGGTGTTCAGCCTTGAAGCATGGACTGCAAACCTACCAGCGCAGCGCCACGAAAGGGAATGAAGAAGGCGCTGACCCTCTTGCCAACGGAAAGAGCGGGCAGCGCCACAACTTCAGAAAGACAGATTTCAGCGCCCCCTGTCAACGCTGACTTAACCAGCCGCTCGCCGCAGTTCGGTCGCAGTCTTCCAAAGCTTCAGCACTGAGGTAATAGGAAGACGTTACTTACCCTTCGTTATGCACGAAGTAATAGATTATCAATGTAACTCCATGTAGGAGGCTTAGGTAGCACTGGAAGGTAAGTAGGCCTATTACTTCTTCCCCTTTTAGAAATAAAGTATTATATTATTCAGCTTGTAATATGTACAGATCATTCTGGATTCCTGCCGCGAGCCATCGCAACTTCTCACCTCCCTTGTTTGTGACGGTGCTGACTCCCACAGTAGCCGACATAACATTCCGGATGTTCTAATCTCTATTCCTGCACTCGTTTCTCCTTCATAAATTCAACAATAGCGAGTTTAAATCGAAATATCATTCCAGGCACGTTCCTTGGCTTAACCAACTTACTTTGCACCAATATATGAAGTCTACACACTGTTTGTTCAATTGCACTGAAGAATATTACAATTGAAAATGTGTAAATAGGCTGTTTAGGATTTTATGTTGGTAACGTCACCTAGCGCTCTGTATGAAAATCCCTGGATGTGCTGTGTGCAGTCTGTGGCTGGTGAGAATTGTTGAAATAGTCGCTATTGTAGTGTTGGGCAGCTGGCTGTGAACAGCGCGTAGCGTTGCGCAGTTGGAGGTGATCCGCCAGCAGTGGTGGATGTGGGGAGGGAGATGGCGGAGTTCTGAAGGCGGATGATCTGGACGTGTGTCCATCAGAGAGACTAAATTTGATATATATATATATATATATATATATATATATATATATAATGACTTTTGAACACTATTAAGGTAAATACATTGTTTGTTCTCTATCAAAATCTTTCATTTGCTAACTATGCCTATCAGTAGTTAGTGCCTTCAGTAGTTTGAATCTTTTATTTAGCTGGCAGTAGTGCCGCTCGCTGTGTTGCAGTAGTTCGAGTAACGGAGATTTTTGTGAGGTAAGTGATTTGTGAAAGGTATAGGTTATTGTTAGTCAGAGCCATTCTTTTGTAGGGATTTTTGCAAATCAGATTGCGTTGCGCTAAAAATATTGTGTGTCAGTTTAGTGTTGATCAGAATAGGTGAAGAGCGAAATGTCTGAGTACGTTCCGTTCTGCTCTGCTGTTTGAAAATCAAATAATGTAAGATGTTTATCAGCACAGTAATTCATTAATTTTTCTAAGGGGACGTTTCAAATGGAATAACGCGTGCAACTTCAAAAATTTTTACTAGTCTTAGCTACAATTTCTTCACGACTTCCATGCCTGCAAATTTAATACGAAGTGCATCTTCAGGTGCAGAACAATGAATCCTGTCTGTCGAGCGTTGTAATATTTTGCTCTTTCATTGTCAACTAAATCTTTAAATTTTTTTCTGTTTTGTACTGCAAAGCCGTTTCATAGCCAACATGTAGAACCGGTCGCTTATGTGAACTGAGAAGTCTGTCTTTCCCATTCATTTTAAAGAATTGTGGCGATGGATTTCTAGACAGCCTCTTCTTGTGTCAAAAGGCGCTGGACCTTGGACCTGTCAACGTCCTTCATACCAAAAACAAATAGCGAATGCTGAACAGCTCTGACAATACTTTTTTGATGAACTCGGAGAGTTGCGCCGACCGATAGATGCCTCACCTCTATACTGAATTAAATGTCGCCATCTTCTGCGTACTTCCGAAAAGGGCCGCACGTGGGCCGTACACGCTGCTCGCGTGATGTTTCAAACGGCTCTGAGCACTATGGGACTTAATTTCTAAGGTCATCAGTCCCCTAGAACTTAGAACTACTTAAACCTAACTAACCTAAGGACATCACACACATCCATGGCCGAGGCAGGATTCGAACCTGCGACCGTAGCGGTCGCGCGGTTCCAGGCTGTAGCGCCTTTAACCGCTTGGCCACTCCGGCCGGCCGCGTGATGTTTGGCACGCCATGGATGGCCCTGGTTTAGAGAAAGAAGGAACACTGTATACTTCTTATGTTATAATTTTACGAATATTAATCTTATATTCTTGGTTACTGTCGTTGACGAGCTACAGTAAAGCGCCAATAGCTCCCTAAATATTGATTTACGTGGAAAATGTCACATACATTTGAATTTCTGTATTATGTCACCTGCAAAACACGTTTCTCTTTCCTTTTTTTTACTGTGACGTGTTTGGACACTTATGTGGCGTCTCCAACCTGTACTATCTTGTTTCAGAAACTACATTCATTTCAAAGAGGGAATTTCGTAGGTAGGCCTGGTTTTATGCATTTTATGATTCGGCAGCCCGTCATGTTTTCCGTAGTAATGTACATGCGTGATGTTTTGTTTGTGAGATGTTCATATTTTCGGTGTTTTCTACACAAACGACATTTAGGAAAACGTAAGTCGTTACATCCATCGAGAGATTGTAATCTTACCCTACCCCAAATCACCACTACATTTCTCAATCTTTGCACAAATTTTTGAAAATTTCGAGAGGAGTAAGATTACAAAAGAAGAACTTTATACTGATGTTGATCATCTCGTTGTTGTTGTTTTCGATGGCTCAAAGTCTTGTGTTGGAGTACTTTCTTGCATTTGAGAATTTCGATTTCTTAGGTTCGTAATGTCAAAGTAACTGTTGGAGATTTGTCTGTTGCAATGAATGTTGTTGCTGTTGTTGTTGTTGTTGTGGTCTTCAGTCCAGAGACTGGTTTGATGCAGACCTCCATGCTACTCTATCCTGTGCAAGCTTCTTCATCTCCCAGTACCTACTGCAATCTACATCCTTATGAATCTCTTTAGTGTATTCATCTCTTGGTATCCTTCTACGATTTTTACCTTCCGCGGTGCCCTCCAATACTAAATTGGTGATCCCTTGATGCCTCAAATACGTCCTACCAAGCGATCCCTTCTTCAAGTTGTGCCACAAATTTCTCTTCTCTCCAATTCTGTTCAATACCTCCTCATTAGTCATGCGATCTACCCATCTAACCTTCAGCATTCTTCTGTAGCACCACATTTCGAAAGTTTCTATTCTCTTTTTGTCTGAACTATTTATCGTCCACGTTTCACTTCCATACATGGCTATATACCATACAAATACTTTCAGGAACAACTTCCTGACATTTAAATCTATATTCGATGTTAACAAATTTCTCATCTTCAGAAACGCTTTCCTTGCCATTGCTAGTCTGCACTTTATATCCTCTCTACTTCGACCATAATTCGTTATTTTGCTCCCCAAATAGCAAATCTCCTTTACTACTTTAAGCGTCTCATTTCCTAATCTAATTCCCACAGCATCACCCGATTTAATTCGACTACATTCCATTATCCTCGTTTTGCTTTTGTTGATGTTCATCTTATATCGTCCTTTCAAGACACTGTCCATTCCGTTCAGCTGCTCATCCAGGTCCTTTGCTGTCTCTGACAGAAATACAATGTCATCGGCGAACCTCAACGTTTTTATTTCTTCTCCGTAGATTTTAATTCCTACTCCAAATTTTCCTTTTGTTTCCTTTACTGCTTGCTCAATATACAGATTGAATAACATCGGGGAGATTATACAAACCTCAAAGTTTTGATTTCTTCTCCATGGATTTTAATTCCTACTTCAAATTTTCCTTTTGTTTCCTATACTGCTTGCTCAATATACAGATTGAATAACATCGGGGAGAGGCTACAACCCTGTCTCAGTCCCATCCCAACCACTGCTTCCCTTTCATGCCCATCGACTCTTATAACTGCCATCTGGTTTCTGTACAAATTGTAAATAGCCTTTCGCTCTCTGTATTTTACTCCTCTCACCTTCAGAATTTGAAACAGAGTATTCCAGTCAACATTGTCAGAAGCTTTCTCTAAGTCTACAATTGCTAGAAACCTAGGTTTGCCTCTTCTTAATCTTTTTCTTTATCCCATTCTTCTAGATCACACTGACTTTCCAATTTTCACACCGAGCGAGATGGCGCAGTGGTCAGCACACTGGACTCGCATTCGGGAAGACGGCGGTTGAATGCCGTCTCCGGTCATCCTGATTTAGGTTTTCCGTGATTTCCCTAAATCGCTTCAGGCAAATGCCGGGATGGTTCCTTTGAAAGGGCACGGCCGATTTCCTTCCCCATCTATCCCTAACCCGAGCTTGCGCTCCGTCTCTAATGACCTCGTTGTCGACGGGACGTTAAACACTAATCTCCTCCTCCTCCAATTTTCACGTTCAAAAAACCAGTAATTACATTGTTGTTGACAAGTTTAGCAAAATACGTTCGGTTGCATCAGAGGCATGACCACCACTACTGACATTCAGCAGTACTCACAATTTCCAAATAGTTCACAAAGCAATGAAGTTTACAAAATTTCTCGACAGGAGAAGAATCTTTATGAAGTTATCTGATTAGTTCATAAATGAATCCAGAAACCAATTTAATAATTAGCGTTTGAGTGCGCAATTAATAACATGAATTTTAAATGTGCCAGAAATTTCGTAATTTCAAATATTTTTAAAAGAAGAGTAATTTTAACTGTTAGTACTTATCGATTGTAGCAGATTAATTTCTTTGTATAAACTTTAGCCTGAAATACAATACATCGTATACAAGACATATGATTTCTTTTAATGAAACAGCTGAGATAAAAGTAATCTATGCGAGATTCCAGGTTGCACATGGTATCAGTTATCTCTATAAAGAAAGGGTAGAGTTAGAGGAGGATGATTCATTACAAGATGAATACGGAAAACTAGCAGTAGATAATTCCAACCCCAGTAGGTTGAGTGGCGTATAATTTCACGAATTCTTTCAGCATTCCCTGTACGTCATTTGATATTCTGTCAACATCGGAAATGCACCTTGTGTACAAGAGGACATCCATCTGTCACCGCAACGTTAATAAACAGTTTCATGAAAACGTAATTCGCCTGTGTAGGAGACAGCCAACCCTATCCCACTCATGCTTGTATTAAATGGGACTCATCTACTGGGAAACGTGACAAACTATGGCGCTCCTAGACGACTGCCAAAGTAATTGCTCAGAAAGTCGGACACGCTGCACGCCCAGCTGGTTTTCACAGCTGCTGCTCGTACCTATCAATACGGATTTTATATAACAGTGGTTTAAATTTAAGGCCTCTACAAAATATACAGGGTAATATTTTTTGTGATTGCTGCGGAAAAGGCGACGTTAGTAATGTGTCACTCAACCGTGTCTCGAACGGTGTGCCTAAATAGGTAAGAGGGAGCCTCATATGCGCATGATCACCGCTGCTCTGACTTTCGCCATTGGTTTACTCCTTTACAGAATACTGATATTCCATTTTTATTCTGTGTTTGAACTTTTCTCGTGTTGGTGACTCCAGACCGATCTAGTGGCACTTTTTACATCGATGACTATGCGTCCAAGTTGGTAGTAGTTGTCGCTAGTATCGAACTTCCATGTCTCTGCAGCAGATACCTTCTATCTCGACACATAAGCTCGCCTTTGTACATGCAAGACAGAAAAAGATACCTGATACTTTGGTTATCAAAGTTTTTAATATTTAAAGAAAATGATTCGGCTGTTATCTTATAGCTGTGATGTATCCACCAGCACACGCACTTATCAGCAGAGCAACAATCAAACTGAGTCACTCTAACACGAGGAGATCTAGCCTGTTACGTGAAAATGAAGGCTCAGTGCTGTGATATGACATTGATTACAGTAGAATATATTACGTACAGAAGGAGACTGAATTTAGCTAGACCAAAATGTGCAGCTGGAATAGCTGGGTTGTCGGCAGTGCTCTCGCTGAGGTTTCATGAGGTGCCTCTGGCACCTGGGGACGCCCCCACCCCCCACACCCTACTCCCCCATCCTCTGGTGACCTCTGCCCCTGCGCAGCCCCTAATGAGGTAATCCCAGACGCCTGAAGCGAAGCTGCCAAATTTAATAGCAAAACGCCCTCTGCCTGCCAGAGGAGAAACCGGAGGAGACAGTAATGCGGCAGCAGGTATTTACCAAAACGCGATGTCATAGAGAAACGAGGGTAAACAAAGAGATAAAGGCAAAGTTTACAAAATAATCTTATTGGGAGGACGACATTACAAGCATCATTTCTCTAGTTAATGTCCCACACCTTCGATACAGATGGTCCATCTATGGACAAGCTTCTTACTTCCTCCCGGGAAGACACTTTGTAGCATCGTGTATAGCCAATCTTTTACCGACTTCACAATCTCCTCATCTGACGATTACTTGATTCATGTAGCTGCACCTACGTGAGAGCAGGAAGGAGGAAATCGCTGCATGATTCCGTGGCTCGAAACCATGATTCAGAATTCACTAAAAAGAGTTTCCCAGCTTTTGACGGCAGCATTACCCTCAAGAAAGACCACACCGTCTTTGAGCTTCCCTCTGGTCTTCGTTTTGATGCCAGATAACTCGCAGGATGTGTCATCACTTTATTGCAGGTGTTCGCCTGTTGGTATGTTCTGTTGGACGTAAAGACTGAAGTTTCCGCATCGTGCTCTGCCTCTTACTGCGTGGTTCGTGGTTATTAAGCCACGTTCTATTATCATTTGTTACTATGCTACTCACAGCGTCTTCTTCTTCTTCTTCTTCTTCCTTAAAACGTCGTAAATATGATTAAGACATTTCTAGGTGCCCCTGATTCTGATAGTCCTTCAAAAAGCTCAATAGCGTGATGGGTTAGAGGTTCATGGATAGTTGCAAATGTTGCACCGTGGCTAACTTTCAGCTCATACACAAGATCATCAATGCTGGCACGACGATCATCAGGAGTCATTCGCTCTGCCATCACGATTTTCCTCGCTGTTTTCGAAGTGCATGGTCCCCGCCAAGGCTCTTCGTCATAGACAGGAAGACGTCCATTTATGAAGCGATTAACCCACTCCTAAATTTATCGCCTACAAAAACAATTATCACCACAATGCAGCTGCATTCTTCGACTAATCTCTGCTGAGTACTTCCATCATTTCTTCCGTGGCAGATGGACAATGGGGTATTCACTGAAATAACACGACTAACGCACAAGGACAAAAACGACTCCAAGGGCTGTCATTATTGATATGTAACATGAAAAGCTTACTAATGTAGTGACACGGGAGTCTTCAAAGTAACATCAGCATTTGAAAACAGTCTAGGAACCAATCTGGCAATATTAATGTTTCGTAAAAGTTCAACTTGTTACAATGGATTAAAGAGCGTATGATGGACGGAAGACCTTTTACGATCAAACAATAATATCCGGCTGAAGAAGGGTACGAAGATACGTTAGTATTTTTAGTTTCTAGCCATTTACAGTAATGTTGTTAATGGTGTGATTTTAACAGATGGGTAAACAAAACTGTTGGTTTAGATGTAAAGGTGTAGCGATGTGAGTTCAACGATTATGTGAGGGGCACATATTTCAGAGATCCATTATAGGTGAAACGTGGTTAAACTTGAAGAATATATTTACACAAAATAAAAACAAATTACCAACTGATTCAATCTGTGAAGCTTACTTAGTGTGAGGCTCTTGCAGAAATCGTTAGTAATATGAATAAATTTCATTCACTGTAATCTTATTCTAGAATAACGAGTAAATGAGGTTTATAAGTGAGTAGAGGGTACATGTCAGTTTGAACGCACTTCCGTGATGCAGTACGATTAAACTCTCACATATAACATATTTCGTCCGAGATGTAGGGAGATAGACAAACGCCGGTTTCTCAGAACTGATAAAACTTTTTTTCTTTTTCTTCAGACACATTGTGCTATTTTTCTCGCTATCGATTTATGGAGTTAGGTTGCTTTTTTGTTCCTTTTGAAATCGAATTATCTCTTCCGTATATCTTCACTTGGTTGGGCTAGAAAATTTGCTTCGTGTTTCCCAGTTATTATTTTATGTTTCGCAAAATGTTTGAAATGAAATCTTGAAAGCCTTCTACTTACTTTTCAAATTCAAACTTTAATAATAAAATGTGAAGTTACTGATAATCAGAACTCAGGGAGAAATTGTGATCTAAATTACAATAGATTTATTCACAAGACAACAAATATGACTACAGAAACATCAAACAGACATTTTTATTTGACAAACGCTTTCGCTAACATGGGTCTGCGGTGGACAAAGTGATCAGCTGGGCATCGACACACGACACTAACCGGAACACTAATCGCTTTATCTGACTCCATACATGTGACTCCGGGTATGGCACAAAAGCTACGCCACCATCAAACATCTGTATTGTACCATTCCAAAAAGAAAAATATGGTTCGAAAAAACAGGGTGCTTGGAAACGTACATTGGAGCCTTCCACCGTACCAGTGAACGCCTTACCCTCCTGCTGGTCAGGGCGGCACACACGATGCGCTCGGCGACTGAAGTCATGGACGGCCGCAATCTGTTATTAATGGCGCGCGCCCGAAAAATTCAAGTACGTGGTCTCACGTTCGGTTAATGCGGAATGCAGGTACTTTCAAAAATGGTTCAAATGGCTCTGAGCATATGGAACTTAACTGCTGTGGTCATCAGTCCCCTAGAACTTAGAATTACTTGAACCTAACTAACCTAAGGAAATCACACACATACATGCCCGAGGCAGGATTCGAACCTGCGATCGTAGCGGTCACGCGGCTCCAGACTGTAGCGCCTAGAACCGCACGGCCACTCCGGCCGGCTGCAGGTACTTTCCTATGAGCCTCTGAGACCCCGGTGGATTCCAGTGTGCAGGTGGACCCGTTTGCTCATCTACCAAACCAATTTGACTACGTGCCACGACTAAGCGTGACGGAATATGTAAAATGTTTAGACTGTCGACTCAAAACAAGTAAGTACACCCACGCATCACTCGTTGTGTGCGTGATGCTAGAAGCAGTACGTCTAACGGTTCAGAAGCTGACTGGCACAGGCTGCAAGTGGCACACTAGCGAAGGACACAAGACTCACAGTTTAGGTAGAGACCTGCAGTTCTTTACTTGCGAAGCACCAGTACAAGAGTGATCTTCTCTTTCTGTCCGCTTTCCTCCTCAGCTCGGTAGCAAAAGCCCATTTACATCTTAGACTTCCCCCACTTTAGCACAAGCCAATCACGAGCTGGAGCGCGGCATTTGAAGCTCAGAGGAGCCCCCTTGCTCTGCAAACACCGATTTGATCAATCAGAGACTTTTAAGTTAATTGGGAGAAAAGGAAAAAAGATTCAGCTTTGCGGCCTCTTTCTCAAGCGTTTAGGCCATGACTTTTGCTAACGACATGACCAGGATGGAAGCACACTCCTCCATAAAAAGCTTGTTATATCTCCTGTTGCATCCATTTGGAAGTTTCCTAAGAACGGCCATAAACTCGCTAAAAGCCTCGTGCTTTCACAAATATGTTTTGTAACATAGTCTGGGCACCAGTGACCTGTCCCACAGAAATTCGCATAACACAGATGTCCCATCCGCTTCCTGCCTGTCAAGACGTCATTCTCTGCCTTAGTGCTGGTCTACAATGCGCTGGCCATTACAGCAGCGACTTCTCGGCGTTAGTCAATCTAATTGGACGCGGATGCCGACCGACTGGCACCGACAATGTGTCTGCTCAATGAGACCCTGGAACGCGGACGTCTGGAAATGTTTCAACCCAGGTTCCGCAGAAAGAACACGCTTCCCTCAGCCCACTGTCGCCATGCTTTTACTGCAGTCGTTTAAATCGGCACCCTATCCCTTTGAACGCAGGTAAAGCTTACCGTTATTCCTTCCCTAGAGCACGCAAGGAAAAACGTTCACTAATCCCCACCACTTCATCATGTTGTATGAAGTCAAATTACAATAAAGATCATGTTCCCTAAGAACATGAAGTGGTATAACACCGAATCCGAAGTGAGAGTGCCCTGCAATTTCTCAAACTCCCTCTGAGTTCCAGGAGACATTGGCGAACTGACTTTCTGATAAACGAAAACGCCTACTCAGATGCTGGATCACCTACGTCAAAGCACAAGTGCTCCTTTCTTCCAACATGCTGATCAAAAGACATGTTGGAATAGCGTTTTGACAGGTATGAACCATTCACTACAAAATGTAATTTTTACTTGCTTAAAAAAAAAGGAGAAATGATTTTCCTCGTCAGAATTTGATTGTAGGCAGCGGTTCTTTGAGAGTATTGTAAACAATAGCTAAACCCAAGCATTATCCAACGTATCCACTGGCCTCTGCAATCTATGAGCAACAGTATGTCTTCGACGTGCACTGCCTTCCTTTGGTCGTTGAGTCACGTAACATTCCAGGTAATGAGCGAGCTGACAAATTAGCCAAAAGTGCAGTGAGTTTGAAAACACTAGAACTAGAAATGCCAAAGGCTAATGTAAGAACATAGATGCGACATGCATACAGGAGAAATGGGAAGAATAATGGCAAAATAAATCAAAAACATCAGCAATATTAGACAGACCATCCCTACTGTGCTCAAGCAGAGAAGTTGTTGCCTTATGATATATCCTAACTGAACTTACAAAAACACCACGTGAATTTACAGAACTGCAAGACTTCCGTCTGTGTAGCAACCCAAACTGCTCACCACATCTCAGTTCGCACAGCTACGCACGACAAGCGACTTCAGATGGGCCTAGGAAACCTCTTACGGATTTCAACTGATGACTAAAGTTCTTGTGAAAGAGTGGGTACTACAACAAGATTTAAACTCTTTAAACTCGGTACCGTTAGATGTCAGCTTAAGCAGCGATATTTTTCGGTCCGAGGCACCACCCATTGCTTACGCTGAGGTGACAAAAGTCATCGAATGCCTCCTAATATCGTGTCGTACTTACTTTTGCCCTGCACAGTGCAGCAACTGGACGTGGCGTGGACTCAACAGGTCGTGGGAAGTCCCCTGCGGAAGTACCGAGCCATGCGGCCTCCGTAGCCGTCCATAAATGCGAAACGGTTGCCGATGCTGGATTTTATGCATGAACTGACATCTCGATTATGTTCCATAAATATTACATAGGATTCATGTCGGGTGATCTGTGTGGCTATAACATTCGATCAATTTTTCCAGAATGTTCTCCAAACCAGATAGAATAGCTAAGTCTCAGGACAAAATAAAAACCATATGGTCAGTAGTAAAGGAAGTGGCTGGTCTGCAGAGACAGGTCGAGGATATAGAAATAGCGCGTAGTGGGAATGTCCGTGTTACTGATAAGTCGCATATATGTAGAGTATTTAAAAATCACTTTCTGAATATAGCAGGGGAACTAAATAGAAACCTAGTCCCAACAGGGAATCATATAGCGCTCGTAGAAAAAAGTGTTTCGAGACTGTTACCTGAAATGCTCCTCCATGACACCGGCAAGAGGGAGATTGAGTTAATAATTAAATCACTAAAGACCAAGAACTCTCATGGATATGACAGGGTATCTAGCAGAATACTGAAGTATTGTTTTATGTATGTTGCCCCAGTACAAAGCCATATCTGTAACTTTTCCTTTAGGAGTTGTCAGTTTCCTGACCGATTAAAGTATCGGTAGTGAAGCCACTTTATAAAAAGGTAGACAGGGATAATGGTGACAATTATAGACCTATTTCTATGCCATCGGTGTTGGCTATAGTTATCGAGAGGGTTGTACATACAAGGTTACTGGAGCATTTAAATTCACATAATTTGCTGTCAAATGTACAGTTTGGTTTTAGAAATGGTTTAACAACTGAAAATGCTATATTCTCTTTTCTCTGTGAGGTTTCGGACGGATTAAATAAAGGTTACGAACGCTAGGTGTTTTCTTTGATTTAACGGAGGCTTTTGACTGTGTTGACCACAAAATATTACTGCAGAAGTTGGACCATTATGGAGTAAGGGGAATAGCTTACAACTGGTTCGCCTCTTACTTTAAGAACAGAAAGAAGAAGGTAATTCTCCGCAATATTGACAGTGGTAGTGATGTTCAGTCCCAATGGGGCACTGTTAAGTGGGGCGCTCCCCAAGGGTCGGTGCTGGGGCCACTGCTGTTTCTTATTCATATAAATGATATGCCTTCTAGTATTACAGGTGATTCAAAAATATTTCTGTTTGCTGATGACACCAGCTAGGTAGTGAAGGATCTTGTGTGTAATACTGAAACAGTATCAAATAATATAGTTCATGGAATAAGTTCGTGGCTTGTGGAAAATAATTTGATGCTAAATCACAGTAAGACTAAGTTTTGACAGTTTCTAATTCACAATTCAACAAGAACCGATATTTTGATTGGACAGAATGGGCATATTATAAGCGAGACGGAACAGTTCAAGTTCCTAGGCGTTCGGATAGATAGTAAGCTGTTGTGGAAATCCCATGTTCAGGATCTTGTCCAGAAACTAAATGCTGGTTTATTTACCATTAGAACAGGATCTGAAATAAGTGACAGTTCAACACGAAAAGTAGTCTACTTCGCATATTTTCATACGCTTATGTCATATGGTATTATTTTTTGGGGTAATTCTTCTGATTCAAAAAGGGTATTTTTGGCCCAAAAACGGGCTGTTCGAGCTATGTGTTGCGTAAGTTCGAGAACCTCTTGCCGACGCCTATTCAATAGTCTGGGAATTCTGACATTGCCCTCACGGTATATATTTTCTTTAATGTCGTTTGTTGTTAGCAATATTAGTTTATTCCCAAGAGTTAGCAGCTTTCACTTCGATAATACTAGGCAGAAATCAAATCTGCATGTGGAATGCACTTCCTTGACTCTTGTGCAGAAAGGAGTGCAGTATTCTGCTGCATCCATTTTCAATAAGCTACCACAAGAACTCAAAAATCTTAGCAGTAGCCCAAACACTTTTTAAGTCTAAACTGAAGAGTTTCCTCATAGCTCACTCCTTCTATTCTTTCAAGGAGCTCCTGGAAGAGCTGAAAAATTAAGCAAATTCCAGTGTTACATTGTTGATTTTCTTTATTAAACTTTCGCATTGTCGCCTGAATATGTTTCTTATATTTCATTTTATCGGTTTCTACTATCGTATTATAATTTCATGTATTGACTCGTTCCGTGATCATGGAGACTTCTGCTTAATTTGGTCCCACAGAACAATAAATAAATAAATAAACCAATCGCGAATAACAGTGTCCAGTGGCATGGAGCATTATTATCCATAAACATTCCATCGTTGTTTGGGAACAAGCAGTCAATGAATGGCTGAAAAGGGTCTTCAAGTAGCTGAACATAACCATTTCTAGCTATTGATCGGTTCAGTTGGACCAGAGGACCCAGCCCATTCCATTACGGAGCCGCCACAAGATCACACAGTACCTTGTTGAGAATTTGGGTGCATGGTCTTCATATAAATCATCTGAGTGCAATTGACAGCTTCACCAAGGCACTGCTCTTTTATACCTTGCATACGGGATGTGTGTATATGTGCATATCGCTACCCCATGACTTGTCACCTCAGTGTATTTTGTCCCTGAATCAAGATGCAAGAATAAAAAACTTTCTGTGTTTCTTCCTGAACGCGATAGACAGAAAGTAAATATAGTATGTAACAGTTGTAGCTAGATTACTTTATTATCTCATCTTTGCCTTCACAAAAACCTAAACTTTATCTGCTTCATGTACCAAGTGTAATAGATACGACAGCAGTACTACTACTGAAAAATGAAAGTCTCCTCCTTACGCCTTAGAATGCCATGAGATGACTGAGGAACTAATAACCAAGTAGCTAGGCACTTTTAAAATCATAATCATAATCATCAACATCTTCGTATAATTAAAGTATATTCTATATATCCTTTATTTTTCAGTCCCCATACACAATTTTTTACAGCATGATTACTTTCGATCTTCCTTGATCATCTTCACATGTAAAACCAAAGTAAAACTAACAGCAGAAAAGTGTTGCACGTATCTGTTGAGTCTGCTTTTGTAGTAATATCGGTATGTGAACTACACGTTAAAATACTGTGATATGGAACTGTGGTCTATGCCTTAAATGAGTGACTAGTGCAGTGGGGGAGATAAAGGAGTTAGACTGGGGGTGGGAGTGGATTTGAGACGATAAATAAGGCAGAGAGGGAGAGAATGAAGAACGACGTGATCATAACGGATTTACTTTGGATAAAACATTATAGTAACATGTGTAAAATAGAGTTTCACGCTGAAATAAGGTTGTTGTTATAGTCTTCAATCAGACTGGTTTGATGCAGCTCCCCATGCTATTCTATCCCGTGCGAGCCCCTTCATTTCCGAGTGACTACTGCAGTCTACATCTTTCTGAATCTGCTTACTGTATTCATCTCTTGGCCGCCCTCTACTATTTTTTCACCGCACACTTCCCTTCAATACTAAGTTGGTGATCCCTTGATGACTCTGAATGTGTCCTATCAATCGATCCCTTCTTTTAGTCAAGTAGTGCCACGAAGTTTTACCTCTCCAATCCCATTCAGTACCTTCTCACTAGTTACACGATCTGCCCATCTAATCTTCAATGTCCTTCTGTAGCACCTCATTTTGAAAGCTTCTTTTCTGTTTTTGTCTAAACTGCTTATCGTTCTTGTTTCACTTCCATACATGGCTACACTCCAGACAAAATCTTTCAAAAAGATTTCCTACCCCTTACATCTATATTCGAAGTTAACTAATTTCTCACAAGGGAACATCCCCATCGCACCCCCCTCAGATTTAGTTATAAGTTGGCACAGTGGATAGGCCTTGAAAAAGTGAACACAGATCAATCGAGAAAACAGGAAGAAGTTGTGTGGAACTATGAAAAAATAAGCAAAATATACAAACTGGGTCGTCCATGCCTAAGATAGGCAATATTATGGGCAATGTGGGCTCAGGAGCGCCGTGGTCCCGTGGTTAGCGTGAACAGCTGCGGAACGAGAGGTCTTTAGTTCGAATCTGCCCTCGGCTGAGAATTTTGCTTTCTTTATTTTCGAAAGTTATGATCTGTCCGTTCGTTCATTGACGTCTCTGTTCACTGTAATAAGTTTAGTGTCTGTGTTTTGCGACAGCACCGCAAAACCGTGCGATTAGTTGACGAAAGGACGTGTCTCTCCAATGGGAACCGAAAACATTTGATCGCAAGGTCATAGGTCAACCGATTCCTCCACAGGAAAACACGTCTGATATATTCTATACACACTGGTGACAGCATGTGCGTCACATGACAGGAATATGTTATCGACCCACCTAACTAGTACACTTGGCGAATGGGTAAAAAGATTCTTCTACCTTGCCCGATTTAGGTTTTCTTCTGGATGTAATAATCACTCCAAAAAAAGTGATGAAA
Source organism: Schistocerca serialis cubense (assembly GCF_023864345.2). Taxonomy (NCBI): domain Eukaryota; kingdom Metazoa; phylum Arthropoda; class Insecta; order Orthoptera; family Acrididae; genus Schistocerca; species Schistocerca serialis. The sequence goes on from NC_064646.1 coordinate 2,143,083, forward strand.
ACATAAGGGTTTGCACATAAACTGAAAATAAAAAGTTAAAATTTTCGGTCGAGGGAAGATTTGAGCCAAAGACCTCTAGTTCCGCAGCTGTTCACGCTAACCACGGGACCACGGCTCTCCTCGTCTCACACTGCCCTTAATATTGCCTATATTGCACATGGACGACCCAGTTTGTATATTTTGCGTATTTTTTCATAGTTCCACACAACTTCTTCCTGTTTTCTCGATAGATCTGTGTTCAGTTTTTCAAGGCCTATCCACTGTGCTAACTTATAACTAAATCTGAGGGGGGTGCGATGGGGAGGTTCCCTTGTCAGAAATGCTTTGCATGCCAATGCCAGTCTAAATTTTATATCCTCTCTATTTCGGCCATCATCAGTTGATTTGCTGCACAGAAAGCAAAGCTCGTCTACTACTTTAAGTGTCTCGTTTCCTAATCTGATTCCCTTAGCATCACGTGATTTAATTCGACTATAGTCATTGTTTTGTTTTTGTTGATGTTTATGTTATACCCGCCTTTCAAGACAATGTCCATTCCGTTCTTACAAGATCATCGGCAAACCTGAAAGTTTTTATTTCTTTTTTCTGAAATTTAATTCCTACTCAAAACTTTTCTTTCGTTTCCTTTATTGCTTGGTCAATGTACAGTTTTAATAATATTCGGAATAGGCTACAAACCTGTCTTACTCCCTTCTCAACTACTGCTTCACTTTTATGCCCCTCGACTCTTATTACTGCCGTCCGATTTCCTTACAAACTGTGGTGGAACCTACATCTGCCCCTGGAAATGTTTTACAATTTGAAACCTGGCTCCTAAATCTCTGTCTTACCATTATATAATCAACCTGAAGCCTTCCTGTATCTCCAAGTCTCTTCCACGTATGCAGCCTTCTTTTACGATTCTTAAACTACATGTTAGCGATGATTAAATTATGCTCTATGCAAAACTCTTTCATTGCTTTCCCCCAGTCCATATTCACCTTCCATATTCATCTATTATTTTTCCTTCTCTTCCTTTTCCTGCTATCGATTTCCAGTCCCCTATCACTATTAATTCTTTTGTCTCCCTTAACTATCTGAATAATTTCATTTATCTCGTCATTCATTTCTTCAATCTTCTCATTATCTGCGAAGCTAGCTGGCATTTAAACTTGTACTCGTACTAATGTGGGCTTTGTGCCTGTCTTAGCTGCCATAATCCTGTTCATAGTAGCTTACCCGCATTTCTATTTTGTTATTCATTATTAAACCTACTGCTGCGTCACCCCTATTTGACTTTGTATTTGTAACCCTGTGTTTACCTGACTAGGTCCGTCTGCTTAGCTGGGTGGTAACGTGCTCCCCTCCCATGTAAGCGGGGCCGGGCTCTAGTCCTGGCTGGGTTGAAGATTTTCTCCGCTCGGGGACTAGCCGTTGTGTTGTCCTCATCATCAATTCATCCTCATCACCGGCGCGCAAGTCGCCCAATGTGGCATCGACTGAAATAAACCTTACACTTGGCGGCCGAACTTCCACGAATGGGGCTTCCCGGCCAGCGATGCCATACACTCATTTCCGTTTACCTGACTAAATTTCCTGTTCCGCCTGCCACCTAACTCACTAATTCCCGGCATATACCCAGCTACAACCGATTCATTTCCCTTTTTAAATTTTCTAAACTACCTGCCTAACATTCCACACTCCGATCCGTAGAATGCCAGTTTTATTTCTCATGACGACGACATCCTCTTGAGTAGTACCCACCAAGAGATCCGAATGGGGGACTGTTTAAACTCTGGAGTATTTGACCCAAGAGAACGCCATTATCATTCAATCATACAGTAGATATACATGCCCTCGGGAAAAATTACGGATGAAGTTTCTCCTTGCTTTCAGCTGTTTGCAGTACCAGCAGAGCCGTGCTGTTTTTGGTGATGTTAGAAAGCCATATCAATCAATCATCCAGATGGAAACTAATGAAAAGGCTACGAGCCCTCTTTGGGCGCCTACATATGTCTGGCCTCTCCACAGATACCCTTTGGTTATGGCTGCATCTACTGTATGTTTATCTGTATCGCTGAGGCTCGCAAGCCACCCCACCGATGCAAGGTCCGTGGTTCATGGAAGGGGGGGCTGAAATTACAGAAACGTATATTGGTGCTGGAAGTGTAAGATGTATAATACTAAAAAAAATTAAAATATTACTTAAAATATTATTACAGTTACTAGAAACCTAAAAAAGAAAATTATGCTTAAACTATCATTAAAAGTATGAAGAGTGTAGAACAACGGATGTGTAAACTGTAATAGCTATAGGATGGTAAAATTATGATGGTTAAATTACTTGAAATAATTAGAATTCAGTTATGTATCTTAAAATATTAAAAGTGTAAACCACTGGAAGTATAGAGAAATAAATGTAATAAAATTGCATTTGCTTCTGTAATTGCTTGCTTCAGTGTTTGCCCTACATGAATAGGCAGTCAAGTAATCATTCTTATTGTACGCCACTAGACGAAGCTACTAGGGGAAACAATTCTGTTTTTGTCTTTCTGCTCTTCAGTGTGAGGACTGGTCAGATGCTTGCCTCCCCCCTCCCCCCCCCCCCCCTTAATTCCTCCTGTTACCGAAGTAACGATTTTTGATGCCTCAGTACGCAACATGTCAACGAATCCGCCCTTTTATTCAAGTTGTAATACATACTTCTTTCCTCTTCCATTTTGTTCCGTGCTCTTCATTACCTATTTGATATGCCAACCTAAAGGTCAGATTTCTTCTTTAAGACCATGTTTCGAAAACTTACATTCTCTTCTTGTCGTAACTGCTTATCGTCCACGTTTCGCTTCTGCACGAGGCTACACTCCACACAAATACCTTCATAATAAAACTTCCTATCACTTCAGTTCGTAACCGGTGTCAACGAATTTCACTTCTTGAGACACATTTCTTTACTGTTGTCAGCCTGCATTTTATGTCCTCTCTACTTCGGCCATCTTCCGTTATTTTGCTCCACAACTAGCAAAACTCGTAAAGTACTGTAATTATATATAGTGTTTCACAATGTTTTGACGATTTCAAATCCAAATAAAGCGTGGTACCAACGGTGGCACTGTCTTATAGTAGAGTGGAGAGTCGAATTTCATCCCTTACATAGGTCAGTAATCATATCGTAATTGCCGGAGCAACATCTGGCGTTCTCGATGGAGAGCTATTTTCAATATAACGATTCTATAGTGCGCATTCGACATGCTTTTCGTAAGCATTTCAAGATTCATCCGCGATATCTAATTACCCGGCGTGGAACAATATTGTATTGGACAGGAAACTTCCATGCAACTGACCGTGGGTCGAATCGAAAGACAACCAGCACTCGAAAAATTGACCTCACTTTCGAGAACACGCTCACTCGCCTGAGTTAACCGTGCAAGACATATACCTGTGGAGTTATTTAAAGGTGGCAGCGTATTTTACCGGGTGGGAATCTTACAACAGTTAAAAGATGGCACACACGATGAAATTTCCAGAATTCCTTTAGCAGTTACGAAAGATGTGTCCAAAAACAGGGTGAAAAGTTGGTTATTGAGTAGCCGCAAAAGATCGTCATTTGCCCGACGTCGTATTTCATAAGTTGACACGAATAAATGCTGTGCCTTGTATAAAATGTTTAACATTGTTTCACGTTTGAAATTTCCAGAATTCCTTTAGCAGTTACGAAAGATGTGTCCAAAAACAGGGTGAAAAGTTGGTTATTGAGTAGCCGCAAAGGATCGTCATTTGCCCGACGTCGTATTTCATAAGTCGACTCGAATAAATGCTGTGCCTTGTTTAAAATGTTTAACATTGTTTCACGTTTAGTTTAAGTGTTATTCGTATTTGAATTCGTGATAATATTGTGAAACACCCCGTACTTTTATTGCTCTCCGGTGTCCAGCAGGATGCAGTAGTTTACGAAACACGTTATTTCGACAACGCACCTTCCCGTCCTCATCAGCTAATACCAGTGAGTCATTTCCTAATCCAGGTCTGTCAACACGGTCTGATAACATTGGACTACATTAATTTTTTTTTTTTTGTCTACTGACTGGTTTGATGCGGCCCGCCACGAATTACTTTCCTGTGCTAACCTCTTCATCTCAGAGTAGCACTTGCAACCTACGTCCTCAATTATTTGCTTGACGTACTCCAATCTCTGCCTTCCTCTACAGTTTTAGCCCTCTACAGCTCCCTCTAGTACCATGGAAGTCATTCCCTCATGTCTTAGCAGATGTCCTATCATCCTGTCCCTTCTCCTTATCAGTGTTTTCCACATATTCCTTTCCTCTCCGATTCTGCGTAGAACCTCCTCATTCCTTACCTTATCAGTCTACCTAATTTTCAACATTCGTCTATAGCACCACATCTCAAATGATTCGACTCTCTTCTGTTCCGGTTTTCCCACAGTCCATGTTTCACTACCATACAATGCTGTACTCCAGACGTACAGCCTCAGAAATTTCTACCTCAAATTAAGGCCGGTATTTGATATTAGTAGACTTCTCTTGACCAGAAATGCCTTTTTTGCCATAGCGAGTCTACTTTTGATGTCCTCCTTGCTCCGTCCGTCATTGGTTATTTTACTGCCTAGGTAGCAGAATTCCTCAACTTCATTGACTTCGTGACCATCAATCCTGATATTAAGTTTCTCGCTGTTCTCATTTCTACTACTTCTCATTACCTTCGTCTTTCTCCGATTTACTGTCAAACCATACTGTGTACGCATTAGACTGTTCATTCCGTTCAGCATATCATTTAATTCTTCACTTTCACTCAGGATAGCAATGTCATCAGCGAATCGTATCATTGATATCCTTTCACCTTGTATTTTAATTCCACTCCTGAACCTTTCTTTTATTTCCATCATTGCTTCCTCGATGTACAGATTGAAGAGTAGGGGCGAAAGGCTACAGCCTTGTCTTACACCCTTCTTAATACGAGCACTTCGTTCTTGATCGTCCACTCTTATTATTCCCTCTTGGTTGTTGTACGTATTGTATATGACCCGTCCCTCCCTATAGCTTACCCCTACTTTTTTCAGAATCTTGAACAGCTTGCACCATTTTATATTGTCGAACGCTTTTTCCAGGTCGACAAATCCTATGAAAGTGTCTTGATTTTTCTTTGGCCTTGCTTCCATTATTAGCCGTAACGTCAGAATTGCCTCTCTCGCCCCTTTACTTTTCCTAAAGCCAAACTGATAGCGCATTCTCAATTTTCTTTTCCATTCTTCTCTATATTAATCTTGTAAGCAGCTTCGATGCATGAGCTGTTAAGCCGATTGTGCGATAATTCTCGCACTTGTCAGCTCTTGCCGTCTTCGGAATTGTGTGGATGATGCTTCTCCGAAAGTCAGATGGTATGTCGCCAGACTCATATATTCTACACACCAACGTGAATAGTCGTTTTGTTGCCACTTCCCCCAATGATTTTAGAAATTCTGATGGAATGTTATCTATTCCTTCTGCCTTATTTGACCGTAAGTCCTCCAAAGCTCTTTTAAATTCCGATTCTAATACTGGATCCCCTATCTCTTCTAAATCGACTCCTGTTTCTTTTTCTATCACATCAGACAAATCTTCACCCTCATAGAGGCTTTCAATGTATTCTTTCCACCTATCTGCTCTCTCCTCTGCATTTAACAGTGGAATTCCCGTTGCACTCTTAATGTTACCACCGTTGCTTTTAATGTCACCAAAGGTTGTTTTGACTTTCCTGTATGCTGAGTCTGTCCTTCCAGCAATCATATCATTTTCGATGTCTTCACATTTTTCCTACAGCCATTTGGTCTTAGCTTCCCTGCACTTCCTATTTATTTCATTCCTCAGCGACTTGTATTTCTGTATTCCTGATTTTCCCGGAACATGTTTGTACTTCCTTCTTTCATCAATCAACTGAAGTATTTCTTCTGTTACCCATGGTTTCTTCGCAGCTACCTTCTTTGTACCGATGTTTTCCTTCCCAACTTTTGTGATGGCCCTTTTTAGAGATGTCCATTCCTCTTCAACTGTACTGCCTACTGCGCTATTCCTTATTGCTGTATCTATAGCGTTAGAGAACGTCAAACGTATCTCGTCATTCCTTAGTACCTCCGTATCCCACTTCTTTGCGTATTGATTCTTCCTGACTAATGTCTTGAACTTAGGTCTACTCTTCATCACTACTATATTGTGATCTGAGTCTATATCTGCTCCTGGGTACGCCTTACAATCCAGTACCTGATTTCGGAATCTCTGTCTGACCATGATGTAATCTAATTGAAATCTTCCCGTATCTCCCGGCCTTTTCCAAGCATACCTCCTCCTCTTGTGATTATTGAACAGGGTATTCGCTATTACTTGCTGAAACTTGTTACAGAACTCAATTAGTCTTTCTCCTCTTTCATCCTTGTCCCAAGCCCATATTCTCCTGTAACCTTTTCTTCTACTCCTTCCCCTACAACTGCATTCCAGTCGCCCATGACAATTAGATTTTCGTTCCCCTTTACATACTGCATTACCCTTTCAATATCCTGATACACTTTCTCAGTCTGTTCATCTTCAGCTTGCGACGTCGGCATGTATACCTGAACCATCGTTGTCGGTGTTGGTCTGCTGTCGATTCTGATTAGAACAACCCAGTCACTGAACTGTTCACAGTAACACACCCTCTGCCCTACCTTCCTATTCATAACGAATCCTACACCTGTTATACCATTTTCTGCTGCTGTTGATATTACCCGATACTCATCTGACCAGAAATCCTTGTCTTCCTTCCACTTCACTTCACTGACCCCTACTATATCTACATTGAGCCTTTGCATTTCCCTTTTCAGATTTTCTAGTTTCCCTACCACGTTCAAGCTTCTGACATTCCACGCCCCGACTCGTAGAACGTTATCCTTCCGTTGATTATTCAATCTTTTTCTCGTGGTAACCTCCCCCTTGGCAGTCCCCTCCCGGAGATCCGAATGGGGGACTATTCCGGAATCTTTTGCCAATGGAGAGATCATCATGACACTTCTTCATTTACAGGCCACATGTCCTGTGAATACACGTTACGTGTCTTTAATGCAGTGGTTTCCATTGCCTTCTGCATCCTCATGTCGTTGATCATTGCTGATTCTTCCGCCTTTAGGGGCAATTTCCCACCCCTAGGACAGGAGAGTGCCATGAACCTCTATCCGCTCCTCCGCCCTCTTTGACAAGGCCGTTGGCGGAATGAGGCTGACTTCTTATGCCGGGAGTCTTCGGCGGCCAATGCTGATTATTTATCAAAATTTAGGCATTGGCGGTGATCGTACCCGGGACCGAAGGTGTTTTGATTATTAATCAAAGACGCTACCCCTAGACCACTTTTGTTCAGAATCTTTTAATTACCTCTATTTACGACACTGACAGAATTAGAGTATCATGGACGAACCGCAAAGTTTTTATTTATTGTCTCTGAACTTCAATTCCATTACCTCGTTCCTCCTTGGTACCATTTAATGGTCGCTCCTTGTACTAACTGAATAACATCAGACAGAGGCTGCAACCTTTTCTCACTTTCTTCTCAACTCTTATTTTCCCGTTTTTACGGTTATTGGGTCTCCAGCCGTGTGCAGTCGTTTCCAAATCACGATATTTCGACAGCGTTCCTTGCCGTCATCTTCAGGTGATACCTGTAGACTGAGCGTCTCCGCTGAATCTCCTCCCCTTTATACTCTGATCGCTCCCCACCCCCTCCTTCGCGTCGCTGCGTGGAGTGGTGGTGGGGAGGGGCGGGCTGCTGGCTGATGGATGCGAATTGTGGACCACCAGATGTCCTGTGGCCTTCGTCGGCTCGGAAGTCGCTTTGGGTCGGCGCTGTGCTTTTTGTTGGCTGAGTGCTGGATCCCAGGCTTTGCTGATGTTGAACCCGGCGTCTCTTTTGATCAGCCCATCAGCTACATGTATTTCAATCGCCTCCTTCAGAACACAGTCCCAAAAAGACGAGGCCTGTCGTAAAACTTCCGTTTTCACGTACTCCATAGTATCTCCAGTAATGTTCCGCAACCGCAGATTTTGTAGGCTGCTTCAGTTCAGTGTGCCTTCTGTGTTCCTGGGATCTTTCTTCGTTTGTCCGTACAGTTTTGCCGATGTATGCCTTACAGCATTTACACGGTATACGGTAAACACCCGGTTTGCGGAGCCCCAGGTCATCTTTTACTGTACCAAGCAGGGCACGCGTTTTCGGAGGTGGCTGGAAGACACATTTGATGTTACATCGAGCCAGAATTCTGCCGATTTTGTTGGATACTTTGCCGGCGTAAGGCAGGTACGCCATTGTCTTCTCGTCCTCTTCGTTCTCTCTCTGCTGGGCTTGAACATTCTGAAGGCACGTCGAATTTGACTCTCGTTATACCCGTTCTTCTTGAAAACGTCCTTAAGGTGGTTAAGTTCCTCTTGTAGGCTTTCTTCATCCGATATTGATCGGGCCCTGTGTACCAGTGTTCGCAGTCCACCCTCACGCAGTGAAGGATGATGACAGCTGGTAGCGTGGAGATACAGATCAGTGTGGGTTTGTTTCCTGTATACACTGTGTCCCAAGGTGCCATCCGCTTTGCGCTTGACTAGGATGTCCAGAATCGGGAGTTCACCATTCTCTTCCACCTACATGTTGAATTTGATGTTAGGATGCAGAGAATTCAGATTTAGGAGAAACTCTTGAAGTTTTTCTCTTCCATGTGGACATATAACAAATGTGTCATCAACATATCTGTAAAAGCACATAGGCTTCAGTGCTGCAGTTTCTAGTGCTTTCTCTTCGATGTCCTCCATAAACAAGTTTGCTAACACTGGTGACAGGGGACACCCCATGGCAACACCATCCGTTTGTTCGTAATAGTTTCCATCGAAGAGAAAGAATGTTGATGTCAGGACAAATTCGAAAAGATGAGTTATTATCGGGTTGAATTTCTCCCAAATCAAGAGAGTCATCAAGCGGCAGTCTGGTGACAAGCGAGACCACATCGAACCTGACCAAGAGGTCCTGGTTACGGCGGCGCAGCTCCTGCAGCCATTGAATGATGTGTGCAGAATTCCTGATGTGATGCTGACATTTCCCGAAGTGAGGGCTTGATTTCGCCGTTAAATATTTGACTAGCTGGTACGTTGGAGCGCCTATATTGCTGACGATAGGGCGCAAAAGAACATCCTCTTTGTGAACCTGTGGTAAACCTTAGAGCCTTGGGGGTGCAGCAGCTCGAGGTCGGAGCTTCTTGGCAATTTCCTTCGGCAGGCACTGGCGTAGAAGATCAATAGTCTTCTTTTACACCCTGTTGGTCGGGTCTCCCTTCAGTTTCCTGTATGTTGGGTCCTCGAGTAGGTCGTACATTTTGTGATTGTACTCTGATAATGGAAGCAGTACAGTTGCATTTCCTTTATCCGCGGGTAAAGTAACTATTGGGGATCATTCCGTAGTTCTCGCATCGCAGCTCTTTCTGATTTCGTATAGCGGCTTTGGTAATCGCACGGCAGGTTTCCCGACGCATCCCTTCTGCTATTTCGCTGGGAAGGGTAGAAATTACTTGTTCTATACCTGTGGTGAAGTCTGCGAACGCAGAAGGCACGCTGAACTGATGCAGCCTACAAAATCTGCGGTTGCGGAACATTACCTGGATACTGGAGATACTATGGAGTACGTGAAAACGGAAGTTTTACGACAGGCCTCGTCTTTTTGGGACTATGTTCTGAAGGAGGCGATTTAAATACGTGTAGCTGATGGGCTGATCAACCGAGACGCCGGGTTCAACCTCAGCAAAGCCTGGCACCCAGCACTCAGCCAACTAAAAGCACAGCGCCGACCCAAAGCGACTTCCGAGCCGACGAAGGCCACAGGACATCTGGCGATCCACAATTCGCAGCCAGCAGCCCGCCCCTCCCCACCACCACTCCACGCAGCGACGCGGTGGAGCGGGTGGGGAGCGATCAGAGTATAAAGGGGAGGAGATTCAGCGGAGACGCTCAGTCTGCAAGTATCACCTGAAGATGACGGCAAGGAACGCTGTCGAAATATCGTGGTTTGAAAACGACTGCACCTGGCTAGGGACCCGAGAACAGTACAAACAGTTAATTCGTCGGGAAAGCATAAGATCACACATCTTATTTTCCTGTCTTGTGTTCCATCTCAATTAATTACACAGTATACAATGATGAACCAAAACATTAGCTTGTACTAACAAACTAAAGTTTTGTGTGGAACGAAACACATCACACGCACATTATAAGTCAATGCAAAGATCATTTCATTCGTGTAAATAAAGGGCCACTTATTAGTCCCGAGAGATAGTTTCCATAGGTTTTACGTCAGGCGAATTTGGTCGCCGAGGTACGAACGTGAGTTCACTAAAACGCTCCTCAAAGCCCTGTAGCACGGCTCTGCCTCCAAGACACGGACACCTATACAGCTGAAGATGACATCGCCGTCGGGAAAGTCATCAATGTTGTGATTCTCTGCTGCCAGCGTGTCTTCGATTACTATCAAAGGTCTCTTTCAAGTGCAGGAGAACGTCTCCCGTAGCATAACACTGCTCTCCCCAGCCTGCGACCGTGCCGCACTGCACGTTTCATCTCGCCGATCACCTCAACGACGGCGTTTGTGGAGACGACCATCGACCTAGTGCAGCAAATATGTGATTCACCCGAAGAGCCGAATCGTTTCCACTGATCGATGATCAAATCTCGATTGTCTTGTGCCCACTGCTATTTATAATTAATGACGTTGTTAGGTCAACATGAGAACACCTAGGGGTGGTCTGCTGCGGAGCTCCATGTTCAACAATGTACGACGAACGGTGTGCTCCAGCTTTGTCTTTTTCCTTCAGAGATGCTACAGGTCACACCATCTATCCTACTTTAGAGGGCAGACAGGCCTTCGAACCCATGTTTTGTAAAGAGCTGTGGACGTCCAACCATTTAGCGCCGAGCGATAGTTTCACTGAGTTATCACTTTTAGTAGATGCTCACGACAGTAGCACATGAACATTCGACCAGCTTCGCCTTTTTCGAGAAACCCGTTCACCGGCTTTGTGTAATGATAATCTGCCCTTTGTCAAAGTCGCTTATCTCAAGATATTTCCCAGTCCGTGTATGCTCCACTCACATACTTCAGTTCCCGCGTCATGTGCCTGCAATGTCACCAAGCGGCATCCGGCATCGCAGAGGGCAATGGTCATAATGTTTTGCCTTCAGCGTATTTCGATACAGCTACATGAAAACGTAGATCTTGAAATCAAATATTTCAGTACAGAACTGTGGGAAGTTTTCATTGAAAAGCTTTCAGCTTATACGGCAATTCTGTGTTCGATACAGTCAAATATAATATCGTTCGAAAGTAGACTTCAGCGTCCAGAATAGAAGAAATTGCTTTACGTTTAACATGTGAAATTACATTTTTATGTAACAGACAGCTGTACTCTCTTTATTCGACGATTTTAACCGCGGTATTACAGGTTACCGTATTATGTAAATGCTTTAATGGTTCTGTGCTTATAATCCGATCAAGCATTTGATAAATGAAGTTCCACCCAAATTATTCACGCATTAATCATTTGCATTTTTTTTATTTCCCAAAAAACAATCAAATTAATGTCGGCCACACTTAATACACGAATCGCTAGAATTAAAAGCGTTTTTAATCCGATTAAGTCAGTACGGTCTAATTAAAAACGTATAGACTAATCGAAACGACAGGATGACGGAGGTACATATGCACTGCTCTTTGTGTCCCCGTATATCTTCAGTGTACTCCACGTACTGCTACACAACGGTTTTATGGCAGTATCAGGTGCTGCTAGTCTAGTGTATCAACGTTCGTTTGGCGTTCTCTTTGATTATCGGTACTAGAACAGATAAACTGTAACCGTACTGTGGCGTTTTTGTGAACTGTATACCAATTCCTAAACTGATAGAGGCTTGCAAACTTCAGTGGGAATAATTAGCTTCTTACTCTTTTATGAAAGAGCATACAATTATTTTCGGATAGTAGTAACTATTAACAATGCCTGACACCTACTGTTATCGTGTAATATCTGATTGTAATGACGATATTACGAACGAAGCGCCATCTCAGTTTCGTTACGAAAATTTGCTCCATTCTTCACTGACAAACTTTCAAGTTTTTGAATTTCTTGGAGTGAGGGGTAGGGGCGGGGGAAATATGGGAGAAATGAAGAGAAATATGGGAACATCAGGGTGCCCTAACACATGTCTTTATTTTTTCAGTACATCAAATATTCAGTCCTCAATTTTTTCTGTCTGATCTTAATAACTGAAATAATAAATGTTGTTGCCATTTAGTTAGAACACATGCCAACTCGATGCCAAACATGAGACATAAAAATTTGTACGGATTGTGTGCGGAGGGATTCTGTAACATAATGTTTGTTTAGAATATAAAACTTCATTATGGCCAAATTGTGTTTATTAACTGTTTAATTCTCACATAAAAAAATTTTTTCCATCACCCCAGTTTCCTGAACTCCTGATGATAGCCGATGACTGTGGATATTGTGTCACAGACACAGTCCCTTTAACTGTTCAGAGATGTCACTAAATCCGGACAAAGATGTAAACAACCATGAATGAGCAGCGCCTATTAGACGGAGGGGATTCGACAACCGATCAGGTCCAGTCATTCCACAAGGAAGGAGGTACACGATTCTTGTTGTGTGTATTTCAGCCGTGCTTAGACGGTCACTAACGGGGTTCGATTAGGTCCGCATTGTTGCTTTGTGCCCAAGGGCTCTCTACAAGGGAAGTTTCCAGGCGTCTTCGAGTGAACCAAAGCGATGTTGTTCGGACATGGAGGAGATACAGAGACAGGAACGGTCGAACACATGCCTCGCTCAGGCCGCCCAACGGCTACTTCTACAGTGGATGACCGTTACCTACGGATTATGGCTCGGAGGAACCCTGACAGAAACGCTACCAGGTTGATTAATGCATTCGTGTAGCCACAGGACGTCGTGTTACGACTCAAACTGTGCACAGTAGACTGCATGATGTGCAGCTTCACCCCCGACGTCCATGGCGTGGTCTATCTTTGCAACCACGACACCATGCGGCGCGGTACAGAAGGGCTCAACAACATGCGAATGGACGGCTAAGGACTGGCGTCACGTTCTCTTTACCGATCAGTGTCGCGTATGTCTTCAACCAGACAATCGTCGGAGACTTGTTTGAAGGCAACCCGGTCAGGCTGACCGCCATAGACACACTGTTCTGTGAGTGCAGCAAGGTGGAGGTTCCCTGCTGGTTTATGGTGGCATTAAGTGGGGCCGACGTACGCCGCTGGTGGTCATTGAAAACGCCGTAACGGCTGTACGATACGTGAATGCCGTCCTCCGACCGATAGTGCAACCATATCGCCAACATATTGTCGAGGCATTCGCCTTCATGGACAATTCGCGCCCCATCGTGCACATCTTGTGAATGACGTCCTTAAGATAACGGCATCGCGCGACTAGAGTGGCCAGCATGTTCTGCAGACATGAACCCTATCGATCATGCCTGGGGTAGATTGAAAAGGGCTCTTTATGGACGACGTGACCAACCAACCACTCTGAGGGATCTACGCCGAATCGCCGTTGAGGAGTGGGAAATCTGGACCAACAGTGCCTCGATGAACTTGTGGACGGTATGCCACATCGAATATAGGCATGCAAGAGGACGGAGGTCAGTGTTTAAAAGATAAAAATAATTAAAGACTTAGTTTCAGCTGGTGACCCTTAGCCGAGGATACTTCACTGGAAAGAAATTGGTTATTGTTTACTACAAGCGCGTAATTCTGTGCATGGAATTTCCTTTGCAGTTGTACTGTAACACTTATATCGATTAGAAGTAGGCTTATATTATGTAACTGTGTATCTACAATCATGAAGTGTGTATTCTGTGTTATTTAAACTCCTTGATCTGTTGCAAGAAAATTAGAGTTTTGTAATGTATGTATGAAAAAGGCAAAAGGATATGTTAAAATGATGAATTATCATATGAGTATGTTCATAAAAAGCAAATGTTTATTGAAAGCTGGTTCATGCTTAGGGCGCTTGTATTTCTAACATGTAAGAGCTGTAGGGAAGCCCCCCGCAACGGAAGTGGAATGGTGCGATGTGAAAGGTGGTTTTGGCGGCCGAACTGAGCGGCCTCTTTGTGTGAACGGCATGCAGTATGTGGCTAGCCGTAGGAAGATACACTTCGACGGTGCTAACAGAGGAAACTGGGAGCTGCTTTATAAAGAATTTGCCGTGTATGTGGATCCGGTTATTATTTGCTATTCTCGGCATAAAGGAATGGCTCTAGTATGTTGAACATCCGACGACAAGAAGAGATTTTATAGAGCATTCGAACATGAAGAGGCGTGAGTACAGTTAGCCGCCATGTCGCTTGCCACCAGTCTTCGCAATTGCTTCACAAACTTCAAACATTCAGTAATGTGTATGGGCATGGACCAGTTAATTTGTGTGTTGTTTCAATAATACTCAGAAAAACATAAATTCGTGTCCGGCACCACATTTTCTATCCTGATCACGAACCTATTCAGTTTTTTCACCTAAGTGCGGCTCAAACCGAGTACCCTGATTTAAAATGGACAATTGTTGCATTCAAGTGTTTAAAGGTGATTTTTTGTATAATGTAAGAGGAGTGGTAAAAGTTAAAGTTAAATCCACAAAAGTAAAGTTGGACAGGCTTTTGCTAAAACATCCTTCGATTATTACAAAATAAAGTTTTGTAGGATTAAGTGCAAGAATGTGTAAATATTATTGTCTGAAATACCTGCATCACAGGTGATAAAAAGGCAAATAAGTTAAGCTCATTTTCAAAATTAATAGTATTTTGATTCCTGTCATGAACGGTTCCCTATTTGAAGTTATTTAAGCCCTGTGTTGTGTTTCACTGTCTTGCAACGTAAATTTTGAACTTCAGGTGAAGTGAATCAGTAGCTTTTGAATTAGTCTTTTCTAGTGTATTAATCAAAGTTTGTTGACTACTGAAATTATACTAGTTTATGGGTCCCCATCATATTCCCCACCTATTAGAAAAAAAATGGAACTATTACTGTTGCTAAGGAAAACTGATGTATGTAGATGATCTTAAACAGTGTATTTATGATATTTTTCATCTTTCTTTTGTCAGTTAAGGAAAAAGCACCTCATGTCCATTTTAGTTCCGCACTTCACGCAGTATCATTTCAGTACTCATTTAAGTAATGCCCTTGCGTGTAGCTGTCATTAGTATGAGCTTGGTCAAAAATTACTTCTAATAATTTATTGATGTGTGCGTTATTGGTAACTGCTGCTGCGCACAGTTCAGACTGCACTGTGTCAGTTTGTATCCTGTTTGCTATTCAAAGGGAAATCTCAACAAAAATAGCTTAAATAACCAATATTCAATTTTCTTAACATGTATTTCCAAATTAATGTGCCTAATTGGGAAGGCGAACGTTCTCTTTCTTCATTCATTTATGAATTTACCTCTTTCATTAACTCCCATTGTTGAAGTTTGTTCGGTTTTGCTGTTAATTTCACCAAATTCAAAATTATAGACAGATACCTTTGCTCATTAGACACACGCGCGATCAACTTCGGGAATCTCTCAGAGGGTAACAATAGCATGTCTCACGGCAAGGTGGTTTTTATATGCTTTTTATACGTGGTTTTTCCCTTGACAGGATTGCAGGTTCAGTTGTTAAGGAAGAGGGAAATAAACACGCTAGTGTTATAGTAGTTTCTTTTTTTTGTACTGAGCAAAGTAGTTGTGTCATGCATGTGGATTTGCACGAAGTACCTCGCAGTCGCTTTTGAAAATAATTAGATGTTTATTATTTTCAGTGCTATTTTAGTGTTTTTTCTTATTTTAGCTTTTCCTATTTTTTTTGTATTATTGTGTAAAATAGTGTGATAATCATGGCGAGTGAAATGCGTAACATTAGGCTGCAAAGCAAATTGAGAAATGACAATGACGGCGAGCGTAGCTTGTTAGCACCACCTAATAACGAACTGACGAATGTTCTAGACAATAGTTTGGTAATAGTGCATAGGGATATGGACCAGACAGTAAATAACGGGGCAGAAATTTAAACAATCAGTGAACCGGGAACTATTGTCGATCGATCGGTCGGTAACAGTTCGCTTCAGGAATCCGAAATAGCAGAACAAAATCTTGCAAGTACAGTAGATTCAGGTTTTCCATCAATACACTTTTTTCAATTAAGTAAAGACACACTCTCTGCTTTTCTGAATACGAATGTAGCCGGTGCAAACGCACTGACGAAAGAGACAAAGGAATATGTTTCAGTAGCTATTGCATTTTATTGCAATTAATTAAAAAATTTGATCAAACAGAGAAACAAACACAGCAACAACTTGAAAAGTTAGACATAACTGATGAACTTAAATAAACACTTGAACAAACACGTCATGATTTAACCGCTGAGATACACAAAATCCAATCGAAATATCAAAACATTTCTTAAGGCGTAACAACACAAATTCGTGAGCATTTCCAGCTTATGTTTTCGCGACATGAAGAAACATTACAGAACCATAAAGCAGCAATATACGAACTGCAGACCATTGCACACGAAAATCACGACACCTTGCAGGCTAAAGTTGATTGTGTTGCATCTACCGATATGGTCTTGCAACTTGTAAAAAATCAGGAAAACTTAAAGAACACAGTAGATACTATTACGACACAAATGGACACTCTAAAACTTGACTCAGAAAACACACGGAGGAAATCAGCACTTTATCGGAAAAAGAAGCCGAACTTTCGAATCAGTTATCAAATTTATCTACGAAGGTAGATGATGATTTGAATGATACAAGACCGGCAGCCTTTACTGACACAGAGGAGTACGAGGAAATTAGGAAATTTAAACAGAGTTAGAAACAATTTAATACGCAACACAAAGGGAAATACCGAAAGTACAAGATCAGTTGGCACAGGTGATACAAGACTTATATATTTCAGAGGATACTCGCGCTACATTGCTCTCTACGAGACAGTTTGTTACTGTTAACGAATGAGAAGCTTCCATTTCAAGTGGAAAAGATCCCAGGATCCTTGTTTCCTTTTTACATTGCTAATAGTGGAAAAATCCTATGTTTTGGTAGCAAGTTACCCTCTCAAGAGGCGCCAAGTATGTACGTCTGATAGTCTTCCGGCTTGAACATTTCCTTAGACTAAACTGGGGAAGCGATTTTTTCTCAAGACCATAGCGGTTCCACTAATCTTTCCAGGCACGCATTGTGTCCGAAAGTGCTGAGAACCTCTTGCTTTCGACTTGACTGACAGCCAAGCTAGGGTTCCCGGCACGACTTCACGGGCTGCTGCTAACTGGAACTTTAAGGGAAATAAATGAATTGTAATTCTCTGTTCTGTAACCTTTCGTCGAGTGAGAATGTAAATCATTAGTCTCAATTTCGTATGACTTCATAGCAATGAGGCAGAATAACACTATCTGACTGACGTATTCTGAGAAATTTATACGTGGAGTTACTATCAGGAATAATTTTGACTCCACAGGTTACCTTCTGAAAGTTGTTCTGTGCTAACTAAGATACTGGACTGGCATCCTGAAGGACGGCTGTGCTAACCATCCAAATTTAGGTTTCCCTAGATTGCCTAGATGGAATAGCTAATGAGCAGCTACCAAATCAAACTGAGGAAATAATATATGGTAAAAATTGACTAAGTGGACGAGTAGTGTTGCGTACTAATTTGGACACAACGGTAAAGAGAGGTAGGCAACAGAGTGGTGCAGCAGCCGAAATAATAGGAAACCTGAACAGGCAGAGAAATTGTTAGTGAACAAGTAAACACAATAAACAGTAAGCTTTACTCTACTTGCACCTTTCTTTAAGCTCACAAAGACTCTTTACAAATGCACATGCAGGAATAAACACCAGCTAATATTATAAGAATAAGAGCGTCTTAGGTGTGTGTCTCTTAATTAACGCACGAGCGACAGTGAATGGGCTGCAACTAGACTGCGTATCGCTGACGACTCCGTTGCAGTTGGGCTGCGCTTCATTTCGAAAGGGCCGTGCGGCAGCAGGGGGCTCTTGTGGACTTGAGATGCTGGACACGTGGCTTAATGAGTGTGCTCCATTGGGTCCAATGTATCCTGCACGACCATTACCAGCGTCTGACGGAACCTTGCGTATCCATTACCAACTGTGGGACCACATGTTGTATAGATGTGTGGACTGTTTGCGCCAGAAGAATTATTTTCAGGGATGGTTTGTGTAAATACGAGGATGATATCTATACGGCTCGGACGTAAATCTTGAATTTGTTCCTTAATGTAAAAGAGTTTCAAAATCTGTTCCTAATTCGGTATATGTGAATAATCTTTAAACAAAGAAACACTGTTAAGATCTGTCACATGCTAAGTTTACAAGAACTAAACTAACAATGTAATGGCAGAAATGTTAAGGATCATTTTTAACATTTATTACATACAGTAGTAGGGTGATAATACTCATCATCATTATCATCATCACCTCCTTATCACTCACAAATAGAATCATTAACATCTTTTTCGAGATCTTCCAATATCTCTTCTCCCGTTCGACTTGTGGGGAATCCTATGACCTGGTATTTCCGTAAGATATTGTCTCCAACCTTCACGAAGGTTTTAGATATTTTCATTTATGTTGGAAAAATTTGACTCTTGTCTAATACCATAATTTTTAATCATGTCTCTTTTTGTGCAACCCCTCCTTAGGAACATCTCTGCTGTCTCAATTGTATTTTCCTTTTTCTTGTGGTAACCCAGCTTCCACTTCTTTAGGATGACATATGAACCATCACCACTTTATAAAATGGTCTCTTTTTGTACTTTATGGTACAACAGACACCCTGGAATTTGTGTGTTTTATTTCAAATATTAGAGTCAAAACTAAGACTTATAACACAGCCTAAATAGCCAAAACAGGAGATTCGAAAGACTTGTTCCAAAACTGAATTACCCAAAGCAATTTCTGAACTGACTAGATATATTCCTTCGAATGGCAATATTTTCATTTATTGCAAGAAATTTTAAAGTCGTATTTCTTGCATATTTCGTTCAGCTGCTATGCTGATCTCTGTTGGTCATCTTCATTATTTTGAATAATAATGAAATCATCAACAGGCAAAAGTACATTCAAACATTCCTCATACGCTATTTTAATCCCTTTGTTTACTTTGCATTTCCATTTATGAAGACTGAAGTAAACGTAAATATTAAAAAGGGTAGGTGACGGATCAGAATAAAATTAATTTTATTTTAAAATGAATCAAATGTTGTTTTACTTCATTATTTCAAAAACTGCCTTTGAAAATCGTAATATTATAAGCTGAAACTATTCAGATGTTTTAAATTTGTATTTTTGAGAGGTTTCAGAGTAACGTTCCCTTAACTCTCCCAACAAGTAAACAGTGGACGAACAATGGTAATTTATGTTAAGCGCACTCAGTTTGTAAGTAAACACGTCGGTGCAGAGTGAAAATCTCATTCTGGAATCTTAAGTATATACAGACGCGTTTTTAAGAATAAAATTTTGTATGCAATTCATGATTTTAAAAATTTGGCACTCATCTACGAATTTTAAGACAAGGACTTACCTGAATAAAATAATCGCAATTGATCTATTTGGAAAATCTTACTTACCATATTCCACTGAAATTCCACTGTGAAGTTCCTCTAAACCACTAACTACCCCCTTTTCATCGTTTACGGGCGAGGTCGTCAATTGTCTTAGAGCAAGGCCAGTATGTGGTCTCCTTTACAGATGAACCACCCTTTCCCAAAATTCTCCCAGTAAACGGAAGTCGACGATTGGCCTTTATTAGCACTGTCATCACATGTTCGTTCCATTCCATAACTCTTTGGAGCGTTACGCCCAGGTATGTAAACGAGGTGACTGTGTCAAGCAGGATACTAGTAATGCTGTAAGAGAACATTAAGGATTTGTTTCTTCAACTCATCCCTCTAAACGTACGTTTTTCTACTACAAATTTTGTCTAAGTCATCAAAACATACTGGGTTTTCTTACTAAAGAAATCGTCGAGCCAGTCACATATCAGGGAACCAATTCCATATGCTCGTACGTTCGTTTACAGTCTTGCAGTGGCGCACCATGTCAAATGCTTTTCGGAAATCTAGAAACATGGACTCTGCCTCTTGCCTTTCACCCATAGTTCGCAGCATATCATGTGAGGAAATGGCAAGCTGCGATTCGCACAGATTCGCACGAGCGTTGCTTTCTAAAATCGTGCTGATTCGTGGGCGTAAACTTCCCGGTCTCAAGAAAGTGACTTATATTAGAAATGAGAATGTGTCTAAGGATTGTGTAGGAAACCGATGTTAGGAACATTCGTCTGTAATTTAAAGAGTCCGTTCTTTCAACCTACGTATATACAAGGATCACATGCGCTTTCTTTGCAGTCGCTTGGGACTTTGCGCTTGGCAAGAGGTTCCTGATAAACACAAGCTGGGCAAAGGGTTAAATACATAGGAGTATGTTAACAGAGTGAAGAAAGTGGTTGAATCTGGAATCCAAATCACTCGACTTTCAACAGGTTTGCGAATGGTAAAAATAAGAAAGTAAACAATTCAGCAAACTCTTAGACGCTGTCTGCCAACGATGCTAAAAACAGTCTCTGCTCCGACCTTGGAAGAGTCTGGCAAAACACTCGCGCCAGCTTTAGATGAATCCCAGAAGGAAGCAGCATTGAATGCGGTCGGTCTCCTCTGCTGCGATTGGAGGGCCCGATATCAAGAAATACGAGTTGTGTGGCGCGCAAACAGCGATTGAGACAAACTGGGGAGAAGCTGCCAGGGGCAAGCACCGGCGAAACTGGGAGAAAGAGGGAGGAGGACCTAACCGAGCAACAGACAGAGGGCAAAGCGAAAAAGAGAAAATAAGCGACCGTGAATTGTCTGGGAGAACAGCGGATCTTATAGCGTCCTGCAAACTTTGGATGCTCCGGAAACTTTGGCGAAAAAGAGTTGCTAGTTTGCGACATCCTCAGGACTTCGTGCAGAAAACCCCGTCCCATTTCGGACTCAATAGTACCGTCTATCTACGACAGAAAGGTGGAAAGTTTTAGGTATTGCGCAGGAAGGTCTCTGACATAAATGAAAATTTGTTGTCCTTATGTTCATACGTGTTGCACAGTACCGTAAGCGGATATGAAGTAGTACTACCTCTTCTCGATGAACGTGTCGCGCTAATTTCTGAAGTTTGTTTGAGCTTACGATAGTAATCGTTGCCTAACTGTCGAAGAAATAACAGAATCATACAGGTTCAGTATAACTAGTTTAATAGTGCGTACCAGGGTCATAGAGAAGGAATGGGCACTCAGTTGCGCCAAATACAATTTTTGTAACCAGCGTTCATTGCCTGCAAAGCAACGTGGCTAGGGTTCAGAGTACCGTTTATCCATACGTGCACTGCAGATTTTCAATGTTTCGGTCCTGAAGACATCTGCACTTGCGTGGGGTTCTAGGCAAAGAAAAACTCGAGGATATGAACAGTGAATAATAATTCACGCTATGTAACATGAACATCAACAAAAGCAAAACGAGGATAATAGAATGTAGTCGAATTAAGTCGGATGATGCTGAGGGAATTAGATTAGGAAATGAGACACTTAAAGTAGTAAAGCCGTTTTGCTATTTGGGGAGTGAAATAACTGATGATGGTCGAAGTAGAGAGGATATAAAATGTAGGCTGGCAATGGCAAGGAAAGCGTTTCTGCAGAAGAGAAATTTGTTAACATCGAGTATAGATTGAAGTGTCAGGAAGTCGTTTCTGAAAGTATTTGTATGGAGTGTAGCCATGAATGGAAGTGAAACGTGGACGATAAATTGCCTAGACAAAAAGAGAATAGAAGCTTTCGAAATGTGGTGCTACAGAAGGATGCTGAAGGTTAGATGGGTAGATCACATAACTAATAAGGAGGTATTGAATAGAATTGGAGAGAAGAGAAACTTGTGGCACCACTTGACTAGAAGAGAGGATCGCTTGGTAGGACATATTCTGAGGCATTAAGGGATCACCAATTTAGTATTGGAGGGCAGCGCGGAGGGTAAAAGTTGTAGAGGGAGACCAAGAGATGACTACACTAAACAGATTCAGAAGGATGTAGGTTGCAGTAGGTACTGGGAGATGAAGAAGCTAGCACAGGATAGAGTAGCATGGAGAGCTGCACCAAACCAGTCTCTGGACTGCAGACCACAACAACAACAATGAAACTAAGGTGTGAAATGTGGGTAGAAACATAAGAGAACTGTACGTTAGGTATAACCGAATGAGGTGTTGCATTTGTTCAGACACTGGCCTCAGTTTCCGGAAGGTGGAGGTTCGTTCTCTGTACAGACTTCTTCATTTTTACTAAATAACTTGAAGCGAACGCTGCAATGGTTCCCTGAATAGGTATACGTATATCTTCATGTCATCAAACAGCTGTCGTTTGCTGCAATGGTTCCCTGAATAGGCATATCTATATCTTCATGCCATCAAACAGCTGTCGTTTCATGCAACCTGCAATGTAATATCTGGCTTTCATAAATCAAGTGACAAACTTTGATATTCTCTTTCTCGCTATGTGCAAACTATTAGACCTACACAAAAAAAGAACAGGACCTTTTCTGTAGGAAATTTAGTGTATTTAAATTTTGTACTGGCATACGTTTATGCTGCAGGCCGGAATTTTCTAGTTATTCAAGAAAAACGTACAGAAATCAACTTCAAACAAACCCCCAATCCCACACTCAGCCCTCACTGGTCAGAATTTCTGGTATGTTTTTCATGGCACTTCGTCCTACCATTGTACAAATAATTGCGACTGGGGGAATTACTTTCCACATTCGATTTTCTTTGGTGTTCATTGACTGGCCTTATTACGCCACCGGCCTAGTCAAGCACTTACAAACATTAAAACTGACGTTTGTGTAAATTTTACCAAAACCTTTTGTGAAAACAGCAGAAAATAAGTAATCACATCGTTGTATTCGTCTGGCCTTCTGACTACGAAACTACTGTGCTTGTAAGGGTTAAGTTTGGATCGAACTGTCAACATAATTAGTTTAAGTGTAAGGTTTACAAAGATCGATTTTTGGTCGTTACCCTCATAGGAACGTTTAAATTAATAATTCTAACGAAATAGTCCACTACGCTGGTGGCGTAATAACCCAAATTTTAGAGACCAAATTGGGTCGAATATCGGGAGTAGTTTGTGTAGTCGGAAACTGTTTAAAGTGGTAGGAGGAAGTGTCACCAACAATACAAGAAATCCTCACTGGTGAAGGATGACAGTGGGGTGGAGGTGCGTTTCAGGGTTACGTCAGGATGTTTTCGTCGAATAACTCGGAAACCGTGGCCTCCGATGAGAACTTATCCCAATATAAAATTTAACTACATTAAATTTCCTACGAAAATTGGTTTCGCAAATTTTTTCTGTAGGACTAATAGTCTGTGTAGTGAGCTAGAGAGCAAAAGCACTCGCTCATAGTTTGTGAAGGTCAGCTATAAAGTTGCGGGTTGCATAAAATAACAGCAGTAGGGGCAGCTGAATCACCTTGTATACGAGGGTTGTCCAGAAAGTAAGTTGCGATCGGTCACTAGAAACCACAGAGAAAATCAGGAACATTTTATTTGCAACAGTTACCTACACATTCCAGATAGTTCTCTACATAGTAGCCGCTCCGACTTAGAGATCTGTCAGAGCGTTATACCAAATTTCTAATACCATTGTCATTGAAGACAGCCGCCTGTGCTTTCCGATAATTCTCAACGCTGGTCTATAGCTCGTATCCTGCGCGCAAGTGTTGTCTTCGTATCCACTGTTTCATGTGAACAGAGGTGATACTTTGGACAAGCCAATTAGGGCTGTGTTGTGGGTGATCAAACACTTCCCATCGAAAAGGCTGCAGGAGCGTCTTCACTGCCCCTGTAGAGTGAGGCTGAGAACTGCCATGAAGAAGGGAGTGCGTGGCAGTTGTGTTCGGTGGGCTGCATTCATTAAGGCGAAGCCCCTAAGCGGGCCCTCCTGCTTGGCGGGAGACATCGTTGTTGTAGGCACCTTTACTCGCCCTCAGAGACCTGACAATTGAAAAGGGCATCTTCATACGATCGACGGTCATACTAGAGACACTCCCCAACACATATGTGCAAAGCTACATCGGCTTTTCAGTGTGGTGCCCATTTCGCGACCGATCGGAACTTACTTTATGGACAACCCTCGTATATTTGTGTTCATCTGTGTACCTCTATACTCGTAAGAAGTGTTGAGTGCTATTGACAAGGTATCTCAAACTGATCCCTTATTTTTGAAATCCAGAAGGCTTTTGACACTGTACCACATAAGTGGCTTGTAGTGAAACTGCGTGCTTATGGAATATCGTCTCGGTTATGTGATTGGATTCGTGATTTCCTGTCAGAGAGGTCACAAACCGTAGTAATTGACCGAAAGTCATCGAGTAAATCAGAAATGATTTCTGGTGTTCCCCAAGGTAGTGTTATAGGCCCTTGCCGTTCCTTATCTGTTTAAACGATTTGGGAGAGACTCTGAGCAGCCGTCTTAGGTTGTTTGCAGATGACGCTGTCGTTTATCGATTAGTAAAGTTATCAGAAGATCAAAAAAATTGCAAAACGATTTAGAAAAGATACTGTATCTATATGGTGCGAAAATTGGAAAGTGACCCTAGATAACGAAATATCTTAGGGTACGCACATTAGTGCTAACAGTAATCCGTCAAACTTCGGTTGCACCATAATTGTCATATCTAAAGGCCATAAATTCAACTAAATACCTAGAAATTACAATTACGAACAACATAAATTGGGAGGAACACGTAGAAATTGTTGTGGGGAGGGCTAGCGAAAAACTGCGTTTTATTGGCAGGACACTTAGAATACGTAAGAGATCTACTATGGAGACTGCCTACACTACGCTTGTCCGTCCTCTTATAGAATACTACTGCGCTGTGTGGGATCCTTACCAGACACGAGTAATGGAGTACATTGAAAAAGACCAAAAAAGGGCCGCACGTTTTGTATTATCGCGAAACACGGGAGATAGTGTCACTGAAATGATACAGGATTTGGTATGGATATCATTAAAACAAAGGCGTATTTCGTAGCGGAATCTTCTCACGAAATTCCAATCACCAACTTTCTCTTCGGAATGCGAAAATATTTTGTGAAGCTGACCTGCATAGGGAGAAAAGGTCGTCGTGATAAAATAAGGGAAATCAGAGCACGTACGAAAAGATATAGATGTTCGTTCTGTCCAAGTGCTACATGAGATTGGAATAATACAAAATTGTGAAGGTGGTTCGATGAACCCTCTGCCAGGAACTTAAATGAGATTTGCAGAGTATCCATTGCGGCGGAACCGGTTTATAGTATTTCGTGACTTTAATTACTTATAAATGATATTTCAGGTATATATATATAAAAAAAAATACAAATCTAGCTGCCTTTTGACAGCGTAACAATTCGTTTGATCTCAGAAATGACTATCACGGCTAATATTTGTCACTCTGCTAAAGCAATCTCCTCTCGACGTCGTGTAGAAATGTTGTCTGTAAAGTCGTGCGAGTGGCACTAATTTGCGTATCATTTATGAGATTTTACACAACTGTTAGTTAAGATGGGAGCAGATTTTGTAGCAAAAGGAACATTTAGTCACAAAAAACTACGCGCACAACACTGACATACGTCTCCTATTAAAATATTTCATGTTAATCGTCCGAAATAATTAGGCTTCATACATCAGCAAATAAGAAATTCATATTACCGTAATGTGCTGTGAGCACTATTTTTAAAGATTCAATCTGAGTGGAATTCTGTCTTTTAAAGTAGATTCGGGACCACCAGTGCGCATTTACTTCCATTCATTTATATCTAACAACATTTATGTTTGTTAAAATTCTCGATTCAAAACTGCCGCGGAGATATTTTTGCTAAGATGGCGACAAACAGACGATAGTCAATCTGTCTATTTTCATTCTCGATTCCTATCATATCAAATTAATATATCTAGATAAAAGTATTTGAGCCTTTTTTCCTCTATTCTTTAGCATTTAAAATTATTCACGATGAAAACGTTTCATATTTTTTATACCCGCTACTAGTAAACTCCGCTGTACGTTACAGCGCTAATGGCTGCGCTCGTAATTGCGGAGCTGAAAATTAACACTTTAAAACATTAATTAGATTGGATTACAATTGAAATGAACACAAATCCACGTCTAGACAATAGGGACTCTATTTTTCACTTAATAATTAACAATATATAGTTTCAGGTTTTCTCTTTACAGACCTCACACGTCTCACGTCTGAACAGTTCATCGGTTAGCATAGGAAGAACAACTGAACCACAATTATCGCAGATTAAAAAAAAAAAAAAGAGGTTATAATTGTCGTTGACCATGAATGTAGTTGTCTGATAATAGTTTTAATTCACACAGAAATTAAATTATTACAGAAATAATGAAATATTTATCGTTTTTTTTTTTACACGATAGTCTTTTTTCTACGTAGTATCACTGATATTTGTTGACCTTTGTACACTTAGTTCATTTTAACATCTTGTGGCTAGAACATAGTGTCGTGGACATTACATTGCCCCTTGGCCAGGTAGAGGCTCCTGCTGGATCGCCCCCTGCCGTGTGGATGGAGCGTCGGCTGACGTCGGCTGCATCCTGATCGGGGTCTGCTGCTGTCTGGAAATAGTACTGCAGCAGATCCTGCTTCTCCGTTTCCACGTCTCACTCGTACAAGATGGGTACATGAAATATTGAAACATGGGTATCAGTGACAAGATAATAATTATATTCATCCTGTGGAAGAAGTTATTTAGTCTCAATTTCACTTTCATTCACACGGATGGAAATAGTTTGTTTTTGGATGATGTCCTGTATCTTTACACTGTTCATTTGAATGTAGTGATTCACAATTAGGTTTAACACAGTATGCAGATATACGACACTGCACCGTTATTTATACAGGTGAGGTGTCCATCGTGCGCTCTGTTTACTGCCTGCGTTATGTAAACATTACCGCGAGGCGCTGCGTAGCCAGCGTTGCAATTATATTGTTGCCGCGCGGCTTGCTGTACGGTCTGTGTCACATTATATTCAGCATGCGAAGACAGCTTATAACACTTTAATGTGAGGTCTTCAGTTCTACGTTGTCATAAATGCTGTTAACAGGTTTTCAAGTTCCATGTCATTGCTGCTAACATTTAGCAATCTATGAGCCTTCATGTGTTCTATGATCACAGTTATAATCACTGTTTATAACATTTTACAGAAAGTGAAACAGTTTTTGACGCGTTCACTAGTTCTTTTTTAGTTCTTGTGAAACATGCTTTACTGTCCTGATAGCTGCTAGTACTACTCAAAGTACTCGATAGAAAATCTTATATTCAAATGACTCTTTACAAGGTAGTGAGGTCTTGTACATTGGCACATCAGTTCGTATTGTTATATCAAGATAACAAAAATCGTAGACTGTCACATGAAATATGAGATATATGACTTTAAAATCTGCTACATTGTTCTGAACATAAGATCATTATTGAACCGTGTAGACATCAGTACCTTTCCCTTTTCATGTCATACATTTATTAGTGTTTCTTTGTAGTCATTCATACATATTTGCATTGGGAATATTATCATATTATGGGACAGATGTCCATGTTCGGTTCACCTAACAGAGAGATGCTCATAAGAGCGTACGGAAAATTTAACCTCGTAAAGAAAACTATGTACAGTCGTGGACAAAACGAGCGAGACCCCTCGCCTTTTCGTTATGCTCATCCGCACAGCTTTAAAGTCTGATACACAGCATAACAGGCAAGGCGACGAAGTGCTACCAACATACTTTGCAAGTTCGCTCAGCTGATGTGCTGAGACTGGCGAAACTCGCGCTTCGTAGACGCCACAGCATCGTCTGCCACCATTTCGTGGGAAACGAAATACCTCAAGTATTTGCCAATGTGTTGTATTCGCATATCTGTGACTATGAATTAGATCTAAAGTGTGGTTTTGGATGATAGTACGTACGCTCAGATTGCTAATCTAACATCACGAATAAAGACAAGGGGAAATGAATCAGGCGTCCTCCCACTTCCGTAACAACAAATATAATTTAGTTATTCTGTCTTAAATGAACTGCGCAGAAAATCATTTACCAGAAGTGAATAACTTTTTAGCAGCACCCACCATATGATATTCACAGCTTGCCGACGCAGGTTAGCCGTGCGTTCAACGGCGTCATATCGTGGACCGCGCGGCTGCTTGCGCCGTCAGTTCGAATCCTTCCCCGAGCATGGATGTGTGTTAGGCTAGGTAGATTGAAGTAGTTCTAGGTCTAGGGGACTGAAGACCTAAGCGGTTTGGTGGCATAGTTCTTAGAGCCATTTTATGATCTTTTCCGTAAATTTTCTTTACATAAACGGCCGTATCTTTAGATTGCATTGACATAGCTCACTTTTTTACACCACCAAGGGACCGTATACGGCAGGTAGTGCGATGCATTTCCGCTTATTATGTTCACCCGTACTCGAGCTAAACGGGTTTTAAGTGTTGGGTAGACAGACAGACGGTCACGAAAGTGAGACTAGTAGGGTTCCATATTTACCGATTTACGTGGCGAAATTCTAACAACGAAAATAGTTGTTACTGAAGATGAGGGCCGCATAATAATTTCCCCTACTCTTTATTCGAAATGTTCCAGTTGCAGTCGATATATCAGCATATTAATCGTAGCTACGCTTTCGATCCAAATCACATTTACAGGAATGCAAATAAAATCCATTTGCCTATACACGTGGTAATTCAGAACACACTGTTAATGCCACCGCGTTTTAGATGTGCGAGCATTCCAATTGCTAGCTACCTTAAGGAACACTTCGGCTAATGAACGTTTTCTGGCTGTGGCACGTCTAATGGAGAATTCGAAGCATTGTAGAATACGTTTGGCAGCTACGTCGCCGTTTATTTCCTGTGGTGGTGCAGAATTATCCTACTAAATTTACTCGCTAATAACAGTTTTTTGTTATTTCGATAAACATCCCGAATGGTTGTCACATAAACGGTCACATAAAAGTAGACAATTCATGTTTTTGAGTCCATAAAGCTCTGTGCAACAGAAACTGCAGGTCATTTCGCCATTTTCATTGCGAAATTGCCGGCTTATTCATGTCTGGGGTAATAATAGAGGGCTGTTTGCCTGGGTTGTTCAAATGGTTCAAATGGCTCTGACCACTATGCGACTTAACTTCTGAGGTCTTCAGTCGCCTAGAACTTAGAACTAATTAAACCTAAGTAACCTAAGGACATCACACACATCCATGCCCGAGGCAGGATTCGGACCTGCGACCGTAGCGGTCGCTCGGCTCCAGACTGAAGCGCCTAGAGCCGCACGGCCACTCCGGCCGGCTTGCCTGGGTTGTCTGCTAGCGTAGTGAAAGGTGTTTGTTATTGAAAGGGAGGTCTGGTTTGTTTTCGGTTCTCTTCTCGATGGAGGCAGATAAACTATCAGTAAGGGAATTTTAAGAAGTTCTCGCGACCCCAGTACGTTTTATTGCTACCTTTATTCTGTACCGGCGCCCTGTGGATGTAGATATGAAACTCTTGTAGAATTTCATACTTGTTACTGCCTACTTTTACCGCTTCTGTCAATAATTGAATTGACTTAAGTGTGGCACTGAATGATTTTTAACTGAATTTCGTTATGAATCTTCACGCATTGCTAAATTTGCACACTTTCATGGTAGGTCAGCAATGGTGGCTAGAACATAGTGTTGTGGATATTACACCATGTAGATGTAGATGTAGATGTGTATATGGTTTCCTTGTACCCTGGTATGCAAAACTTCAGGGCGAAAATAACCCTCGTGTGATATGTCACTGCCAAGCAACATAGTTCTATTAAACTTGGACCGTAAATAGAAAGTACTACCACAGTATACTACAGAAGGTGATTGAGATGCGCCACGGCATGAACTGAAATGACACTTATTGAAAGACAATAATTACATTGAAGGCACAACGATTTTCGTTGATTCCCTGGACGTTACAAAAGACGAGACTGGTACTTACTAGGGTATGTGATCACCAGGGACAGCAATGCCTGCTCTGCAATGTTCTCCCGTGATGGCCACAGGGCTCTTATGTAGGGCGTTCCATTCCTCTGAAAGCGGGCCATATGGAAGTGCTGCAGTACGTCTCCCCACATGTTTTGGATGAGATGTAAGTCGGGGTGACGTCTAGGCCAATTCCAAAAACTCCTCGCAAACGCAGTTCGAAGCGGTTATGCGTTCTCATCCATTGCTGAATGTACACCTGGAAAGATTCATATGGGGAACGAGTAGTGTGTCACAATAATGTTGACTGGTGTTCAAAACTTTTGATATTAGTCTGCCTATGCGACATTTTGACTTCACGCAACGTAAAACGTAGACTTCCAAAACCGTCATGTTTGACAATATTTCTAGGTGTATTACGTGCTCCCACCTCACTCCATATGAGGGAACGTCCACAGTCAGTAGTCAGACTGAATCTGCCCTCATTAGAGAAGAGTACGCGATCCTGTTTCTCGTCGAT
This sequence comes from Schistocerca serialis cubense, assembly GCF_023864345.2. Lineage (NCBI taxonomy): Eukaryota > Metazoa > Arthropoda > Insecta > Orthoptera > Acrididae > Schistocerca > Schistocerca serialis. Next base: position 2,173,707 of record NC_064646.1, read on the forward strand.
CCACTCTCTGTGTTCTTGGCATCATCGGGAATGACGCCGTCGATGAGTGAGTGTCAACAGGAGGTAACGTACTGGTTGACAGGCAAATGGACCACCCCTATGCAGTCGCCGTGTAGTAGTGGGGCGTGAGATAACTTGCACTATTAAATGTGGTTGCGATTACAGCCGCTGTTTCGCGTGGGACCCTTCTTGCAATCTGTACAATGTAGCTGTCATCTGCTACTGTAGTTGAGCATGGTCGACGAATTCTTCACCTTCGGCCAGCAGTGCCTTCGATTCGGAACTCTCCCCGTGGGCGTGAGCAATACCAAACTCCTGGGTTACACTCGTCACTCTTCATTCTTCTTCCAGTTTCTCGGTGGTTCTTCCCTGTTTAATCTCATTCAGTTGTTGCCCCGTACCATATTTAATGACCAACTCAACCACAATTCACGGCAACTGCTCTCTGTTTGACACAGACTGTCTTTTCCCGTTACTTCAACGGCTTCGTTTAGCGGGACAACCCCATTTGGCGCCATGTGACGTCCATATTTTGGTGGACCACTGGCTTGAAGAACTCTGTCAACATGCTGCCGCACTTTCATTCATTTTCACTGAGTTGCCTGTATGCTATTTCGTCCTTTAGTTTTACACAACAGTGTTTCAGGCTGACAAAACTTATATAATTCAAAAATCAACTTTGGACGGAAATTTGGAAATTTGTGGTAAGGTCTTTCGGGACCAAACTGCTGAGATCATCGGTCCCTAAGCTTACGCACTGCTTAATCTAACTTAAACTAACTCACATTAAGGACAACACACACACCTATGCTCGAGGGAGGACTCGAACGTCCGAGCCGGCCGGTGTGGCCGAGCGGTTCTAGGCGCTTCATTCTGGAACCGCGCGACCGCTACGGTCGCAGGTTCGAATCCTGCCTCGGGCATGGATGTGTATGATGTCCTTTGGTTAGTTAGGTTTAAGTAGTTGTAAGATCTAGGGGCCGGCCAGGGTGGCCTAGCGGTTATAGGCGCTACAGTCTGGAACCGCGCGACCGCTACGGTCGCAGGTTCGAATCCTGCCTCGGGCATGGATGTGTGTGGTGACCATAGGTTAGTTAGATTTAGGTAGTTCTAAGTTCTAGGAGACTGATGATCTCAGATGCTGAGTCCCATAGTGCTCAGAGCCATTTGAACTATTTTTTTTCGAACCTGCGAATGGGGGGAGCAGGCGCGCGGATCGTGACAACGTGCCTAAGAAACCGAGGCTACCACGCGCGGCAACAACCTTGGACACGAATACAATACTAATACTAATACTAATACCGTCAGTAAAACCACATTGCGCTCGAAACCATCCTGCAGTTTCTTCACAGGCATCTATAAAAATGGCATTCTGTACGTGGAACGAATTTGGTAAACCATCCTGCAGTTTTTCATAGGCATATATGAAATTGGTATTCTGTACCTGGAACGAATTTGATTTGAAGGTCTGAAGGGATAAACACAAGAGAATTCTGCTTCTTTGTGATAAGCGTCACGGCTGAGATGTCGCTGCCGGCCGCGGTGGCCATGCGGTTCTAGGCGCTTCAGTCCGGAACCCCGGGACTGCTACGGTCGTAGGTTCCAATCCTGCCTTGGGCATGGATGTGTGTGATGTACTTAGGTTAGTTAGGTTTAATTAGTTCTAAGTTCTAGGGGACTGATGACCTAAGATGTTAAGTCCCATAGTGCTCAGAAACATTTTTTTTTTTTTGAGATGTCGCTTTTTGTTGGAGAAGAAGTATAATCGCTGAGATTTGTTTGATTTTTGTACTGCACTTTATCGTACTGCCGAGTCTTTTGATAAATTTTTCATTTCGGAATGGCTTCGTATTACGCTATTACGAAAGTGTAGGAAAACTTCGAATGATATTCAACAAATTAGCGAATCCTTACACTTTGAAATATTTTTCTGGGAAGATATTCTTGCGCTTTTACTTTCCGGAAAATAATTTTTACGCTTTATTTAATAACAGGGAAACTAAAATACTAATTGTGCAGTATCGTTCTCAGAATATTAATCGAACAGAATCTATTTTCACTGTTTTAGAGTATGTAATGTGTCATTGTGATGTAGCAATCATTTGCGAAAAAAATACCCTTGAATGGCTAGAGATAGGACGTTCATATTCACAGGACATGTACATTATTATGTTCTGCAGAAGTGATTAGCGTATCAGTCACTGCGGTTCAGCACGTGTCCTGTTGACTAGTAGGCAGAGGGCCCGCTATTGGCCCTGGTAATGTGTTCCCTGCGTGGTGGAATCGAAGCTCATAAGGTGCGAATGGCGTCCTGTGGGACAGCCATCCAGGCTGCATTCACCTGGTTCCAAAGTCTGACATTGGTTCACAGCACTGCACCCGTCATTTCACCATGTCGCACACATTTTCGATTGACGACAAGTCTGTTGATCTGACAGGTCAGTATAAAAGTATGACATCCTGTGATACCAAGAAGGCACGTGTTCGTGCAACAACATGTGGTCGTGCATTGTATTGCTGAAAAATGCCGTCTTGGGCGTTGCGCAGAAAGGATGTGGCTAAGGATCCCAGGATGTCGTTCAGTAGGTCACAGTGGTCGCAGTGCCCTACACACGCACCGACTGTGATTTGTCGCTGTACCCAATAACACCCGACACCACAAGGCCTTGAGTTGGCACTGTATGTCTTGTGGGTGATGCCTGATTCTCCTGTCTGCGGCGAACCAAAATGTGTTTATCATCTTCAGAGAAACAGAACATGAATTCGTCCGAAAACACTGTCTGATGCCATTCCTGTCCCCAGTGATGTCGTGCTGTACAAAATTGTCGTCTGTCGTGTTTCTGCACATTCCTTAAAGGTAGGGAGAGAAGTGGACGACGCTCACTAAACCCATGTCTCTCGAGGAGGACGCAGGTCTGTCCTGCAATGCCATTCGGATGAGGTGTCGATCTTCTTGGGGGTGGTCTTGATGGTGCGACCCGACACATCTCGTCGTATTCTATTGCCTTCCGTGAATCATTCTGCACACACCCATTGCACAGTTGAAACATCTCTTCTCACACGAGCAGCAGTTTCACGTATGGATGCATCACATTTTCCTCATGCCAACAATGCACCCTCATTCAAACTCACTGACTTCAGGATACGGTTCGCTTATACGTCTGTAAGGCCATCCGCACATCTCCCTAGGTCACACTGATCCATTACCTTCGATTTATAGTGACAATGAGAGCCGGGCCACATTTTACCTGTGCGCCGCGGTATCGATGCTGAGAATTGTAGCGTGTAACATGGCGGCGTGTAACGGAACTAAGTCTGTGCTTGAGAATCGACGTGCTGTAATCGGGTTTCGAATTAGAGGAGTTCGTCCGCACATGGTGCACACTCTCATTCAGCATGACAGTGCCGAACCAGACACGAGCGCTGTGGCATCTACAACAATCCAATGCCTTGGAGTCACTCGCATCTATCAGCCACCACACAGTCCCGACTTGGCCACATCCGATTTTCATCTGCATGAGAAACTTAAAGAACACATTCGAGGAGTTGTAACATTATGTTATTGCCCTACCATTTTAAATCATTCACAAACTGAGCAATCGCTTGGCAACAGCTACAGTTAGCAAATAACGTCGCGAGAATGTAAAAAACGAACTTCCTGTGACATTACCTGTTTATTGTGGAAGTGCTCTCAGAGATGCAGTGAGCTATTGACTTTGAAAGCCGCTGCACGAAAGACAGACAAAAGAAGAACACTTTGTAAGGTGGCAGAATAAATGGTCAGATTCGCACCTTACGTGAGACCTTTACAAATAGCAATGAGAAGGTGAAGATGACACCTAACGTAAATCGACAGTTATTAGAACATTTGCGTATCAATATGTAATGCAAAAAGGGATGACAGTCAATCAACAGTAATTATCGCTCCATTCCTATACAATGCATGTCTTTGAGTGTAAGGTAGAACAGGAAAGACAAGTCGAGTCGCTTTAAGTTTTGAAAAGCCATCTCCACAACTGCATAGCGAAACTGCGCTGTGGGAGTTATGCCGGCAACCACTTAAACGGGTGGCAGGAAAGAGGACAGCGACCCCGGGCCAGGTGATTCAAGCTAGAGGGCCACCTGTAGCCAGGGCATTGGTACAAGGGCAGAGAAGAAGCATTAGAAAACTGCATTTCGGAATTCTAATGGGATACGAAGAAAAGCAAGTGACGCATTTTCGTCCTGCGAGTGCAACACACAGAAAGGTCAATGTACTTTAGGCGTCTAGAACAGGCACAAAACGTCCGATTGGCGGAAACTCACTAGGAAGGAGAGAGCTACTGAAGTTTTGACACAGTTTGATAGAAGGGATGTAGTGATTGGTAGAGGCTCTTTCTACAAAATAAGAGGAACGCTCCTATTGGTCGAAAAAAGCCGTGACGTGAAAAAGGAACCCAACTGGGGGGGAGGCAGTTCTGCCATGAGTGGGACAAGAGAGACACTTTATGGAGACTCTTCTCTGAACTGCCGTCAAGTGCAGAATGGAGTGCTTAACGCTCCGTACGATGCAGAGAAGAAATTGGTGTGTACACTGCATTCACAGTGGCTGCGCTCCAGCTAAAATTAGCTGTAGCAACGTTTAGCTCCAACTGAGGAGAAACGAAGCAGCCAAATTAGTTGACTGGTCTTGCGAGAACTGAGAGGTCATTATAGTATGTATGCTGCTCCAACCATGCGCGTGTATATCTCCACATTCTAAGACTAGGGATGAGTACACGCTCTCTCGCATAACGTGGACCATAGGGAAATTTTCTTCTGGAAAATTCACCAAAGGCCAGATTAGTTTTTTAGGAATTTCAGTGGGAGAGAGCGTCCTTTCAGACAGCAGCACGTCTCAGCTTAAGGTAAATACTGCGTGCAAAGGCGTAAACTTTGTTGGTTCACCAGCTTGCCTCCACTGTAAACTCGAGTGACCTTGGGTAATCTTGCACTCAAATTTGTCACTTGACTAACCATCCACTGTAGATTTGATTGTCATCCTAGATAGTACCAAACTTTGAACCAGAATCGGACGATTTCCGTAGTACTGACCAACATCATAACGTATGTGTAGAAGCAATTTTGTAAAGAAACGTCCAATTAAACTTTCATATTATCGTGCTTAGGATTAATGTAAAGAAATTTCCTATTAAACTTTCATAATATTGTGCTTAAGATAAATGTTCTTTCAGAGAATTAATATTTAACATTGTTGTGTATAAACATATTTCACTTTTTGATGTTGGCAAAATGCGTTATCCATTGCGGTGTTTTTATGATGGCGAGTTGAAAACTGTGTGAAAAGCTGTGATGTGGCGAGAAATATTGCGTCATTGAACTTGTCATTCCACCTCACACAGTTGTTCTCAATTCAAGAATAAGCAAGCGAAAACAAACCGCATAAACCTTACAACTTGTACACCTTCTTTTGATGTACGAGATATTCTCGATGAACAGTTACTCACTTTTCTGTCCCTTGTAATTTGTGTCGGACACGTACGTCTTGTCACTGTATTATTACTGACTAAAAATATTATTTTAGTGTAATGTGACAGTGCATACAGCACAACAGTAGGTTTATGTAAAAAGCTATATTATGAGAAGTGTTTCTGGACCTTCAAAGCAGCTGGCCAGGGTGGCCGAGCGGTTCTAGGCGCTACAGTCTGAAGCCACGCGACCGCTACGGTCGCAGGTTCGAATCCTGCCTCGGGCATGGATGTGTGTGATATCCTTATGTTAGTTAGGTTTAAGTAGCTCTAAATTCTAGGGGACTGATGACCTCAGAAGTTAAGTCCCATAGTGCTCAGAGCCATTTGAACCTTCGAAGCATTATAAGTTCGTTATCTATTGATTGCCATAAATTCAAAGTTAAATGGAACTGGTGTATGGACTATATATTTAGTATAGAATCTATGTCTCACTACTTCATGACCATACGTATGTAAGTTAGATGGTTCATAGACACGAACTGTTTCGTCGAAGTTGGACGGGAGTTGCATAGAGCGAAGTATTTTCTCCGCAACTTATTCTACTGGTAACTGCATGATAAACGTCGGTCCCTTAGGAAATTCATGTTGAGCTATCCAAAAACAACTATATTTTCAATAGTCAGTTACCCTCCTCTGCAAAGCAACTTCTGACTGATCAGACGGTTCAACAAGAAACAGCCGCACACAGTCGACGTAAGATTCCTGACCCGTAAAGATATCCAGAACCACTGTTGGCCTAAAATACAATGAATATCATTATGTGCTTTTCTCTGCAAATACCGGGTGATCAAAAACTCAGCATAAATTAGAAAACTTAATAAACCACGGAATAATGTAGATAGATAGGTAAAAATTTACACACATGCTTGGAATGACATGGAGTTTTATTAGAACAAAAAAAAAAAAAGAAAAAGAAAAAAATAAGAAACACCTCATATTGCTAGACGCGCGAAAGATTTCTTGCGGCGTGTCGTTTGGTGATGATCGTGTCCCCAGCCGCCACTTTCGTCATCCTTGGCCTCCCAGGTCCCCAGACCTCGGTCCGTGCAATTATTGGCTTTGGGGTTACCTGAAGTCGCAAGTGTATCGTCATCGACCGACGTCTCTAGGGATGCTGAAAGACAACATCCGACGCCAATGCTTTAAAGTGCTGTTCACAACATTATTCCTCGACTACAGCTATTGTTGAGGAATGATGGTGGACATATTTAGAATTTCCTGTAAAGAACATCATCTTTGCTTTGTCTTACTTTGTTATGCCAATTATTGCTGTCCTGATCAGATGAAGCGCCATCTGTCGGACAGTTTTTGAACATTTGTATTTTTTTGGTTCTAATAAAACCCCATCTCATTCCAAGCATGTGTGTCAATTTGTACCTCTCTATCTACATTATTCCGTGATTTATTCAGTTTTCAAATTTATACTGACCTTTTGATCACCCGGTATATTACTACCGCCAGTTATAGATGTATATTAATGCACAAAAGTAAACATACTGTTATAGACTTAACTTTGATAGTGGAGAAGCGCTGCAGGCAGATGTGAGGTCTTTCTCTGTCAAAACTCAAACATTCTCAACGACCTAATCTCTTGTGGGAGAGACCTGTTCGTAGCCAGACTGACTATGTTGAAAAATAAATATGTAGACCTGAAGAATAAAGACGCAAAACGTTAATAACGGTTGTTTTATTTACAAATCCTTAAGGATCTTCACACATAAAACTGAGATGGAATACATTCTGAGTGTCCTCGTATGTGTTTATTGCGCACAGTTTTAGGTGACGTAACATCTCGGGACGTATATCAATCTCAGCGTTTACCGAGTGTTATCGTATTTCAGGCACCAATACTCCTAGCTCAGTGCCCTGCTATTTCTGTCTGCTCCAGCAGATGGTGTTCATCAACAAATTATTACGCTTACCAGGCGTAAGATACCGTTGGTTATTTGCCTGTGTTGACACACATGCACGAAGAACAATACTGTCAGAGAATGAAGGAGAAAACGAACATTAATACGTTACTGGTTAAAGGAAAAGAAGCTGCAATATAAAGGTGTTCCTGAGGTATACCGTAAAGGGCACATATTCTACCCAAAAGCAGTTTGGAAAATACTTTAATCGAATGATAGTAGAAGAAATAAACACCACCAAAAGAATATACGTGATGGTGGCAAATGTCAGAGAAGAAATATCCTACTGTCAACTAAAATGATCACCAAGGGATTCACTTTTGCTTTTTCATGTTCGGGAACCAATCTTTCAGTCCAGCACTGGGCCACGTCCAGGGCTTCTATCTTGTCCAGCGACAAATCGTCGAGGTTTTATTTGTAGGGACAGTTTGGACACGACAGCAGGTGTTTCATTTCTTGCACAGCACCACAATCGCACTTGCTGTCGTCCATTTGTTTTCCATTGGGGCGACCGTTCTTCTTATGCGATTTAGGATCCTCTATGTTTTCCAATTTGTTGTGGAGCCACCTAGGTTGGTGGATAGTTAGGTGGTGATTCTTCAACGGCCGCGTTTAAGAACCTTTTACGGGATCTCAGTCATCCAGACTTGCACTCAGTGCCAAAGGGAGGATATAGATCATGGATAGTCTGCCTGAGAGTCTATGTGAATTCGTGAGGTGTTATTCGTGCACTAGGACTCGCAATGCCAGCAGCTCTGTAAACCTTTGATAGGGGCTTGGGTTTCACTGTTGTGATTCGACATATTTCATTAGGGTTTATGTTGACCTTCTTCGCCGGCCGCTGTGGCCGAGCTGTTCTAGGTGCTTCATTCCGGAACCGCGCTGCTGCTACAGAAGCAGGTTCGAATCCTGCCTCGGGCATGGATGTGTGTGATGTCCTTAATTTAGTTAGGTTTATGTAGTTCGAAGTCTAAGGGACTGATGACCTCAGATGTCCCATAGTGCTTAGAGCCATTTGAACCACGTTTTTTCGACCTTCTTGTAGTGGATTGATCTGGTGCTTACTGGGCAGCCGTATTCAGCTGTAGGGAAGCATAGTGCATATATGGTGGTTCTCAGGATAGTAGGTTTTAGCTCCCAATTAGCATTTTTATGAGTTGCCGCAAAATATTATTTCTGTAGGCCACCTCCTGAGAGATCTTCTCACGGTGAGGTTTGTCAGAGGTTTACCCAACGTCACACTCACAGATCAGAGAACGTCGGTGTCACCTGGAAGTGGATACCTATCTTCAAGACGGAAAGGAAAAAGACAACGTGGAGGACAAAGTTGAGCTGATCCTGTGTTTTGACAGATTTATGTATGGAGTAAGGGTGTAATATTACTCCGTACATTGCCTGAATTGTTCTTGCGACTTGCAGAAACGTCTTCAAACGCTTTTCCTGTGAAACTAGAGTACTTGGTTCACCTACGTGACTCTCACTGCTGTTTGAGGGCAAGCTCGGCGTTCTGCTCCCAGGACGCACGCCCGGGCCGTAATGTCTTCCACCCACTGCAGAAGCTCGCGCCACCGCTGATAAATTTAATTAAACTTTACCTGCGCGATGCCGTAAAGATAGTCGCCAGTCTATTTGGTCGAGGAAATTGCAGCTCGGAATGTTGGTATCAAGCGGCGCAAGGGACTGTGTCGCCGGTGATTAGAACATCATCCAACGGTTCTACGCACTGTGCCTACTCACAGGACGAATGACAAAGAATGGAACACTGAAATGCTAGCATATAATTACTCATTTCACTTTCATCTTCCGTTGTCCCCAGTTTTCTTGTCTCTTTCTTGAATCCTGCCTTCCTGTCTCTCTATTCCTTTCTTTACGCGCTGTTTTGTATAAATTCGTATACGCACAGGTAAATATAACACGCTTACGCATACATATCTGAACATACATCGTTCGTTGATACATAACGAATGAGTATGAAAAGTAAAAGTGTGTTCCTCTTTACCTCTTTCTGTATCTCTCTCCATCTGTCACCACCTTCCCCTTTCCATCTGCCGTCTCTTGAGCGTACTGACACATCTACACTCCTGGAAATGGAAAAAAGAACACATTGACACCGATGTGTCAGACCCACCATACTTGCTCCGGACACTGCGAGAGGGCTGTACAAGCAATGATCACACGCACGGCACAGCGGACACACCAGGAACCGCGGTGTTGGCCGTCGAATGGCGCTAGCTGCGCAGCATTTGTGCACCGCCGCCGTCAGTGTCAGCCAGTTTGCCGTGGCATACGGAGCTCCATCGCAGTCTTTAACACTGGTAGCATGCCGCGACAGCGTGGACGTGAACCGTATGTGCAGTTGACGGACTTTGAGCGAGGGCGTATAGTGGGCATGCGGGAGGCCGGGTGGACGTACCGCCGAATTGCTCAACACGTGGGGCGTGAGGTCTCCACAGTACATCGATGTTGTCGCCGGTGGTCGGCGGAAGGTGCACGTGCCCGTCGACCTGGGACCGGACCGCAGCGACGCACGGATGCACGCCAAGACCGTAGGATCCTACGCAGTGCCGTAGGGGACCGCACCGCCACTTCCCAGCAAATTAGGGACGCTGTTGCTCCTGGGGTATCGGTGAGGACCATTCGCAACCGTCTCCATGAAGCTGGGCTACGGTCCCATACACCGTTAGGCCGTCTTCCGCTCACGCCCCAACATCGTGCAGCCCGCCTCCAGTGGTGTCGCGACAGGCGTGAATGGAGGGACGAATGGAGACGTGTCGTCTTCAGCGATGAGAGTCGCTTCTGCCTTGGTGCCAATGATGGTCGTATGCGTGTTTGGCGCCGTGCAGGTGAGCGCCACAATCAGGACTGCATACGACCGAGGCACACAGGGCCAACACCCGGCATCATGGTGTGGGAGCTATCTCCTACACTGGCCGTACACCACTGGTGATCGTCGAGGGCACACTGAATAGTGCACGGTACATCCAAACCGTCATCGAACCCATCGTTCTACCATTCCTAGACCGGCAAGGGAACTTGCTGTTCCAACAGGACAATGCACGTCCGCATGTATCCCGTGCCACCCAACGTGCTCTAGAAGGTGTAAGTCAACTACTCTGGCCAGCAAGATCTCCGGATCTGTCCCCCATTGAGCATGTTTGGGACTGGATGACGCGTCGTCTCACGCGGTCTGCACGTCCAGCACGAACGCTGGTCCAACTGAGGCGCCAGGTGGAAATGGCATGGTAAGCCGTTCCACAGGACTACATCCAGCATCTCTACGATCGTCTCCATGGGAGAATAGCAGCCTGCATTGCTGCGAAAGGTGGATATACACTGTACTAGTGCCGACATTGTGCATGCTCTGTAGCCTGTGTCTATGTGCCTGTGGTTCTGTCAGTGTGATCATGTGATGTATCTGACCCCAGGAATGTGTCAATAAAGTTTCCCCTTCCTGGGACAATGAATTCACGGTGTTCTTATTTCAATTTCCAGGAGTGTATATACTTGTGTCTTGATAAAGTGTCATCTACAAAACTGAGTTAAACGGTAGTGTAGTTGACCATCCACTTTCTAGTATAAGTATTTTTAAGCTATTGAAAGACGATAAGATTACTTGATACTCAAACATTGCTGTTCGTAAACAGTTCGTAACTTTTTCTTGATGTTCAAAATCGGGGACCAGCCAGCTTTCATTGCTGATTTCGCTGCTGTGAAATGAAATAACTGTTTATGATGATGTTTGGCGGTTTTGCTAGAGTGAGATAGTGTAATGCGTAGTACAAATTTTTGGATATCATTAAGGTACTACATGGGGCAGTCAAATGAAAACGAGCAGTTGGAGAAAAAGTAGGTAGACTGTTCATTATTTCAAAAGTAATCGCCATTACAGTTGATACATTTATCCAAACGTGAGACTTGACGGTCAATGCCTCCATGGAAAAAAAAATTGTGGTTGCCGACAAATCACTTTTGTACCTTGGCGTGCATCTCTTCATCCGAAGCAAATAGACGACCACGAACGTCTTCATTCTTCAGATCTCCAAAATTACGGTGACCGTAAGGAGGCAGATGGGGTCTGTATTGAGGATCTGTAAGGGCGTCCCACCCGAAAGTCAGCAGGCGAGCGGGCCCGTATGTTGAAAAGGTGGTTTCGACTATGCTGCAGAAGTTTAGTTGGGACACCCTTACACTCCTTCCGAACAGTTCTGATGTCTCCCCACGCGATTTCTCGAAGTAAGTCATTCGTGGCAGTCGGTTTTCTTCGAACGAAGAGGAGGAAGCCTCGGTACAATCATTCTTTTAAAGGCAACCGCAAACATATTCCATGAAGGCATTGAGCGTCTTGCCTCATTGTGGGATAAATGTGTTAACAGGTACGACGCTTGCATTTGAAATGATAAACAGTTTCCTATTTTTTACCTTTGTGTCGTTTCAATTTGTCTGCCTCCTTATAAAAACATTGAATGTGTTTGCTTCTCGAAGTGCCTGAGGTTGTTAGTGTGTTTGCGTTAGAGAGAGAGAGAGAGAGAGAGAGGGAGAGAGAGAGAGAGAGGGGGGGGAGTCGGATAGTGGAAGGGATGTATAGGGTGGAAGAGGAGAGATGATGGGGACAGGGAGGAAGGTGAAGGGCGAGACGAGGGGAGAGTGGGGATAGACAAGAAAGAAGGCTAAAGATAGCACCCAAATCTTACTGGTTCGTCAACATCAATACAGCAGCTCTCGTCCTGGAACTTTGCTTTACATCATGCAATTTCTCACGACATTCAGAGAACCCACTAGTCATGAATGTACTGGTCTATCATCCACCTCTAACAGCATTATTAAAGAACGAACTTTCAGCGTGCTGGAGTAGCTTGGATCAGTAACTTCTGTTAATCAGTAGAACTAAAAAGCAGTCCAAGTTGCAAATTTTTACTTTTTACCCATTCGATGACTAGTTTCGGGCCGAGACATATTTACAAATCATGATGTTATGATGATTTCAAAACGGTTCTCGGCCCGAAACTAGTCATAGAATGAACAGAAAGTAAAGATTTGCAACTTGGACTGATTTTTCGTTCTAATGAGAACTATTAAAGCCACATGGCGGCCTTTTATAATTTACAGTTCACAGAGGTTTTCCGCGCTGTGATACTATCTAGTTGTTTAAATTACTTGAAACATATTTATATTCCAGTTACATAGTCAAAAATGGGCATTTCACAATGGTGATACAGGATATCACAATGTAGCAATTGAGGAAGTTCCGTCTACCCGTCATGTCTGCAACATACAACATTAGCAGAACATTACTAATGATAACCAAAGGTATTTTTACGTACAAATGGGAAGAAATAAAAGTGATATGTCAAATACTACGGGATGTTTCGGGGTTACCATAATCTGGGTCGTGAATAATTTACTGGGGCCATGAGAAAGATGTTTGCTCTGGTATTACAGACCGTTTGTGCTGTAACATATTGATTGTAGATGTATGGTCTGTCGGCCCCGTAGGCTACTGAATATAAAAATATATATTAATCATGACATATCCAGAAGAAACTACTCATAATTCTGTAGACCCGTACTGTACACGCTATTTTGGGGCTAGTGAACCACTACGTAACGTGTTTCATTCCTCAGTCATGACACTTTGTCTTCCTTTCTGTTCATTAAATTTCACGTTCGCCTTTCCTTTCCCTCTTTTACCCCGTCCCTCAATTCCATTGTTGCCAGTGCCCTTTGTTTCAGTTTTCTTGACTGTGATCTGGCTTTGGTGTTCTACCGTACATGGATTAATATAAACTGAGCTTCTTTAACGATAACTACTTCTGTTTCCCACTATTCATCTTATAATTAAAAAATGGCTCTGAGTACTATGGGACTTAACTTCTGACGTCATCAGTCCCCTATAACTTATAACTACTTAAACCTAACTAACCTAAGGACATCACACACACCCATACCCGAGGCAGGATTCAAACCTGCGACCGTAGCGGTCGCGCGGTTCCAGACTGTCTTATAATTACTTCCAAGTTTTATATCCTAGTAAACTTAAGTTTTAATAAAATGTTTCATTATGAAAAGTGTGTAAAGCACATAGAAGGACAGATGAAAAGAAAGAGAGCGCCTGATGGCCACTACAAATTAGTAGCCCAAGGATCCTTGTTACTAAGCAGCTAACCCGAGGCAAAGTCGCAAAAACCCAGTTACAGGTTGCGTATCTAATGGCCTCCAAGGGTATCGAAAATATTATTTTCGGTATGTCACGCAATTATTGATCGAAATGAAAAATTCAAAATGATGTCATATTCTACTGATTAACAGGTATAATCTTATGTTACAGGTTTAACGCAATACATTAAGGATAAAAGTTAGAAACTGAATACCCATCTTGAGGCAGCAGTTTTCAAGCAGTAAAAACCCACCACGAAGCATGACGTTTAAATTTATTACTCCTTTTCTATATTGTCATAAAGATTGAAATGCACAAGATAACTAACTTTTACTTAAAACAGAACGCGAATTACTCAGATTGTACTCATCAAGTGCTTTATGAGAGCACTTAGCGGGCTACAAACACTTTAAACATAGTTCCAAAAAGTTTGTAAACTTTATGTCATTTACATGCTTAGCGTCTAATATTTATCACATTAACTCACTTGTAAAGTAATCAGACATTTGAAGCTGTTTCATACATGCGAGTTCCATTGTTTAAAGAATCTGGAGTGGGTGGTTTCCTGATTGTCCCTAATACTCAACTTTATTTTCCAAGAGGATATCCGCCCTTCAGTTAAAAAGAAATGTGAAAAATTTATTTGGTGGTACAAGAGTGACTTTCACAGTCGCAGGAAAAAAAAAAAAAAAAAAAAAGAAAAAAACTTTGTGCTATTCGCCGTCAACAGCCATCTCTAAAAATTTCGAACAGTTTCTCAGTGACGGATGGTATGAAATCAAATAAGCAATCAAAAAGAATCTGTATGCACAACGATATGTATTATCAGATGATTTTTTTAAAAATCAAAACTTTTTAGTCAGAAGCGTAATTTAAAATTCACCATTAGTTTCTATCTTCATTGGTGTGGAAAAAATAGTCTTCTGAAACCAGATGAATCTCTACGGATTTCGATGAAATGTAGACGTTTTCGTGGAGATGTTCGTATAATATCATACTTAATTGTTCTGAGTGTGAGGGAGATCGCTGTAAGTCTGGAAGCAGCTGTTTTGTTATACTTCTTATAACTGGCATGACACACATTCAAAAACTGAGTTTCCAGTCAGTGGCCCACTGGCGAGTGTGCAGTGTAGTGTAAGCAGTGGCTGTCAGAGAGGGGAGGAACAAACATGTCCGACACGGCTGGCCAATCCACGACCGCACGATAATCACCCTTCAACACTATGGCTGCCACGCACCCTAAGCGCCTTCGCAGGTTATTACTCGCAATTTGGACTTCGACGTCCCGGGGGCCGGAATTATACAAGTCGATTAAGGCAAAGGCGAGTCGTTTGTGGGGGAAGTAGGGAGCGATGGACGGGGAGGGGAGGGGGGAAAGGGTTCTTCCACCCCACCCCACCCCACCCCACCCCACCACCGTGCTGTGTACACAAAGAGCCGAGCACCCACCCTTCTGTCGTCACACCCTGCCACCTCGGTTTACAGGGGTGGAAGATGAAGGGTGGTAGCCGCTGCTCCCCTGGGAAGGGGTCGAGGGCTGTAATTTTAGCGCTGCCCGCCGCAGCGTCAGTGATGCTTCCTGGCAAGCAGTTACAAATAATCTAAATAACATTTAAAGTGTGGGGCAAGGCAGCAGCTGTTGGTTATTCCAAATGCTATAAACGACGATTACCGCAATGGACTGAAGTGTTTATTTACAACCGTATTGTCGTCTGAGGGGTCGGACGCTGTCAACAACGTTGCGCGGGGTTGTGTGACTGCAGGAGGACTTGTTATATTTTTTATGTTTCTTAAATGAGTCGACGCACATTCAAGAGGGCGCCTTTCATTTAATACGTGCTCTGTTACTGGTACTTTAATCAAACATGACGAGTACATTCAAACTCATTTGATAACATTCGGGGAAGCATCGAGTTCATTCATCCACGTAGGGGACAACTGCCACGTACCACTCCTAAACATACGCACTTCTTGTACCAACCAACATTCAGTGATGTGGACGTGAACTACGTGCTTCTCGGAGCCACAGTATCTATCACCCGTGAATTTTGTGTGTTGAGGATTAGATCGCCTGAAAACAGCATTGATTTTGTTGTAGACTTCATCTAAATCTTTGTACACGTGGCGAGCAGAGTTATTGTTAAAAGGTAAATCGCAACACACTGTTTCGTTCATGGGAGAGTACACAAAATATGATCTTACTTTTCGAATTGTCATGAACCTGTATTCGTTGTGGTTCGTTGGTAGGAAACTGAAGAGGAGAAAATGGCGACGTTTCCTACAATGTACCACGTATATAAGTATATGATATTGCACTGGCACAATGCGAGAAACTTGCTCGTACAGCGAGCTTTGAAAAATGCAATTAGGGTCATTAGTAAAACCTAATGTTTTTAGGTATGACGTGATGGGTTATCTAATAAATACTTTATCGTGCATTATTAGTGTAATAATTATTTTATATTGCAGCATGTAAACAGAAGGGCATTGTGGAAAGTGGAATGCAGATGAATTGCATTTAGCTGTAACTGTATATCTTAATGGGGATCGCTCATGAAATAGATGTGCACACATCTAAAATGCCTAAGCCGACATTTGAGAGGCTTACTGAAAATGACAAAAAAAATGTAAGCTGGGGTTTAAAACTTTTTGTCCGCAGTAAAGTGTATTCCAGTGAAGCTGAAAACTAATTGGAAGTCCTTATTCTCACATTTGAAGAGATGATGGTTGAGTTGAAGCATGTCGGACGTAAAAAAACTTGAGATAGACAATGCAGAATAAAACGGATTGCCCCATAATTTCAGTGCAGTAAAAGCAATGGTAGGCAGAGAGTGGGTTGAATGTTCTCTTCCAAGAAATGTCGCAGAATCCAAGGGAAATGATGAAAGCTCCAAACAAAACATCCAACGCCTAGCCAAGGGGCCTGTGAGCTGAGAGTGGTCCATGGTAGCAAAAAAGAGCTACCCGAAGCAACAAGAGAGAGGAAATATAGCCGGCCGAAGTGGCCGTGCGGTTAAAGGCGCTGCAGTCTGGAACCGCAAGACCGCTACGGTCGCAGGTTCGAATCCTGCCTCGGGCATGGATGTTTGTGATGTCCTTAGGTTAGTTAGGTTTAACTAGTTCTAAGTTCTAGGGGACTAATGACCTCAGCAGTTGAGTCCCATAGTGCTCAGAGCCATTTGAACCATTTGAAGAGGAAATATAGAACAACATCTCCACCTGTTAATAAGGAAGTGTTCCGGAGACTATGAGGGAAGACACTACATAAATTCAGGCATAAAACAGAGGAATGGTTTAGCGAGTTGTGCGAGTAAGATCAAACAGAAAAAATGACCAGCTGCATGAAATGCAAAAATATAAATTCACAGGGGCGGGCAAAGGATGGCAAATGTTATACTCCAGTACCTCAAAAATGTGATGTAAGAAGTAAAATATGGAAAGTTTCCCGAAACTGAGACTAGTGCATGTCTTTAATCTCAGGGTCATAGTTTATAGGGTGAAACAATTTAGACACTGAGTGGTACACAATTGGAAACCAGGTTCATAATTTGTGCCACTTGCAGATCTTTAGAAAACTGAGTGTGGTGCTTTTATTTTTCTATGAATTTCCGTTCTTTAAATCATATATCAAAAACATCTTCCTGCAATCGAGCACGGTATTGTTTAAATAACTTTTTATCTTACTGTTTAGGATGTAATAAATAAGATCTAAAAACTGGTACGATTTAGGCATCTTTTCCCTAGTCGACCTCAGAGCGAGCATTTCTCACAGCCTAGTTCCCATTTCTTTAGCAAACAGCCAGCAGTCAACAATATCTGCTGATTTTGTATCCACAAATCTAACGTCAACTTGTATTTATCATAGCAGTATCAAACGAAAATAATTTCTCATTATTTCTCTGCCTCGTGATGACTGGGTGTTGTGTGCTGCCCGTAGATTAGTTAGGTTTAAGTAGTTCTAGGCGACTGATGACCATAGCTGTTAAGTCCCATAGTGCTCAGAGCCATTTGAACCATTTTTAATTTCTCATTACATTTCATCCATTATAAGTATACCGCCTTCAGTTGGAGGAAATCGTTGAAATGTTCGGGAAAATAGAAAATGTTCTCTTCAACCAAAGTATGAACCTGTCATTGTTGATTTTCATTTTCTTGTATTAAGTTTCCCCAATAATTTTATAAGTAGGGAGAAACAGGTATTTACGGCTTCTATTTTTTTGTCTTTAGCAACGCTTGTTCGTGCATACGGTAAATGGCAGTCAACTCTCTGCTAATTGTCGTAGCTTTTGTTATTAGCTGGTACCTATATCAGTCTTGTGTATATTCCAGCTGCTTTTGCAATAGACAGTGGCATAGCAAGGTGGAAGCAATATCATGAGCAGAAAATGATGGTCGACTGTATTACTGCAACGCCACCTACAATTGGCAATTAGCTCTTGTAGCCACAGATCCAGTGTAGATAGTATTGACGGGGATATTAGCTAATAACAGAAACAGAACGTACTTTTTCTGTAAACAGAACTTTAAAAAATTGTAAAACTTTCATCAGTTAAGCGCCTTAAAGGAGCAGCCTGCAGTATTACGACGAAACTGAAATCTGACAAAATAATCTAACAAATGGCATCAAAGGGATGTCGATGGATATGGTTCAAAAGATTCATGTGAGTCGATTTAACGGTTAGAAACGAATCGCTGCTGATAGCCAACTTATTCACCTCTGACATGGACGGATATGTAAATCTCGTTAAGGCGTACAGTACGCAGACGTGACACAACATGCCTTTTGTTAAATAAACGCTAGATTTATTCGGACGTCGTTACTGAGAAGTGTTGTAAAAGGTAATCTCCTATATTAGACAATGCACTAGAGCATCTATGCAGTTCATAAAACCCACACTACACAAAATGTACAGTCCTTCTCATCGCGTTGTTACCTCTACACATAGACGTAGCTATCCAGCAACTCATTCCCAAATCGGCTAGGGCAAAACAATCTATCAAAATGGACCTATGACACCACGATCTTCACTGGAAACGACGCACTGCACAGGAACTTGAAAGATATGTTCTTCAAAGCAGAGCTGGCCGTCGGATGTGCAAGATCTCTGATGAAGGAGAGATGAACAGTATTCAGAGTTATACAGACGCCACACAACTCGCATTGTATTGTTGACAATGCGTCTTGAGTGAAAACCAAACAGGCGAACAACGAACTTCAGCAAATTTTGAGATAAAACACTGGACACGTATTGGCCGACTCGAATCACGTTCGATCATCCATATTTTGGTGTTCCGTTGCTCCCTTAACTCGGTTGAGACTGAAACACCGTAGGTCTAATGCTCTACTGAATTATTTTGCGTTTGGTTTTATTTAATATTATAACATTGAGTATCTGTAAATGTGTTTGATTGAATAGATAACATAAAATTGTTTACTCCTTTCTTTGTTAAAACTTTGATACCGTGGTTTGATTCCATGCAATGTAGTATCTCTGTCATTTAAACTCTTTGTCCCATTTGGAGGGAACAAAACTTACTATATATAATTGTAATTTATGTGTGAATAATTTTTTTGTAGAAATGTCAATATGTGCAAATGTTCTGTTTTATTTAAAATGTTTGTTTGCTGTTGTGTAAACTGCTGACCTTCACTTAGGGTTTTTAGTTAGTTTGTATAGTATGGTAGTGGTTCCCCTCGGGAACGGAACTGTGTAGCGCGTGCAAATTGTGGTTGGCCTAGGTAGAAAAGGTGGAACAAGAGTCGGTCGGGGACGAGCTACCAAACATTGCACTGCCCATGTAAGAGTTGTATATTGTGTTGGTTCAGAGAGAGGTTTTTTCTGCCACTGTCCAATGCCTTGGATGGATGGATAAATAGCTTGAACGATTCTGGAATTGGTATGCATCATCGCCACCAAGAAGGGACAGAGTCCAGCAATTCTGCCTGCAAATCCACCTACCAACATACAGTTGCCACCACATTGCGCAATCACTGTAACGGAATACTATAATAATTAACAGTGAAGGATCAGCTTATTGGATGAGTTAGTGTGCTCAAATATAGGGTAACTTATAACTGAATTTATGTACCTACCTTAATTTTCACCCTATCACAACACCTCTCAGGTTCCTCTCCATTTGAACTATGATTACCGAGTGTCCTAGTTTGTGGAAAAAATGAAAGCCTCAGAACATTAAATAATGTTGTTTGATCTTTGGTAAGAAGGTGTAACGCCGGAAATGCATATCCTCCTATTTTCATCTATTGTACTATTATTTTTTTCCTTGTTTTGTTACCTCAAGATATGACATTTCTGTCTCTTTATATATTGTAATTGTTTTACTGTTTGTATATATATATTTATGCACTTATGTCGATGTATAATTGGTTTGTTTCGTAAATATTATTTGTACTTTTACGCTGGGTCTTGCCTAGGGAAAACTGCTATCGAACGATTACATCGATGGGTCGTGTGAAGAATCAAAGTGTGTAGGATCTTTGGGAGTGTTAACTCTGCCGCGTGGGGCGCGGGCAGTGAGAGTCTGGCGGGAGTAGCGAGTGGAGCAGGTGTTGTGTGACGTTCCCGCGAGTTGCCGCGCTTTCGGGGTTTGGCAGCATGTAATTGCGCTCAACTCGCGATGATAGTTTCTGACATGGTGTCGCGGACGGGAAGCATTAGCTGGCGCACATCAAGAGCCCATTTCGCCTGGTGACCGTGTCGAGAAGAAGGCGCGCCAACATCCAGCTTCTGCAACAGCGACGGCCGACAATGAGTGACTGTCGCCACCTCCTCGATCGACGGCTTCAAACCTTCAATCAACCAACAAGTTGTGATTCTCCAACAGAAAGGGGTTTCCACTCAATGGTCTGAAGATGACCACAGCAGTGGTCGAAACCGGTCACCTTATAAAATAAATTGTGATCAAGACTGTTTTTAATAGTAACCAACAAGGAAGACTAAAAGCACGTAAAGTTTCAGAACTGTATGGCAGACCTCAGCTTTTCAAATTGTTCCATTTGCCTCGCAAAATTACAGCAACTTAGCATGAACCTTTGTTGCTCATTGTCCCAATTGCATTGCCAAGCAGGGTCCCTTCCTTTTCCGAAATGAACCCGAGTGTCGTTGAAATTCAAACGCCAGCATTAAAATAATATAATTAGATTTCACTGCTTTAATTTCAAAGTTCAGTAGCTGGCTACAATATTTAGGTTACACGAGCACAAATTTAGAGTGCGAGTTTTGTTAGCATATTTTAGCTTACCTGTGACTGCAGCTCAGCTTGGTACGTACTAAATTTTACTATTGTTAATAGTTCAGAATCATTTAATTCAAGTTCAGAGTAAAATCTCTTGTTTCTAAATTGCGTAGAGTCAAGTTGCTTTTGAAATGATTGTTGAGGTAGTCCAAGACTAACCGTATTTTACTGGATTTCGATGTGCTTCAGAAAGAAAGCTCACTATTAACTTCAGTCACTAAATTAACTTTCGATTTTCCGGTTTTATTAATTCTTTTGCTAAATTAAGTCAGAATGTAGCGAAATTTATTACTTCTGACAAACTTTCAGTTTTCACACTACACGTGTCGACCTTCAGTTGCCACGCTTCTAGTGTTAATTATATGTGTAATAACCTTTCTTTTTCAGTTACTATAGTAATTGTCCTTAGGACTGGCGACCGTGATTTCCCCCAAATCTCAAATATCTAATTACCGCTAGTTAATTGTTAACATTTACTTTCTTTATTAACTTTACCTCTTTTCAAAATTAATTTCCACCAGTTTCATTTGCATTTTTCCTTTCAATTAGATGTAACCCTTTCCTCCCTCTTTACCGATAGATTAACTTCGGTGTCGATTGCTTTTCCCAAATTTCCATTAGGTACACGCGGTTTAATTTTTCACTGTCATTAAGGTCGATAAGTGAGGGGGGAGGTTACACGTGGCGACCTGCTGACAGGACAATCTTCAGATTTGAGGTTGTTCTGGACACGAATTTTGCATTGTGCAAATCTCGTAACAAAGTACTGGTTACGAAATGGTCGATACGTCAGCGAGAATATTCGTGTGAGGAATCCTAATTAGAGTTGAGATTTTGCATTTATATTGAAAATTATTGAAATGAGTGAAGGCAACAATTACCAAAATTTGGTAGACTTGGATACGGAACAATCGGTCGAACAGTGGGAAACGCGCACAGCGGTACCCATTGTTCCGGGGCAGGCGGCTAGCATGAAAGATGCGACCGCCGAAACGCAACAAAGAGCAGAAATGGAATTCCAGACTTTAGAAAATGTTTCGGAATCGGAAGTGAAAATCAAATCTGAATCCCTTGATGACGAATACGGGGGGACAATGAAAGAAGAAGCCGCTACGGAAGTAAAACCGGTGGTTTCCGGGAATTTAACTGATTTATTGAATGTTTTGATTAACGAAATCAAGAGTCAATCGGCAGAAATTAAAGATCAGGCTGCCAAGCAAGAAGCTCAGGCTGCCGAGCAAGCAGCTCAGGCTGCCAAGCAAGTAGCTCTGTCTGAAAAAATTGAACGAATGCTAGACAATCAGAACAAAGCTATTAATGTTGTTAACAACAATGTTGAAGTTGTTAACACAAAAGTTGATAAAATCAAAGACGATATTGTCGTGATTAATACCGAAATCGGTAACCTTAAACAGGAAATGATAGGCGTTCAGGCGGAAATTGCGAGCATAAATACTCGTTTTGATTCCGAAATTAGCAGAATCGAGAAAAGTGTAGGAGACGCAGTTGCTCCGATCATCGAGAATAAGGTGACGGAACAAATTCAATTAGTGAGAAAAGAGGATCAACAGAAGGTGGAAACTTTAAAGGCTTTAGTATCCGAAGTAGATACCAAAGTGACGAAGCAGGCTAACACCTGCGAAGAGAAAAAGAGGGAAGTGGAAACGCTTGCGACAACCACTTGCCAAGTGATTACGAGGGTGTCGGAATTAGAAAGGAAACTTGACGAAAAACAGAGCTATGTGCCAATCTGTGCACATAGTTCGGAGTTGTTGACGAAAGAGGAGCGGTTCGACCCCTTGAAAAAAGGCGGTATACACCCGACGGATTTCATTAAAAATTGTGAAAGAGTTCTACCCAGATCATGGACTAATGAGAGAAAAATTAATGCGGTTATTGATGTGTTGGCTGGTGATGCCAAGCGTTGGGGCCTAAACCTCAACATTACGAACCTGACTTTTGACGAGTTTAAAAATTTGTTTCTGGCTGAATACTGGTCAGAGGAAAAACAGCAAAGTGTCTGGCGCGAATTTGTCGTATCGAGGCCTTTCGATGCGAATTCGCGCGGCTCGATGAAGGAGTTTTGTGAGGGCTGGATCCGCAAGTTGGAATATTTGCGTGATCGCCGCACGGAATCCGAAATAGTCTGGGAACTCTACAAAAAGCTTCCAGATGATACAAAACGCTATGTCGGAAGCAATTACAGGACAATAAATGATTTCCTGGAAAGAGTGGAGGACGAGGACAATTGGCGCAATAATCGCGACAGTGGTAGAGGCCGTGGTAACAACAACGGGTACCACAGCAACCACACCAACGATAACCATGGGAATAATGCATACCGCAACCATGGCAGCAATAACAATAATGGTTCGGACCGTAATAACAATCGGTACAATGCAAATAATAACCGGAATGACGGAAACCAGTATCAGACCAGCGTGATACGGGCTGCGCAGAATAGTAATAACGCCAGAGGGTGTGACCAGCCGCCTCAGCAGTATCCGGGGAGCGTATCTGCTGGGACGAGACAGGGAAACCATTAGCCGCGCCGGTGAGGGGCCGACCGGGCGTGGAGAAATTTTGGCGGCCCAATAACAGGAGAAAACCCAGGTGTCGTCGTTATGAAAATTCCGTATGGAATAATCAACGGCGGGAGAGTGTGCCAGTGTTAGGAGAAAGGAGTGTGCCCACAAGTAGTAGATCAGCTGTAGACACGGCAGTAGGAAGTACATTCACTGTCAGTGAGAACAATTTAAGTAGTGTTCCGGAAATCGATTATAAAGTGGCAGCTGTAATACCCACAGCGGAACTGGACATTGAGTTTAAGAATGATTCGCAAGCGTTGAAAGAAGATCAGATGTCGGATAAAACGTCCGTCATCGAGCGAGGAGATGCAGAGAGGGATGAGGTCTGGTTAAGTCAGTTCGGTCGCTTATACGACGAACTAAGAGATTATAGGGGCCTGTACGGGAGAAGTGTTTATGGGGAGCGCGGGCAGGATTTGCCGCGTCTCGTCCCGCAGGAAGATAGTGATTGTGAAGTGATAGAAAGTTCGGGCCCTAACCGGCAGACTTTACTAGAAATAGTTGATGTTAATGGGGAGCACGAGCAAGATGCATCGTGTTTCGTCCCGCAGGAGTTGGTTGTTGAAGTAGTAACGGAAAGTTCTGGCCCTAACCGGCAGACTATACCGAAAGTTATAGTGATAGAAGTAGCCGACCCATCCGACGCAAACCTCCAGTTTAAACGTTGCGAGAGTATTAAGGAGAAAGATTACGAAAATTTTAGTGATAGCCGGTCACGATTGGTAGAAAAGCACATAGATTACAGCGTGTATGAGGTTAGAGCTGACATTATACAGTCAGACAATAGCAGTGTGGGTTGCGCAGATCCAGAGGAAGTAATTTCAGATGCTACTGGGCACATTCCTCCAGGTAGATTGGCAGATGAGATCAATCTGACCAATGTGGAATCAACGAAGGTGACAATTAGTGAATTGATAGCAAAGCAACACTCACTAGTTGACGAGTTACAGGAAAAGGTTTCGGTATTGGAGGCGAAGCTACAGACTAAGCCTCAGGACAGACGTGTTGAAATTAAAACTGTATGTGAACAGAGGCTGAAAAAGCCGCCAGATAAACCGGATTTAGGATCAAAGCCGGATGGTTTTTTCTGGAATGACCTGGATATAGACGAGGATTTACTGTGGGAAAATAAAGAAACAGTCGAGGACAAGTGTAGACAGATAGTAGTGTCTGTTAATATGCACGACCTACAACTAAACGTGTTGATTGACACCGGTGCAGAATTGAGTGCTGTATCTGGGAAAATATTTGAGTTACTGAAAGACATACCTGGCATCGTAGTTATGCCAGTAACAGGAGTGAAAATTATCGGTGCTACTGGGAAGGCCAGTAAACCGGTCACAAAACAGATTTTTGTCAACTTCGAGATATGTGGGGCACGATTTGAACAAGAGTTTGTCGTCGTGCCAGACTTAACTACGGAAGTAATTATCGGGTTAGATTGGCTATTAAAGTACCGTGCAGTGATTAACTGCGAAAGCAAAACTTTGACATGTACGTCCCAAGATAAAACAATAGTAGTTAGTTTTGACGAGGCAGGAGACGGTGTGCATAGGCAATACCAGCCTATACACATTGTTAACTGGCCGAAAGGTATTGACGTAGGTATGAATTTGAACTACTGTAATGTGAGGAATCTCGGCATTGACAATAGTGTAGAAAGTGAATTGGAAAGTATTGTAGACGGTGTGTCAAACGTAACACACGAACAAAGACGAGGCCTGTATGAAGTAATAATGAGGAATAAGAGTGTGTTTTCAGACAAACCGGGACTTGTGGAAGGATATAAATGCAAGTTGCATGTGATTCCGCACGAACCATTCTTCGTGAGACCGTATGCTATACCGCTGTCCAAAAAGGAAGCAGTGCAACGGGAGATAGATAAGATGATCGAATGGGGAGTGATTGAAAGAAGTACGAGTCCATATAATAACGGTTTGGTCATTGTAGCAAAACGGGATGGTAGTGGGGTATTGTGATTGACGCACGCACGTTGAATAGGGTCGTTCAACGTGAAACAGACAGACCAGAGAGTATGGAAGACATTTTGCAACGTTTTCATGACGTTAAATTCATGACTAGCCTCGATCTGACGGCTAGTTACTGGCAAATAGAACTCGAAGAAGAATCTAGGCCATACACCGCCTTCTTGTTTGCGGGCAGGTGTTATCAGTATAGAGTACTGCCGTTTGGACTTAATATATCTGTGTCCGTATTCATCAGGGCCCTAGATAAAGTGCTAGGACCGGCTTTGAGTTCAAGATTAACTGTATATGTTGACGACCTATTGTTGGCCAATGCCACTTGGCATGACCATTGTGACCTGTTAGATGAAGTTTTTAGAGCATTGCGCCGTGGTGGAATGACTCTAAAGCTAAAGAAATGCGAATTTGTGAAGCAGGAACTGAAATTTTTAGGGCATGTAATTACCACTGCTGGTATTACAAAGGACCCAGAGAAACTAGAGGCAATAAGGAATTGTCCTCCACCCAAGTCTAGGAAACAGTTAAAAAGTTTTCTAGGGCTCACAGGATTTTACCGTAAATTTGTAAAAGGACAAGTGTTTAATGATGAAAATTTGAATAACCTCTTACGCAAAAATGTTCCGTTTGTGTGGACTGACGGGTGTCAGACCGCTTTCGAGAGATTAAAAGACGAGTTGTTAAGATCTAACATACTATTTCATCCTGATTTATCGCTACCCTTCCATCTGGGAACGGATTCGTCGAATTACGGGGTGGGGGTAGAACTGTTCCAAGAAGTTGGTAAAGGAGAGGATAAGGAACACCGGACGATAGCGTTCGCGAGTCGAACTTTATCAAAAAGTGAGCGAAACTACACGATTTCTGAGAAAGAGTGTCTCGCTATCGTGTGGGGATTCAAGAAGTTCAAGGGTTACCTATGGGACCGTAAGGTGATTATTCATACGGACCATAAGGCGCTCACTTATCTGAAGAATTGTAAACTACTTCACGAAAGACTGACTAGGTGGTCGCTGTATTTACAGCAATTTAACTATGACATCTGTTACGTAAAAGGGACCGACAATTGCGTAGCGGATGCGCTGTCGCGGTTGCCCGAGTCTAATCAAGGTCTATTGAAAGATGAGGCAGATGGAGTGGTCAAATTGTACTATTTTAAAGAAGTTGAGGGACGTAAATTAATAATGAACATCTGTAAGAATCTACGTCGTCATCAGAACGAGGATGGTTGTTTAAATATGGTGAAAACCCGATATGATGAAAAGAGTCCAGAAGGAGAGAAATTAAGGAAGTATTACAAGATATACAATCATATCTTGTACATACGTAAGGGTGAAGATAGTAATATTTGGCGGGTATGCTGGCCCAGCAAATACGTCACAGAAATAATAGACTACTACCATTTGGCGTATGGTCACTGTGGACCAAAGAAATGTACGGAAAAGCTGAGTGAAGTAGTGCATTTCAACAACATGTTAAAACGTGTTACTGACAGAGTGAAAACTTGCGATTTATGTCAGAAGGTGAAGGTTACCAACTGTACGAGTCGTGGTCCTATGCAAAGTATAAGGCCTAACGACACCTTTGAGTTACTGTGCGTGGACTTGTACGGACCTTTGCCCAAGTCATCAGGAAACTTTGCCTACATTTTAGTAGTGCTAGAAGCTTTTTCCAAGTTCATCAAACTATACCCGATTAGGAAAGCTACAGCCAAAGCGGTCTATAGCAAGCTTGTGAACGATTATTTTGTTCATATTGGCAAGCCCAAGGCGATTCTATCAGACAATGGGGCACAATTTACTTCTAAGTTGTGGAATGAAGGCATGGAAAGTAATGGGGTCGATGTGATCCATATTTCAGCTTATTGTCCGGCTGGGAATCCCGCTGAGAGGTATATGCGCGAGCTAGGCCGACTGTGCCGTACCTATTGCCATCACAACCATAGGGCATGGGGCAAATATGTAGCAGTATTTGAGAGAATTATGAACACCTTGAGACATGAATCTACGGGATTTTCTCCAGAGGAAATCCTGTTGGATGACAGAAGTAAAAGTTTAGTGGAAGAGGTAATCAAATTCCCTCCACGGATTGACATTAGTATTGGTGTGAAAAAAGATCGTTTACAAGAAGTAATGAAGCTAAAAGCTGATGCTCGCATACGTCGTCATGACGCTAATGCGCGTTTTGCTAAGTTTGCAATCGGAGACTTAGTACTTGTAAAAGCTCATGAGAAATCGAGCGAGATAGACAATGAAATCTCTAAATTTAAGTTTGTTTATAATGGACCATATAAAGTCATTGGTATACCTCACACAAATGCTTATTGCTTAGAGTATCCAAGCTCTGGAAAACGATTAGGTATACGGAATATAGTAGACTTGAAATTGTACCAACCTAGGATCGATTAATACCACACAATGCGTAATTTGTACAATATGTAAATATAGAGTGTAAGATTTAAGGTTTGCTAGATTGCCATGCTTTTGCCTGACCAAGAGGACATTAAAGAAGTTGTAATTAATAAGTAATTAATTTTGACTAAATGATTTAAGAGAAAGTGATTATTTATCAATTGAAAAATCCAAGCTGCTAGTTTAAGTTTTCAGCTGAGTCACAGTAGATTAAGCAATGTAAATATGATTTTGTAACTAGCTGTAAGATTTCATGAATATGTGTTTTACTAGTCATTGCCGATGTACTTAGACGGTGTTTTAAGTTTCAGGCTAGTACACGCGTGTGATGATGGACAGTGTTGAGTTATCCACTGTGATAGTGTTAATGGACTCCTTGAGATTACTCGGGAGTGAGTTTTTCCCAAAGAATTCAGTGAAGCGGACGTTCTGGAAATGCCGTTAGACAGGCGAGTGAGATCAAGCGTGCCGCACAGGCGGGCGCAACAATACTGACGAGGCGGAGCCGCTGTCGGCTCTTGTGCCGCCGTAGGCTCTCCGTGCCGCTCTCGGCATTCTTTGTACTTGCGGCTACGAAAGGCGGAATAGTTTTTCTTCCCGGACAGCTGATGTGAAAGAATTCTGCTGTCAATATTTATGTTTTTTTCGATCTACTGAATATTATTTTCTTGTTTAGCGTTAAGTAGATTCTCGTGACGAGAATATTAATTATGAAAAGGTTATATAAAATGTGTAGTCTATTTAATTATTTATTTGCGTATTTTGATCTACCTGTTTTTATGACCATGCAATCTAATTAATTTCGCAAATAGTATTCCATTTCTCATAGTGTTACGAATTTTAATGATTTTGGAATAGCTAAACCATTTTCTATGTTTTCTATGAATTTTAATATGTTGTCAACCTGTTTTATTTTGTGCAAGGTGACAGAGTGGAATAAGATTAGGAGTGTCTCCACTCAATTATTATGGTCTAAAAATTGATTTATGGTTAATTAGACGAATGCTAACTTTTGTTGATGTTTTGAGCATATGCATTTCCGCTGTTTCTTTTTTGGGACATTTTCTGAGTCTGTTTACGTTACACGAACATCCTCAGACAATGTGGGGCACGTGTAACGCCGGAAATGCATATCCTCCTATTTTCATCTATTGTACTATTATTGTTTTCCTTGTTTTGTTACCTCAAGATATGACATTTCTGTCTCTTTATATATTGTAATTGTTTTACTGTTTGTATATATATATTTATGCACATATGACGATGTATAATTGGTTTGTTTCGTAAATATTATTTGTACTTTTACGCTGGGTCTTGCCTAGGGAAAACTGCTATCGAACGATTACATCGATGGGTCGTGTGAAGAATCAAAGTGTGTAGGATCTTTGGGAGTGTTAACTCTGCCGCGTGGGGCGCGGGCAGTGAGAGTCTGGCGGGAGTAGCGAGTGGAGCAGGTGTTGTGTGACGCTCCCGCGAGTTGCCGCGCTTTCGGGGTTTGGCAGCATGTAATTGCGCTCGACTCGCGATGATAGTTTCTGACATGGTGTCGCGGACGGGAAGCATTAGCTGGCGCACATCAAGAGCCCATTTCGCCTGGTGACCGTGTCGAGAAGAAGGCGCGCCAACATCCAGCTTCTGCAACAGCGATGGCCGACAATGAGTGACTGTCGCCACCTCCTCGATCGACGGCTTCAAACCTTCAATCAACCAACAAGGAAGACTAAAAGCACGTAAAGTTTCAGAACTGTATGGCAGACCTCAGCTTTTCAAATTGTTCCATTTGCCTCGCAAAATTACAGCAACTTAGCATGAACCTTTGTTGCTCATTGTCCCAATTGCATTGCCAAGCAGGGTCCCTTCCTTTTCCGAAATGAACCCGAGTGTCGTTGAAATTCAAACGCCAGCATTAAAATAATATAATTAGATTTCACTGCTTTAATTTCAAAGTTCAGTAGCTGGCTACAATATTTAGGTTACACGAGCACAAATTTAGAGTGCGAGTTTTGTTAGCATATTTTAGCTTACCTGTGACTGCAGCTCAGCTTGGTACGTACTAAATTTTACTATTGTTAATAGTTCAGAATCATTTAATTCAAGTTCAAAGTAAAATCTCTTGTTTCTAAATTGCGTAGAGTCAAGTTGCTTTTGAAATGACTGTTGAGGTAGTCCAAGACTAACCGTATTTTACTGGATTTCGATGTGCTTCAGAAAGAAAGCTCACTATTAACTTCAGTCACTAAATTAACTTTCGATTTTCCGGTTTTATTAATTCTTTTGCTAAATTAAGTCAGAGTGTAGCGAAATTTATTACTTCTGACAAACTTTCAGTTTTCACACTACACGTGTCAACCTTCAGTTGCCTCGCTTCTAGTGTTAATTATATGTGTAATAACCTTTCTTTTTCAGTTACTATAGTAATTGTCCTTAGGACTGGCGACCGTAATTTCCCCCAAATCTCAAATATCTAATTACCGGTAGTTAATTGTTAATGTAACGGCCGCACATTTACTTTTTTTATTAACTTTACCCCTTTTCAAAATTAATTTCCACCAGTTTCATTTGCATTTTTCCTTTCAATTAGATGTAACCCTTTCCTCCCTCTTTACCGATAGATTAACTTCGGTGTCGATTGCTTTTCCCAAATTTCCATTAGGTACACGCGGTTTAATTTTTCACTGTCATTAAGGTCGATAAGTGAGGGGGGAGGTTACAAAGGGAGAATTCAGATTTATTGTGGATTTAGTGAAATTGTAGGAGGTAGTAAATGTAGTGTTGTGAAAGCTTCCCAGGGATGGAAACAGTCTAATTTAAAGTTTTGTGGAGTTTCAAAGTATCCTATTTAATCATTTACTTGCAAGTAGAAGACTGTGGTAATAAAGACGATTTGCAGTTTCTTTTAAAGATTAAAAGCTCTTAAAACTGAGGCTTATAAAGTTTTGCTTAGTAAATGATCACATTGCTGCCTGTAGTAAATTTTAAAAGGTGAGTCAGTTTCTTGCAATTTTGTCAACATTGTGTTTCACTGCAGCAAAAGTGGAAAACTGCAATAGTAGAAAATTATATGTTCATGATTGCTAAGTGTTTGTCTCTCTTGTGTATTGGAAGTACATATTAATAGAATAACTGGATCCACAGTTTGTCTATTGTGCTAATGCTAGGTAACAAGTAATGGGAAGACCACTATTTATGAAAACCATAATTTATTTATTCAAAAGACAGTGAGAAGTAATATGTTAGTGAATTCCATTTAACTTTCATTTTAAATAGTAAAGTATTTAACTGAGTGAGACTTAACCCATGTCCAATTTATGATTCTGCAGTGAATGTTAATAGTAACGTTTTAAAGATTATTCAGTTTGAATGAGCACGGAAAGTAATAGTGTGTTTAGGTACATGTTATATTTTTTCAAATATTTTGTGCTGCTCTAGCTGTTAGCTTCAATCTTACCGTAAACATATGTATGTGTCCGAGTTCATTGCACTCGCGTGTGGCCAACTCTAGGTTGTGTTTGTCCGTTCAAGTTACTCATACCTACTTTCTTAAACGAGAACGTTAATCTTTCTCTTGTCTAATTAGGCTGGCGACCGTTTTCCTTATTCTTTAAACAGTATAGCTAGGCAAAAATATTGTTTGTTACTGTTCAAATATTTACGTAATTCTGACTTTCACTTCCGATAAGCCACCTTCGTTAGGTACTGCACGGTCAACATAAGAAAATTCCTCTCAGAGGGTAACTCTGCTCTGTTGCTTTATACCATGATTGCTTTAACAAGCTAGTTTTATTTCACGACCTGCCTCCAACTTTAAGGTAATGGTATAGTAGTAGCGGACAGGAGTGTTATAAGACATATGCAAGAATGAATCATTTGAAGAGTACACTCCGATTTCATGTAACATCCTTCCTCATTCTCTGCTTGTGCTCCAATGATCTCTTCCCGCAGGAAAGTTAAACCGGAATTTACTTGACAGGAAGGCTCCATATGGGGACGTTCGGCCGCCAAGTGCAAGTCTTATTTCGGTCGACGCCACATTGGGCGACTTGGGTGCCGCTGATGAGGATGAAACGACGATGAGGTCAACACAACACCCAGTTCTCGAGCGGAGAAAATCTCCAACCCGATCGAGAATCGAACCCGAGCACACTGAATGGGAGGCAAGTACGTTACCACGCAGCGAAGCAAGCGAACTGTAATAGAAAAACTGTGATGATGATTCTGTGTTAGTCTCCGTTTTGACATTCGTGAAGAAACTGTCAAGGGGAGGTGATCATGAGACAAAGACTGAACGGCCAGCCAAATGGTAACATCAAGCGAGACGGAGTGTAAAATGCCAAATGTTTGAACTTAGTATGGAAGTTGGAAAATGTAATGAAGGAGTTACATAGGAGGCACTGAAGTGAAATGGACAGTTTATAAGGGTTTCCGGTCAGATAAATACCGGACAACATCAATGTGCAAAATGAACAGCAGTAGGGAATGAGATGATGGCTGTAGGACGCCGTATGAGTGGGATGGCAGGCCAGAGATTGAGTTACTGTGAACAATTCATTGACGGGATTGTTGTCGTTAGAATTCACAGCATACCCAACAAAGTAACGACAATTCATTATACGTACTGGCACGCAAGCAGAAGAGAAAGAGGTAGAGATAATGTACGGGGATACTGAACGGGTACATGTAAAGACAGATGAAAATGTAATGATCATGGGAAACTGATACGGGACTTTAGCGAAAAAAGCAGAGGAGACGGTAATGTGAGGATGTGAGCTTGGTAGCAAGAATGAAAGAGTAGAAAGTCTAATCGAATTCTGCAGTAACTCTCAGCTACTAATAGCAAATACACTGTTCAAGAAACGCAAGAGGAGGGAGACTTCGAAAAGGCCGGGAGTGCCGGGAAGATTCCAGCTGGTTTACATTATTGTCAAATGGCTCTGAGCACTATGGGACTTAACATCTGTAGTCATCAGTCCCCTAGAAATTGGAACTACTTAAACCTAACTAACCTAAGGACATCACACAGATCCATGCCCGAGGCAGGATTCGAACATGCGACCGTAGCAGTCGCGCGGTTCCGGACTGCGCGCCTAGAACCGCTAGACCACCGCGGCCGGCTATTGTCAGAAAGATTCAAAATTCAGATACTGTATTGTAAGAGTTATCCATAGCACATATAGGTTCAGATCAGAGTTTAGTTATACTGAAAAGTACACTGAAAATCCTCCGTAAGAATAAATGTGAAACAAGAGAAACAGTGAAGTACTGCGGAATGATGAGAAGCGTTTGAAGTCTCCTAAGGCTGTAGGTACTGCGATAATGAATACCACAGTAGTTAGTTTGGTTGAAGATGAACAGATGTCTCTGAGGAGGAGATGTCGAAGAAACAAAATTACGTGGAAGGCAACGGCGAGGAAACCTTGGACAACAGAAAAAAATAATTCAGGGATGTAGAGAAACATGTAGGAAAAGACAGGAATACAGTAATTTTGCTAATTCAGGAATAAAGTAAGTAACGAACACTGCGTACAGTCAGTTCCACTAGAAAGTGTACTCCATAATTTTAAATATAACATCCGCAGCGACACCTCTGGAAGTGGTCTGGAATCTGTAATCAAAGCGCTTTCGCGCAGTATGTAGATAAACAGTGTGCGAATTGAATGTTTTGTATTGTCGGTTGCGGTTAAAAATGAGTGCAAAATATCTGGAGCGTCGCGAGTCAGTGTTCCTTGTAAAACATCCAAAGGGATCAAAGCTTTCATACGGAGCTGCTGCTAAAATTCTTAGAAAGTCAGACATTCGTTGCGAAGTGCGTCAGACGATATCTAGAGGTTGGATGGGTGGATGATTTACCGGAGAGAGGGCTAAGGTTCCAAGGTATAATCGACAACGGCAGCGATTGCATTAACTGTTAGGTCATGGTGCAATTAGGAATAACATGTATTTTCATGTAAACGTGTATTTATAATGGTGTCTTTTATTTAATACAGACGGCGTTCACTTTCTTGTGGAACTGACAGTAATACGTACCGTTGTCCTCATTAGCTACTCTATGCTTTACAGCAGATGTTTAATTATTTACTCTGCGAAAAGCAGTTTGCTAATCGGTCTCGTTAATTACATTAAATGTAATCGTAATTGGGAATATGAACAACCATCAGCTGTAGAATGAAATGACGACAATGAAAATTTGTGCCGGATTGGGACTCGCAACTGCGAATACATTTAATGTAGTTCATAAGATCTGTAGTCACCGCAATGCCATTGTAATTCAGAATAACACAGGCGCTGCAATAGAGTATCTTTCTTATTCAGTTTGTGTTGAGTGGTATCGTGAGCAGAACCTCTGTATATCACAACGCGCACTTATGTTCCTTTTATTCTCAAAACCTCAACTTACTTATTCATTTCATTGCATCTATTCTAATTTCTACCGAAAACTGGAAAAGCTACGATACGGGATGCTAGGAATTAGATGTTTCCCTTAATTTTTGCTCTCTGGAGACCAGTAACACCTTTATAGACAGTGGGTACGAGTAGGCAGGTCTGTCCAGTAACAGATGGTTACATTTAGCGTTTCTATTAAGTCATGGCACGTTGGATTACGGTAAACAGTATAAAACCGGTTTCCCATTGTGTTTACAAGCAGTCACATTCAGAAGCTTGCTTTTGGCATGTGCTATGACATCAACAGTAAAATTTATTGCAGGATGGTTGCAGCTAAGTTTCTGTGCCTTTTTACCGAGGTGTACTGCGTCATGTTTGGGAAGAAGAATGGAAGAATAAGCCTATGTGCTATATAGATTGAGGTCATTTACCAGGTCTTGATTAGACTCGAAAAATGTTTTCTTCAATGATTTATAAAAGCGTCAGCTATGATTCCTGCCGTAAGTTTTCACTCACATAGGCTACAGTTTGAAAATAACATCTGTTAATAAAGCTGAAATAGCTGTATTATAATACGAACTCGAGCATATACACAGGATCTATTGTCTCTGTGGTGGATACAATGTTATAAGCTAGCGGAATTTCTTTCGCATAAGCGTCTCATTTCACGGATATATCAGTGTTAAAATTTTCTTTATTCACTGGGTCGTACATTTTGCTGTTAGATAGCACAATATCTCTATTTTAAGTGCAATGAAGTCATTTTTTGTTTTGTCGTTTCTGTAATTCTGTCTTATATTTTTATGTTTAACTAATTATCATATCTCAGTACAGTTCACGGCAGCAAAGACCGATAATTCTGTTATTTATTATGTAATACCGTGATTGTTCCGAAGGATTTTCCAATAAATATCTTTTAAGCCCGTAATCTTCAAAAATGACAGAGTTCGATATGGTTTATCTACATCTCTTTGACATACTTCGTACGTTCCACACCCTGTGTTGGTCTATACAGTAGTTGTCTATTTTAAGAGTGTGCCGTATGTGAAGAGGTTCCCGACTCACTGGAGGGCTTTCCACACGAGTGCGTCACAAAAGAATCTTTGTTAGTCTGGGTAAACGTGGCTGCCTGTACGCTTGACGCCGCAGGGTGCAATACCAATCGACAGTGTTTGGCTTTTTGAGATGCCCCGCCGGCAGTTCTTCACACATCGCTGACTGGATTTATTCTGAAAGCCGTCAGTGAAACGTTGTTTGGCAGCTGCGCCCCTTGTGTGGGGAATTAGTTCGCCCGTAGGGGAGGCAGGTTAGTCAATAATTGACGCCCTGCCGACTTGACCGTCTCCCTTCCATGGCGGAGCGACGCTCAAAAGCAAATGCCGTCGATTATTGCAGAGCATGTCCTCTATTACCGTCACTCTTCCCTCTCTGCGATTGCACTTCCAACAACAGTATCGAGGGCACAAAGGGAATTATGACCGTTTAGTTGCAACAAGGCCCACAGCCATGATAAACTTCATGAAAGAACTTAGTTTCTTGCATTGGTGTTTTTTTCTAAATATCCGATTTATTTTATTTCTTTACTACGACTTTTCAACTGTGTAGCCGTTTTCAAGTAACTGCATACACATCAGAAAAAAAGTAACTGGAATACAGTGTACAAAGTAATCACTGCTTACAGTCGCCAGAGTAAAAACAGAATAAGGGTAGTACTAACGATGTTTATTACCTCAAACACATACGTTCTGGGCTAGTCATATAATTTCATGAGCAGTGTGTGGTCGGCCTGTTATACAATAAACAGCAACAGGCACTCGGGAAAAATAACAGCTGTAGTTTCCTTTGCTTTCAGCCGTTCGTAGTACCAGCACAGAAAACCATGTTAGAAGGCCAGGTCATCAATCATCCAAACTGTCGCCCCTGAGAATACTGAAAACGCTGCTGCCCCTCTTCCGAAAGCATACATATGTCTGGCCTCTCAACAGATATCTCAACCCCACCACGTCAAGGTCCGTGGTTCAATGGGTGGGTGGGGTAAAATAAAATTAAAAAGTAAAAGATAAAGTAAAATAAAATTTAGCGCTGTGTACTAGATGTAAAATAGTCACTCCACGCCACGTTGCTTTAAGGGACGAAGATTGGTATGTACACATTAACTTACTTTGTGTTATTGTTGTAAACCGTTGAAACAACTGACAAGGAAATGATATTGTTTTATCAATAATTATTTTGTTGATGTCAGCTAAGATCGTTTGCACAGGGAGTAAGGGGAAACAATCATGCATTCCAACATTCACGTAAATATCTTAGGTAACGTAGGTCACTCATAGGGCCTACTCATCCACACAGGTTTCTCATTTATCTACATCTACATCTACATCCATACTCCGCAAGCCACCTGACGGTGTGTGGCGGAGGGTACCTTGAGTACCTCTATCGGTTCTCCCTTCTATTCCAGTCTCGTATTGTTCGTGGAAAGAAGGATTGTCGGTATGCCTCTGTGTGGGCACTAATCTCTCTGATTTTATCCTCATGGTCTCTTCGCGAGATATACGTAGGAGGGAGCAATATACTGCTTGACTCTTCGGTGAAGGTATGCTCTCGAAACTTTGACAAAAGCCCGTACCGAGCTACTGAGCGTCTCTCCTGCAGAGTCTTCCACTGGAGTTTATCTATCATCTTCGTAACGCTTTCGCGATGATCCGGTAACGAAGCGCGCTGCTCTCCGTTGGATCTTCTCTATATCTTCTATCAACCCTATCTGGTACGGATTCCACACTGCTGAGCAGTATTCAAGCAGTGGGCGAACAAGCGTACTGTAACCTACTTCCTTTGTTTTCGGATTGCATTTCCTAAGGATTCTTCCAATGAATCTCAGTCTGGCATCTGCTTTACCGACGTTCAACATTATATGATCATTCCATTTTAAATCACTCCTAATGCGTACTCCCAGATAATTTATGGTATTAACAGCTTCCAGTTGCTGACCTGCTATTTTGTAGCTAAATGATAAAGGATCTATCTTTCTGTGTATTCGCAGCACATTACACTTGTCTACATTGAGATTCAATTGCCATTCCCTGCACCATGCGTCAATTTGCTGCAGATCCTCCTGCATTTCAGTACAATTTTCCATTGTTACAACCTCTCGATACATCACAGCATCATCCGCAAAAAGCCTCAGTGAACTTCCGATGTCATCCACAAGGTCATTTATGTATATTGGGAATAGCAACGGTCCTATGACACTCCACTGCGGCACACCTGAAATCACTCTTACTCACACTACATTTCGCTTCGCGTAATTTTTGTTTGTCTGCAAGGCTTTGGCTATGTTTATGTTTGCTGTGAAGTTCCCTTTGCTTCCGCAGCAGTTTTCTAACTCGGTTGTTGTACCACGGTGGCTCTTTTCCATCTCTTACAATCTTGCTTGGCACATACTCATCTAACGCATTATGTACGACGGTTTTGAACTTTGTCCACTGATCCTCAACACTATCTATACTTGAGACAAAACTTTTGTGTTGAGCCAACAGGTACTCTGAAATCTGCTTTTTGTCACTTTTTCTAAACAGAAAAATCTTCCTACCCTTTTTAATATTCCTATTTACGGCTGAAATCATCGATGCCGTAACCGCTTTATGATCGCTGATTCCCTGTTCTGCGTTAACTTTATCAAATACACTCCTGGAAATGGAAAAAAGAACACATTGACACCGGTGTGTCAGACCCACCATACTTGCTCCGGACACTGCGAGAGGGCTGTACAAGCAATGATCACACGCAAGGCACAGCGGACACACCAGGAACTGCGGTGTTGGCCGTCGAATGGCGCTAGCTGCGCAGCATTTGTGCACCGCCGCCGTCAGTGTCAGCCAGTTTGCCGTGGCATACGGAGCTCCATCGCAGTCTTTAACACTGGTAGCATGCCGCGACAGCGTGGACGTGAACCGTATGTGCAGTTGACGGACTTTGAGCGAGGGCGTATAGTGGGCATGCGGGAGGCCGGGTGGACGTACCGCCGAATTGCTCAACACGTGGGGCGTGAGGTCTCCACAGTACATCGATGTTGTCGCCAGTGGTCGGCGGAAGGTGCACGTGCCCGTCGACCTGGGACCGGACCGCAGCGACGCACGGATGCAC
Source organism: Schistocerca serialis cubense (assembly GCF_023864345.2). Lineage (NCBI taxonomy): Eukaryota > Metazoa > Arthropoda > Insecta > Orthoptera > Acrididae > Schistocerca > Schistocerca serialis. The sequence goes on from NC_064646.1 coordinate 2,212,043, forward strand.
GCCAAGACCGTAGGATCCTACGCAGTGCCGTAGGGGACCGCACCGCCACTTCCCAGCAAATTAGGGACACTGTTGCTCCTGGGGTATCGGCGAGGACCATTCGCAACCGTCTCCATGAAGCTGGGCTACGGTCCCGCACACCGTTAGGCCGTCTTCCGCTCACGCCCCAACATCGTGCAGCCCGCCTGCAGTGGTGTCGCGACAGGCGTGAATGGAGGGACGAATGGAGACGTGTCGTCTTCAGCGATGAGAGTCGCTTCTGCCTTGGTGCCAATGATGGTCGTATGCGTGTTTGGCGCCGTGCAGGTGAGCGCCACAATCAGGACTGCATACGACCGAGGCACACAGGGCCAACACCCGGCATCATGGTGTGGGGAGCGATCTCCTACACTGGCCGTACACCACTGGTGATCGTCGAGGGCACACTGAATAGTGCACGGTACATCCAAACCGTCATCGAACCCATCGTTCTACCATTCCTAGACCGGCAAGGGAACTTGCTGTTCCAACAGGACAATGCACATCCGCATGTATCCCGTGCCACCCAACACGCTCTAGAAGGTGTAAGTCAACTACCCTGGCCAGCAAGATCTCCGGATCTGTCCCCCATTGAGCATGTTTGGGACTGGATGAAGCGTCGTCTCACGCGGTCTGCACGTCCAGCACGAACGCTGGTCCAACTGAGGCGCCAGGTGGAAATGGCATGGCAAGCCGTTCCACAGGACTACATCCAGCATCTCTACGATCGTCTCCATGGGAGAATAGCAGCCTGCATTGCTGCGAATGGTGGATATACACTATACTAGTGCCGACATTGTGCATGCTCTGTTGCCTGTGTCTATGTGCCTGTGGTTCTGTCAGTGTGATCATGTGATGTATCTGACCCCAGGAATGTGTCAATAGAGTTTCCTCTTCCTGGGACAATGAATTCACGGTGTTCTTATTTCAATTTCCAGGAGTGTAGTTCGGGTCTGTTTGTCACCAGAAGGTCTAATATGTTATCGCCACGAGTCGGTTCTCTGTTTAACCGCTCAAGGTAGTTTTCAGATAAAGCACTTAAAAAAATTTCACTGGATTCTTTGTCCCTGCCACCCGTTATGAACGTCTGAGTCTCCCAGTCTATATCCGGAAAATTAAAATCTCCACCCAGAACTATAACATGGTGGGGAAATCTACTCGAAATATTTTCCAAATTATCCTTCAGGTGCTCAGCCACAAAAGCTGCTGAGCCAGAGGGCCTATAAGAGACTTCCAATTACCATGTCTGAGCCTGCTTTAACCGTGACCTTCACCCAAATCATTTCACATTTCGGATCTCCGTCAATTTCCTTCGATACTATAGCACTTCTTATCGCTATAAACTCGCCTCCCCCTTCACTGTCCAGCCTGTCTCTGCGGTATACATTCCAATCTGAGTTTAGGATTTCATTACTGTTTACGTCTGGTTTCAGCCAACTTTCTGTCCCTAGTACTATATGTGCGTTGTGACCGTTTATTAATGAGAGCAGTTCTGGGACCTTTCTGTAGACGCTCCTGCAGTTTACTATTAGCACATTAATATTGTTATTCCCTTTTGCATTTTGCCTACTCCTACCTTGCCGCGTCTCAGGAGGCGTCTTGTCGGGCCTAAGGAGGGGATTCTCTAACCTAAAACCCCCATGTGCACTACACACGTACTCCGCTACACTTGTAGCCGCTTCCGGCGTGTAGTGCACGCCTGACCTATTCAGAGGGACCCTACATTTCTCCACCCGATAGCGGAGGTCGAGAAATTTGCACCCCAGATCTCCGCAGAATCGTCTGAGCATCTGGTTTAAGCCTTCCACTCGGCTCCAAACCAGAGGACCGCGATCGGTTCTGGGAACGATACTACAAATAGTTAGCTCTGATTTCACCCCAAGAGCGAGGCTTTCCGCCTTCACCAATTCCGCCAACCGCCTGTACGAACTGAGGATGACCTCTGAACCCAGACGGCAGGAGTCATTGGTGCCGACATGAGCGACAATTTGCAGTCGGTTGCACCCAGTGCTCTCTATCACCGCCGGTAGGGCCTCCTCCACGTCTCGGATGAGACCCCCCGGCAAGCAGACAGAGTGAACACTGGCCTTCTTCCCCGACCCTCCCCCCGTGTGCCTGCTCGGACCTTGCTGAAGGAGCAGCCACATGTCCACTCACAGGCAGAGCGGGCGGTGCCACACGGCCAGCCTCCACATTGACCCTCCGCCTCGTGCGCCGCGAAAGCCGCTGAACCCGCCACTCCCCTTGGGGAGAGGGTGGCCCAACCGCGCCCTGTACACGCGAAGATGTCTCGACAGCAGGGACAGTGGGTGAAGCATGTAACACCTGGGGTGTACCTTGCGACGCACCAGACTCCCCACTGCCGCTACACTCCGAGGCAGCAGCCTGAAGACGGCTGACCGCGGCCATCAACACGCTCAGCTGTTCGCGAACAGTGGCCAGCTCCTCCTGCGTCCGTACACAGCAGTCACACATCCTATCCATCCTAAGGAATCAATTTACTGAAGAGAGTTAATCAACCTTTAACTAGACTGCTAATTCACTAAAGGCGGCTGTTTATTCACTTGTTTGCCATGAGATATCAGTGACTGCAGCTCAGTGCTCCCTAACAATAGTACGAGAGCTTGCCTACTTGCTACTGTTTGGACAGAACGCGATGCCATAGCTACAGTTATGAAATGTGGTAAACCATTTTATTATATTACGTTTTCCTGTATTGCCTACTTATCAAATTTCCCTTTACTTACATAGTGTTTAATATTATTTTCCCTAGCTATGTATCAGGCCAACGAAGCACCCTCTCGTAAATTATATGAGCGTAACCTGTAACTCGAGGAATACGTGTTTAATGGGTGTTTATTTACTCAAGTTAAGAACAGACACATAGTTTTCTGTGAATTTATGGTTTCGAGTAACGAAACAGAGGGAATTTATACATATACGAGTACAGACGTACAAAATTCAAATCAAACAGTCTTTTCCCATAAACGAGCAACTGCTGCAGTAGTTTTGTGTGTCTTGAACAACTCTTCTTCGCTGCAGAACTCAGGACAACATCATTATCCCTATTTCATTAGGTTGTCCTTAGTTTTGACAAAGCTCATTTACAGTGTGTTCAGTGCTCTCCATATAGTCCAGTCCAAGACGTGTTCGACTGATAAGTATTCTGCTGGCTTTACCTCTGCCATTTTTGACTGTGTAAAACTCTTCCTAGACATTAACCTAGGTCGTGGTGGAACTTGTTGATGCAGTGGGTGTACCTTGTTCTTCGGCTTTCCTTCTTTCGACATTTGGCGCTAAATCTCGTTTTATGTGAGGAGGAACGATACCTGTCAAGGAGCATAATTTATCAAAAAGAGCTAGCCTTTAGAAATCCAGTAATTAGGCTTGTTGTTTCATTAGGAACTACGACTACTCTCTTCATTTTGGCCGCTTTATGTCGCACTGGACTGGTGTTTACATTAATCAGCTGGAACATTATGACCACCTACCTAATAGCTGATATGTCTACCTCTGGCTCGGATAACAGAGGCGACGCGTCGTGGCATGGAAGCAGTGTGGCCTTGGTCGGTCACTGAAGGAGGTTGGCACCACATCTGCACACGCAAGTCACCTAATTCCCATAAATTTCGGGGAGAGGGCGATGAGCTTTGACGCCACGTTCTATCACTTCCCAGATTTGGTCGATTGGGTGCATATCTGGTGAGTTGAGAGGCCAGTACATCAGTTGGAACTCGCCATTGTGTTCCTCGAAGCACTCAATCACACTCCTGGCTTTGTGAAATGCTGAAAAATGCCACTGCTGTCGGGAAATATGATTGTCATAAAGGAGTGTACGCAGTCTGCAATCAGTGTACGATACTCCTTGGCTGTCATGGTGCTGAAACTTCTAAATATGAATTTTTACGTAAACTGAAATAGATGAGAAGGTGAAATTTCTACGTTTTTAGTTAAGTTGCTCAATGCAGCTGAACCTTCTAAATCTGGTGAGTGACACTGACGTACTGTCACTTTGCTTGTCTTTATCGTTAGAACAATGACCTAAAGAATTTTCTCTGACAAATACACTCAAACTTATTATATTTATTAATGAACCACAATATACAAGGATAACGCTATCTGACTATTAATTAACATAAAAGAATGGCCCTAAATTAGATGAAATCCTAACAATAGCTCATACATATCATAAGTCACTTACCTCACAGAAAACCTTCATGGCCCGAACCACAGCAGATACAGCAAGTATACAGCCAGCTAAACAAAAAGATACTAACTACTGTAGGCTCTAACTACTAATAGGCATGTGGTTAGCAAAGGAAAGATTTTGTTGCAGAGCAAACATGTATTTAGCAGAATTTTACATGAATTATGTGACATTCAGTTTCAAAACTTATATAATCGTCAATAATTCCCTTACCCATATTTTACAATCCGTGTCCAACCAACACGACACGGTCGCAAGTTCGAGTCCTGCCTAGGGCATGGATGTGGGTGATGTCCTTAGGTTAGTTAGGTCTAAGTAGCTCTAAGTTCTAGGGGACTGATGACCTCAGCAGTTAAGTCCCATAGTACTCAGAGCCATTTGAGCCATCCAACCAACATTAAATCTCCATGACGGACACACGTCCAGGCCGTCCGATCGCGTTATCACTGCTTTTGACCCCCATCACTGCTAACTATTAACTTCTAACTGCGAGTCCGAGCAGCCACAGAGTATCTTAACAAGGATGCACAACGATGTCAGTGATATTAATGCACTCTAAAGCGCTGCCAAAATACAAACATATAAACAGGCTACTTACAGTGTCTTGAACGTGTTACACTGGACTCATGGATGCCAACGTAAATGTTTCTCAGAGCATAATGCAACCGGAGCCAGCTTGTTTCTGTCCCGCAGTACAGGTGTCAAGGATAAGTTCTCTTCGAAGACGACAGATTCGCGCCAACTCATCTACATGATGAAGAAGTTATCTGATTCCTCAGTACATGCCACTGCTCCAATGTCCAGTGGCGCTGGTCATGTGCCCTTTTCAGACGTAGTTGCCAATGTCGTGGTGTTAACGTTAGCACATGTATAAGTCGTCGGCTGCGGAGGCCAATGTTAGGAGTGTTCGTTGCACTGTGTGTTCAGACACACTTGTACTCTGCCCACCATTAAAATCCGATGTTAGTTCCGCCACAGTCCTGTTTTACCTGTCAGCCCAGCCTACGGCGGCCGACATCTGTTATGAGGGGTGGCCGCTCAAGGCCAAGACGTCTCGACGTGGTCACACTTTGATTTCACCACTTGTTGAACACACTCGCCACAGCACTCCTAGAACACATGGCAAGTGGTGCAGTTTACGAAATGATCGTGCCGAGCCTGCGGGCTGTCACCATCTGCCTTCGGTCAAACGCGGATTCTGCGCGCGGACAGGACGCTCACTGATACTACATGCACCGTGCATGTGTCTGACTAGCACTCATTCCCCTGCCACGTGACGCTGCTATCGCCTGGACGGGTTTATATCAACAGTAGATGGGTGGTCATAAGGTTTGGCTGACCAGTGTACACTAGCCGACAAACAGAATGGCATAGCAAAAGTGCCGATCGTCTGGGTTTCTCCACCCACATTACTACCAGTAAGTACCAGGATAATGTTTCTGGTTGACACCTTATGTTTGGTATTAACTAAGGTATTTGGGTGCACAACAGTGCTCCATCTGAAAAGCCTCCCAAGGTGACGTTCACTTTCCTTGCGGCCTGTCTGTTTCGTAGGCAGAAGGCGCAGACCTGAGAATTTTGTGGGTTTGCTTGAAGTGGTTCTTTATCAGTTAAATCACTGTAAGGGTTCTTTCAATTCTGTTTTTATGCTTGTAAGTAGACTGTTTATGTTTTTATGTTGGTAACGCCACGTAGTGCTCTGTATGAAAATCGCTGACTGCGCTGTGTGCAGTCTTTTGCTGGCTGAACTCATTGTTGGAGTATTCGCTAGTGTAGCGTTGGGCGGTTGCATGTGAAGAGCGCGTAGCGTTGGGCAGTTGGAGGGGAGCCGCCAGCAGTGGTGGGTGTGGGGAGAGAGATGGCGGAGTTTTGAGAGGTTACTGTATATGTAATGACTTTAGAACACTATTAACGTAAATACATTGTTTGTTCTCTATCAAAATCTTTCATTTGCTAACTACGCCTATCAGTAATTAGCGCCTACAGTAGTAAGAATCTTTTATTCAGCTGGCAGTATTGGCGCTCGCTGTATTGCAGTAGTTCGAGTAACGAAGATTTTTGTGAGGTAAGTGATTCATGAAAGGTATAGGTTATTGTTAGTCAGGGCCAATCTTTTGTAGGGATTATTGAAAGTCAGATTGCGTTGCGCTAAAAATATTGTGTGTCAGTTTACTGGTGATCAGAATAAGAAAAAGAGAGAACTGTCTGAGTACGTTTGTTTAGCTCAGCTGGTTGAAAATCAAATAACGTAAGAGATTTTCCAGCACTGTCATTCTTTACATACAAGGGGGAAGTTTCATGTTGATAATGTTAAACAAAGGTTGCTTCCTACCGTGTATTTAGATTACACTTTTCTGATATGTATGCATCTGGTTCTAAATGGTTTCACGGCTGAAACATCATAGTATACAAAATAAAATAAAATAGACATAAGAACGACGATGTCAGAGAAAACATGTTATTATTTTTAATTTGCAACTTATCTAGCTTTCGAAAGATAAAAGAGAGGGTACTGATGGATGGAATGGAGCATTATCACATACGCACAGCTAACCTGCTTATCTCCTACTTGAAGATTGCAAGCTTGGTATGCCAGACTGCTGCAATCCGTGAAGAAATACGTTTAAGGTGATGCACATCTTCCGACGAACGAAAATTTTAATTTGCAAGAGGATCGTAGTGAGAACGATTTTCATCAGTGTGGTAGATCCTGTAATACGAGCGTATTTTGGTTGGCTAATTATTGTTTTGTTTTAGTGCATTCGATAAAATACGCTGACGAAGTAAATAAATAAAGAAAAGCAAGAAGGTATCGTGTTACATAAACGAAAGTAGATAGGCGTGTTTCTACATCTGAAAGATGACGTCTACTCAAATTTCGCGCCAGTCTCATAAGAGTGGCGCCAGTACTGCCACTATGAGATTGTTTGTTTTCTTTATTGTTATTTTAAAAACTTGCACAAATGGTAGGCTGGCAGTGGCCTATCTAGTCCCTCTTCGGCCATCTGAAATCAGATAACACGTAGAGAGGTATACAGAAAAGAGAAATATGAGAAACAGGTGACACACAGAATGATAAAAACGAAGACGTTCGAACTGAAGACACTGAATTGCTTAAGGTAGTGCAACCGTTCACGAATTCATGATGAGTATGTGAGATTGCAAATCCGGTTCTCTTCAGATACACGACGTAAGATCGTGAGTTCCTTGAGACTGGACGTGATGAGTTGATGCTAATCAAGGAAGCCTTTAAGGCAACGAGGACGCCATTGTCTACACTTCATTGTTTTGAACTAGATCCATTTATTTGGCTACGAGAAAATCTATGTTCATTTCGCCGTATTGACAGGAATGTAGCGACTGCAAAGCATTACTGGCAGCGGTGATCACGACAACGTACGAACGGAAGAAGAGCGGGCTCCAGACAGCCACGTGGCTCTACCGAGAGGCAAGACCGTCGTGCTCAGCTTATGGCTCTGGAGCATCTTACTGCGTCTACGGCAGCGCAGAAGTTGGCACCATAGTGACCCAACGAACTGTTATCTGGTAACAGCCAGTTCTGCCTCGGTGTCATGTTAAGTATGAGAAATTTTAATCACGACACCAAATGACAGTCATCTGCCACATTCTCAACTCCATTCTCACTACAGATTTAGTTCGCTTCTTCTTTATTTACAGGCGCACTGTAAAGGTACATTCTGTACTGAACTATCGGTCCTTCAAGGGGATACATTTGTCACGTTCAGTAATATGGAGGGCAGGGAGCTCTTTGTGGTTCCGGTACCTGTGAGCCAATGGAATTTGAGCGCAACATGTGACCGAATGCATGACAGCGAGTCTGAGTAAGATCAAAGGGTTAGTATGGCAGAGTCGGTCTTTCGGTGTCAAGTAGGTCGCTGCAAAGTATGTTGACAGGTATGGTAAGATGCTAAATGCTCCTCTAAGATCTGAGTACGGTTGAAGTCTGCCGTCGACTCGCACATACTGTGCGGTCAATGCGTGACTATATTCTGGCTCGTATTTGTGGGCTTGGAGTGGCGACTTTCAAAGTATTTTCTTCAGAAAAGTACCGAGTGCTTTCTATGATGAGATGTTACGGTCGTGTCATTTCTACGGTAGATCAGTATCGAAGCGAGGTACAGAATTGTGATTCCACTGATCCAGCAGAATATTCCTATTTCATGAGCTTCTTTCACTATTTCTTAGATACACATGTTTTTGTGCAAACGTTTCACCTTTTGTAGGTTTTTGTATAATGTGCTATATGCATAGATGTTAACAATACATTGGAGGCAATTATAAACTTAATTGAAACATGTGTGGATAAAAATCCTACGTCGATTTCGCAAATTTCCTGCACTGATTGCCGGTATTGGCTCATAACTGAACCATCCTCATATCAATCTAAAATGTTGTTCAGGGTGTCACACTCACTACACATTTTGTTAGAGCTAAGCTGCCCTATGATGAAAATCGTAGTTGGCTACGTAAACTCACAACGTTAATCACTAACAAGTTTACATAAGCAACTACGATTTTCGCTTTAGTGCTACTCATCTCTAAAACATACAAAGATGTAGTGAGCGTCACACAGTGAACAACATTTCAGAGTGATCCGAAGATGACTTAGTAATGATGAGAAACCGGTAATAAGCAAAGAAAATTTGCAATCTTGATGCAGGATTTTTATCCACAGATGTTTTAAATCAACACATAGCCTATCTTCCCAACAGTGTCGTGTAAAGATGGACTTGGGCGATATCAGCATCGACAGAACATTCAATATGTGCGTTTGAAAGGAAGGTACTTCGGAAGATCTAAGGACCCGTCTACAATAACGTGGAAGGTAAATGGGAAAGAAGAAAGAAATAAGACCTGTACCAGAGTTTTGAAAACCTACACATTGGACAAATATTGGGACAGAGGCGACTACAATGGTTTGGCCACACCTTACGAGTGGACGGATCCCTTCCTGAGAGGGTCCTCCTCTCTCAATCCACGGGAAAACGCCGAGAGGATGCCCAAGAACGCGATGGAAGGATCGAGTGACGACGATCCTTCAAGAAGTAGAAACGGCGGCCCTGGAGGAGACCGAAAAAAGATGGAGTGCCTTCTGAAGCAAATACCACATCTCTTGTGATTCAAAGACATTCCTTTTATTGGGGTTTTTGTATCTACAATGTGTTTTTTCCTCCCTGTTGTTCTTCTGCTGTAGGCCTCAAAAGCCCGTTAATACAATAAATGATGTTGATGTGAAATCACATCGCACCCCAGCAAGTGCAGTGACATAGCTCAATAGTGTAATACTTGAGAGAAATAGACTTAAAGGATTCTGTAAAACTTTATTGAAATAGCATAAGCGTCCTTTAATTTTCGAGCTATTTTGACAGTAAATCCCATTACAGTCTATGCAACAGTAATAACGACATCCAGTTCCGTACCTGCCGGATATGAAGTTTTATCAACTAATTACTAATTAACTCTTTTGTTTGTGCCACTTTCCTTAGCAGGCTTGCCTGCTCTTCTGGTGGTACCACTTCACCCGTCTCATTCGTTACAACCAATGTACGTTGTAGGTAGACACCAGTGGCAAATCTTGAGGCCTGGAAAAACGAGCGTGATGACTTTGCTACTTCTTTTGCTTTCAACAGTCTTTCATGGTGTTCCCGTTTCTTGTTTCTCATGAGTATGTCCCTGTTACACCTCCTTCACATTATGCTACCCTTGCTTCTTCTGAGAGTTTTTCTACCTACTGTATCCTCTTCGCTGATCTCATCCTAACAGATTCTCGACATTCTCCTTCGAATCAAGGTTAGCTTCTGCGTTTTGGATGGCAAATGCAATCCGAAAACAAAGGAAGTAGGTTACAGTACGCTTGTTCGCCCACTGCTTGAATACTGCTCAGCAGTGTGGGATCCGTACCAGATAGGGTTGATAGAAGAGATAGAGAAGATCCAACGGACAGCAGCGCGCTTCGTTGCCGGATCATTTAGTAATCGCGAAAGCGTTACGGAGATGACAGATAAACTCCAGTGGAAGACTCTGCAGGAGAGACGCTCAGTAGCTCGGTATGGGCTTTTGTTAAAGTTTCGAGAACATACCTTCACCGAAGAGTCAAGCAGTATATTGCTCCCTCCTACGTACATCTCGCGAAGAGACCACGAGGATAAAATCAGAGAGATTAGAGCCCACACAGAAGCATACCGACAATCCTTCTTTCCACGAACAATACGGGACTGGAATAGAAGGGAGAACCGATAGAGGTACTCTGGGTACCCTCCGCCACACACCGTCAGGTGCCTTGCGGAGTATGGATGTAGATGTAGAAGTACGTTCTCGTCTTGCACTCTGTAACACTGCATTCTCAACTGCAACCTAGTGTCTTCCACGATGGTAGGACTTTCTGATATTGTGAAGTATTTGGCAATTTTATCTCGATAGCGTTGTGTCACTTCTACATATTCCAACTTATCCTTGTCAAAGCAGTCATCTTTTTCGGATTTCTTCGCCACTTGGTAGACAGTTTCATGCGTATGTTGACTACCACCAAGAAATGATCGGAATTCATATCCGCCCCGCGGAAAGAATGCACATGTTCGACACTACCATGGACTCCTCAACAAGAACATGTGGTCCATCTGATTCATCGTACTTCCATCTGGGGATATCCAGGTAACATTATGTACTACTTTGCGGGGAAAGTATGTGCTTCTAATGGTAATTCTCCTTGTCTCGGCGATTTGTATTAGTTTGATACCGTTCTCGTTGCTGCTTTCGTGGATACTGTTAAGACCAATCGCTGGACGATGCTGTACCTCTCTTCCAACTTGGGCGTTGAAGTCTCCCATTATCAAGTGAATTGAATGTCTTGGTAGTCTGTCTACTACATTCTCTAGTTCAAGGTAGAAATCGTCCTTTGTTTCCTCATCAGCATCCTCAGATGGAGCATGACAGTTCACTAGGCAGGTCTTACATGGTTTAGCGTTTAAAACCATCCAACAGATGCGGTCATTTACTGGACAGCCGGTATTATTTTACTGTGGACAGAAAATCCAACCCCCAAAGTCGAGGCCTGACTTTACTCATTGCTATTAAAGAGCGTGTAGGTGTCTCCAATCTTCATAAAACCCTCAGGAAGTCTCGTTTCTTGGATTGCTGTCTCTAGGCATTGATATTTACCCACTGCTTCTCGAAGTTGTTTCATTCCCCCTGTCATGATTCACCTTACGTTCCATGTTCCAATTCTAAAAACACAGAACCAATTTACGTACTCAGTTTTGTCAACATTTTGATCTTCCCAGCTTTTCGTTTTGTCTCTGTCTTTAACCGGATTCTTTTTTCACGGAGGATGGGGGCGGGGGGGGAGGGTTGCCCATCCTCTAACCCTCTAACCTTCCTCATTTCTCGTCCGGGTTAGGGACCGGCAACGGCGGAGTTGATGTGATTTCATATGTATAAATTATATGCGTGAGTGGGAATTTCAAAATAGGTGATTTTTCAGATTATGCATATCGATGTCACCGAGATTACAGACTCGAACAGAAATCGTACATTACACTAAGGAAAGGAAGCTGACGTGTTACGACAGCTGAGGACGATGTTCTGGCGGCTTGAAAAGTTGTATTAATGTGAGAAGTATTTTAATTATAAGTTGAAAATGTAGCATCAATTGAACACCTCACGCGCATTTCGATTGAAGTGAGGGACAGAGGGGCCATAGCGACGTGTCTGCAGCTGTGTGGTAGGTAGGGTACAGGTGGTCGCGGTCTAAAGCCAGTACAGAAAGCTCCAATGCTAGTAAGCAGCAACCGAGCGTACCTCACCCCTCCCAGATAACATTTCAATCCCCCTCTCTGCTCTTTCAGGCGCCTCTTCTTTTACTGCGCAATTATTTCGGCTGCATTCACAGACTTCCGCCTAGGCGGCAGTCGTAGTACAATGGAACGAGATATAAATGCCATTCGAAGCTGGCGAGGAATCTGTGGATGATAGAGTACTGGATGGATAACGGCGAGTTAAAATAAAAAGAAAGAAAGTTAAAGGGCAATAAGTCCTTTAGTTTTTCCGTTGACGAGCGATTTCTATGGAGTGAATAGAGGCTCTAGCGACAGCTGACGGCAGTATGGTTGGGATATAAAGCTGGAACGATGGCGTACCGCCTAGCGCCATAGCCGATACCACGACTAGATTCTTTTTCTTGTTGCCCATTTCGTGTTATTTCTATCACGTTTGGATATAGTTTCAAATAAAACGCTTAATGACGTTCCTGAGAGGCATATCAGACTAACACGTCAAAGTGTCTCTGCATTTAGAGTGTCGGTGTGCTTCGGACGTTCATATTACATTTTTATTAATACAGGGTCTTTCAACAACCGTCCGTTTCACTATACTTTCAACATGATTGACGACTGAATTTCGGGGTGACATAACTTATACGTTCAATCTAGGGATTTACCTTATTGACAGTTACAGGCAGCTCATTCGTGTGTTTTCCGGTAGGAATCCTAATGGTTGTGCAACCATAACACAGCAAACAAAGGCCTTTTGCGTTCTCTATTTCAACAGGCACAATTCATTTACACCTCTACAACGTGATTTTCTTCAAGTGTACATCTCTGCGCTTCCTGTAGTACAAGAGAGTCAAGGATGGAATCGAAAGTTTCAAAAGACAAGTTCATTATGTAACTGGAAATCCACATGTGGATCCCGCCTCCTCGTTCAGAACGAATGTAATATAGTTTCGAACGAAGTCCGTAGAAGACTACTCGGCACGCAAGTGGAGCTTTTGCCGCTCATCATGTGTTTTGCGGTGACGTTGGTTTTTCAAACAACACATGACTGAGTTGGAACCAACCCTTCATAATATTAGTTACAAAAAAATCTTGAGCCTGCAGATTGAGGGACAGTTTCCTTTAATGTTTAGTGTTTAGCGCCTAGGCTACGTTGCACTAAAGTGGCAAAGTAAACACTCAAAACGTAAGAGCATGTGGTAAATGGCAGTCACATACTAAAGCAAAATGCAGGAAGATCTGCAGCGGATAGGCACTTGGTGCAGGGAGTGGCAACTGACCCTTAACATAGCCAAATGTAATGTATTGCGAATACATAGTAAGAAGGATCCTTTATTGTAGCGGAACAAACACTGGTAGCAGTTACTTCTGTATAATATCTGGGAGTATGCGTGCGGAACGATTTGAAGTGGAATGATCATATAAAATTAATTGTTGGTAAGGCGGGTACCAGGTTGAGATTCATTGGGAGAGTCCTTAGAAAATGTAGTCCATCAACAAAGGAGGTGGCTTACAAAACACGCGTTCGACCTATACTTGAGTATTGCTCATCAGTGTGGGATCCGTACCAGGTCGGGTTGACGGAGGAGATACAGAAGATCCAAAGAAGAGCGGCACTTTTCGTCACAGCGTTATTTGGTAAGCGTGATAGCGTTACAGAGATGTTTAGCAAACTCAAGTGGCAGACTCTGCAAGAGAGGCGCTCTGCATCGCGGTGCAGCTTGCTGTCCAGGATTCGAGAGGGTGCGTTTCTGGATGAGGTATCGAATATATTGCTTCTCCCTACTTATACCTCCCGAGGAGATCAAGAATGTAAAATTAGAAAAATTTGAGCGCGCATGGAGGCTTTCCGGCAGTCGTTCTTCCCGCGAACCATACGCGACTGGAACAGGAAAGGTAGGTAATGACAGTGGCACGTAAAGTGCCCTCCCAACACACCGTTGGGTGGCTTTCGGTGTATAAATGTAGATGTAGATAGGGGAGAACTACATAAACTCTCGAAAGCTTCATGTTCCCACCTCCACATCCAGAGAAAACGTTACGGCCCTCTCTTTTTTTTTCTTTTTTACAGAAAAGTAATTTTTCAGGAATTAAGTACCTGGATAGTTGGGAGATGTCTTTTGCCTCAGTAGTGAGTCCAAACCGAAAATCGTGTTTCTCAATTCGTGTATAAGAAAGTTTCTTAGCAAGTAGTTACTTGAACGATGATTCTACGGATCTCGCGTTCCACCAGTGGCCTTCACAATAGCCGGCTCTCAGGGATGAGTGGTTCTCTCTGTAATGGTTTGTGAAAGATTCTGTCTGTGTATTTTCCCTTCCAAAAGTGATGAATTGCAGTACCGCATATCACCAGCAGCAAATCGATTAACGCGAGACATGCTCTCAGCTGTGTGTTTCTCGTGCGTCCGCTGATGGCCACATTGAACATCTGTGACCCGTAAATGACGATTTTGAGGGTCCGTCGTGCATACATTTGAAACACGTACAATTATCGCTGTCAACATTTCTACCAAGACCAGAATGGAGGCGGTCCGTAGTATAATCAATTCGAATAGTGAACGTCTCTGGTAAATTATTTATTTAGTTGACCGGTTTCGGTAAGACTTTGTTACCATGTATGTCTCATTACTATAGACTACGAAGCTACAGCAACCATGGATTAGCGTAGTATCCTACCATAAGATTACTGAGCTAAATTCAGCAGTGTTTGTACGTAACATATAATGGTTCTCACTAGTTTTAGCTACATGGAGGTGAAAATATAATCGTGGTTATACTGCAATTTTCCAATGTGGGGACATCACGTTGTAGTGGTTCGAAGCTTACATTACTTAAGGCTGGAAAACTATGTACATGAATGTTATATTTTATTATTAGACCTGCTTATTCCTTTGGACAGCAATGCAATCGGTTTAGAATACCAGGAGCAATTCCTTCCAGTCAATTATCAACGCTACCTGGACATATAGCTACCAGTTATACATCTAAGTAGAAGTAATTTGTATAGTGCAGTTAGTGATACCTAGCTACCGAGATATTTGTTTCATATACGTTGAATAAATAGTAGAATACAGTTTCTATATTTATATGGTTTTATTCACATGATGATTTGTACTTTGCACTACCAAAATGTTTTTCAAAAACCTCATGCGATACACCAACGCTACATCTTATTAGTAGTCATATCGTCCTGCGGGACAGTAGTGAAATTACGTTAGAATACCTGAAACAAGTGCTTCCAATCACAATCAAGCGTTGATGGTACCTAGATGTTAAGCTACTAATTTTACATGTAATGAAGTGTAATCTTTTAGTCCAGTTTCATTATTTACGTGGTTTTATTCATATGATAGTTATAACCTTCCTATGACATAACAAAACACGTGTTTTCAAAACTCCACTTCATGTTTACCTAAAAACAATTATAAGTGAAGTGGACATCGAGCGACACATCAAGATATTCATAGAGTTGGGTAACAAATCTTACACGTAGCGAAATTAATGTGCATTCCAAAAGATATTTTACTTGACTGATCACATTAACTTATTATAATTGTCACTGTGTCTACGATAATATAGACAGTTAACACCTTTATCAATGTCTAGCCCAAGATAACGTTAACCCAGACATCGAGCAACACAGTACAGTGTAATTAGACATCACACTTTAATGATAATTATGTAGAGAAATGTATGTATGTAATGCCATCATGAACGGAACTATATAAATTAATAGAGATATTTGTGAATACACAGTTACACATAAATATGGAAATATATTACACAATATGAAAATGAATTCATTTAACTACTTAATCCATTGTGTCACAGTACGATTAAATGTTAGAGTTATAAGTTATTAAGACTGTTTTATGAGTCCCCTTTATTATAAGAATAATTTTATAAAATTCTCTGGTCAATACCACTGAAGTGTCTGATTGGATTGCGCTTGGAAAAAGAATGACGACTCCATTGGAAGCGGTTTTAGTTATCGTTTTAAATCATTTTTTTCTTATTACACACCCTTTTAACTTAGACGGTAACAACTGTTAGTATTTTAGAGTGACGGAAAAAATAACAACACCAGGAAGGAGTTGTGCAATATAAACGGAAGTTGGTAGGCCTGTTTCTACTTCTGATACGAATTTTGTAGCAGTTGCATGAGGATACATATCAGGTTTGCTTTAAATACATGCTGTATGGTTGTGATCGTTGTTTACCTTGTATATTGGACGTGGTGAGTTGATGTTAGTGAAGAATGCCTACAAGTTGACATGGACACTCCACTGAGTCTGAACGACGTCGTGTAATACGGATACAAGAAGTTGGGTGTTCCTTTTGCGATAATGCAGTACGACTTGTCAGGAACGTAGTCACTGTACATGACTGCTGGCACTGGCAGTAGCGAGAATTTACGGCTGCAAGAAGAGCGGGCTCTAGACTACCCAGAAGGAAATTATTACGAATCTTCCTGGCAGATTAAAACTGTGTGCCCGACCGAGACTCGAACTCGGGACCTTTGCCTTTCGCGCGCAAGTGCTCTACCATCTGAGCTACCGAAGCACGACTCACGCCCGGTACTCACAGCTTTACTTCTGCCAGTATCTCGTCTCCTACCATCCAAACTTTACAGAAGCTCTTCTGCGAACCTTGCAGAACTAGCACTCCTGAAAGAAAGGATATAGCGGAGACATGGCTTAGCCACAGCCTGGGGGATGTTTCCAGAATGAGATTTTCACTCTGCAGCGGAGTGTGCGCTGATATGAAACTTCGTGGCAGATTAAAACTGTGTGCCCGACCGAGACTCGAACTCGGGACCTTTACCTTTCGCGCGCAAGTGCTCTACCATCTGAGCAACCGAAGCACGACTCACGGCCGGTACTCACAGCTTTACTTCTGCCAGTATCTCGTCTCCTACCTTCCAAACATTACAGAAGCTCTTCTGCGAACCTTGCAGAACTAGCACTCCTGAAAGAAAAGATACTGCGGAGACATGGCTTAGCCACAGCCTGGGGGATGTTTCCGGAATGAGATTTTCACTCTGCAGCGGTCGGGCGCACAGTTTTAATCTGCCAGGAAGTTTCATATCAGCGCACACTCCGCTGCAGAGTGAAAATCTCATTCTGGAGGAAATTATTATGTTTGAAGTATGGCTGTGGGGCATCGTACTGCATCTGCAGCAGCAATCTGAGCAGCGGTTGGCACCACAGTGACACAACGAACTGTTACAAACAAGTTACCCAAGGACAGCTCCGAGCTAGAAGCCCTGTAGCGTGTACTCCTTTGATTCCGAAGCACCACCATCAGCGACTTCACTGATGTCAGGTGAGAGCTCATTGGAGGGCAGGGTGGAGCTCTTTTGTTTTCTGATGAAAGCCGGATCTGCCTCGGTGCCACTTATGGCCGTGTGTTGGTTAGGGGGAGGCCGGTTGAGAGGCTGTAAGCAACCTGTCTGCTTGCTAGACGCACTGGATTTACACCTGGAGTATTGTGATTCGACCTGTTTAGCTGCCATTCATAAACAGCAATTCAGGAGTTTTTTGAACAGGATAACGCTCGCCCACTTACCGCTATTGCAATCCATCATACTGTACGGAGAGCCGACATGTTTCCGTGTCCTGCTCGATCACCAGATCTGTCTCCAATCCTGCACATAGGACGACAACTGTAGGACCATCCACAAACAGTTTTAACTGTCCATATACTGACCGAACAAGTGCAACAGGTACGGAGCTCCATCTCAAAAAATGACATCCGGCTACTGTACATCACAAGGCATGCACGCCTGCTTACTCACATTCACCATTCTGGATGTTACACCGATCGTTGCTGTACCAACATTTCACATTTGCAGTGGTTTATCTCGTTCTTATGTCAACCAATGATCATGCAACGTTAATCAGTTAAATGTTACCAAGGCAAATGTATTCCCGAACTTTCATTACCCTACTTTCATCATTTTCTGGTGTTGAGATTTTTTTTTCCTGTCAGTGTATAGTTGTGGCTTATCTTACGCAAAACCGAACTATAGGTTGTGCTACTGCCATCTGGTGAGTTTACTATACAGTGTTGCGTTTACTTGACATCGTAGTGCGTATACAGGTCTGGTATGATCATGAACACTGACAGGCAGCTCATTAATCTTATGCTTTTTATATACAATTAATTTAATTATGGTATTCCGACATTCCGTGTGTTCTACAATTCTTACACACACACACACACACACACACACACACACACACACACACACACACACACACACACACATATATATATATATATATATATATATATATATATATATATATATGCTATGACACGATACATAACGAAGGTGGTAAAAACCGCATGGATTTAAAGTTGACGGTATGTAACTCTCCATAGGCATGTACATGAACAGTGAACCAGCACGTGTAAAGTAAAATGCTCACTTGTAGCTGTAAATGAATTAATGTCACACAATAAAGAATTAACCATTTTTAAAAAAATGGTTCAAATGGCTCTGAGCACTATGGGACTTAACATCTGTGGTCATCAGTCCCCTAGAACTTAGAGCTACTTAAACCTATCTAACCTAATGACATCACACACATCCATGCCCGAGGCAGGATTCGAACCTGCGACCGTAGCAGTCGCGCGGTTCCGGACTGCGCGCCTAGAACCGCTAGACCACCGCGGCCGGCTAACCATTTTAAACTGAAAAAAGTCAGTACCCGACTTGTCCCTTATCCCTAAAATATTAGAAGAAAAATATTCAAAATTTTATTTCAAAGCAGACTAATATCTCGAATATATCTCTTCGTATCAAAGTAAAGCCAAAGGCCAATAAAGTAAAAGACTGACGTATTGGTAAAAGCGAAGTTCAAAGAAATGAAAATTCTAAAGGGAAAGGATAGTGTTTTACAGTTAATAACTTTCTCCATGTCTTCAATCCTCATTTCGACAGGGAGATCCACTTAACATTTTACTGAAAAGTGATTAATCATAATTGAAAAGTTATTCGATTTCCTTCTGAAATGTTGAGGTTAACGAAATATACTACGATAAAATTTCAATAGAGTGAAGGATATTGATGTAGCAAGGCGCTACTTGTAGAGGTTGTAGTGGATTGACAATGAAAATATTTGCCTTGTGAACGCATTTTCCAATTTTCATAAAAATTATAACGTGCTTGGATATACGATTATTCGTTGAAGCTGTAGAAGAGGAGCAAGTACAAGAGGCAACGGATCTACACGATTTATTGATTAGTTATATACGAAAGCTGCCGTCTCTGGCACCCACGTTGTTGAGAAAGTGGTTATTTGTGTTATCAGAGCACACAAAGTACGCTTCGCTATACTTTGCTGTTATTGGTAAAGTAAATATATCATTCCTACCCCTTGTAGACTCTAGTATTTAGTATTTTTTTGGTGATTGCGCCATGCTTTGGTGGCAGTTTATCGTTCTAACCTAGTGAAACCTGATAGTCTGATGCTTTGTTGTGATTAGTATCTAGATAGCTACCATTGCCACTATTAAACCACAAAACGTGTGATCGTGTCAATCCTTTTGTACATAGTGATGTCGTAGCGAGCTGTAGTATGATTTACAGCGTGAGACGCTGAATATAAAAGCTTACGTGACGTACAGACGATTATTTCAAGTCACACAGATTACGGCGCTGAGTGTAAGTAAAGCATTGTCAGTACAGCTTATTGAAGTACTGCGAGAGTGAGCTACATTGTCTGACGTTGTAATGTAACGGACTACTGAAACTACCGATACCACCGGCTGGCGAGGTGTGCGGTGCCGTCAATCAACGTGAAGGAGCAAGTGAATTTTAACTACGGAAACATAATCTGAAGTATTATTATTTTGTTACAAAACTGTTAATATGAGGACAATCATGAGGTATATTGCCACAGAACTATATTATAAACACTTTCATTTTTCGTACTATGTTTTTCATGTATGTATACGTGCGATGTGTAAAATATCGATATACAGCCAAGGTTGGCAGTACTGCACAGGTTGTAAGCTCTATGAACAGGAGGCGGTTGTTGGCGGGTGTAGATACAATGTGTAACGTTCCCTGGCAACACACAATTAATAAACTAAAATTTAATTGTACTATATACGCCGCTATGAAGCAATTTGTATATACTGTAATTATTTAACAAAAAATATTATTTAATTTTGTGTAAAGGACATTCGCTATTATTGTAATATTTTCTGTAGTAATATACAGCCGCAGATTGCAAAGCGACAATAACGGTTGATAGTCGTATAAATAGGAATACATAGTGTGCATTCTTTGTCGTCTTCCTCGAGAGCTGAGAGAGAGAGGAACCTGTGACGTAGCATTTTATGAATGGGTAGACTTCATTTATCTGTATTTAGAGTTAGCCGCCATTAGAGGAGAAATTACAAACTAATGTAAGTTGAATTATTGTTGTGGTCTAAATACATTATAATTTATCAAAAGTGTGTATTACTAATGTAAATTAGCTTGCCCATGTCATCTATAATATTTCTTTAAAGAATTTTCAGCATTTTTAGCGGTGTTGCTGGGCTGTGCCGCGACCGAACGATTTGCAGCGGCGGCACATTTAAAAACTTGTTCCGCTAAGAAAAATTAACCAAACCCGTAAATCGGGAGCAGATAAAAATTAGCAGTGAATTAAGAAAATGTTTTTCTTTTACAGCGATCCTGAGACTGACGGAATTTATTACTAGTTTCACATTTATGCATTCATAGGCGGATAGTTAACGTTGAAATTTAACAATTTGTTGGTTCTTTCAAATAACTTAAATGTATAGTGAAGTGTGTTTTATCAATGATAATTGAACGTTCAGGTCGGCTTGGCAATATTTAACCATTTTCTGCTAATAAAGACAGTCTTGTGTTCCATAGCTAACGCCGGGAAAGAATTCAGTAAATATTTAAAAAAAAACCACTGCATTTAGAAAATGTGTGCCAAGGCCGAATTATGTAAAAGATTTAATTCTCAACTAAATATTCTTAATCAGTTAATATGAAGTTATCAGCATGAGAGGGTTGCCTAAGTTCACGTAATTTTAAATGTACTTAATTCTATCTAAATGAATTTTTATTATCAGACGTAAATAAGGGGTTCGACAACAAAGTTCGTACAGAAAGAAAGAAAGAGCAAATTAACTAAAAACAAATTTAAAAAAGGTAACTATTTACTTTATTTTTTTTTCATTTAATTTCATTAAAAGTGGACAGACGTCTTGTGATACGCTTGCTTTGAGTAGCTCAAGGATAGTGGGAACGAAATGATGTATTGAAAAAGCTATTACATTGAAAAATATTGAATATCGTGACGATCAGCATTTATAAAATAAAAGTTGGAAGTTTAAATATGTGTCAGTTCTTACGCAGCAGAATACACACCGTGGACCTCAAATTGATTTAACAAACAGCGGATGGCGAGATTCATCACTGGACCACGAGCATGCAACAGCGACCAATAAAGGTAAGAAAGTTATATTACTCTAAATTCAAATTGTGATGATAGCTTTCTTTCTCCATGTCTTCAACCCTGTATGTACATTGTTGTTAGAGTGAACAGCAATACGGGGGCTTGTGGTCGTCTAGGCACACCAGGGAGACCACACAGGTTTAAAACGATAATTTGTAGCTTAATATACTACTACTGATAATAATTAATATTTGTCGCCCGAAGAAAGAGGTGAATTACAACGTTATTTTTTTAGCGTATGGCTAATACAGACATAGCATGAAATTAAATTACATATACATATGCATATATTAACACATAAGAAACTTAAGTTTGTCTTTACAACTGAATATCCAGTCCTTCAATCCAGCACACTGCATCTGGAGTTGCTAGCAGGAAGTCCTCTTTGGCGCCGTGATAGGCTCGAATCCTGCATTCATTGACAATGTGGTGAACAGTCTGGTATGGAGCCCCGCAGTCACAGGCTGGATCAGGCAGCTTCTTCCACTTAAAGAGAGCATCCCTGCATCGGCCATGGCCGGTACGGATTCTGTTGAGGGTAGTCCATGTCTTGCGTGGTAGGCCGAATCCACTTGGAAGTTTAGCACCTGAGAAGATGTTATGCAGGTGCACATCTGTCGCTGCTTCCCACCGACCTTTCCATTCTTCGAGAGGTTTGTAATACTTAGCAACTATGACAGCAGCATCGCACAGAGTTGGATGGCGTGATTTCAGTCTCTTACGATTTAAAAGTGGCTGGTCACTATGCACGGGTAGGTTAGAATTCCTGGAGATCTTGTGGAATTCTCTCATACGGGCAGTACATCTGCATAGATCAAGAGGCATTATACCGGTTAACAGAGGAAGCCAATAAACTGGAATGGATCTGATTGCGCCAGATATTATGCGCATTGTCGTATTCAGCTGAGTATCAACAAGCCTTGTATGGTGACTGTTCGTCCAAACAGGTGCACAATACTCAGCACTTGAGTACACCAAGCCCAGAGCTCAAAATCGCAGGGTGGTTGCTGAAGATCCCCTGGTAGTTCCGCATAGCTTATGGAAGGATGTTGTTTCGAGTCCTCAACTTTTGAGCTAAGTTAAGAAGGTGTTGTTTGAAGCATAGTGTACGATCCAGGATGACACCAAGATATTTTGGGTTCCAATTATGACGAAGAATTCTGCCTCTGAAACTTACTTCCAGTTTTACGTTCGCCAACCGGTTATTTAGATGGAAGCAACACACATCTGTTTTACTCACACTGGGTTGGAGTCCTCAGATTTTGAAGTAATTATCCAATGCAGACAGGTCATTACAACGTTGCTTTTCACCTACGAATTGTAGTGCTGTTAAAGCCTGTTCATACAGTATATATCCTACGAGTTAGTGATATCTAAAGGGTGGCACAGTGCAGACTGTACCTTTGATATACAGGGTGTTACAAAAAGGTACGGCCAAACTTTCAGGAAACATTCCTCACACACAAATAAAGAAAAGATGTTATGTGAACATGTGTCCGGAAACGCTTGATTTCCATGTTAGAGCTCATTTTAGTTTCGTCAGTATGTACTGTACTTCCTCGATTCACCGCCAGTTGGCACAATTGAAGGAAGGTAATGTTGACTTCGGTGCTTGTGTTGACATGCGACTCATTGCTCTACAGTACTAGCATCAAGCACATCAGTACGTAGCATCAACAGGTTAGTGTTCGTCACGAACGTGGTTTAGCAGTCAGAGCAATGTTTACAAATGCGGAGTTGGCAGATGCTCATTTGATGTATGGATTAGCACGGGGCAATAGCCGTGGCGCGGTAGGTTTGTATCGAGACAGATTTCCAGAACGAAGGTATCCCGACAGGAAGACGTTCGAAGCAATTGATCGGTGTCTTAGGGAGCACGGAACATTCCAGCCTATGACTCGCGACTGGAGAAGACCTAGAACGACGAAGACACCTGCAATGGACGAGTCAATTCTTCGTGCAGTTGACGATAACCCTAATGTCAGCGTGAGAGAAGTTGCTGCTGTACAAGGTAACGTTGACCAAGTCACTGTATGGAGAGTGCTACGGGAGAACCAGTTGTTTCCGGACCATGTACAGTGTGTGCAGGCGCTGTCAGCAGCTGATTGGCCTCCACGGGTACACGTCTGCGAATGGTTCATCCAACAATGCGTCAATCCTCATTTCAGTGCAAATGTTCTCTTTACGGATGATGCTTCATTCCAACGTGATCAAATTGTATATTTTCGCAATACACATGTGTGGGCTGACGAGAATCCGCACGCAATTGTGCAATCACGTCATCAACACAGATTTTCTGTGAACGTTTGGGCAGGCATTGTTGGTGATGTCTTGATTGGGCCCACGTTCTTCTATCTACGCTCAATGGAGCACGATATAATGTTTTCATACGGGATACTCTACCTGTGATGCTAGAACATGTTCTTTACAAGTACGACACAACATGTGGTTCGTGCACGATGGAGCTCCTGCACATTTCAGTCGAAGTGTTCGTACGCTTCTCAACAACAGATTCGGTGACCGATGGATTGGTAGAGGCGGACCAATTCCATGGCCTCCACGCTCTCCTGACCTCAACCCTCTTGACTTTCATTTATGGGGGCATTTGAAAGCTCTTGTCTACGCAACCCGGGTACCAAATGTAGAGACAGTTCGTGCTCGTATTCTGGATGGCTGTGATACAGTAAGCCATTCTTCAGGGCTGCATCAGCGCATCAGGGATTCCATGCGACGGAGGGTGGATGCATGTATCCTCGCTAACGGAGGACATTTTGAACATTTCCTGTAACAAAGTGTTTGATGTCAAGCTGGTACGTTCTGTTGCTGTTTCCATGATTAATGTGATTTGAAGAGAAGTAATAAATTGAGCTCTGACATGGAAAGTAAGCGTTTCCCGGACACATGCCCACATAACATATTTTCTTTCTTTGTGTGTGAGGAATGTTTCTTGAAAGTTTGGCCATACCTTTTTGTAACACCCTGTATGCGTAATAGTGCTTTACACTGGTGGAGTAAGTGTAGCAGCGGCCAAGAACTACGACTAGACAGTAGTTTCTAGGCCCGTATACTCCGACCATGTTTTCATAACGAGGTCGGTGTGGTTTATGGCAGCGGTGGGAGCTTCTTTTTTTTTCGTTAAATGGAGTGCTGCTAAACAAGAAGAGGCGGCGGAATTGATGGCCACGTCTGCGGCAGGGCTGAGTGGAGCAGGTGACGCGGTGCGCTGTGACAGGTGGGCGGCGCCGCGGGCGCTGACAGCCGCACAAAAGCCGGCGGCCATTGTGGGCGGCGGTGGCGGCGGCAGAGGCAGCCGCTAATATATCTGCGGGCTATTTCACGGCGCGGCGCTGCGCGGGCGTGGCCCATTGTGGCCTGGCTGGCTCACCGGAGTCGTGGCGGTCACCTGGCGACCCCTCCAGGACGCTGGTTGCGTGCGTCCTCTTCCTGCTTCTTCACACGAACAAATCTGTCACTGTGAGTCTGTGCAAACATGTGTTCTCAGTGGCACAAGGGAAGATCTCTCTTGACATTTAGGGCGAGCAGCAGCCTGCGATTAATAACTGATGACTCTGTAGTTTACGTGAAAGAATCGTCGTCGAGTGCTTCTAGAAAGGTACAAGATGATTTAGAATGAGTGGCCACAACATTGGAATCGCGTATTTACTTCAAACTTTTTCAACCTTGAGTTGGCCATTCAATCAGTACAATGTGCATGTGATAAGGTGCACTACTGTCGCTACTGCAGGTGCATAGGTATCGGACTTCAGAGTTCATTGCGGCCAAGTGATTGCTGTTCGAGCTTTGTAAGACGAAAGTACGTGTGGGGATGTTTCAACGCCCGTTCGAAATTAATTATTAATCTGTCTTTCTTTCATCACTGGTCACATTATTTAATCTATCTGACATTTTAGAGGCAATACAATGAAAAGAGAAACACGTTTATATGCATAAGTCACTGTTTATGTTTCCCATGTCTGTGTAACAAACACCGACTTGCAACTTGTGATGTCGAGAGCACATCCGTCGAGCAGTTTTCCATTATTCTAGTGGTCTGTCGCATTGTGACGCGCTATATTACTGATTGTGAATAACGTTATTCACATCATTATTTACCGAAGTTTGACTTGGGCTTTACAGGCCTGTCCCTCACCCTTGATAATTAGAGATAGTAAACAGTTAAATAACATATGAAATTCACTACAACTTTGGAACGTCTCTGTGGAGTCGCATCATAGACGCTTGTCTCACTGGATTCTGTGCATCTTATTCTGTCCACCGCCTGATTGCGGTTTAATTTATTAACTCTCCCAGAAAGACTGAGCAATCAAACTAAGGGTTATTATTCCGGGCGGGAAGGAGCGCCTGGTCCCCGGCACGAATCCGCCCGGTGGATTTGTGTCGAGGTCCGGTGAACTGGCCAGTCTGTGGATGGTTTTTAGGCGGTTTTCCATCTACCTAGGCGAATGCGGGCTGGTTCCCCTTATTCCGGCTCAGTTACACAATGTCGGTGATTGCTGCGCAAACAAGTTCTCCACGTACGCGTACACCACCATTACTCTACCACGCAGACATAGGGTTACACTCGTCTGGTGTGAGCCGTTCCCTGGGGGGTCCACCGGGGGCCGAACCGCACAATAACCCTGGGTTCGGTGTGGGGTGCGGAGGGATGAAGTGGACTGCGGTAGTCGTCGTGGGGTTGTGGACCATTGCGGCTGCGATGGGAATGGAACCTCTCCGTCGTTTCTAGGTCCTCGGTTAACATACAATACAATACATACAGGGTAATTAAATGATATTATGTTTGATTTTTTTGTGTTTCATAGGAAATCAAGTCCTGTATTTATTACGTTTTTCCCTTCACCATACCCTGTGTGTGAGTGAATGTGACTGAATGAGTGTTTTTACGAGTAGTTTCACGTTTCTTTTGTGGGGGACGCTGAGTTGGTTGTCGTCTGTTAGCAGCAGGTGATGTTTGCTTCTCATTTTGAGGGTAGCACAGGATGACCAACTTAGGATCCCAGTACCTGGACAGAGAGATTTGCCCCTTTTAGTCTGAGGGTGGTTTGTCTGTCAGGTTGGTGGCGGAAGCCTACCCCTCTGGTAGCTTCCGTTGCACCGGTAGTTAGGCGAAGCTCGGTGGAGAAAGGACACTCTCCTGCTAGCGGTTGGTCAGTACAGTTCGTAGCTCCTAGAGAGGGTTTCTGCCTTGCCAACTTAATTTTATTTCATGACGGCAAAATCATCCTGCAATTGCACCATTAAAATTTGTTACATTTGTGCCTGGATTAATGTCCAATTTCTGAACAGTTAACTCGTAATCAAGTTTACCATGTGCTGAAGTTCGGCCGTTCGTTAGCGGCAGGAGCGGATTCCATGTCGTATATCTACTATACAAACCTTGCGAATCGGATGAACCTCTTTCCATGCTAGTGCATGAGCATAATGGTGATAGGTATCTCTCTGAACTATTTCTGTCGTGGGGATGTAGATGGAGTGATTGAGTTATTGTGTTCCACTTCCCTTCTGTGTGTTTTAATTGCGCTATTCTACCATATTTTTGGCGTATTGTTTAGTTAAATTTCTCATTCAGGCATCAGTCATGTGTATTCTTAGGATGTGCATCAAATTCAGTAATGAAATAAATGTGCTGCGTAAAAGATAAACTCTGCGTTCTTTATCTTTCTCATTGATGCCTGTTTTCAAATTAATTTTCTGTTCCCTGATTTTTTTAGAGTAAATCTGCTTGATTGTGATGAACAAAAATGGAAAAAATCAATTTAATTAAACAAGCTCATTGATAAACGACATACAATGCTCTTCATCTTGTTAATTTCTTTTAGAAAATTGCAATCTTATATTTATATTCTTAATGTAACTCAACTGATGATTTCCAGTTCGGTCTTTTCTTAATTGTTAGGAAAGGCTTGGGCTGGTGGCGACCCTGTGATTTTTGAATTTATAATTGTCCTTGTGAGCTGGCTTAGCGAGAAATTGCGCACAAGGGTTACATCTCCATTATTCATGGTACGTAACGTTTGTCCAGCCTTGGCTAGGATCCGTTTACTGTTCCACATACATACTTTACAACTTCATCAACATGCTCATGGTTTTTTTCATCATATTACCTCTCAAATGTCATATAAATTAAATAATGTGATCAGTGATGAATAAAATATGGATTAAACATAGGTGGGATAGGAATTGGAGCCGTCGCTTCGTGCAGAACTATCTTGCTAACAAGGGGATGTCGCCAATTGTGAAATTCAGATTCGCTTCATACTGCGCATAATAAAAGCTCATGGCCAGTGGTGTAATGTGGCAAAGCACCAAGATGCACTTCTCAGCCGTTGTCGAGAAAATCGACAGTTAAAAGAAACCGTTGCGGTGAAATACTCTCTACGGTTTCTAATTTCCTACAGCGTTGTGGCGCAGCGGTAAGCGTTCCGGTTCGTAATCCGAAGGCCGCCGAATCGAATCTCGCGCCATGCAACTTTTTTTTAGTATTTCTTTTTTGTAATTCAAATAATTCAAATATATATATATATATATATATATATATAAATTCGCGGCAATCAGTTGCAACAGTTATGCATGTAATAAGTTGTTGAAAGTCGTTAAGTCGTTTGTCGTGGAAAAACTGACGACTTCGAACATGATTATGTTTTCAGCAAACAAATTTGTATTTCACAAATGTTATTAATTGTCTTCATAATGTTTACACGTGTAGTTAACGGAAGACGTAGAAACGATATTCCGAAACGAATACGTATAGTGTAAGGTGTAAGTCAAACGTTCGAATTAGAGTAGAGACCCCACGATATATATATATATATATATATATATATATATATATATATATATATATATATATATATTTGAATTACAAAAAACAAATACTAAAAAAAAGTTGCATGGCGAGAGATTCGATCCGGCGACCTTCGGATTACGAACCCGAGCGCTTACCGCTGCGTCACGACGCTGTAGGAAATTAGAAATCGTAGAGAGTATTTCACCGCAACGGTTTCTTTTAACTGTCGATTTTCTCGACAACGGCTGAGAGGTGCATCTTGGTGCTTTTGCCACATTACACCTCTGGCCATGAGCTTTTATTATGCGCAGTATGAATCTAATCTGAATTTCACAATTGGCAGCCTCCCCTTGTAAGCAGAGACCATTTGACCACAATGACTTCCTGCAATTAGTACCTTTGCGAACATACGTCAGTTAGATAAAAGAAGCGTAAAACTTCTCTTGCGATTTCCTCGGAACTGTCAGAGTAGTTCATCTTACTACTTCAACATTATATTGTTTCCATGACCTACTAAAGGTGTATAAAGTTTGAAATAAATCCGTGATCCCATCGTCGTGGCCTACAATTGTGAAACCAAATCTCTACTTGCTGTACTGAATCACATCCTACTCTAAATATATACAAATATAAGTTAGTGCAGATGAGTAGGAAAAGCAGCCCCGCAACGTCGAATACATTGCCACTTGACAAAAGTCACAGTGATTAAGTATCTAGGCGTGCCGTTCCAAATCCATATGAAATGGAACGAGCACATACGGACAGTAGTAGGGAGGCCGAATGGTCGGTTTCGGTTTACTGGGAGAAGTCTCGGAAAACGTAGCTCATCTACAAAAGACACCATGTTGCACACTTGTGCGACTCATACTTAAGTACTGCTGCAGTGCTTGAGGTCTCCACCATGTCAGATTACAGGAAGAAATCGAAGCAACTCTGAGTTGTGCTACTACATATGTTACCAGTAGTTTCGATGAAGACGCAAGTGTTACGGACGTGCTTCGTCTTCTCAAATGAGAATGCTTGAAAGGAAGACACCTTTCTTTTTTGCCAACCGTTACTGGGGAAATTTCGTGAAAACGCGTTTGCAGCTGACGGCAGAAAAGATTCTACTGCAGCGAACGTTCATTTCGCCAACGTTCAAATCAAATGGCTCTGAGCACTATGGGACTTAACATATAAGGTCATCAGACCCCTAGAACTTAGAACTAATTAAACCTAACTAACCTAAGGACATCACACACTTCCATGCCCTAGGCAGGATTCGAACCTGCGACCGTAGCGGTCGCACGGTTCCAGACTGAAGCGCCTAGAACCGCTCGGCCACTCCGGCCGGCTGCAAGACAGCGATGTAGTCTTTAGGCACTACTGTTTTGTCTACACATCGAAGAAGCAATGAGGAAAATAAAAGAAAGGTTCACGATCGGGATTAAAATTCAGGGTAAAAGGAAATCGACGATAGGATTCGATGATGACATTGCTGTCCTCAATAAAAATAAGTATTACAGGACCTGTTGAATGGAATGAATATTCTAATGAATACAGAATATGGACTGAGAGTAAATCGAAGTAAGACGAAAGTAAGGAGAAGTGGCTGAAATGACAACAGCGAGAAACTTAGCTTCAGAATTGATGGTCACAACGTAGATGAAGTTAAGGAATTCTGTTATCTAGGCAGCAACATAACGAATAACGGACGGAGCAAGGAAGGCATCTAAACAAGTCAGACAATGGCAAAGAGCGTAATCCTGGCCATGAGCACTTTACTAGTGCCCATAGGCTCTGATTTGAGGAAAAAATGTCTGAGAATGTTCGTTTTGAGCACAGAATTATATGGCAGTGAAACATGATCTGTGGGGAAACTGTAACAGAAGAGAATCGAAGCACTTGGAATGTGGTGCTACAGACGTATTTTGAAAACTTGATAGGCTGATAAGGTAAGGAATTCGGAGCTTATGCCCAAAATTGGAGAGGAAAGGAAGATATGGAAAACACTGTTAAGACATCAGGGAATGACTTCCATGGTACTAGATGGAGCTGCGGAACTTAAAAACTGTAGGGAAGACTTAGATTGAAATACATCCTGCAAGTAATTGGAGACGTAGGCTGCAAGTGCTGCTCTGAGAAGAAGAAATTCGCAGAGGGGAGGAATTGGTGGTGGGCAGCATCAGGCTAGTGAAATTACTGAGGACACAAACAAAAACAAAAGGAAAATCTGGTGTGTGGTATGCTGCCGCAGTGGGTGCGGGCAAGCGGCCAGGGCTGTTCTCTGCCAACTGTCACAATGCGTCGCCTTGGATCATCTTTCTGCGTCTGTGTTGACACTAGCACACGCCGTCACAGCACACCACACCACTATATTGGACTATCCCTAGTTCTGGCATACTACTCCAGAAACTGACCTAGTACGTTAGAGAAGGGATGTTTTACTGATACACTACTGCCCATTAAAATTGATACACCAAGAAAAAACGCAGATGATAAACGGGCATTCATTAGACAAATATAATAGAACAGCATGTGATTACATTTTCACGCAATTTGGGAGCATAGATCCTGAGAAATCAGTACCCAGAACAACCACATCTGGCAGTAATAGCGGCCTTGATACGCCTGGGAATTGAGTCAAACAGAGCTAGGATGGCACGTGCAGGTACAGCTGCTCATGCAGCTTCACCACGATACCACAGTTCATCAAGAGTAGTGTCTGGCGTATTGTGACGAGCCAGTTGCTCGGCCACCATTGACCAGACGTTTTCAATTGGTGAAAGATCTGTAGAGAGTGCTGGCCAGGCAGCAGTCGAACGTTTTCTGTATCCAGAAAGACCCGTACAGGACCTGCAACATGTGGTCGTGGATTATCCTGCTGAAATGTTGAGTTTCGCAGGGATCGAATGAAGAGTAGAGCCACGGGTCGTAACACATCTGAAATGTAACGTCCACTGTTCAAAGCGTCGTCAATGCGAACAAGAGGTGACCTAGACGTGTAACCAATGGCAGCCCACACCATCACTCCGGCTGATACCCCAGTGTGGCGATGAGGAATACACGCTTCCAATGTGCGTTCGCCGCGATGGCGCCAAACACGGATGCGACCATCATGATGCTGTAAACAGAAACTGGATTCATCCGAAAAAATGACGTTTTGCCATTTGTGCACCCAGGTTCGTCGTTGAGTACACCATCACAGGAGCTCCTGTCTGTGATGCACCATCGAGGGTAACCGCAGCCATGGTCTCCGAGCTGATAGTCCATGCTGCTGCAAACGTCGTCCAACTGTTCGTGCAGATGGTTGTTGTCTTGCAAACGTCCCCATCTGTTGACCCAGGGATCGAGACGTGGCTGCACGATCCGTTACGTCCATGCGGATAAGATGCCTGTCATCTCGACTGCTAGTGATACGAGTCCGTTGGGATCCAGCACGGCGTTCCGTATTACCCTCCTGAACCCACCGATTCCATATTCTGCTAACAGTCATTGGATCTCGACCAACGCGAGCAGCAATGTCGCGATACGATAAACCGCAATCGCGATAGGCTACAATCCGACCTTTATCAAAGTCGGAAACGTGATGGTACGCATTTCTCCTCCTTACACGAGGCTCACAACAATGTTTTACCAGGCAACACCGGTCAACTGCTGTTTTTGTATGAGAAATCGGTTGGAAACTTTCCTCATGTCAGCACGTTGCAAATGTCGCCACCGGCTCCAGCCTTGTGTGAATGCTCTGAAAAGCTAATCATTTCCATGTCATAGCATCTTCTTCCTGTCGGCTAAATTTCGCGTCTGTAGCACGTTATATTCGTGGTATAGCAATTTTAATGGCCAGTAGTGTAGTTTATCATACAATTCCATGTGAAGAGCACCATTGCAGCCAAATCCAGACGGATGAGGGCACTCCACGTTGACTGACGAGCATCCCAATCCATCTGCCACCCTATCGGTCAAATTATGATCTCTATAACGAATACATGGTATTATGGTAACATGTATTTTTAAAGTGATGTTGCTTAATTATCTGATTATAAAATATTGCTACATTGGAAATAAAAATAGTGTAATCTAACACACTCACGGCATAAATCTTGTATTGAACGGATGTACTGCCATATGAACAGAGGCGCAGAAGTATGAAGCAACTGAATCTGGAGAAGAATTTGACTCTCCGAAAAGAACGAGATACAACGGCGTAAAATCAGCAGCAGACATGAAGGAAAAGAATAATCGGTGAGGATGTGGAAAGGTAGGGTATTGTTTACGATGAGAATACAGTGATAGAGTACAGCTCTTGGAAGGAAATGCAGCTGGGATATACCGATGATTACACGCCACTCACCGCTTGTATGTATAGCGGGGTTTTGGATCAGAATCGAGTGGCTAGGGGTAGCATCTTGATTATTAATAAAAGCGTTCTCCATCCAGGTTTCGAACCATGCATCCGCTTAAATTTTTAATAAAAATGATCAACAATGGTGTCCGAAGACTTCCAGCTTAAGAAGTCACCCTTATTCAGCCAAAGGCCCTGACAAAGGGCGCCGAGAAGCGGACAGACGACCAGGGTACTGTCTTACCTTTGAGGAGGGAAACTGCCCATAAAAGCGGAAAAATCAGCAAAGGTCAACTGCATGAGGATGGAAAAGGCAATGGAAACAACTGCATTAAAGACACATAATAGCTATACACAGCACATGTGGCCTGTAAGTCATTAAGTGTCACGAAGTTCTCTCCATTGGCAAAAGATTCCTGACTAATTCTACATTTGGATCTCCGGAAACGGGTTGCAAGGGGGATGTGGCCATGGGAAAATGTTTGAATAAGGGAAGGATAACACATCGGGGTGTGGCATGTCAAAAGCCTGAATGTGGTAGGAGAGCTAGAAAGTCTGAAAAGGGAAATGCTAAGGCTAAATCTACATACAGTGGGTATCAGTGAAGCAATGTGGGCGGAAGAGAAGAATTTCTCGTCTGATGAGTATAGGGTTCAGAAAACTGTAGAACAGGAGTAGGATTCGTTATGAATAGGGTAGGGCAGACAGGGTTTTACTGTGAACAGTTCAGTGATAGGATTGTTGTCATCAGAGTTGACAGCGAATCAACACCGACAACGATCGTTCAGGTATACGTACCGACTTCTAATATAAAAATGTAGGGATAGAGAAAGTACACGAAAATGCTGAACGAGTAGTTCAGCAACTTGAGAGAGACGAAAATCAGACACTCATCAGGGACTGGAATGCGGTTGTTTGGGAACCAGCGGAAGAAAGGGTTACAGGAGAATATGCGCCTGCTACTAGGAATCACAGAGGAAAACACTAATCGGGCTCTTCAATACATTTCAACTAGTAATAGCGAATACTCTGTTCAAGAATCGTACTTAGAAAAGGCTGGGAGATGCGGGAGGATTTCAGTCACATTACATCATGCTCAGGTAGAGATTCCGAAATCAGATCCTGGACTGGAAGACGTACCCAGGAAAAGATATAGACTCAAACCACACTATGGGAGTAAGCTGAGCCGGCCGGAGGGGGCGAGCGGTTCTAGACGCTACAGTCTGGAAACGCGCGACCGCTACGGTCGCAGGTTCGAATCCTACCTCGGGCATGGGTGTGTGTGATATCCTTAGGTTAGTTAGGTTTAAGTAGTTCTAAGTTCTAAGAGACTGATGACCACAGCAGTTAAGTCCCATAGTGCTCAGAGCCATTTGAACCATTTTTAGTAAGCTGAAGTTCAACAATTATTCAGGAAAAATCATTGTTCAAAGGAGGAAAGAAGAGATACACTTGGAAGTTCTCTGAGGCTATACACACTGCAACAGAAGTCAGCTCAGAGGATAGCTCTGAAAAAGGCAAACAGAGAATCAGGAAAGAAAAACATAGGTAAAAAGAAGGTAACTGCGAAGACACCATGTGTAACACAAAGAATACACAAGTTGATCGATGAAATAAGCATGTACAAAAATATTCAGTGAAACTGAGGAATAGAGACATACAAATCATTTAGGAATGAAGTAAGTAGGAAGTACAGGGAAGCTAAACCAAAATGACTGCAGAGTTAATGCGAAGAAATGGAAAATGGCATGATTGTCGGAAAGACTGACTCAGCATATATTAAAGCCAAAAGAACAAACGGTGAAATTAAAAGCAAGGATGGTAACATTAAGAGTGCAATTCCCATGTTAAATGCACAGCACACAGAACAGACTGGTGGAATGAGTACGTTCAAGGCCTCTATGAGGGGAAGACTTTGCTCATGAATTGAGAAGAAGCTACAGTGGATATAGAACAGATAGAGGATCCACTATTAGAATTAGAATTAAAAAGAGGACTGGAAGACTGTACATCGAATAAGGCAGAAGGAATAGATAATATTTTATGAGAATTTCTGAAATCAGTGGGGAAGAGGCAACAAAACTAAAATTCATGTAGGCGTGTAGAATATATGGGTCTGGCGATATACCATCAGCGTTTCGGAAAAAACATCATCCACACAATTCCGAAGACTGCAAGAGGCAAAAAGTGCGGGATTTATCGCACAATCGTGTTAACAGCTCATGCATCCAACTTGCTGACAAGAATAATGTATAGAAGAGTGTAAAAGAAAATTAAAGATCTGTTGAATGATGATAAGTTTGGCTTTAGGTAAGGTAAAGACACCAGTGTTGCAGTTCCGACATTGTGGTTTATAATGGAAGCAAGTCTGAAGAAAAGTCAAGATACGTTCATAGCATTTGTCGATCTAGATAAAGCTGTCAACAATGTAAAATGGTGGAAGATGTTCGAAATTCTGAGAAAAACAGGGGAAAGCTACAGAGAAAGGCTGGAAATATTCAGTATGTTCAGGAACCAAGTAGGAACTATAAGAGTAGGAGACGAAGGACGAAGTGCTTGGAGTAAAAAGGGTGTAAGACAGGGGTATAGTCTCCTGCCCCTACTGTTCAGTGTATACATCGGAGAAGCAATAAGGGAAATAAAAGTACGGTTGAAGATTGGAATTGAAATTCAAGGTATAGGGATGTCAATGAAAAGATTGCATGATGGGATCGCTATCCTCATTGAATGTGAAGAAGAATTACAGAATCGGTGAATGGAATGAATAGTATAATGAGTACAGACTATAGATTGAGTGTAAATTGGTAGTAAATTGAAGAAAGACTAAAGTAATGAGGAGTAACAGAAATGAGAACAGTGAGAAACGTAGCATCAAGATGGGTGACCACGAGGTAGTTGAATTTAATGAATTCTGCTACAGGATAACAACTATTGAACTATATGAAAAATACCGTTAATTAGTTACAGGCTACGGCGTACACACCCATTATTCAACATGTAAACGTCACTGCAGATATTCGGATCTAGGTTATGGCAATATCGATATGCCTGCCATCATTGGCGATGAAGTGGCGCAGATGAATAGAGAAATTCTGCATGTCGCACTAAAATGTCGGAACATTTACACTGTCGATGACGTCCTGAATGTCTGCTTCCAGCTCGACAGTGGTTTTGGCGATTACTGCTGTGGACCTTGTCTTTAACACAGTCCCCCCCCCCCCCCCCCAAAATAAAGGAGGCGCATGTGTCCTGATCCAGAGAATACGGCGACTATACGAGGCCCACGCCAGTGGCCTCTGAACACTCCACAGCCGGAATGCGTTCCCCAAAGTGCTCCTCCAGGTCATCACTTCCCTGCTTCGACGGGGTCGAGTTCCATCTTGCATGAAGCACATCTCGTCTATATCAGGGTCACACTGGATAATGGAGATGAAACCATCTTCCAAAACCTTCACGTACCGTTCGGTAGTCACCGCGCCATCACGGAATATCGCACCGATGTTTCCGTGACTGGACACTGCACGCCACACAGTCACCCGTTGAGGGTGAAAAGACGTCTCGATCACGGAATGTGGATTCTGAGTCACCTAAATGCACGAATTTCGCTTAACGACGAACCCATCAAAATGGAAGTGAGCTTCGTCGGTTAACCAAACAACAATGTGCATAATAATTCCCATCATGCCACCTTTCCAACTCTTAAGTTTGAAGGCCGTAATGCAAACCATCCAGAATGAATGACGATTTTATTCCACATAGCTCAATAATATTCACCCTGTACCTAAGCAGAAACCCATGACGTCGGAGCAAGGAGGACATAACAAGCAGATTAGGATTGGGAGGATGGGTACTCCTAGCCAGGAGAAGTCTACTGGTATCAAACATAGGCCTTAATTTGAGGAAGAAATTTCTGAATACGTAAGTTTTGAGCACACCATTGTATGGTAGTGAAACACTGCCTATGGAAAATCAGGAAAAAAGAGAATCGAAGCATTTGGGATGTTATAGGAGAACGTTGAAAATTAAGTGCACTGATAAGGTGAAAGTTGAGCAGGTTCTCCGGTGAACCAGCGAGTAAATTAATCTATGGAAACACTGATAAGAAGAAAAAAACAGGATGATAGGACACCTCTGAAGACATCATGGAATAACTTCCCTGGTACTAGAGGGAGCTGCAGAGGGTAAAAACCGTACAGGAAGACAGAGATCGGAATACATTCGAGAAATAATGGAGGACGCCTGTTGAGAGTGCTATTCTGAAATGAAGAGTTTCGTATAGGAGGTGAATTCGTGGGGGGCCACATCAGACTAATCAGAAGACTGATGACTCAGAGAAAAAAAATAGTTTTGATGCAAAGTCACGATGCTAAAATGGAGAAGAATATGGAGAAATATGTACTGTTATGCATACATTTCTGCAACACACTATCTTGCGTACTTCTTCTCAGACTGATTTAATTCCTGGTGTGCAAGTGACTTCAGCGCAGTAAGTGTGGTGGTAGCTTGAACTAACAGCTGAAAACAATAGATGTGCATTCGACTGTAGTAAAATGTGTTCACTAGTGCAACTGTTTCCGCAGTGTGTCAGAGATCACTATGGACGAACATCTCTAAATCATTTGTTAAAAGCATTGTAAACATAATGTACAGTGGAGAGGACATAGCATAAATGGCAGTATGCAGACCTTATACGACTCTATTTATCCTCAAAAATGTAATTTAAGCCACATTGGACATTGTCTGCTGCCGTGGGTTCAAAAAAGGTTCAAATGGCTCTGAGCACTATGGGACTCAACTGCTGTGGTCATTAGTCCCCTAGAACTTAGAACTAGTTAAACCTAACTAACCTAAGGACACCACACACATCCATGCCCGAGGCAGGATTCGAACCTGCGACCGTAGCGGTCTTGCTGCCGTGGGAAGACACCTGTGCTCTTCACTAATAACACTTATGTAACTAAATATTTCACCACCGGCTGATGATGGTGAGAACCCTCCAAACGCTTAGTGGAAAAATGAATAACATGGAGACAACTATTTATTTTCATCCGTCAACAGTCACAGCCCTCAAGACGCCGTTGTTTATGGGCGAAGTATACAGAGGGATGTACGTAAAAAGATCGTCCCGAACAGAAACAACGGGACTGGTCTCCTGTCACGACATCTTTGATAGAAAACATTGATGATTCTTTTCTGGGGAAAGTCACCACACGTGACGAGACTTCGTGTTGTTAGTACGAACTTCCCAAAAAGCGACAGAAGCAGAAAGTGTCTCGGCTGGTCCGCCAAGGCCATAGAAGGTGTGAGTGTAATTGCGAGTTGAATATCCCCAATAACGGATTTTCTGACGGTTCCACATGGATTTTATGAACGTTGTCAGCTTTGTAATCTGGAGGAGAGAACATGTAAAACATCTGAAGCATTAAAACCAACATCTTCACTTTTCTCTGTTTTTTATGTTAATGCAGCTTCGAAACATTTTGGACTGACATGTCAGGTTTTGCACCGCAGTTATGATACGGATATGTATTTGTCGCACAGAGAGCGGTAT
Organism: Schistocerca serialis cubense; assembly: GCF_023864345.2. NCBI lineage: Eukaryota > Metazoa > Arthropoda > Insecta > Orthoptera > Acrididae > Schistocerca > Schistocerca serialis. The sequence goes on from NC_064646.1 coordinate 2,250,232, forward strand.
TTAGGGCTCCAGTGAGTAAGAAAGAGACGGAAAAGAAAAAGCTATACCGAGTGTTGAAAGGTGGCTACACTGAGCCACAGCGCCAGAGATTGCACCAAAGAGTTTTATTCCGCCGCCTCCACTGGCAGTGCTTGTCGAGATGTGGCAGTAGTGAGTGCTTGTCGAGATGTGGTAGTAGTGAGTCGGGGTTGAGATGTTGTAGTAGGGAGTGCTTGTCCTATGTTTTATGCAGTTGTTTGATGGGCTAGACAGCAGATGTTTTTCGAATGGAGATATTGTAATGATCAGAGTGCTTTTCGTCAATATATATGAAGGTAAAAGAAATTCCCCTTTCTTTCATTATTTCAGTGTCTTAAATAATGCGTCATTACAGGTTCAGTCAACAAAGCATCTAGCTTGTGTTCTTGTATTAGAGTGTAATTCTGGTTTCCTTACGCAATTATAGTATTTATATTTTTTTAATTACTTCAGTATAAATGGTATTTAAAATTTCTTGTCTTATTGAAGAAGAACCGTGCCAATTGTGTACGTTGAATCACACTTCCACACACAGAACAGTTACACTTGTGCTTTGGTTTCGTACGTTTTATAGTTTCTGGGGACTTAATTAATTAATTGTGTTAACGGAAATTTTCTTTCGTTCTTTGTTGTTATTCTATGCGGTCAGATTGCGTACTAAAACTAGTCAGGGCCAACCGTTTACGAGACTTCGTAATCGGACTTCCAGCTACTAAAAAAAAACTTAAAAATTATTTGCATTCATTATTTATTTAATTAAGCCCCCATGCACGTGGCGATCGCTGCTTCAGATCGTCCCTTGGAACTCTTCTGATTGTAAAAATAGTTGACAGTAGTATTGTTGTAGTAATTTGTAGTTTAGTAATTGTAGTCTATATTGCATGTGTAGATTTGGTAATTGTCATTCTTCTAATGGTATTTTTTGCAGAATTTAATTTTTGTTGTCTTGTATACGGGTTTAACAATTTTGTGCAAATATGAAGATTTCAATTGTTCGTTAATCGTGTTTGAGGGAAGCATTTCGTGTGAATGATATTGTTGGTGATAAAGTCTCATTGTGTGTAATTTTCGTATAGTGACGAGTTTTGTATGTTTTGTAAATGATTACGCGGTCGATGGAAAAGGCAAAAATGATGAATAGTCAGAATAACGAAATTGTTGACATGGCGAACTCGCCAACACAGGAGAACAGGATGGTGAATAATGAAGTGGAAAACAATTTAATAAGTCGGGAAAATAGTCCGGAACCAGTTCAAAATTTTTCACAATCGAAAAATTTTCAGAATGCGAGATTAACGACAGAAGATATGGAGCAGCTGATGAGTGCAATATTAAATTTGGGATCTGAATTAAAAACACGGTTAGACTCACAAAGAGGAACAATGGAAACACGGTTAGACTCACTGGGATCACAGTTGGAATCTGAATTACAAATAGTGGGATCACAAATAGGAAGAATTAAAACGAAGATGGAAACTTTGACAACACGATTAGACTCACGAATAGGGACATGTTTCAAAAACATGAAAGATGAATTAAAGAAAGAAATTAGAGAAGAAGTACAACCGATTTTGAAAGCTCACAATAATAGATTAATTTCAATAGAAATCAGACAAAAGGAACAGGATAGAGAACAGGAGGAAAGAGATCGCATGATAGTACAGAAATTTTCAGTGTTAAATTTACAACGTGCACACGACAAGGAAGAAATATTTGAGAGAAACGAGGAATCCGTATCCAATGACAGAATAAATAACCTAACACAACGATATGAACAGTTAACTACCAAATGTGTTAATACTGAAACCCGAGTCGCGACACTTACGGAAGACGTAAATAAACAGAAAGAACAAATAGGTGATTTATCGGAAAGAGTTGAGGAGATTTCAGATAAATTGACAAGTCATAGTTTAAATGGGGACAGAGATTCAGATGATACAGCACCATTGCCATTTGCAGAAACCGAAGAGTACCAGAACGTAAATAAGTATGTTGAAAAACAGGGAAAATTTTTTATGAACGCGTTAAAAGGGAAGTTGAGGCATTACGAAAGCAAGTCACGCAAATTGAAGGCAAAATCGCAGGAAAAGACAGAAGAAGAAATTTAGAATCACAGATAGCAGAGGGCTTTGAAGAAAATAATTTATTTCATTTACGAGATGCAAGAAGAGAGCGCCAGGCGCGCGAACTTGACAATAATCGACATTCGGACTGGGACAGACGCGGTAGGTCTTTGTCGCCACGAGGCGAAAACGTTGACTATAAACACTTTTTGACTGTTCGGAAATTTAAGATCTTTCGCAATTCTAAGAATGACATACATCCATGTTCATCGTTAGATCAATTTATGTACGCACTTCCACGAAACTGGCCACTAAGTCACAAACTGGAAATTATGTGCGGCTATTAATGTCCTCAGAGGATTCACTACACTAAGTGAACATGTGCCGTAGCGTGCATAGGGCCCCGAGCTGTAGTGGTGCTATTTCCCTTTTAGTTTTCTGCACCGCTGCCTACTCTTTTACTATTATTTGCATCTGTCAAAACAACTCTTCGACTATGAATCTATCTATAGAGTGGATAAAGAATAACCGGATATGACTATTTTTCCCAAAGGTGATTTCGTAAATTACCATTTGGACTTAACTGTTTCTTCAGCAGCATTCATTCGTAGTTTAAACGATATTTTACCTGTTTATCTTCGTGACAATATTGCTTCATATGTTGACGATATTCTTATTGCTAAACGTTCTTGGAGTGAGCATAACAAAATTTTGGATTCATTATTACGTATCTTTGCAAGAGTTGGCATTACAGTGAACTTGGAAAAATCTGAATTTGATCGTTCTCAGGTGAAATTTCTCGGTCACATTATTTCTGCAGAAGGTATTCTTCCTGATCCAGAGAAACTAGACGCTATTCGTAATTATGCTGTTCCTACTACAAAACGTGATGATCGTAGTTTCCTTGGTGTCTGTAATTTTCTTAGACGCTTTGTTAGATCGGACAATTTGGCCACACCTCGTCTGTGTGAACTATCTGGAAAGAATTCTAATTGGTGTTGGGATGAGGAAGCTCAATCAGAATTTGATCATCTTCGTGATGCTTTAGTTGCTGCTCCACTTCTGTCACATCCGGATTTATCTAAAGATTTTTGTTTGGCGACGGACTCATCATACAATGGCCTAGGTGCACACTTATTTCAAGAGATAGAAGAAAACGGCGTTGTAGTACAGAAAACTATTGCATTTGGAAGTCGTGTTCTCTCTATATCAGAAAAGAATTATTCGATTACGGAACTTGAAGCTTTGGCTGCTGTATGGGCTTTCACAAAATTTCGCATATTTTTGTATGGCAGACATACTAAGGTTTACACTGATCATCGAGCTCTGGAATTTCTTATGTCAGCAAAATTAACACATGGAAGATTGTCACGATGGGCGCTGAACCTACAGGAATTTGATTTTAGTATTGTTTACATACAGGGTTCTTCAAATATTATTGCTGATGCTTTATCACGTGCACCTATGGGTTTGAAACAAAGTGCTGAGGAGGACTGCAAAGAAAACAATTATTGTTTGATGTATATTCAAGGTGTTGCGTTTGAGAATTTTATTTCGTCTTCGCTCCAGGACATCGCTAAGGAGCAAAGTAAGGATCCAATCTGGAAGGACATTAAGGAGAAGTGGAGGAGAAAGGAAAGCATAGCGATTAGACAGTATTATTTAGTTCGCAATGATATTCTTTTTAAACGAAAATCGGTCGACAACTCGGTTTGGTTAGTTTGTATTCCTGATGAGTGGGTTAATAAATTGATTTGGTATACACGTTTCAGTTATGCACACTTTGGTCCCCGAAAATGCTTCCATAAATTACAGGAAAATTGCTACTTCAGTAATATGGAAAAACGTATTCGACCTGTTCTTGCCAAATGCAAATTATGTCAAAAGGCTAAGCCGCCAACTATTTCTCACTGAGCACCGTTGTTTCCTATCATTCCAGCGAAATTAAAGGAGATGGCTGCAGTCGATTTGTTCGGTCCAGTGGTTCGATCTACTAATGGTTTTGCGTACATTTTGGTAGCAGTGGAACTGACATCAAAATATGTGTGTTTTACACCTTTACGCAAAGCAACAACTCGTTCAGTATCTAATGCTATCATCAAACATTTTCTTAAAGAAGTTGGTCATGTTGATAAGGCTATATCAGATAATGGACCACAGTTTCGGTCTAAAATTTGGATTCGTACTCTAAGGCGTCGTAAGATTAAACCAATTTTCATTTCACTTTTTCACCCTCAATCTAACGCTTCAGAGAGATGGATGAAGGAAATCAATAAATTGTGTCGTCTTTATTGTCATCAGAATCTCAGAACGTGGGATCAGTATCTTCATATTTTTCAAAACATTCTGAATGAACTCCCTAATGATTCAACTTCTCTGCCGCCTATATTGATATTAAAAAATAAAGCACCGACAAATCGCATTTCTTAAATCGTTCCTTTTCCGCCTTCACGAAAACTGCGGCATTCTGAAGTTGTCAACCTGGCTCTGCAAAATATTGCATCTGCGGCTGCTAGAAGAGAGAAATCAGCTAAACATCCTGGTCGTTTAAAAATCTTGTCAGTTGGTCAGAAGGTGTTAATTAAGTCTCACCGTTTGTCGCACAAAGGAAAAGGCTTGTGTCGCACATTTTTTCTGCTTTATAACGGTCCATATAGAGTTCGCAAAATTATTCATGATAACACTGTCGAAGTAGAAACTCTTAAATCTCGGCGCTCTAAGGGAATACATCATATATCGAACGTTAAAATTTTTGTGGAGTGACATACTTTCGAGAAACCAACAGTTATACGTAAACATGCGGAGAGTACAAGGATACCGCGCTGTGTTTTAGCGGCGGCACATACTCAAAGCAACAGTCAAGTCTGCGCGCCGCACAAGGCAGTCGTTGACCGTAAACAATTACTTCCTACGTCACGCGCCTACAGCTGATCGAGCGCTCAGTGCGAATGCACTGACAGCCGTAAACAAATACACAGTCTAATTTCTCCGATTAAATTCAGTATTAAGCTATAGTGACTTGATAAATTATGTTATTAACGTTCAGTATTTTTCAGGATACGGTTGTGTAAAATATTTAAGACCTTCAGGTAAATTCTGTGTGTGTCCGATGTTAAGAAAACTTGCTATGGAGAAAATTTCAGGAAGAATGTAATTTCGAAGAAAAAAGTAATAAACCAAAAAGGTAACTGTTAATTGAGTTGATTTTTCAGGTAACATATTTCCACTTAGGTACGTACTTTAGACGTAATTTGCTGCTCGCGATTACGTGATTCATACTTCGTGTTAAATGATTTTGACAATGATTGATTAATGAACAGGGTTGTTACTTATATATATTATGCATCGCTTGGCTGCACTGCTTTTTCACTGATGTGCTTATATATTTAAATTATAATTGTCACCTGATTAATTGTGCTGATATGGTTATGTATGTGAGCTATACTTTGTGATTTATCTGCTTGTGCCTTCATGTTTACTTATTAAGATTTCATATGAACATTTATTTGCTTATGCTGATATGATGCTAATGACCTGTTTATTATGTAAGATATATATTTGCTGCTTTGCGTATGGATTGCATATTTACACATTTCTGTTTTGTTGTCGTAACTACTATTTCATTTGGTATATAGAAATGCTGATATACTGTGTACAAACATAGAGTTTAGGTTACAGTATGGTATTAATTATTGTTCGCTTGGCAGAGCCTCGTTGTAGGGATTGTGCTACATCCACTAGTTGACATTCTGTTCTCTACTGGTATATTTACTCGCTGTTGCATGTTTTGCTTACGCTCAGTGCCTTATATTTTTAAGATAAGAAAATGAACTGCTATAATTCGACGAACGACATTAGTACAAGAGACTTCATAGAAGTCACATGAGCTGGATGTTTTATGAATGCTGTATAAATTTATGCTAATAGAATGGAAGCTAACGACATGACATACCAACACTAGGTTTAGACCATTAACAATTATTACACTGCATTTTTCGTGATCAATTGAAATAGCAAGTGACACTTGACACAAAAAATACTCCACATGTTTGCTTCTGCCACGGTTCTTGAAGTGGTGTACACACTGTGAAATATTATGATCATTCACACTCCGTAATCGTACTTAATTACTGAGAGTTATTCGAACTAAGTCTGTTAGAGGTCATGTATGCATTTCTTTGTTTATAATTCATAATGAGTAGAAGATTTGGGTCAGATGGATTACACAGAAGTTGTGTGTGGACATAGTGTCTTCGGATTGCATGGGATGAAAAATTGAAGTTTGCACTAGGATTTTGTCTGTACTTGTTCGAGGAGACTGACTAGAGGAAAGAGTTGTTATGGAAATGAAATGATATTGGTAATAAGGTTTATATGTATCGACGTATTGAAGAGGTATTATTGAGGTATTGAGATTATGTGAAGTTGATGATTATTGGAGTTTTGGTGGACAAGGGGTAAGGTAAATGATATTGATGATAAGGTTTATATGTATTGACGTGAGAGGTATTATTGAAGTATTAAGATTATGTGATGCTGATGATTATTGGAGTTTTGGTGGATAAGAGGTAAAGTAAGTGAGGAGCATTTTTTTGTTGTTGGTTTATATGAAACAAGGAGGATGAAGATAGCAGACTAGAACACTCAAGTGGAAAGAAGATTGTCTACACACACACTTTGTTAAATCAATAAGCGGTATATACTTTTTTTGGGAGAGGAAGCATTTGCATATCTTGGCACACTGACAGTTGTTCAGAAACCGTACATTTTGATTTGGCTTGGCAAACATTGGTCTTGACATGATGACTATGACGTTGACTAACAATTATTGACTGTTATACATTGCTGCCACTACTACTTGATGCACATGTCGAACATCAAATCTTTGGCAGAATTGCATTTACACAGTTAACACTATTCAATTACACAGTAGCACTTACTGTGGATGAAAGATGAGTGAGTGTGTTTTGTGTGTTTTCCTTTCCTAATCCCAAATAATTGGTACCGACCTACCTCCTATATATTATTTTACATGTTTGTTGCGGCTTGCACTGACACCCATAAATATTATAGGTTTACTGTTATTTGTGTATTGTAATAGTTAATATGACAATTATCTGATATCATTTGTGTGTTTATTACAATTTGTATGTTTAATGTAAGAGCATTGATAATAATTTTGTAAAAGCAATTGTGTGTCCATTCAAACTGTTGTTCACACCTGCACCTGTCCAACATTGATGTGTGACACTTAGAAATGTTTAATTTCTGCTGATGAGCTGTGTGGTTAGTGATAGTGAATATTATGGACTGCTGTCTGCACCTGTTCAACATTACTGGGTGCCACAGATGGAACTGTTTCTACTGAAATGAAGTCACTTATTGGTGTCTGCACCTACTTAACATTACTGGGTGCCACTGATGGACTGCTTCTACTGAGATAATGTCACTTGTTGGTGTCTGCACCTGTTCAACAATGCTGGGTGCCACTGATGGACTGCTTCTACCTAAAAGATGTCACTTGTTGGTGTCTGCACCTGCTGAACATTACTGGGTGCCACTGATGAAACTGCTTCTACTGAAATGTCACTTGTTGGTGTCTGCCCCTGTTCAACATTGCTGGGTGCTACTGATGGAACTGCTTCTGCTGAATTATGTCACTTGTTGGTGTCTGCACCTGTTCACCATTGCAGGGTGTCACTAATGGAACTGCTTCTACTGACATAATGACACTTGTTGGTGTCTGCACCTGTTCAATATTGCTGGGTGCAACTGATGGAACTGCTTCTATTGAAATGATGTCACTAGTCGGTGTCTGCACCTACTCAACATTGCTGGGTGCCACTGTTGGAACTGTTTCTACTGAAATGATGTTACTTCTTGCTGTTTGCACCTGTGGACCATTGCTGGGTGCTACTGCTGGAACTATCAACTACTTGTTTTTTTGAATCATTGAAAGCATTTTATGTGACCATTTGTATAAACAGATTTTTTTGTGTATTGTGTAAACTATCATGTAAAGTCACATGTATGAAAGAATTTGTATTGCTTACTGTATTTTATATATTAGGTTATTGAAAGGTCAGTGCAAAGCCAAAATTTTATCTAATTATGTGATATTTACGCATTAATATTATCTTTTATTTTTGTCTGTATTTTTTTTTTGACGAATTTGGTGGTATTTTCACCACCAATGCTGGCAAAAATACCATCAAATTCTGGCCCATGGCGGAAGGGCATATGAAAGGTGGCTACACTGAGCCACAGTGCCAGAGATTGCGCCAAAGAGTTTTATTCCGCCGCCTCCACTGGCAGTGCTTGTCGAGATGTGGCAGTAGTGAGTGCTTGTCGAGATGTGGTAGTAGTGAGTCGGTGTTGAGATGTTGTAGTAGGGTGTGCTTGTTCCATGTTTTATGCAGTTGTTTGATGGGCTAGACAGCAGATGTTGTTCGAATGGAGATATTGTAACGATCAGAGTGCGTTTCGTCAATATATATGAAGGTAAAAAAAATTCCCTTTTTTTTCATTATTTCAATGTCTTAAATAATGTGTCATTACAGGTTCAGTCAACAAAGCATCTGGCTTGTGTTCTTGTATTAGAGTGTAATTCTGGTTTCCTTACGCAATTATAGTATTTATATTTTTTTTAATTACTTCAGTACAAATGGTATTTAAAATTTCTTGTCTTATTGAAGAAGAACCGTGCCAGATGTGTACGTTGAATCACACTTCCACACACAGATCAGGTACACTTGTGCTTTGGTTTCGTACGTTTTATAGTTGCTGGGGACTTAATTAATTAATTGTGTTAACGGAAATTTTCTTTCATTCTTTGTTGTTATTCTATAAAAGTATTTGCATTCATTATTTATTTAATTAAGCCCCCATGCAGTGTATGACGTCACCCATTCGATCACGCACCATCATAACTGGTCATTCGAACAGACTTCTTGATGAAACGTTCCAGTGTTACAAAATGGCTCTGAGCACTATGGGACTTTACATTTGAGGTCATCAGTCCCCTAGAACTTAGAACTACTTAAACCTAACTAACATACGGACATCATACACATCCATGCACGAGGCAGGATTCGAACCTGCGACCGTAGCGGCCGCGCGGTTCCTGAGTGAAGTGCCTAGAACCGCTCGGCCACTACGGCCGGCTCCAGTGTTACAGACGTATCCCATTGAAGCATTCGTGGCTAGCTCATGGCATCTGGTTTTCTCGCTATGTGCCCAATGTTGAAGTACCTCAAAGCACTTATGACTCAGGTACGGAAGGGCTGATGAAGGTAGTTTTCGTTGAGGGGCAGCTTATGTGATCTGCGTGTTAGTGAATCTAAAAGCCTGACATATGTACGTGTCTTGTTTAGCCCCTGCGCTGTTTTCAACGGCTTGTGAGGACCGGGGGCTTGTATAACACCGTCGGGGGTTCGATCCTAGCGTTGGGCGCTATACAATGCGGAGGCCTTATCTGGGGCCCGCATTCACTGCCTCAGACCACCGCCCCCGAGGGCGGCGACCGCCTCCCGGAGCCCATTTTCCGGCTGCGTGCGCCGCCACCGCCGCCTCACGCGCCGCTGCCTCCCAATCGGTTGTCCGTCAGCCCGCGCCGTCCTGATAATGCCCGCCCAGCAAGTGGCCGAAACTACGCGCCGCGCTGGGACAGCGCCTTCATTACGGCAGCGGCGAGGCTACACCCTGTGGGCTTAGCTGGCTGGACCCTGGCAGGCCAGACGGGTTTCTGCCAGGCAGCGCTTCATTGCCTTTCTTCCTCTACTTTCTTTGTCAGTCTGTGGATTGGTTGGCAGCGACTCTCGTTCTTCGTTGATCTCTACTGGGTGTTACAAAAAAGTACGGCCAAACTTTCAGGAAACATTCCTCACACACAAATAAAGAAAAGATGTTATGTGAACATGTATCCGGAAACGCTTTATTTCCATGTTAGAGCTCATTTTAGTTTCTTCAGTATGTACTGTACTTCCTCGATCCACCGCCAGTTTGCGCAATTGAAGGAAGATAATGTTGACTTCGGTGCTTGTGTTGACATGCGACTCATTGCTCTACAGTACTAGCATCAAGCACATCAGTACGTAGCATCAACAGGTTAGTGTTCATCACGAACGTGGTTTTGCAGTCAGTGCAATGTTTACAAATGCGGAGTTGGCAGATGCCCATTTGATGTATGGATTAGCACGGGGCAATAGCCGTGGCTCGGTACGTTTGTATCAAGACAGATTTCCAGAACGAAGGTGTCCCGACAGGGAGACGTTCGAAGCAATTGATCGGCGTCTTAGGGAGCACGGAACATTCCAGCCTATGATTCGCGACTGGGGAAGACCTAGAACGACGAGGACATCTGCAATGAACGAGGCAATTCTTCGTGCAGTTGACGATAACCCTAATGTCAGCGTCAGCGAAGTTGCTGCTGTACAGGGTAACGTTGACCACGTCACTGTATGGAGAGTGCTACGGGAGAACCAGTTGTTTCCGTACCTAGTACAGCGTGTGCAGGCACTGTCAGCAGCTGATTGTCCTCCACGGGTACACTTCTGCGAATGGTTCATCCACAATGCGTCAATCCTCATTTCAGTGCAAATGTTCTCTTTACGGATGAGGCTTCATTCCAACTTGATCAAATTGTAAATTTTCACAATCAACGTGTGTGGGCTGACGAGAATCCGCACGCAATTATGCAATCATGTCATCAACACAGATTTTCTGTGAACGTTTGTGCAGGCATTGTTGGTGATGTCTTGATTAGGCCCCATGTTCTTCTACCTACGCTCAATGGAGCACGTTATCATGATTTCATACGGGATACTCTACCTGCGCTGCTAGAACATGTGCCTTTACAAGTACGACACAACATATGGTTCATGCACGATGGAGCTCCTGCACATTTCAGTCGAAGTGTTCGTACACTTCTCAACAACAGATTCGGTGACCGATGGATTGGTAGAAGCGGACCAATTCCATGGCCTCCACGCTCTCCTGACCTCAACGCTCTTGGCTTTCATTTATGGGGGCATTTGAAAGCTCTTGTCTACGCAGCCCCGGTACTAAATATAGAGACTCTTCGTGCTCGTATTGTGGACGGCTGTAATACAATACGCCATTCTCCAGGCCTGCATCAGCGCATCAGGGATTCCACGCGACAGAGGGTGGATGCACTTATCCTCGCTAACGGGGGACATTTTGAACATTTCCTGTAACAAAGTGTTTGAAGTCACGCTGGTACGTTCTGTTGCTGTGTGTTTCCATTCCATGATTAATGTGATTTGAAGAGAAGTAATAAAATAAGCTCTAACATGGAAAGTAAGCGTTTCCTGACACATGTCCACATAACGTATTTTCTTTCTTTGTGTGTGAGGAATGTTTCCTGAAAGTTTGGCCGTACCTTTTTGTAACACCCTGTATATTCTGCAACTCTCCTTAGTTTCGAGTGCGTTGGTAGTTTCATAGCTTGTTTTATCTGTCTAATGTACTGAAGCTTTTTTCTTCCTCATGCGTTCTTCCCAGGCATGTTTCTTTCTGTTAATGTCACAGTGAATGGACTACGACTGTTTAATTCTTCAACACATCGGTTCCTCTGTTCCTTGGTACCTTCCCACAATGAAGTTCTCTCTACTGTTTTGTTGAAAATTTCTTTATTGATCTTTCTCCCATCCACCATACCCCAATAGTTCGTATTCTTTCCCTCTCTGGCTGCAGTGAACTGTCACGTCTCCAAGTAAAATAGGACAACGCTCCAAGGAAAAGCTTTTACTTGCTGTTTCCTCGTGTATAAAGTAAGATTTTTCTATATAATTAGCTCTATGTTCTTGCTGACTGCTCTTTTAGCTGACGCAATTGTATATTTTCCTATTTACTTTAATATTTATAACACATTTATATTTCTGAACGTCCCTACGCATGCTACAAACATCACCCCGATTCCCAGAACTCCTGAAGATAGACGTTGACTGTGGATATTGTATCACAGACACAGTCCCTTTGACTGTTCAAAGATGTGACTAAACCCGCCCAAAGATGTAAACAACCATGCATGAGCAGCGTCTATTAGACGGAGGGGATCCGACAGCCGATCAGTTCCAGTTATTCCATCAGGAAGGAGGTACACGGCTCGAATTGTCTGTAATTCAGCCATACCTAGATGGTCAATAACGCCTTTCGATCGCGTCCGCATTGTTATTTTGTGCCAGGAAGGGCTCTCAACAAGGGAAGTGTCCAGGCGTCTCGGAGTGAACCAAGCGATGTTGTTCGGGCATATAGGAGATACAGAGAGACAGGAACTGTCAATGAGATGCCTCGCTCATGCCGCCCAAAGGCTACTACTGCAGTGGATGACCGCTACCTACGGATTATGGCTCGGAGAAACCCTGACAGCGACGCCAACCTGTTGAATAATGCTTTTCGTGCAGCCACAGGACGTCGTGTTACGACTCAAACTGTGCGCAATAGGCTGCATGATGCGCAACTTCACTCCCGACCTCCATGGCGAAGTCAATCTTTGCAACCACGATACCATGCTGCGCGGTACAGATAGGCTCAACTATATGCCAAGTGGACCGCTCACGGTTGGCATCACGTTCTCTTCACCGATGATTGTAGCATATGCCTTCAACCAGAGAATCGTCGGAGACGTGTTGGGAGGCAACCGGGGCAGGCTAAACGCCTTAGACACAACGTCCAGCGAGTGCAGCAATGTGGAGGTTCCCTGCTGTTTTTGGGGTGGCATTATGTGTGACCGACGTACGCCGCTGGTGGTAATGGAAGGCGCCGTAACGGCTGTGCGAAACGTGACTGCGATCCTCCGACCGATAGCGCAAAAATATCGGCAGCATATTGGCGAGGCATTCGTTTTCATGGACGACAATTCGCGCCCTCATCGCGCACGTCTTGTTAATGACTTCCTTCAGGATAACGACATCGCTCGACTAAAGTGGCTAGCATGTTCTGCAGCATGTTGAACTCTGTCGGACATGCCTGGGGTAGACTGAAAACGGCTGTTTATGGACGATGTGACCCACCAAACACTCTGAGGTTCAAGTGGTTCAAATGGCTCTGAGCACTATGGGACTCAACTGCTGAGGTCATTAGTCCCCTAGAACTTAGAACTAGTTAAACCTAACTATCCTAAGGACATCACAAACATCCATGCCCGAGGCAGGATTCGAGCCTGCGACCGTAGCGGTCTTGCGGTTCCAGACTGCAGCGCCTTTAACCGCACGGCCACTTCGGCCGGCACTCTGACGTATATACGCGGAATCGCCGTTGAGGAGTGAGACAATGTGGACCAACAGTGGCTTGATGAACTTGTGGACAGTATGCCACGACGAATACAGGCATGCATCAATGCAAGATGACGTGCTACTGGGTATTAGAGGTACCGATGTGTACAGCAATCTGGACCACCACCTCTGAAGGTCTCGCTGTATGCTGGTACAACACGCAATGTGTGGTTTTTTATGAGCAATATAAAGGGCGGAAATGACGTTTATGTTGGTCTCTATCCTAATTTTCTGTACCGGTTCTGGAACTCTCGAAACCGAGTTGATGCAAAACATTTTCTTGTGTGTATAGTTCAGCATTTTTTATTTTAATTTTTATGCATGCCATTAGGTGGCTGCTAAATTGTATATGAGCCTTGCCTTGTCATATATGTATATTTGGTATTGTGTTATGATTTTATATATATTGAAGTTTTGACCAATTCCTTTTGGACAAGGTTTCGCGAACTCGTATAAGATATCTTCGAAACTTCAATTTAGACTTATTGAGCTGCAACTGTGGTTCATACAACTGGGCGATTTTCATTTTGCTATATATTACTATAAGCAACTCTTCTGTGATGTCAACTGATGGGGTGGGCTGTGCGAGTTCAGCCTATCGCCTGAAAACTCTTTGTTCCACTTCATTAGCCAAGTGTAAGATTTTTATTTTTCTTACCAATTGCATTGTATAACTGTAGTGCTAATTTTGTAACACAGTATTAAACACACAATGTAGGCTTTCACCGTCGGTACTGAATGAAGTTGAAACTTCCGGGCTGACCGGTAGTGGTCGAATCCTAAAAATTTCTTCTAACGTTTCATCTTCGACTGTTGGAGACATCTTCAGAGGTAATGTGGCAAACTGCTACCCGAAAGCGATGAAGCGCAGAATGCATTGTGGGTGTAGAGGGCAACAGAGTCCATTACATAAAGTCGATTAAGGGATTGTCTCTGGTAATGCTAACCTTTCCGATTGAAAGTAATCGATCGTCATTTTTAGGATGCAAGGTTGACATCCAGATTTTACCAAGAGGGTGGCCATGAAATAAAAATCAGTGAGACGAGTGTCGTTTCAAAAGCATCACGTTATCATGAAAGAGGCTATTGAGATTTATAAATATCGTGATAATTTTGACGGAATAAAGGTTTTACGTTAGATAAAATTTGGATGTCAAAGTTGTGTTTGCGAGAAGACTGGTAGACTCAAGGAAATACCAGCTAACACACTGTGGTGGATACGTATCAAAGTATCAGCTATCAAAATCTGTACCTGCACCCATAACACAAAGTAGAACCATTAAAGATAATACGAAAACCATTCCTATGAAATTTAACGGCAAAATGTCCCTGCAAATAGAAAAATGTTTTAAAAATTCTGATGTCAGATGTGGCTGTCAGGTTAACGTACCCTAAAACTGCGAATAAAACATAAACTGAAAGGTATGTATGACAAATGTGATGACTCTGGAGTATACACGATTGACTGTAGTACCTCTACATCTACATCGATACTCTGCAGATCACATTTAAGTTCCTGGCACAGGGTTCATCGAACCACCTTCACAGTTCTCTATTATTCCAATCTCGTATAGCGCGCAGATAGAATAAACACCTATATCTTTCCCTACGAGCACTGATTTCCCTTATTTTATCGTGGTAATCGTTCCTCCCTATTTAGGCCGTTGTCAACAAAATATTTTCGCAGTCGGAGAAAAAATTTCATGACTGGAATTTCGTGAGAAGATTCCGTCTCAACGAAAAACGCCTTTCTTTTAATGATGTCCAGCTCAAATACTGAATCATTACAGTGACACTCTCTTCCATTTTTCACAATAATACAAAACGTACTGCCTTTCTTTGAAGTTGTCCGATGTACTCCGCCAGTCCTATCTGGTAAAGATCCCACACCGCGCAGCATTATTCAAAAAGAGGACGGACAAGCGTAGTGTAGGCAGTTTCCGTAGTAGGTCTGTTACATTTTCTGTGTCCTGCCAATAAAACGAATTCTTTGGTTGGCCTTCCCCACAACATTTTCCTATGTGTTGGTTCCAATTTAAGTTGTTCGTAATTGTAATACCTAGGTATTTAGTTGAATTTACGGCTTTTAGATTAGACCTATTTATCGTGTAACCGAAGTTTAACGAGTTCCTTTTAGCACTCATGTGGTTGACCTCACACTTTTGGTTATTTAGGGTCAACTGCCACTTTTCGCACTATTCAGATACCTTTTCTAAATCGTTTTGCGGTTTGTTTTCATCTTCTGATGAGTTCATTATTCGATAAACGACAGGGTCATCTGCAAACAACCGAAGACGGGTGCTTAGATTGTCTCCAAAATCGTTTATATAGATAAGGAACAGCAAAGGGCCTATAACACTACCTTGGGGAACGCCAGAAATCACTTCTGTTTTACTCGATGACTTCTCGTCAGTTACTACGAACTTGACCTCTCTGACAGGAAATCACAAATCCAGTCACATAACTGAGACGATATTCCATAAACACGCAATTTCACTACGAGCCGCTTGTGTGGCATAGTGAAAAAAGCCTTCCGGAAATCCAGAAACACGTAATCGATCTGAAATCCCTTGTGAATACCACCCAACACTTCATGTGAATAAGGAGCTATTTGTGTTTCACAGGAACGATATTTTCTAAACACATGTTGACTAAGTGTCAATAGACCGTTTTCTTCGAGGTAATTCATAATGTTCGAATACAATATATTTTCCAAAATCCTGTTGCATATGGACGTTAACGATATGGGCCTGTAATTTAGTGGATTACTCCTACTACCTTCCTTGAATATTGGTGTGAGCTGCGCAACTTTCCAGTCTTTGGGTACCGATCTTCCGTCGAGCGAATGGTTGTATATGATTGTTAAGTATGGAGCTAGTGCATCAGCATACTCCAAAAGGGACCTAATTGGTATACAGTCTGGACTGGAAGACTTGCTTTTCTTAAGCGCTTTTATTAATTGATCCTACTCCGAGGATATTTGCTTCTACGTTACTCATGTTGGCAGCTGTTCTCGATTCGAATTGTGGAATATTTACTTCGCCTTCTTTTGTGAAGGCATTTCGGAAGGCTGTATTTAGTAACTCTACTTTGGCAGCACTGTCTTAGATAGTATCTCCTTTGCTATCGCGCAGAGAAGGTATTGAATGTTTCTTTCCGCTAACGTACTTCACATACGACCAGAATCTCTTTGGATTTTCTGCCAGGTTACGAGACAATGTGTAAACTGTGGCTATTAGATACTAAATTTACAGTCAGAAACTCAAGAAACTAAACTATTGAAGCACACAGATGATATAATAAAATTCGCTCCTGGTTAGAAACTCGTAAATGTCACAAAAGCGGTTACTTCCCTATTGCTGCGTCAGTCTTGGTCGGCTACTACTGCCTGACTCGCAACTGTGACGAATATTATATCGATCAAACGGGCCGCTCTTTCCAAAAAAAATGGCTCGGTGCATTATGGGACTTAATTTCTGTGGTCATCAGTCCCCTAGAACTTAGAAGTACTTAAATATAACTAACCTAAAGACATCACACACATCCATGGCCGAGGCAGGATTCGAACCTGCTACCGTAGCGGTCGCGCGTTCCAGACTTTAGCGCCTAGAACCGCTCGGCCATCCTGGCCGGCGCCGCTCTTTCAACTTAAAGTTTAAAGAACACTCACAGCCACGGAACTGAAATGTTTGGGACAGCATTTATCTGCAACTATTCATTCTATAGGGAGCATTGAGAATTGTATGCGTATTCTCCACAGAGTGCAAAAAGGCCGTGCTCTCAATTCATTAGATGAGCTTCAAATTTATAAAACAAAAAAGGAAGAACCAACAAAACTGCTTAATTAATAGAGCCACTTCGTACCCAATACCTACTTTGCTCTGTTTAACAATTTTTTACTGTAAACACTGAACGCATCTGTTATATAGAGTTTGTTGATAGTTTCGCACTTGCCGTTGCGGTCGAGCGGTTCTAGGCCTTTTGTCCTGAACCGCTCTGCTGCTACTGTCGCAGGTTCGAATCCTACCTCGGGCATGAATGTGTGTGATGTCCTTAGGTTAGTTCCGTTTAAGTAGTTCTAAGTATACGGGATTGATGACCTCAGATGTTAATTCCCATAGTCCTCAGAGCCATATTTTGATAGTTTCACCTAGTATAGGTTGCCTTATATATTTACTTCGTTTTCGTACGTTGTACGCATAGGTCTAGTATTTTCTTGTTCCTTCCCTGTTCATTTAATTCACTGCATTAGCTAGATAATGTTGTTGCAGCACTGATAAGGAATTTTATCATTCTTTTCTTCCAACGGCGTGCCTCAGGGTACGAGACGCCCTCTGGCGGTCACCTCTCTCTAACCACTTCTCGCCTATGCGTAATTCTGGCGTTAGCGCTAACATAGAGCGCTGATTATGCGCAGCAGTATGTTTTCTCTAATTTTGTCTTCTTTAGCTATTTGTTTTATATTTTTTATATTATTCTGTGCGCTGTGAAAGCTGTTTATTACTTATGTCATCACCTAGAATTTTGGCAGTTGAGCATATGTCAATTACTGTCTCTTAACTCTTCCTCTTTTTAACAATCTAACTTTTGTCGTGTTCTATTTCATCGCTTTTTATGACTGTAATGCCTCTTACATCTTATAAGCCTATTACGGATTTTACCGATTGTATCCCACCTTTATTTTAACCTGTTCAGTTAATCATTGAAGACGTGTGTATGCCTACAGAGCTACATCTGGTGTACTTACAACACAATCAGCTTGTGGCTACTTTACGGCAGCTTGTTTTCAACAGTAGTACTGCTGACAACATGACTCGTGCATGTGATGTTATTTATTGACGATGCTGGTGGTGAATCTGCATTCAACATTTGACGATGCCACTATGGCTGCTGGACAGTAGGACATTGTTTTTCTAAAACAGATATGCCTCATCATACGTAAAGCTCACAAATCCATTTGTATGTCAATAGTAATTTTCATTATGGTCTATTTATTGTTTTAAGCTTTAGACAATCTGATAATGTATTTACGTTTCCCATAGTTTGCTGCAGATCTGAAGATGGTCATTATAGACCGAAACCGGTAGTCTGTTTACAAAAAAATTTGTGACGTAAAATAAAATTTATTCTTAAAAAGCCACCAGTAAAAGTTTAAAACTGTGTTTTTAAAATGTAAAATTGAAGTAAGTGATATTATTTTGGAAATATTTAAATCTAAAATGTCGTTCACTTCATAAATAGTCATAATAGTGTCGATTTATGTCAACTTAAACAACACGAGCATGAGAGGCCGGATCCGTAGGCAACGTCTTACCGATTTTCTGGTAAAATGGTTCAAATGGCTCTGAGCACTATGGGACTTAATATCTAAGGTAATCAGTCTCTACAGTTAGAAACTACTTAAACCTAACTAACCTAAAGACATCACACATATCCTTGCCCGAGGCAGGATTCGAACCTACGACCGTAGCAGCAGCGCGGTTTCGGACTGAAGTGCCTAGAACCGCTCGGCCACAGCGGCCGGCGATTTTCTGGTAAGCAGAGGGTTAAAGGAGTTAGTCTTCTCTATTACTGCGCGATTTAATGGGACCGTTTTCGGTATCTCCCTGTTGTTTTCGGGCCCATTCCATCTTATTAGTTTCGATCCTTAGTATGGATGTCAAATGTGTGAGGTCCTGTGTAAAGGCTAGGCAGCTGACTACGGTCTTGTACTTCTTGTAATCCCTCCACAGATCAGAGTCATCTGTACTAATAATCGTTCATTCATGAACAACTTTCTCCAGCATGCAGTTGAAGAGTACTGGAGATTGACAACTTCTTGTCTGATGACAAAGTTTCTTTTCATTTCTCCTTTACCTTTTACTTTCAACGTCATATTAGTAAGGTTCAAGGTCTCGCAATATACTCCCTCTCTGGTTACTGTTTAGAACAGGGAATGTCTCTCTCTCGAGTCGCAGGAAACGAAGATGATTGCTATGTAAGGTGAAGGTCTTAAATTCTTGTATGTGAGTGTGGTTGTAGGGATCAGTACTTGTTCTGGACATGATCTTGACTTTGTGCCTCCGGCTTGGTACTGTTATTGCGACCATATAACGGAAGTTTGCTAAAGCTGTGCTGGGTGACGAATAAATCTTTAGTAAGACTTGCCAAAACTACAGTCCATCAACTTACCTTTCCTCCACAAATCAGCACGGAGCCTCTACGGGCTAATGCTTCATAATATCGCCGACACACAACCTAGTACAGTACAGTTCAATGGGCCTCTGTAGGATGAGGTAGGACTTAATAATCTTCCTGCATTTCATATCCGTGGGCGCCAACTTAAACCTGTCGCAATGCAGTCAACAAAATACTTTTTTAATAAATGTAGATAGGAACTGATGCACTAGAAATTATGTACGCACTCACAGTTGGCTACAATTTTTTTAGCTGAAATTTGTTGGTTCTTCCATAAACAAGAAAGATGAAAAAATCACATATTATCCCGGAAACCTCAAAGTGTTTATATGTCAGTGGAGGCTATCACCTAATTCCCGATAAATCTCGTGAGTTTTCCACAAGGAAAACGATAAAGTTTCACAGTACCATTTCAAAATACAAATCCTACAATGGTTTCCCACAAAAATTACTGTAATTCTGAATCGTAGCTGGGTAAAGCCCCCGTCAGCTTGTCCTACTCGTAATTCACTCACCACGAAATTCTGTAAGTCCAGATTGGGCATTTAGAATAGTTTTGCTCATGTAAACTGAATAAAACGAATTGGAAATTCCTTCAAACGACCCTCCGCGAAATTCTCTAAATTGAGAGTTGGGGCTTTAGAATAACTCAGCATACACAAACCTTGTTTGTTGTAACTGCACAATGCGTTCCCGAGGTATTTGCTTTTGTGGTTCAGGAAATATACGTAATATGTAATTCACAGTAACTTCCAAACAAACGCAGATATTGAAAGTGCATCTTTGCTGACGTAATCATCTCTTTTCTCTGATTAAGGTGAGCCTAATAGCTCCTCAGTGAGACATTTGTGAATAAGTTTACTTTTCACAGAGTCGCGTAATATCTCCATTGTCCCTCTTCAACTGCCCAGGTTTCTTGTGTCAGGAAGCAGAGGGTCCCTGTCTCTTGGCTTTTCATGTCTCGAGGACATCGCCATCTGTGGAGAGAAGTGTGAACTGGTCCCTTGTCAGCTGTCAAAACACCCGCGCCTCGATCTTAACAGCCACCTAGGCGCTCGTGGTCTCATATTTACGTCTGAAATGAGGGTCTGTCGTCTTCCCAGTAGGTTGTCTCCTTACATTAGGAATTTAGTTGATCTTGCACTCTTAAGAGTAATAACTCGGTGGAAAATTAATACACTGATAAGAGCGAGTTGTTAAGGTCTGACTTGTCACCCTTCGTGAGTTACGTAGCTGTAATAGCAGATACGCATCATTGAAGAGTCAGTCTGACTCCGAAATATCCGTTATGAATGCTCTATAGTGACTCATCTGCTACTTTCCACAGCTCTGCAATGATGCGACCTTCCTCTGTCAGCCTGTTGGGTTTGAGTTTCGAAATAATCGTCTGGCACTCCTCTGTAATTGATGGGAAGCTATTCGTATTAGGAGCAGTCCTATTTTCAAGCTCGGCTTCTCCATCAGCTCTTTTGAGTTCAGAAGCTTTTTGATATATTCTGCTAATGATGTCATGCAAACCTGATTATTGACTGTGACTGTTTCCCATCTTGGCTAAGCAGGTAAACTATTTGGACTAAATAGGAAGTTACGTACGCTTTAACGGCTGCATAAATGTCTCTGTTGCTCCACTTGGGCGACGATATCTTGTCTATCACCTGATGTTAGGGAGCTTGTGTTATTAGCTATGCTCTAGATACTGTTGAAGCCGTACTGCTCCCCTCAAAGCACCTGTTTTCCATCATGGATGGATACTCTTCTTGGTCTCTAGAATCGTAGCGGTTGCCTTCTGTAGTTGTGGTCAACATTTTTTATCGTTTTTGTTAGGTTTTGCTTTGTTGAAATTGTAATGATCTTGTTGACAATAGCTCTGAGCACTATGGGACTTAACATTTCAGGTCATCAGTCCCCTAGAACCTAGAACTACTTAAACGTAACAAACCTAAGGACATCACACACATCCATGTCCGAGGCAGGATTCGAACCTGCTACCGTAGCGGTCGCGCGGTTCCAGACTGAAGCGTCTAGAACCACTCGGCCACAGAGGTCGGCTCTTGTAGACAGATTAAATAGAATTTCTTGATATAGTGCTGTTACTATGAAACTTCTTTATGGATGGAATGAAATGTCCTTCGATCAATGTGAAAACGTCAGCTCAACCACATATATACATTGTAAAAAATTATAGGATTTACGCGTTTCGAAAATCGAGCCTTCCTCACCAGAATTACTGTACAAGAACCTGATGATAGAAGGTTTGATCTTCGAAACGCGTAAATTGTAATAACTTTTACACTCTAAATGTGTGGTTGAGATGGCATTTTAAAACTGACCTTTAAAACCCACTATCCAACATTCATTATGGTTATGAGATCAGATTTTGATCTGACTGAGTGTGGGTGCTTTTCAATCCCTTCACGTTGAGTAATTTCTTACTACTTTTACTGCTAGTCTCTTCATAATTCAGTTGTAACATACCTTACATAGAACCGGTATTGTGAGACTTCCCTGTTTTAGCTTTCCTGGGAATATGTTTTAACAGACCACATTTTAGGTTCCAGTGGCAGTAGGTCAGTCGCCCTTCATTACTGATAACTCTCCGACTACGTTATTGAATGTCTTCCCCATCGCGATCTGGACATTAGTTTCGAACTAGAACAGATCAATCTGGCTGATGAGCAAGGTTGACATGATGCTAAGCGAACAGTTCATCAGTGATTGTTGTTCAGCGAACGTGTCACAAAATGAGAGGAATTCTGCAATTTTTCACCGAAACAGTGAAACTGTATTTACTTGGTCTGGGATGCAGAACATCGAACGTAACGCAAAGAAAATTGCGTCTTCTCACATTTATGTGAAATATATTAGTCTTATAGCTCATTTCGGTAGTTATGCTAGTGGCTAGAGAGTAATTTCCACTCGGGGCCGTGAAATTATACGTTTCCTCGTATGTGAAGTACTCGTAGTTATCGTAATAATAGCGCGATAGAGATAAAAAGCTCTCACGGTAGCTAACAGATAGGAATACGCCCTTCTACTAAACCTTGAGTACAGGGGAACGAATGCCCAGAAGAAACAAGTACTGCCCCCCGCACATTAGCGCAGACGTTAACAGACGTAGAATTGCGATTTCGTCGCTGAGTGGGGCGGAACTACCTCTGGGAACAGCACTTTGCGCGCCGTTAGCGGAATTGGTCGCGAGGCACTTTCCGATGGAGGTTTTACTCCGGCAAGGCGGACGTTTCGCGCACGGTACGGAATCTGGCAGCAAATTCAGGAAAATCACCAATCAGCAAATGGATTCATCTCTTTTTTTTTTTCGTACCGGCGGCTTCGTATGAACTGTTCCTCGCTGTCCATTTTCCGTAACATGTTACTTCCGCTCAACCCTCGTTGGAAACTCTCCCCCAGCATCGGAAATACAAAAGTTACAAAAACAAAGCACAGTAATTACTCTCTCACCAAGGATCAAGCAGAGACAATTTTTTTTCCTTGCATCTCTTATTAAAGAAAGGGGTTACTCGAGAAGATTGCTTTCTCGCAACAGTGAGGCATCGTTGAAATTGCCAAAGCTTTTGAAATCCGTTCGACTAATTCGTAAACTTGTACCGAACGCATCCCACCAAACAGCTACTGCATGTTGTTCCCTAGAGGGCAATGGCTTGAAGTCAAATGAGTTCCGTCAAAAATAGAAAACGCGTCAGCAGTCGCTTACTCCTGACTGAAGACACTACGGCTCCATAATATCAGACACAACCTCTAAGGGCGATGAAGAAGGCAAACTGTTGTATGGCTTTCCTCCAAAATTAAATTCGTGTTTTTGCTGCAGCTTGCCCCCAACCTTTTTCTGTCTGTGCGAATGTCTTTTATATATATATATATATAACAATGAACCTTTGTGTTAATGTAAGATCACAAATTCAAATGGCTCTGAGCACTATGGGACTTAACATCTGTGGTCATCAGTCCCCTAGAACTTAGAACTACTTAAACCTAACTAACCTAAGGACATCACATACATCCATGCCCGAGGCAGGATTCGAACCTGCGACCGTAGCAGTCGCGCGGTTCAGGACTGAGCGCCTAGAACCGCTAGACCAGTAAGATCACAAAGTTGACTTCTGCCCCGAACGGTACCCCTAGACACAGGACACGATCAATTAATAACACGACCTAAGTATTATAATGAAGTTACGGAGATAGCTAAGCTTTCGCATAACACAACGAGAAAGGTGGGTTACACACAAATATAAAAGCTGAACGGTTCAAGTGCAATAAGTCTATCCTTATAGATTCAACTCTTCAGCACAAGTATCTTTGTCATTTTTAACCAATAATTCTTAAGAAAACATAAATTTAGGAGCTGGAAGAAATGAGCTCTGATAACACCGTCTTTTCCCACCGAATATCTCAAACAACTGCATTATGTTGTCTATGGTGTTGTAAAATCTAGTGACAGATAGTTATGCCTCAATATCCCTGAATTAAAATAAATGATAGTGAATGTATCCAGTTTTTATGAACGATGTCGTAAGTATCCACATTTACGGGTTGGGCATGTGGTGGAACTCCTGAGCAAAGTTATGAGTGGAAAATAATAAGTTCGTGAAGACCAGACTTGTGAAAAATATAGTGCCATGCTTGAATGGCACAACACACATCAAGTTATCTGTAATGGTTAAATACAAAGTATGAGATCAAACTGTTTAATATCTCTTCCGTACACAACAGCACAAAGGAAATCCAAAATAATCTTTAGAACTTCTGAAACACGATCTTGCGAAGGGCGAAAAATGTTTGTAAGTCACTTCAATCACGGGTGGTTACATCAGAAACGGATACTGTGAAACACGTATGTAACATAGCAGCGATGGCGAGGCATTGTAGCATCTGTGACCAGAGAGTATGCGCTTGACCGCGCGAGTGTTGCGAGCGGTTCTCAGTCAGTAGTCGTTGCGAGTCTGTTAGTAGCAGTCGTTGCGAGTCGGTAGCTCGGTTTAGTTGAGAGCAGTACTCTGTCGGTAGTCGTCGCGTGCAGTACGCTAATAGTCGTCATGCAGAGCGGTCGGTCAGTAGTAGCAGCCCAGTGCGGTTGTGTGATGTAGGCGGTCGGTAACACTGGTCAAGATGGTGAATAAGGTATACTATTAGTTAATATAATCATTAGATAATGTAAAAATTTATTTATTGTAATTATTCTCCAACAAGTCCCCCAATAATAATTTTTATTTCAAAAGCATTTTCTCAAAAATTTAATTTTTTATTGAACTAAAGATTTCGTTGCACTTCCCATTTCATTCCACTTCTTTTGAAGAAAAATTTCACTAAAATCACAAAAAAAGAGAATATTATTATTTGCAATGCAGTTCCTCCAAGCGGTGCGCAACAACAAGAGCAGATATGTGACATCGATTTATTCTGAGGTAAGACTTTAATTCTGATTGTTTTACACAGGGCCAAAGACCGATATTTCGGTTTAATTGTATTTTCTTGTCACTGAACGGACTTTAAATTTTGTGAAGAATTTATATTTGAGTCAGATTGCGTATTTCACATTTTTGTTGCCATTGTCAGTACATTTCATTGTGGGCAGGTTACGCTTAGAGCAATGTCCATCAGCATTTCTAATTAGCATCGTCCTTTTCTTTAAAAATATTGTGGGGAGGTTACAACTGATCACCATGTATTGATCACCGTGGATGTGTGTGATGTCCTTAGGTTAGTTAGGTTTAAGCAGTTCTAAGTTCTAGGCGACTAATGACCACAGCTGTTAAGTCCCATAGCGCTCAGAGCCATTTGTACCATGTATTCTGCAAAGACGAAAGGCGAGTACACACAGTCACAACTCGCAACACCTCGAGTACTGCATGGGAGTACTTCTCTCAACCAAACCACCCGAATTACCGTCAACCCCCCCCCCCCCCCCCCCCCCGGCAACGCCAAGAAAAATCTACGTGTTCTTCTCCCTTTACAATATTTTCGCGCTGCCGCGGTTCACGTATCAACAGCAGTATTAGACACGTGATTATGGCCAACGAGGAGATTTTCCTGCGACATAATTTCCGCTAAAGAACATGCGCCCCTGCCCAAATCCCGTCGTACAATTACCTAGACTAAAGGTGCCTATGCTGAAGACACTGCTATCACTAGCTGTGCTCCAATGGTTCACTTTCTTTCATTAAACATTTTTGGGTCACTCGGTGCTCTTTTTTTCGCCCAGCGAATTTATCTGTCCGGCTTTCTGAAAGTCACCTCGGCGTCCCCCGTCACGTCCCCGTGGCCTGGCGCCAACGCAGCCAACGAATCTCCTCGCTAGCTCCAGGCACAACAGGCCAGCACAACGCTTTTGAGGCACCTAAGATGCGTCCCCCGGGCTGCCCGACATGGATTTTTGCTAACTCCCCTCAGTTGCACCACAAGTGGCTGACAGAAAGATTTTCCGTTTCATTCCCAGGCAGGCAACACCAGCCTGGACTCTGTTCACACAATTCACATGCAACGAAATTCAGATTCGGCCAACAGCAGCTAGGATAAAAATGCAGAACGAAAATATTACTGTCCAACTCCTGACCCAGTGTACTTGCAGCTGTTAATCCTGGCAGAAGTAGAGCTGTGAGTACCGGGCGCGAGTCGTGCTTCGGTAGCTCAGATGGTAGAGCACTTGCCCGCGAAAGGCAAAGGTCCCGACTTCGAGTCTCGGTCAACAGTTTAATCTGCCAGGAAGTTTCATATCACCGCACACTCCGCTGCAGATTGAAAACTTCATTCTGGAAACATCCCTGAGGCTCTGGCTAAGCCATGTCTCCGCAGTATCCTTTCTTTCAGGAGTGCTAGTTCTGGAAGGTTCGCAGGAGACCTTCTGTAAAGTTTGGAAGGTCGGAGACGAGATACTGGCAGAAGTAGAGCTGTGAGGACCGGCCGTGAGTCGTGCTTCGGTAGCTCAGATGGTAGAGCACTTGCCCGCGGAAGGCAAAGGTCCCGAGTTCGGGTCTCGGTCGGTGCACACAGTTTTTATCTGCCAGGAAGTTTCAGCTGTTAATTCAGTTCGATAACTAAATGAATAGGGAAGAAAACGCCCAATGGGAAACAAATAAAATCTTTTAAATTAATAATAAATTAAATAAGTATGAAAGTCATACCTTCTATCTTGCCCATATGTTTTTAGAAATCTACAGTGAAGCCTCCACAAATAGATGTCGTTTGAACTCACGCCTCTCATAAGCACAAGATACATGTGTGAATAACTTTCATTCTAAGAGCTGCCAGGAACAAGAATGCTTTGTGAACGGCTGCACGACTTGTCCAAACGGAAATATGTGCTCAGTTATCTTACTGCCTAACACCGGTCAAAGCTTCCGCATCCCCTAAGAGAAAACTGCGACTCTTCGCAAAAAGAGGCACCACTGCATTAGGCATTGTCGGCTGTTGTAGGATCTTGAAATGACAAGTAAGTTACACAAGGAGCAGGGTATGCTATTTGAAAGACATTCTACAGGCATACCCCTTCAAGGACAGAGTTAACTGTCCTGGTTGTCTTAGAAAATGTTCAACCAACATGTCCCTACTTCCCACAAAACTATTTCATCATCTGTTTTTTTCACTAATTTTTGGTGTCGTACTTTATCTGTAAATTTATTATGCTTTGTCTCTGAATTTCTGATGGTCAGCCTTCCGCTTCCATACGATTCTGCGGTCCAGACGAACACTTTCAGGAATCTCTTCCACAGTGTCATAATAATCTGATACAATTGGATTGCCATACACATGTCAGTCATTGGAACAATATAAAATATCTAGTTAATCATTGTCTCGCACGTTTAGTAATATCAGTTATGGATTTATAAACTGGGCAACATTTTTCATTGTCTCACTACCTGCCAAAGGGAAAAGAGGTATCCAGAGGACACATTCAGTGGAACGATCTTTTAATAAGGTGTTGTGGTTGTGCCCTCTTGTAATATTTTGTGGTTCCTGGCTGGATGAGGACAGTGTGGTATGATAGGAGGGTGGCCGGTTTTCCCTCACCACTACATATAATGCACACGTGGTTAAAATTACAGGAACCAAGTGAGTAGTTAACTTTAATGATGTCCAATCTCAAGTTCTGTGTTTAACTGCAATCAAGTCACAGGCACTAATTCTTGAATCTTGTCGTTGTCGACATCACACCTACGTACAATGACTAACATACTCTCATACCTCGCTAACGTGCGAGGCGGTGACTACATCTACATCTACGTGGATACTCTGAAAATCACATTTAAGTGTCTGGCAGAGGGTTCATCGAACCACCTTCACAAGTATCGTATGGCGCTCGGAAAGAATGACACCTATATCTTTCCCTACGAGCTCTGATTTCCCTTATTTTACCGTGGTGATCATTCCTCCCTATGTAGGTCGGTGTCAACAACATACTTTCGCATTCGGAGGAGAAAGTTGGTGATTGGAATTTCGTGAGAAGACTCCGTCGCAATGAAAAACGCCTTTTTTTAAAAAATGATCTCCAGCCCAAATCCTGTACCATTGCTGTGACACTATCTCCCATATTTCACGATAATACAAAAAGTTCTGCCTTTCTTTGAACTTTTCCGATGTACTCCGTCAGTCCTATCTGGTAAGGATTCCCTCTAAAAGAGGACGGACAAGCGTAGTGTAGGCAGTCTCCTCAGTAGGTCTGTTACGTTTTCTACGAGTCCGATCCCGGTAGCTGAGTGGTCAGCGCGAAAGAATGTTAATCCAAAGAGCTCGGGTTCGATTCCCGGCTGGGTCTGAGGTTTTCTCCGCTCAGTGACTGGGTGTTGTGATGTCCTAATCAGCATCATTTCATCCCCATCGACGCGCAAGTCGCCGAAGTGGCGTCAAATCGAAACACTTGCCGCAGGCGAACGGTCTACACGACGGGAGGCCCTCGTCACACGACATTATTATTATTTTCTTAGTGTCCTGCCAAAAAAACGCAGTCTTTGGTTAGCCTTCCCCACAACATCTTCTATGTCTTCCTTCCAATTTAAGTTGTTCGTAATTGTAACACCTAGGTATTTAGTTGTATTTACGGCTTTTAAATTAGACTGATTTGTCTTGTAACCGAAGTTTAACGAGATACTTTTGGCAGTCTTGTAGATAACCTCACACTTTTCGTTATTTAGGGTCAACTGCCACTTTTCGCACCATTCAGATATTTCTTCTAAGTCGTTTTGCAGTTTGTTTTCACCTTCTGATGACTTTAATAGTCGAAAAACGACAGCGTAATCTGCAAACAACCGTTGACGGCTGCTCAGATTGCCTCCCAAATAGTTTATATAGATAAGGAACAGCAAAGAGCCTATTACACTACCTTGGGGAACGCCAGAAATCACTTCTGTTATACTTGACGACTTTCCGCCAATTACTACGAACTGTGACGTCTCTGACAGGAAATCACAAATCCATTCACATAACTGAGACGATATTCCATAAGGACGAAAATTCACCACGAGCCTCTTGTGTGGTATAGTGTCAAAAGCTTTCCGGAAATCCGGTAATACAGAATCGATCTGAAATCCCTTGTCAACAGCACTCTTCATTTGAATAAAGAGCTTGTTGTGTTTCATAGGAACGATGTTTTCTAAACTCATATTGATTGTGTGTCGATAGACCGTTTTCTTCGAGGTAATTCATAATGTTCTAACACAATGTATGTTCTAAAATCCTGCTGCATATGGACTTAACGATATGGGCCTGTAATTTAGTGGATTACTCCTGCTACCTTTCTTGAATATTGGTGAGACCTGTGCAACTTTACAGTCTTTGGGTACCTATCTTTCGTCGAGCGAAAGACTAGAGGACAGTGCGGCATACTGAGGTACTGAGCTCGGTAGGCGGCGGCAGCCTAAAAGCACGGTGACCAGGGGGCGTTATCGGCGCGTAGCGTGAGGGCGTGTCTTGATCTTCTCTTATCATAGACGCTCGCTGTTCAGCGCCCGCTATACACTGTTTCCTAGTGTCGGCCGGTGTGCTGGCGAAAGCGTCCACCAGCACACAAGGATCAGAAAAAATTGCGCACTAAGCGCTTATTTAAATTTGTTTTTATTTTGTTAATCGTGTTATGGGTTCAATGTTGGATACGACGCTTATACCCGCACAATACAAGTTTGTTAGATAACAGCATGTTCTTAAAAAATAACAGTGCTGCTAAAATGCATTTACAACAGTACCAAGACCGATGATAGTAACTGCCTTTC